>NC_135786.1:5095000-5695000 GCF_051106095.1 Pogona vitticeps | reverse complement strand
GTGGCAGATGATGCAGCATACACAACCACGCAAGAAATTAATCATGAATAAAGGGACATAGGAAAGTAGGGGTTTGTATACCACCAGTGTGTGTGCACATGCGCACACACATACACCCCAGAGATGATGTAACATCCGATGACGTACATGCTGTGTTCCTATGATCGATAATAAATACATTTGTGGTGCCAAAGCAGCCTAACACCATCACCTGATAATTCAGCAACCTGAAAAGTTGGATTCTGCAACCTGTAAATATTAGCCAGGCTGCAGACAGAACGACGTGTTTCTTTCTCCACCCACCCGAAAACCGGGGCCACCTTTCAAGCCCCTCACAGGCTACCATAAAATCAAGCATAGCAAACAAAACAAGACAGACAGACAGAAAACAAACTACAAGCAGAAACTAGAGCCAGATTTACCCACAATAAGGAGAAAATAAGCCAGAATCACAGCAAAGAAACAAGCAAACGAAAGTTTCAGAACAGCATGTAGGAAAAACCGATGGAAAACAATGAGGTGAAAGGAGCCGGTGCCACACCTGAGAAGGCCCTGTCCTCGCCTATCAAATTTCCAATAACAACCAAGTCATTTCTCTTACTCCCTTGTAAAGGAAGGGGCCAAATCAACGGATCATTCAGGAACCTCCCAGCTCCCTAAGACGGCAAGAGGATACCATTCTGTCACCTTGAGGCCGATTTTAAGACAGAAGAGTTACTGCTCTTTTCGTTTCGTTGGCTTGCGTGTTCATTTCCACACAAAAAGCTTCAAACTGAAACGGAGTTAATAACTATGAAAAGCCAGGCTTTAAAGAATAACGCGGCCGTCCGGTCCCCAAACGGGCATAAAATAAACACCAGAATCTCAGTCTTAAAACTTTCCCTCCACCTGTACTGGGCGGAACACGGCTTGGGAACTTATTTCTTCCAAAGTTATTTGTTACTTAAATTGTCGTTCAGCCTGAAAAAAAGTCATTTGTTACATCACCACTATCCTCTTTAGTTGCATTGTGGCTCTGTGCCTTATTAACAAAGCTTTTGTTACTTCTTTGGAAAAACTTTGCAAGATGGGCAACAGAAGAGCAGAAAATGCAGGCGGTTCTATTCTGAGAGTCTCTGGAATGCTTACAAGGGCCTTCAAAAGGAACTAGGAAATGTCACTCATTATACGTATGCACAACAACATTTCTGACATGTGAGCATCACCTCTTCTTTGTCCTGAAAAGTAATTTATTACAACATGATACATAGCCCGTTATGTCCAAGCTCTGACCCCGGAGACCCTTTCCATAGAGAGATGAAGAAAAAGAAAGCAAAAATTGCAGGGAAGAAGGAACAACGTTTCTTATTTTGGGTTTATTTTCTTCTGTAAAATACACAGGAAAGTTTGAAAACAATTCTCTTACGGGCCTTGCTAAAGCAATGCTTTTAAAGCAACGTTGTTCGTGTGAACTCACATCTCTGAAAAGCCCTTAAGAGTCAAGATTTTCGCAGGATCCACTGCGACTGTATGTTCCAGGAAAGGTAAACAAAGAAATACTCTTGGGACTCAACGTTGTAAAAGTTCATTCAAGCACTACAGAATAGCAAACGCCGCCATACCGAATCCACCCTTCCATTTTCTGAAGTCCACAAAGGAAAAGATCAAGAGTCAGACGTGACTGCTCTTGCAAGAGCAGCGGTGGGAGAACGTGTGGTACGCCAACGTTTGTTGGATGACAACTCCCATCATCTGCCCGCTAGGAGCCAAGCTGGTTGGAGCTGATGGAGACCGGAGTCTCACAACATCTGTTAGAGTAAAGAGTCCAGAAGACTGAAAACAGGGACACCCATTCCCCAATATAGGCTTAGATCCAACTGTTCGCCTAAACTGGGGACGATCCACGGACTAAAGACCTGAACAAACAATCAGATAAATCCCTTTTATTCAATGGGTCTACTTTGGTTCTGGAACAAATCATGCCTGAACTCTCTCTAAAAGCAAAAACGACAAAACGGAGGCTAGAATATTTTCTCATAAGAAGACAAGAAGCATTAATGGGGGGAGAGTTGAAGGCAGCAGGAAAAGAGGAAGACCAAATGTGAGATACACCGACTCCCAAAAGGAAGCCACAGCTTTAGAGTTTCCAATAGCTGAGCAACAATGTTGAGGACCGGCCATTTTGCAAATCATTCATTCCTAGGGCCACCGAAAGTCTGAAGCAACTTGGCAAAACATAGCAGCCACGCTGTTTGGAACGACTGATTGGACTTTGGCCATATGTGACGGGGTGTTAAGTAAATCTCCGGTAAGTACCATTTCACGATCGCTAGTAATATTTTTTCCCCTGCAGGTGCCACACCTTCTGAGCAGTGTGTTCATCCAGACTCAACACAGTTCACTCAAGTGTACATGTACTGAGGACAATGTATTATTAAAAAGTGCCACATACATTAACGGAACACTCATTAACTGAATAAATGTTTTTTTTCTGAAATATCTTCTGTTTCTGCACAATAAAGCTGAGATTGATGTTTGGCTGCTCCACCATCCAGATAATAAAACCATGCTATTGTTTACTACTGTGCTGATCGATTCTATTTTTCTAGTTGGCAAAAGCCAAGATATGCACAGACACTTCAAAAGATCACAGCTCACAGCTCCAGCTGTAACAGTGGATATATGAAACTTACTGACTAGTGTTGCAATTTCACATGCACTGAACTCAAACCGACGTCCTGCAAAGCCGGTGTATTTTTAAAATGCCACATACCCAGAAGCACGAATCGAAAGATACCATGCACCCATTACACCTTTTCTTGCTTAATCCATCAACGAAGTGGGCAGTAAGGATAAAGGCAGGAAATAGCAGTAAATCATGGGATGGTTTCAAAATTGTGACGTCGAGACACCCTGTAAGATTTCACAGTAAAAGCCTCAGCTGGAAAGCATCCATATTAAAATGTGCCAAACAAAACTACCGTAAGAACCAGTCAAAACTTGCCTGCTATACAAAAAAAAGCCTCCTCACATTATGTTTAGAGTCAATAAGAGAAGAGGCATGGAGCAAAGTTCAATCCCACCCCCAAAAATGTGACATTTCGGAGAGGGGTGTATCCACTCTCCATTTGTAGGTTCCTAAAAGCACCAGTTCTCCACCTGTCTTACAAGCACAGCCTAGGAATTACAATAATATAACACCTGTGAAGTCTTCTGAATGCTAAGAGCGCTATATACAGTCGTGCCCCGCTTTATGATTGCCTCGCATTATGACGAAACTGCATTACGACGTTTTTGTGATCGCTTTTGTGATCACAAAATGATGGTCTGAATAGGGTTTTTTCGCTTTACGATGATCGGTTCCCTGCTTTGGGAACCAATTCTTCGCAAAACAACGATTTTCCAACAGCTGATCGACGGTTTCAAAATGGCCGCCAGGCAAATTAAATGGCTCCCCGCTGTTTTCTGGGACGGATTCTTCACAAAACAGCCACTGAAAATGGCCACCCTATGGAGGATCTTCGCTAGATGGTGAGTTTCCAGCCCATAGGAACGCACTGAAGGGGTTTCAATGTGTTTCAATGGGCTTTTTATTTTCGCATTACGACGTTTTCGTTCTACAGCGATTTCGCTGGAACGAATTAATGTCGTAATGCGAGGCACCACTGTAAAAGCTAAGCATTATGCCACCAAAACAGTTACCTGCATCACCATCAGCGTACACGAGAGCATATCGTGTTCAAGGAGGGCCCACATGAAGACACTCTGCTACTACCAAGGACACAAAACTCCATCATGAAGGGACCGGCCCTCTCATCCTAACCTGGCAAGAAAGAATCCGCCCCAAAACCTGCCGACTGGGACAATTCAGAGGACCTCAACTTATACAGGGCAGAGCGCCATCAGGGAGCCTGTCCATCCAGGGCAGGGCAAACCTTCTGCGCTCTCTCTCTGGAAGGCGAGCCACTTATCTTCCGTGGAATCAAAAGAGCAGTCGGGATACCTTTGTCTACACACCGGGCGCGCCCCTTTGAAAATCCGATCGTCCTTTTCCAACACCCTGGGACTTGCCATGGGGAAGTCCAGTCTTTTCCACTAACAAGGGAAAAGAAACTCTGCTAAAACCGATGTGTGGTCCCAAATTTTGTTTTGCTGTAGGGATCACTAAATTGCAGTCTGAGGATGCACCCAGGGACCCAAATGCAGCCCTTTCAACACCTCTGAAGCCCCCCAGCAATGATAAAGACTTTATTATTATTATTATTATTATTATTATTATTATTATTATTATTATTATTATTATTATTATTATTATTATTATTATTATTATTATTATTATTATTATAGAAACCGGGCCTTCTCGGCGGTGGCTCCTCGCCTCTGGAATAACCTACCTCCGGAGATTTGCGCTTTACCCTCGCTGGGTACTTTTAAGAACCAACTAAAAATGTGGATGTATAGGCAGGCCTTCCCTTCCAGTTAATTCCTGTCCTCTTTCCTTTTTTTCCCTCTTTATTTGATTTATTTTGTATTTTTTCCATTGCAAAATTATTTAATTAATTAATTGTTATAAATTTTTCTTGAACTTGTTATGTTTTATGTTGTAAGCCACCTAGAGTGGTCGAAATGACTAGATAGGCGGGGTGTAAATACAATTAATAATAATAATAATAATAATAATAATAATAATAATAATAATAATAATAATAATAATAATAATAATAATAATAATAATGATGATGATGATGATGATGATGATGATGATGATGAAAAATTTGAAAATAGTGTTTTCCACCCCCACCCAAATTTTCTCTTGCAATTTTTATTCACAGCTGAGAAAGTCTTCTAGTGCTCTCTAGAGAGGGTGTGGGGCAAAACTGGCCATATTTTAAGGAGCCACTCTTCCCAGCTGCCTCCCCCCTCCCAGAAATGTTTTTTAAAAATTTTAAAAATATATAGTTTTGGCCACTAGAGGGCAAAGTGAGTGCTTCTTCAGTGGTGAATAAAAACTACAAAGAAAAAAAATAGCAGTGGGATGATGTGCGGCCTTCCAAGTTACAAAAACTGACATATGGGGGGGCGCTGGACACAACCCACAGAGAGGTCTTCCTCCTAACGACTTTCCAGGGGTGCAATTCTCCAATATGTTGGCAAAGAACTAGGAAGGCACCAGGACCAGAAACAAGGATTTGGGGTGGGATGGGGGAAATCGCAGGACGCCCATTAAAGGCAAACTCATCCCTGTGGCCGGGATCTTTACACAGCCTAAACAAATCCATTCCACATAAACCAAGGCGGTATCAACAACTTCGAGGAGCCCTTTTTAAAAATCCTAAAGCAAGCAGGGCGAGGGGAGACAAAAGGCGAGGCGCTATTATTTCAAGAGACCCCCCCAACTTTAATGCCTCCACCCCAAGATATTTTAACACAAAAGTCAGTGGAACCTATGCCTGCTCTGTGCAGACGGGACAGTCGCTGAACATGGAGTCTGCTGTCGCCAGGATCCTGCTCCATGTTTGCTTGCAGAATTCCAGGCGGCCTGGGGATTTTGACCAGAGGGCGAGTCACGCATGGCCCTGTGCATGGCTGGCATCTCATCGGCTCAGAGGTAAAGGCTGAAGCTGGAGGTCCATCTTCATAAAGGCTGAACAGGATCCTCACATTTAGTGCAACGGTTTTCCCAGGCTTGGGTCCCTAGAGATGCTCGGACTGCCGCTCCCAGAAGCCCTTGCCAGCACAGCTGAAGGCTTCTGGGGGCTGCAGTTCAAGGATCTCCGGGGAACCACGGTTTTCTCGGATTTTCCCATCTTTGAGATCGAGGAAACCACCACGAGCAAAAGTTTACCAGCAGAGAAAATGGTTGTGCATTCCACCACCACCACCCCATATTCCATCAGGCATTGTTACACGGAGAGTGTTCCCAAACCCCTGCTCCTCTTTGGCCCTACCTTTGCCGGGGCACCGGAATATGGGCTGAATGGTGCAGCGGGGTCTGGTCCAGGAGCCGCAGGGCTGACGCCTCTTCCTCCGGCTGCTTCACCACCAAGGGGTCTGACAGGTGCCTCGGGCGGCTTTTGGCTGAGCCGGCGTCGCCCAGAAAGACTTCGGCATCACAGTGAGTAGGGCTCTGAAAGGAGACGGGAAGGAGTTGATCACAGAGGTCAGAGAGGCAAGTCAGCAGGAACTGTCGGCCATAACCCCGGGGAGGGGAGGAGCCCCCGGCTTTCCAGATATTTTGAACCTCAGAGCCCCTCCCAATGTGGTCTATAGCCGGGGATGATGGGACCTGTTGTCCCAAAGCATCCGGAGAGACAAAGGTTCCCTTAAGGAAACAGTCACTTCCTTTGAGCCAGCCTCCCCAGAAGGGGTGCTTGACTCCAACACCCATCATTCCAACAGCCCTACTGCTGGCTGGGGATGATGGGACTTTTAGGAAAACACACCAGGAGGGAAACGGCTTGGGGAAGGTTTTCAGTCTAGCAACATTGGGTTAGAATTCTGCACCGGGATACAAGAGACTTGATTTCCAATCCCCACTCATTCATGGATAAACCCAGGCCAGTTGCACTGTCGAGAGTCTGGCCTACCTTGCAGGGCTGGAAGAAGGATGAAGTGGAAAAGGCCAGAGCTACCTATGAAGCCTCCAGCTTTCTGGAGGAAAGACAAATAAACAACTCAGGAGCTCTAGATTTCCTATGCTTGCCATGATCTCTGCCCGGCATGGCACAAAAGGTTTTCTTTGGATGCCACCCTTCCAGTTTGAGCTGGTTGTTAAGAAAGGAAAACGTCTCCCGGGAGGGACGTGAGCAGACAGGAAAGGCTCGGCTCAGTTCTCAAGGCTCAGGAGCCCCTTCGTTATCTTAGATAAACACTGCAGGTGCAATTAAAAACTGCTCAGGAAAAAAAAAACTCTGCTGCCTCCAACTTCCATCCAGACCGTCCCATGCCAGCAGAAACCTCTCCGATAAGCAAGTTCTAACATGGAGGCTGAATCTCCAGCCGTTGCGATAGAGCAGAAATCTCGGGGCACGGCAGGTTCCAGCAAAAGCGACACGCAAAAGGCACACCACTGCCAGCAAAAGTCCTGGGGCAACAACCTCCAAAGCCTCCCTCGTTTTATTTGCCCTCGGCAAACCAGACTCCCATCAGCCGTCGGCAAAGTTTGAAGCCAAAGGGAACTGGTTAGTCCCGCTAAAGTGCCAGCAGACTCGGCTGGCTTTTCAATAACCTGCTAACCCAGCTCAATATTTTGGCAATCCTCTTTTTTTTTGGGGGGGGGGGGTGTCTCTGGCCGGGAGTTCAATTCCCCACTGTGCCTCCTCCGGAGGGTTGGGAGTTCGATTCCCCACTGCATCTTCTCGACAAGGGGCTGTACTCCATGCTCCAGAGGGTCCCTTCCAGCTTTGCAGTTCGAAGATTATTATTATCTTTTAAGCTCCCAAATGTTTAAAATGCTTGATTCTTTTGCACCAGCTGCTAGGGAGGTGAGCCACGATGCATGAAGCCAAGATAAATCCACCTACTGTTTCCAGGCCTGGCCCCTCTCTGCCGGTCTCAGAAGAACTTTTGGTCCCAAAGCAGACAACAGTGCCATCTCCCGGGGATGCCCGATTACACTTCCCCTGGCAGGCCCCACATATCAGGGAAATGGGGTGGGGGGTGGCAAACCAGCCATCTGAGCAGAGGACTCAGCTCTCTCTCTCTCTCCAGTGTTTTCAAAATAACCTCTGGCTCACATGTCTATTTAAAACACACACACACACACACACAATGACAAAACAAATCCACTTCCTCTTTTCTTTTAACCAAAGAGGGGGGAAAGGGGAAACTTTTCTTTGGAACAGAATCCATGATGCTCCTTTTTCCTCTTTATTGAAAGAACGAGAAGAGATTAAAATCAAGATACCAACTGACCTAGAGCAGACCTGTCCGAGACCATCCTCAGGATGAGACCCTCAGGGTGTGAACAACACCAAGCGTTCTAAATTCAAAAACATTTTTTTTTTGCCTTCCAGCCAACGCAGGGAGTCCTGGAAAGAGGTTTACCACAGATCCCAAAAGCCTTCCGTGACTCCAACTGCAGCATAAGGCAGAAATTCAACAGGCGGAGTGCTTTTTCCCTAGCAACATTTTCATTGATTAGTGACCCTGTTTTCACAAGAGCCCGCAAACGGATGGGAAGAATGACACGGCAAATATTTCAGCCTGCCATTACGCACCACAGACGGTGCCTTTCCTGGTATCCAAATTGGTCAAGAAGCCAACCACCCGTTCCCTGTTTTTTGGAAAAGAGCTGATCTACACAATCTCTTCAAGATCCCTGGCTCCCGTGTCCAGGATCATCACCCCTCCATTCCTCACTCATTGCCTGCAATTTCTGTGCTATTACAGTATCTCACTCTGCACGCACCAGAGGCTGCTTATAAGGGATACCATCATGTTGAAAACCTCTGTGATAACTCAAAATGAGCTTCTGCCTGTTGACAAGGAGTCCGGCTGGTATGACCTCAGTGTTGCTGCCCCAGCGGACAAACTGCCTTCCTTGAGGACTTGCTTTTAAAGGACTGGCTGAATAAGCATCTCAAAAGTCTCCAGGGAATCCAACCAATCCAGGAGGTAGAATTTCACCAGAGTCCACTCAACACTAATTCCAAAGTTCAGAGCAAGTGAAGCAAGAGTTATTATCCTGCAGACCTCTGAGTGTATGTGTTTTTTTTTAAGTAAAATAATAAACTAGAACATTCCAAGTTTCTAGCCCTTATGCAGGGATCCAGGGACCAAACTCCCAACGCTCCAAACCCACCAGGGTTTACACCAGCTGCAAAACAAAATGAAATGGGAAGGAAAGATAAGCCTGCTTTTTATGTATCTCTGGCTGCGGGGAGGGGGTCTTGTTTCAAAGTAAAATTGGCATTTCTACCTATTTTTCTGCCGGGTTTTTTTGGGGGGGGAATCTGGGGCAGGCTTGGTAGGTGCAGGAAGGACATGGGGGGGGGCATTTAAAAGAAAAATGTGGTGGAGCCCCCACCCCACCCCTTTCAACTGGAGAGCTCTAGAAACAAAGCACAAGTCAGGTGGAACACTGACCAACCACCCAAAAAAGCAATATGAACCTAGTACTGTACAAACGGACAACTTTCCCCTGAATTGCTTCCCCCCCACCTGACACACACACGTAACTGAAAAGCCCTTTCAAACACAAATACAGTATCCATCAAGACAGAAACGGATCAACCCTTCCAAAAGTGACAGGGATCCCATGGAATTGCCAGCAAATTGGAAATGGAAAGAGAGAAGGCAGGAGATTCGAACTCAGACCCATACACTTCTACATTTTTTTGGATATTGCCAGAAAGACGAACAAGCGGGTCCTAGATCAAATCGAGCCTGAACTCTCTCTGGAGGCAAAAAGGATAAAACGGAAGCTGTCCTCCATTGGGCACCTCCTGAGAAGGCAGGATCCCCTGGAAGAGGCGATGATGCTGGGGAAGGCAGCAGGAGAAGAGGAAGACAAAATACGAGACAGACTGACTCCCTACAGGAATCCACAGGCTTGAGTCTGCAGGAGACTGAGCAGGGTTGCTGAGAAGAGTCGATTCTGGAGACAGCTCATTCACAGCGTCAGAAAGAGGATCCTGTACAGCCAAAGCTTTGATAGTTCAGGCAGTCGGCTGAGTGCAACTGACCACTCTCTACCCCTTGGCACCAGAAGGGCCCCATCCTGCAAAGCAGCCCGGCTATTGATCATGTCGGGAAGGGGGGGACTGAGAAGAACCCCACCATCGCCGGCCAGCTCAATGGCCCAGGGTCCAGGTTCCTGGGGGATTCCGAGAAATTCTGGCCCAAGGGTATCCATGTCAGCTGGGGATTCTGGAAACTGTAGTGCTCCAGAAAGCTAGGTCTCCTTTCTTGGAAAGTTTAGGAAAGCTGGCTGGATCGTTCAGTGAGTTTGATCTCTAGCTGCAGAACCAGAGGTTTGGAGTTCGAATCCTCGCTGGGCCTCCTTGGGAGGGGGGGAGAGCCAACCTGGGTGGCCTTGGGCCAGCGGCACAGTCCCAGGGCGCCCCCTGGAGAAAGGGAAGGGTAAAGCACTGCTGAGTATTCTCCATCTGGAAAACCGTGAAAAGGTCACCATAGAGCCGAAATGGCATTATCTTTAATGTTAGGGAAAGAGGCGAAGCAGATTTAATGCTGAGTCTCTCGCCCAATATACGGCCAGCAAAAGGAAGCGGTAAGGCTGCTGGTTTGAAGGAAACGCATCGCCACCCTCCAAACCCAGCCATTCCACAGCTAATCAAGAGAGGGGAATAACTGAAGCCTCATCCTTAGGCGTCAAAGCCCTAAGTCCTAATCAGCCGGCATCAGAAAAGGGCCGGAACCCTCCACTTTTTCTTAAAACCTGTGTCTTTTCTCAGTGTGGCCCAGTTTATCCGCTGGATGAAAACCATTCCAGGGAGGCTAACCAGAGACGCTTATAGGCACCGTGTGGGTGGAATTAAAGGGAAACAGCAACCTATGCAAGACTTGGGAGGCCAAGACATCCAGAGGGTCGAGGAGCGAAATGTTCCATTTTTGGACTACAGATCCCAGACCTCTCCCCCGCCCCCCAGCCAGCCAGCCAGGCACAGTGGCTGGGGGTGGGTGGTTTTCTGGGAACCACAACCCCCTGAACACACAAGAGGGTTTTTTTTCCCCTCCATCTTGTTGAATTAATACATCGAGTGGCCTTGGTGGCTGGGGGATTCTGGGAACTGTAGTGCAAGAGGAGAACTGTCTTGTGCCTTGCAGCAGCAAATGGCCTGGAGACTAAAGGCTGTGCTCGCAAGGGGCTTGCTTCTAAAGAGCGATCCGGGGCGGACAGGCGAGGATTTGAACCCAGGTCCTCCCTCGCAAACCGCTCCACCCACTACCCCCCCCGCCCCGGGGCCGAAGTGAGGGAGCCTTTTCCCCATGAATAGCGGGGGAGGAAGGGGAAGGCCCACGCGAGGGGAACGCGCCCCTCCAAGCCTTCTGCCCGGAGCCCGACTTCCTCCGCCCGCACGCCCGCCCTCGGGCACGTGTGAAACCGGAGCCGCGCGTTCCAGCGTCCCCGGCGCGCCTCCTCCGCCCGCCCTCGGCTTCCTTCCACCCCGATCCCGCCTCCGGGGCTGCCCCGCCGGCCAGCCAGCCGGCCGGCCGGCCTCCCTTCCTCCCTCCCCGCCCGGAGCCGCGCCCGCCTGCCCGGGGAGGGGACCCGACGGGGCGGGGACGGGCGGAGGCTCCCCGGCCGCGGCTCCTCCTCTCCGGCGTCCCGGCCCCCCTCGATCGCAAACTTTCGGCGCAGCCCAGCAGGCCTCGGAAGGCGCCATCTTTTCGCCCAGGCAAAGAGCCGGGCCGGAGGGAGGGAAGCGGGTGGGTGGGTGTGTGGTGCGTGCGTGCCTGTGTGTGTGGGTGTGTGTACGTGGGTCCAGAAAGAGCCAAGGGTCCCTTCCAGCCCCCGCACTCCCGCAGCGCGCCCAGTCCGGCCGAGGGAAGGGGCTCCCGCGCTGGGCAAGGCTGGGCATCCGGCGCGCGCTCCTCGCTGGCTCTGCAAACGCCGCGGGGCCGAGACTGGGAGCTGTCAGAAGCACACACCCCCGCCGCCCCCCCCCAAAAAACCCGGCGCTCTCCCTCCAGCCCGTGCAGAAACTAACTCAACAACTTCGGTCGGAGGCGCTGCTGCTCCTCCTCGCCCGCTGGGCTTCCTCGCGAGCCAAACCCGTCGGTTCGGGAGCACGCGCCTTCCTCGGGCAAGGAAGACGCCCCCCCCCCCGCACCGAGCCGCATGCACGCCACGCCGGCCCTTCGTCGCTCTTCCGTGTCTCCGTGCTCCTCTCGTTCACACGAGCACACACCGCTTTGCGTCGTCCTCGTCCTCCCCCCCCCAAGTCTTTCTAAGCAACTCCTCCGCCCCGCCTTTCAAGCTGCCACTGATGGCCAGGGGGACCCCCCCGCACCCACACACCCACACCCACTCCCTCCTTTGCACACGCAGGCCGCCCCGCTCGAAGAGTTTCCTGCAAAAAAAGTCTCTGCGTGTTGGCGATCTTTGCAAGACACACACACACCCACCCCTCCGCCTCTCGCGCGTGCCAGTGCACGAGACCCCGCTGCCTCTCCCCCCCTTCCCCGTGCAAAAAAAAAGTCCACCACCAAGGAGGGGGCAATCCCCACCGGGTCGCGTTGCCGTCGGTGGTCCGTCCCCCCCCTCCTCTTGCCCCGCCGACGGGTGCTGGGCGCTTCTCCCCGGCTCGCGGCGCTCCAGGCCCGGGCGGGACACACCCACCCACCCGCTGCCTCCTTCTGGCCGATCGGACCGTCCGGCCAAGGCCGAGCAGGCGCGCCCACCCGGGACCGGACGGGGCGGGAGGCGCGCGCCAAGTTCTTGCCCAGCCCGCCTGCCCCCCTCCCTCCCTGCTTTTTTTTTCTCTCCCCCCCCCTCCCGCCACCGAGGCCGCCCTTACCTTTTGCAAAAGCTGGAGCCTGCCTTGGCCGGGGCTCTTGCCGCCGCCGCTCCCGTCCTCGCAGCTCCGGCGCCTCGATCGCCTCCGGAGCGACGCCGGATCCTCCACCAGCACCGTGTAAACGGCGTTGGCCGCGGCGGCGCCGGAAGGCAGCGGCGGCGGCGAAGCAGGGGAGAGGGGCTTGCAGGCGGCGGCGATCCCCCCGCAATACAAGCCGGCCGCCGCCGAGGGGCTGCTGCTGCTGCTGCTGCTGTCAGGGCAGAAGGGTCCCGCTGACGTCAAGCCGGGCGGCGGGGAGCCGATCCTGCCGCCGCCGCTTCCCCCGGGAGGGGCCGATCGTTTGACAAGACGCGGCTTGGGGTCCATGATCGGGGCGCTGCTTTTTTCTTTTTTTTTTAAAGCAAGGGGGAGTTTGCAAAAGGGTGGCTCTCGCGTGCAAGGAGGAGTTGGCCGCCTTTCCTCTCGGGAGGGCCGGCGCCGAGCCGGGAGAAGCCCCCCCTCCCCTCCCCGCGCTGCCTCCGAGACTTTTCCCTCCAACCAGCCAGCCAGCCAGCCCGAGGCTCTTTGCCCCCCCCCCCTTTTTTTTTTCCCCGCCGCCCACCCTCCCCCGACTCCACTACCGGACCACGCCCCCCCCGTCCCGCCTGCCCTGCCGCCTGCCCGCGCTTGGCTTCGGCTCCGCTCCCCGCCCCTGTGCCCGGAGAGAGAGAGAGAGGCGGGGGGGGGGGGGCAAGGCAAGCGGGCCGGGTTTAGAAGAAGAAGAAGAAAAGCAAAAAAGGAAAGAAGGGGAAAAAAAGTAGCAACCTTCGCGGCACGCCATTGGCCCGCTCGCTGTATCAACATTCCGAAATGGAATCTTGCCCGGAGCCGGCTCGCGCCCTGATTGGCTGGCCGCCGTTGCCAGTTACAAACCGAAGGGGAAGGGAGGAAAAAAAAAGGCCGCGGCGGCGTTCGGAAGCGCCACGCCCCCCTCCCCCCCCCGCCCAGCCCGCCAGCGAGTCCGAGCAGGGGGCGCGGCGGAGGCGCTGCTGCTGCTCCGCGATGGCTTTTAAAGTCGTGTCGTTCCCCCCCCCCCAGCCGGGAGGGAAGGAGTGCTCTTGGGGGGGGGGGGTAAAGGGAAAAGCAAGCCGCTTGCCAACCCGCCCCTGGGCCTCCCTGCCTTCAGCGGCCATCTTCGGGGGCGGGGGGGGGGAGAAAGAGAGCCGCCCCCCCATGGCAGCTCCGGGCGGAGGGGGGAGTCGCGCTCCTATTTCGTGCCGAAAAAGAGGCCGGAGGGAGAAACTCGTTGACCTCCCCCTCCGCAGGACGATCCCGGCCGTTTTAGACCTTTCGCGATTTTTTTTCCTCTCCTCCCATTTCCTTGCCAGTTTATTTTATTTATTATTCCTTTTTGCACGCTTTTGGGTGCCAAGCAGCGCGGGGAGGTGGGGGGCACCGGTGGCTACCTTACCCCGGGCCCCGACCCCTACCTGGATCCATCGGGCCCCGTGTGGTCGCCACGGGCAGGCAGCCGCCGCCGCCGCGACTCCCTGGTTCCCTCGATCAGGTGTCTTTGCTACCTGGAGATCGGGAGGGTGGGGGATTCGAACCGGGGACCTTCTGCCTTGAAAGCAAGTGCCCCGCCGCGGAGGCTAGGGTTCTGCTGGAGGACATGTCCGGACCTGTGCCTGGACTGCGCCACCCAGTCCAGACACTCAGGTTGATATCTTTGGCTGCTGAGCCAGAAGTTGGGAGTTCGATTCCCTCACTGGGCTCCCTCAATGATCCAGAGGGTCCCTTCCGGCTCTGCTGTTCGAGGATGATGATGCTTGTTCCCAACGGGTGCACAGGTGGTGGTGGTTGTGTTTTGCAAGAAATTGTTCTTCGAACTCACAAGAAACTGGAGGTTTTTCTCTTCCACCTGCTTTAAGATGCAATTTTATCTCAGCAGGAACTGTTTCACATTTTGGTGTGAAACAACCATTTAGGAACACTGCTTGTCTTTTGCCTTCCTAGGTTTGAAATACTGACCTCCTGCCCTGTTGTTCGGGTGCGGTCAAGTCCCTTCTGGCTTCGGGCAACCCCGTTGAATGAGCCATCTCGAAAATGCTCTTCTCAGCTGGCCTGCTCAGCTCCTGCAGACTCAAGCCTGTGGCTTCCTTGAAGGAGTCACTCCATCTCATATTGGGTCTTCCTCTTTTCCTGCTGCCTCCCACCTTCCCCAGCAGGATGGTCTTTCCAAGAGAATCATGTCTTCTCGGGATGTGCCCCAAATAGGACAAGCTTCAGTTTGATCGTTTTTGTCTCTGGAGAAAGTTCAGGATTGATTTGATCTTGCACCCGCTTGTTTCGTCTTTCTGGCCGTCCAGAGTTTCCTCAAAGCTCTCCTCCAGCACCACATTTCAAATGAATCGATTTTCCTCCCCCCCCAGTCAGTTTTCTTGACTGTCCAGGTTTCACACCCATACGCAGGGATCAGAAATAGTCTGGAATTAACAGCTCACGATCCATTTTCTAGATGTCACATTCAACCAAAGCTTGGAAATGCTGCTCTTATTTTTTTTTCCTACAATACCCAGAACCCCCCAGTCTGCCTAGGATCTGGAACTTGTAGTCCACGAAAGTAACTCTCCCAAGCACTACTATAACTTACATTAAAATCATTAGACGGGCCCATTTCATGGACAGGCCTATTTTGTCCAACGTCTCGTTTCAACAGGGGCGTAACCCGTTGCTCATGGTTTCATCTAAACACATGTGAGCCAATCCAGTCCTTAAGTCAGCCCATGCTGTTGCATTTCAATTGTATATTGTGTCTGCATGACTGACAGGTTTGTGAGCTTTCCATATCCTATTAAGTGACAGGGAAATAATGGTTGAAATAATATTATGTAAACATTATATTTCTGTTGCTTTGTTTTTTATGAATTGTTTTGTTACCAAAAATCAAACAAAATCCTAATAAAGAGGCCTTGACAAAATAGCTGTTCTTCACATATCACCTGTTTGCAGTAACAGGTAGGCATCCTTCAGTCTTGAAAGACTATGGTAGCGTGCTCTGCATGGAGGACTTGGAACAGCGTCTAGTGTGGCTGAGGAGGCCAATTTGAGAGTTACAATCTCTTCCACACTGAAGACAAATCCAATCTGTCCCATGTCCAGCTCCCTGGTTTTGCTTCCTTTGTGACTTCCTCTTTGCCTTGGCCTGCTGGACAAGGGTCTCTTCAAATTGGGAGAGGCCGTGATGTACCGCCTGCCTCCAGGCTGAACGATCAGATGTCAGAGTTTCCCATCTGTTGAGGTCTATTCCTAAGGCCTTCAGATCCCGCTTGCAGATATCCTTGTATCACAGCTGTGGTCTCCCTCTGGGGCGATTTCCCTGCACTAATTCTCCATATAGGAGATCCTTTGGAATCCGACCATCAGCCATTCTCACAACGTGCCCAAGCCAGTGTAGACGTCGTCGTTTCAGTAATGTATGCATGCTGAAAATTCCAGCTCGTTCTAGGACTACTCTATTTGGAACTCTGTCCTGCCAGGTGATACCAAAAATCCGTCGGAGGCAACGCATATGGAAGGTGTTCAGCTTCCTCTCCTGCCGGGCACAAAGTGTCCAGGACTCACTGCAGTACAGGAGTGTGCTCAGGACACAGGCTCTATAGACCTGGATCTTGGTATGTGTTGTCAGTTTCTTATTGAGCCATACTCTCTTTGTGAGTCTAGAGAACATGGTGGCTGCTTTCCCAATGCGTTTATCCAGCTCGACATCTAGAGAGAGGGTGTCAGAGATGGTTGAGCCAAGGTACACAAAGTCATGAACAACCTCCAATTCTTGTGTGGAGATGGTAATAGAGGGAGGTGAGTCCACACCCTGGCCCATGACTTGTGTTTTCTTCAGGCTGATTGTTAGTCCAAAGTCTTGGCAGGCCATGCTGAAACGATTCATGAGTTGTTGGAGGTCTTCAGCAGAGTGGGCAACAATGGCTGCATCATCTGCAAAGAGGAAGTCCCGCATGCATTTCAGTTGGACTTTGGTCTTTGCTCTCAATCTAGAGAGATTAAAGAGCTTTCCATCTGATCTAGTCCAGAGATAGACACCTTCTGTTGCAGTTCCAAAGGCATGCTTCAGCATGACAGCAAAAAAGATCCCAAAAAGTGTTGGTGCGAGGACACAGCCCTGTTTCACTCCGCTTCGGATGTCAAAGGGATCTGATGTTGAGCCGTCAAAAACTACAGTGCCTTTCATTCCATCGTGGAAGGACCTGATGATGTTAAGGAGACGAGGTGGACATCCAATCTTGGGAAGTATTTTGAAAAGGCCATCCCTGCTAACCAAGTCAAATGCTTTTGTAAGGTCTATGAAGGCCACTAAGAGTGGCTGTTGTTGTTCCCTGCATTTCTCCTGCAACTGTCGGAGGGAGAATACCATGTCAGTGGTGGATCTATTAGCTCGAAATCCACACTGTGATTCTGGATAGACTCTGTCTGCAAGCACCTGGAGCCTCTTCAGCACAACACGGGCAAGCAGCTTCCCTACAACGCTAAGAAGAGAGATACCACGGTAGTTATTGCAGTCACCCCTGTCACCTTTGTTGTTGTACAATGTGACGATGTTTGCATCCTTCATGTCCTGTGGTACTTCCCTCCAGCAGAGACAAAAGATTTCATACAGTTCGGTGATGATGATCTCCTTACCGCATTTCAGCACTTCAACAGGGATGTTGTCCCTTCCAGGTGCCTTGCCGGAGGTGAGGGAATCCAAGGCCACATTTATTTCTGCTAGGGTTGGTTCGCTGTCCAGCTCTTCCAAGACAGGCAGGCACTCAATGTTATTTAATGCTTCTTCGGTTACTACATTCTCTCTGGAATATAGCTCAGAGTAGTGCTGCACCCAGCGTTCCATCTGCTGTGCTCGGTCCTGGATGATCACACCTGTAGCAGACTTCAGGGGAGCAGATTTCTTCTGTAATGGACCTAAGGCCTGCTTGATACCATCATACATTCCTTTGATGTTACCTGTGTCCACTGCTATCTGTATCTGGGAGCAGAGCTGAAGCCAATAGTCATTGGAGCATCTCCTGGCAGCCTGTTGGACTTGGCTACGAGCGGCTCGAAGAGCTTGCAAGTTGTACTCGCTAGGACAGGTTTTGTATGCTGTTAGAGCTCTTCTCTTATCCTCAATGGCTGGCATTAACTCCTCCGAATGGGCTTCGAACCAGTCAGCCATCTTTCTGGTCTTCTTGCCGAAGGTGGACAAGGCGGTGTTGTAGACAGTGTTCTTGAAGTGTTCCCATCGTTCAGGTGCATTTACATTAGCTGGACCTGGAAGGGTTTCCTCAAGTGCTTAGGCAAATTCCTTCACTTTTCTTTGATCGCAAGTCTTGCTGATGTCAATACGTGGTCATCCTTCCTTTTTCGTGTGATACAATTTCTTTGTTCACAGTTTTACTCTACTACACACCAGGGAGTGATCAGTAACAGACAGGATCAATAAAATCACACCCAAACGTTTATGAATTCGAACGTGTTGCTAATCCAAGCAGCATTTGTTGGTTCGAAACATCATGTACGTCAAAAGTCAGAGTGGACCTATAAGGGCATGCGGTATGATTGCAGTCCCTTAAAAGTTATTTCTGTTAAGAAAAAAAAATCCCATATAGAATGGCACAACTTTTAACCATACAGTACTTCCGTCACTTCTGTGTTGGAAGCACCGTTTTATGTATATGTTAGAAGGCACTGAACTTGTGAATGAAGTAGAGTGGAATTAAAAGCCAGCTTCTGTGCAAGCAAAATTATAAATTGTTCTCCCCTCGATATCTGCAATATTTTTGTAGTAAAAACTACATTCCATTCGGGGGGGGAGAGACTGTTTCAGGCCTATTGGACGCCACTGTTAACATTTCAAAACGAAATTGGGCGCCTCTGCTCACAGCTGACAATTTTTTAATTTGTATTTATTTATTTAGATTTTGACCACACCCATCTAGTGGTTGTGCCACTGCTCTAGGCAGTTTATACTGTCGCTATGTAAATGTAAACTCTAATGCAATCATAATCACAATGAAAACATCCAATAAAACCAAACCGTGCAATAACTATATATAAAAATAGCTGACATAACAGAGGGCAGCAAAATAGCAATCATTATTTTTTAAAATAACATATTTTAAAATACGTTATTTTAAAATATAATTACAGTAGTGCCTTGCTTAACGAGCGCACCGTTTAACGGCGAATCCGCATAGTGACACGTTTTTTGCGCTCGCTAATGCGATCGCATTGCTATGATTCCAATGGGCAAAAATTGCATTGCGATGATCGGTAAGCGTTTCGCTTACCGATCTTCGCATTGCGATGTTCTAAAAACAGCTGATTGGTGGTTCCAAAATGGCCGCCGGAAGAATAAAATGGCCGCCTGCTCCGTTTTCACGCCCTGCTCTCGCTTACCGGGCAGTGAAAATGGCGGCCGGATGGGGGAATCTTCGCTTACCGGTGAGTTTTTCCCCAATAGGAACGTTATTAAACGGAGTTTAATGCGTTCCTATGGGTTCCCCCCCTGCATAGCGACGAATTTCGATAGCGACGTTAATTCTGGAACAGATTAACGTCGCTATGCGGGGCACCACTGTATTTTAAACTATCAGTTTTTTAAAAAATTTATCAAAATTTAAAAATTATTATTTAAAAATATCAGTACCGAAAACAAAGGATTAAACCAAAATTACTCCAAGATAAGGCTGTCAAAGGCTTGTGGAAACAGCCACATCTTCACTTGCTTTCCCAGAAGGGTGTACCATAACTGTGTTGCCACCACAGAGAAGATCCAGTTCTGGGTTGTAGATTTCCAGGCCTCCGTTGGGGTGTCCCCCTGTTATGCGGGTTGGATGGGAGGTCATTCTGAAGGAGAGATGCTCCGACAGGTAGCCAGGTCTTCGACTGTTTGGGACTTTGGATTTCAACATAAGCACCTTGAACATGGCCTGGAAGTATACTGGGTGCATGATGTAACAGCGGGAATCCTATTGTGATTTACATAAAGTTTGTGCAACTTCCCATGGGTCATTACAGCTGAAGCATGTCTCAACTGAGTGACCATTATCGGTTACACAAACTGCACAGAAGTAACAATCAGATTCTGGCCATGCTTTCCTGTGGCACCTGATGTCTTTTTAATGGTGGGGGCTCCTTTCTGGATGAATGGGTGGGTCACTATTAAATAGGAAAACCCATTGCCTTTTGCAGATGTTGATATACTTTTAAACAGTATTCTGATGACTTGGAATTTAAAGAGTTTGTGCTATTACTGTCATAATAATACAAGCTTGGAAAGACTGATATTCACCATCTGTTTCCAAAAATGGTAAGATGATCTTATTGCTGTAAAAGCACATGGGCTGGTCAAGCACCAAATCCAATCTCTCTCTCTTTTTAACCATATTGAGTATAATCCTGTTGCATAATGATGTGGGTGTAATTCGGCATTATGCCTGGAGTAACTATATTAGGATAGAAGTACTAGCCATGCAGTATTTTTGCTGGTGTGTTGCAAAATTGGTCATGCAAGATGAAACTGATTGTGCAATAGAATTGCACACTTCCTTGTCATCAGGTTTAATACCTGGCTCATTTATAGAGGTATAACTTTACGTTAAGCCTGTACAAACTGGATTTTCCCCCCATTGTCACTTTTTATTAAAATCAAAATGCCTAGCCCATAATATCTTGTGCATTTTTTTTGTTTTTTCTCATCCTCCCGTTTTTCCTTTTTATTTTTTGATTTGCATTTATAGTTTAAAAATCCAATTGTCTGAAAAACCACCATCCCCAGAGACATTTGTGAGTCGAGCAAAAACAAACACACAAAGATAATTGCTTTACTAAAACTTACTGAAATCATGTCAGATGAATTATATCCATGACATAAACACAGAAATAACTTTGGGGTGCCCTCTAGACAAGAGGACTGTTTAACAAATCCCACCTTCATTGGCCAAAATCTTGTTGCTCAGTGTAGTAAATTGCCCTAGAGTAGACCCATGGAGATTTGGTGAGTCAGCTCCTCGGTAACTTCCATTGATTCAAATGGGTCTTCTTTAGTTGTGGCTCCAGCATAGTAAGATGCAACTAGAGTAGTCCCATTTGAATCAGTGGCAGCTGTGGAGGAGCTGAGTCCCAAGTCTTCCGAAGCTTGGGACACAGGACTTGGACTGCCCATGTGCTGGCCAGCTGATATTTATTAACTTAGTTATTTAAAATATTTTTTACCCTGCCTTTCTCCTTGAAAAGGACCCGAGGCGGCTTGCCATGATGAAAGACAATATTTCAGGCTGAAAACAGCGAGTATAAAATAGTGGTTGGCATCGTGGAAAGACAAGATTTAAAACTACGAACAATGAGTACAGCCAGCGGATTGGCCAGCGCATGCCGCAGAGACTGTAGACCTCTACACATGCACCGGCCTCTCAGCTAGCCCGGGACATACGTGGGTGGAGGCAACAGCCTGTGAAGATGGTGGCGGCGGTGGCAGCAGGAGGTAGGCCCATAGGGACTTGACATCACAAGGGAGTCCAAGTCGTGAATCAAGTCCCAAGTCCTCCCGGAAACCCCCGAGTCCCATTCCTGCTTTCTTCTGTTGTTTCCCCAAAGGGAGACGGAGTGGTACTCATGGGGAACTCGGCAAGGAAGGGAAGTCCTTTCAAATGCTTCGCTTCTGATCTCTATGGAACTGTTCTGATAACTTTCTCCTCTGTAGTACATAAGATCCAGAAGTGGGTGTGGGTGGGTTTGGAGGAGAGGTCAAAGGTCATCTGGGCCTGCCCACGGTTAAAGCGAGAGGTTCACAACTACAGCCTCCTCGATGGAGGGCCATCGGAACATCTGTTTCAAGACCTGCAGGATGGAGGCTCCACCACCAGGTAGAGTGGGTCTGGAATAGCAGGCTGTTGAGCCCAACATGGCCAGTTGCCTATTTCAACCACCACTAATTTCATGAAGATTTGCAGAGACCAGAGACAGTTTTTGTTGTTTAGTCGTTGTGTCATACTCTTCGTCATCCCATGGACCAGAGCACACCAGGCCCTCCTGTCTTCCACTGCCTCCTGGAATTGGGTTAAATTCATGTTGGTCACTTTGGTGACCCTGTCCATCCATCTCGTCCTCTGTCATCCCCTTCTCCTCTTGCCTTCACACTTTCCCAACATCAGAGTTTTTTTTCCAGGGAGTCTTCTCTTCTCATGAGATGGCCAAAGTGTTGGAGCCTCAGCTTCAGCATCTGTCCTTCCAGTGAGCACTCAGGGTTGATTTCCTTTAGAACGGATAGGTTTGTTCTCCTTGCAGTCCAGGGGACTCTCAAGAGCCTCCTCCAGCACCACAATTCAAAAGCATCCATTCTTCAGCGGTCAGCCTTCAGAGACAGAAGGCAGCATAGAACAAGGGTTGAAGGAGGAGAGACCAGGGGGATAAAGCAACAGAAAGGAAGAGAAAACTCTGCCCACTGTCAAAGCCTCTAACCCGGTCCATGTCCCCTAACACCCACCAGCACCATACAGGTCTGGGAAGAGATGGTCAGAATGGGAACATTGTATCTCCACCTTCTTGTCTTCTCAACCATCCCCATCCTACAGGTCACATCAAATTAGCTCCACCATTTGGTGGACAAAAATAAAGCCCATGTTCTCCAACCCTCTTTTAAAAGGCACACTTGTGATGATTGCCACTTTACCCCCTTGTGGTGCAGTGGTTTGACTGTTGTGCCAAAACAGCTCCAAGAGGTCAAATGCCACTGGCCAGGCTGTGTGTGTGTGTGTGTGTGTGTGTGCGTGCGTGCGTGCGTGCGTGCGTGTGCGCGTGTGTGCGTGTGTGTGCGGTTGTGGCACCTGGGCAGCCTCAGGCATGATAACTGATAGGATGGGAAAGGTGGAAGAGCCTCATGGTGCAGTGGTTAAAGCTGCTGTCCTGCAGGCAAAACTGTGCCCACGACCCGGGGTTCAATCCCAGGTCGCCGGCTCAAGGTTCACTCAGCCTTCCATCCTGAGGTCGGTAAAAGGAGGACCCAGCTTGCTGTGGGAGGAGAGGCAAGGCGTGGCCTGCATAATTAACTTGTAAAACAACCAGAGGGTGCTTGAAGCCCTATGGGGCAATCTATAAGCAACACACTTTTTAACATTTCCATTCCTTTACCATGTGTGTCCTTCTATGAAGGGGTGCTGATAAGTATTCATTCTTTCCCAGGAAAAAAATGAGCTAGGAAGTTGTAACTGCCACACTATTCTACATATTGTCCCAGGAAGTCAATGCACTTGCAACATCTGTCCTGCAGCTTCTTAAGTCCCTGCAAATAAAATTCTTCCGACTGCTGGTGTAACCACACATTTGCAGCATTAGTTGCCTCCAGAACACTCCCAAATCTTTGTCCCTTTAGGTGTTTTTTGAGCTTGGGGAACAGATAATAGTCAGAAGGAGCCAGGTCGGGAGAATAAGGTGGATGGGGCATCACTTGAAAGCCTAAGGATGCCAATTTTGCCATTGTTTCACCTGCAGTGTGTGACGAGGCGTTGTCATGCAACAGGATGACACCTTTGGAGAGCTTTCCTCGAGGTTTTTCCTTGATGTTTTGCCTCAACTTTGTCAATAAAGCACAGTAATATTTTGCATTGATGGTTGAACCCTGTTGGAGGTCGTCCACCAGCAGAACTCCCTTCTTATCCCAAAAAAACAGTTGCCATTTGCTTCTGCACCGACCTTTGCACTCGGAACTTCTTTGGCCTCAGGGAACCACTGTGCTTCCATTCCTTAGACTGTTCCTTTGTTTCAGGATCATAACAGTAGATCCATGTCACATCACCAGTTACCAGTTTGCCCAGGAAATCTGAATCATTTCTTGCAAATGGTTCCAAAACAGCCACCGATGACTCCACACGTTTCCTCTTTTGTTCGATTGTCAAAAGTTTGGGGATCCACTTTGCTGCCAGCTTTCTCATTTCAGAGTCGTTGTGGATAATGGCACCAACTCTGTCACATGGATATTCTCAGATATATAGCAATACTTTTGGCTGATATTCAGCGGTCCTCCATGATCATGTCATGGATGGCTTTCACATTTGCAGGCACAGAGACAGAAACAGGCCTTCCACTGGGTTTCTCACTTTCTACACCGAAATGGCCAGTTTAAAAATTGACAACCCAACGTTTAATTGTTGCATATGAAGGGCCACTGTCGCCCATAGTTTGTGACATTTCATCCAAGTTCTGCTTTGCACCTTTCTTGGAGAAACAGGAACTTGCTTATGGTCCTATGCTCTTCCACACTGAACTTTTCTGGAGATGCTGCCATGTTCACTTTGGACCTGAACATGAAAGAGATGTTAAAACCATAGATAGTTGATTTTTGCACCATTGAATACAGACAAATTGGCCAATACACCCTGCAATTTATAGCTTCCTAGCTCAATTTTTTCTGGGAAAGTCTCAATACCTATCAGCACCCGCTTGTATTTTTTTAATTGATTACACATTTAAAGTTATTGCCATCCTAAAATAAAATAAAAGCTCTGTGAGTTTACAAGCACGTTCTCTCACCTGACGTTTTTAGGACTTGATTCCTCATTTTAGAATTGACCGTTCGATCCCTTTCAAAACCAATGCTGAAAAACAAGAAATGTAATAAATCAATAGCAGCATCAACAATTATATGGTATGAATTATTTTCTCTCTAGGCTCTGGGGGGGGGGGGAGAGCCATTCAGTGCATGGGGAGCCCATCTGGGTGCAAGCCACTATTTTGGACTCCAAGTCTCAGAAGCCCAGGCCAGCATGAATATTGACAAATACATTAATCAATGAATTATCCACAGACAATGCTAATGTTTTAAGATCATGTCTCCAGCTCTCTTGAGATATCTCTGAATAAGTGTACAGAAACAGGACTTGCCAAAAGACTCCAGAATAACGGCAAGAAAAAGGAGAGTAGAATTTTGAGAGATTTTCCCCCCACCCTCATCCATATTCTCATACTTACAGACTCTTAGGCTTTTAAACTTCAAAGGAGAGAGCACCTTCACCGGGAAACGGTCAGACCTCACGGTCACTTGTAAATAGAATGGGAAGCCTCGCTGGTGTCAGAGAGACTTGAGTTAGGCAGACTTCCAGGTCTGAGAAACCAGCTCTCAAAGGAGATCCCATGTTTAAGTTCCGATGGCTAAGGAGGAAACGGAGCAAATCCATGGGCCCGGTCTCGGAGGTGAGAGGGACCCCTGCACTGATGCCACAATGACCCATGCTCAGAAATGCCAACCTATCTCACAGGACTGTCTTGTTGAATTTGGATATTATTTTATTCTTTCAAAAGCTGTGCCCATTGAGAGCAAATTCAAGCTGAAGGATGGAGGCCGCAGTTCGGCAAACGAGTGAGTTAATAATTAAGAAGTGTTATCTACCTACTGTAGAGCTGTTCCTTGACTGAGCCCCAAACCAATGGTATTTCTTGTTTGAATAGCTCCTTGGTTCCTTCCTTCCCTCCCTCCCTCCCTCCCCCCCAGCCACTGTACGATTCCACTGTTTTGCTGTTTAAGGTGTCTGTTACCTTCTAGGGAACAGAGTCAACCCCACGGGTGGGGACTTGAGTCACTGGACTCGCTGTCAAGTCAGATTTCAGTCACCGCAGCAATTTGACTTGGATTGGACCCTGTTTTTTCCTCCCAGTGACTTGGACTCACCCAGCACATAGCAAACTATAGCAAATCCTTAAAGAAATGGGAGTGTCTGACCATCTTATCCATCTCCTGAGAAACCTATAAGTGGGACAGGAAGCAACAGTTAGAACTGGATATGGAACAACTGATTGGTTCAAAATTGGGAAAGGAGTACGACAAGGCTGTATATTGCCCCCCTGGTTATTTAACTTATATGCAGAATACATCATGCGGAAGGCTGGACTGGAAGAAACCCAAGCCGGACTTAAGATTGCCGGAAGAAATATCAACAACCTCCGATATGCAGATGATACCATTCTGATGGCAGAAAGTGAGGAGGAATTAAATAACCTTGTAATGAGAGTGAAAGAGGAGAGTGCAAAAAATGGTCTGAAACTCAACATCAAAAACCCGAAGATCATGGCCACTGGTCCCATCACCTCCTGGGAAATAGAAGGGGAAGATATGGAGGCAGTGACAGATTTTATTTTCCTGGGCTCCATGATCACTGCAGATGGAGACAGCAGCCACGAAATTAAAAGACGCCTGCTTCTTGGGAGGAAAGCGATGAGAAATCTTGACAGCATCTTAAAAAGCAGAGACATCACCTTGCCAACAAAAGTCTGAATAGTCAAAGCTATGGTTTTGCCTGTAGTGATGTATTGAAGTGAGAGCTGGACCATAAAGAAAGCTGACCGCCGAAGAATTGATGCCTTTGAATTGTGGTGCTGGAGGAGACTCTTGAGAGTCCCCTGGACTGCAAGGAGAACAAACCTATTCATTCAGAAGGAAATCAACCCTGAGTGCTCACTGGAAGGACAGATCCTGAAGCTGAGGCTCCAATACTTTGTGTCCTTGTGAATATTCTAAGCACTCACTATGTAGACTACTGCTCTCAGGCTCACTTCTTTCCTCCTTCCTCCAGAAGTGATAAACTTCTCTCTGAATTGTAGAACTTCAAAAGCATCGGACGAGCTCACCTACCTGAATGTTCCCACGTGGAAGAAAATCAATATTCCTCCCAAATTAAATATATATATTTTTCAGGAAACTAGCATGCTAGGGAGATGCCTCCTTCCTTACAAGCTAGGTTTCTATATGCAAGGAATATTTTTATGTGTAAGGTTGTTTGATCATTGCGGTCTAAAGTAGTGCAAGAAAGATACCAGTCTAGAAAATATACTGAGCGAAAGAACTAGGACACAGAATGTGGGGTAAGTGGCATCTTCATGCAAGCACCCCAGAACCCCCATCATGCAAAAAGAATTTTTTTTAATTTATTTTTTTAATTTTTTTATTTTTTTTTTGCTGTTGAAGGTGCCTGCTTCTGGTTTAAATGATCATAGATAAAGTCATGCATTAGGGCAAAACCTGATACTTAAAGAAAACATACGGCTAGGTGACACTCACTCACTGCTAGTGCTAAACCCAGTCACATTATTTGGCATTTAAACTTTTTTTAAAAAAAATCTGACTAACTTCCTATCATACAGATTTTACTGGGAGTAAGGCTAAAAATTAGGTATTATATTTTAAGGCAATGTGTGCTTCCTGTTAGTAACACATTGGTTGATGAATGTGCTCCTTGCAAAAATTATTTGAGAATCAAGCAAGTTTTTTTTTTTAAAGAACCAACTCAGTGTCCACTTCTTGTGTTCCTTTTTAAAGATAAAATGCTATCTTAACCAAAAGCAGTAACTTGCTAGAGGTAAATTATTTGCAAGTTGTGACTTCCAACTGTTTAGTTTTAATCGTAGACACAGAAATGGCCCGTTTGCTTCCATCTACAGAGGATCATCCCCCGGTTCTGGCAGCGTGCAACTCTACACTCTTTCTTCCGTAAGGTGTGGGGTGCAGAGATATGGCCGCTTTTCAGATCTTGGAACCGTCCGATGGAGAAACCAGAAGCTTGGATGAGATCCACAAAGGGGGCTGGAGTTTTCTTTCCCCTCCCTCGGCTGCAGAATGCAACCGCCCCATGCCTCTCCCATTTTCCTCTCTGTTTAGACTGTAACAAGAGATGTTGCAGGCCAAACGCTGGAAGTTTGTGCGTTAAGGAAAACTGCAGGTAGAAGAAAAATCTCATGTTGTCAACCCCACGCAGCCCAAAGGATCACGTGTGTTTAAAAGCCTAAGAGCAAGACAAAGTGGGCTATTCCCAGGACTTCTGAACTGACCATTCTTGGTCAATCGGTAAGGTTGCCACCTTTTTCTCTGGCGCTGCTCCTCTGCCATTAGAATCGGCCTGGCACAGACATTTTCTTTATTTAATTCATTTGAATGCCTATAGGATATTTAAACCACCCTTCTTCCTTACAAATAACAGCGTCATTTACAAAGCATAACTAAAACCAAGGATGGTTATGCTTAATTTTATTTGCTGTTAATGATGGTATGGTTGAGTTTATTCTCGACTCTTGTTTTTATTATGGTTTATAACGATTGTGATTCCCAGTGCGATGAAGCGGGCAGAGTAATGGGCTAGGACTCAGGAGGCCTGAGTTCGAATCACCACTCAGCTATGGAAACTCACCAGGGGTATGGAGCTGGTAAAACCACTCCCTAAATATCTCACTTACCTTGAAAGCAAAGTTAGGGTCCCTATAAATTGGTTCCGACCAAGGCACATAACAACCACCACCGGATAATGCTTTTAAACTGCCTTGATTTCAGCCTAGTAATGAAAATGGTGAGGCAGAAATGTAATAATGTATTTGCGAAGGCTTTCATGACCAGGATCTAATGGTTGCTGTGGGTTTTTCGGGCTCTTTGGCTGTGTTCTGAAGGTTGTTCTTCCTAACGTTTCACCAGTCTCTGTGGCCGGCATCTTCAGAGGACAGCACTCTGTGCTCTGGTGCAATGTAATACATAAGAATAGGAAAAAAATATAAAATTGTATACTATACCTTCAACAATTCAGGGCAACTAAATAAATTAAGCAGATAAATTTTGTAACTAGATAGGTACCTAGGCAAACAAAGATTTGATCGAAAACAAAGAGCACACACAAAACAATTAGCCACAGTGCTTTAGGTATTCCAGAAATGAGGTTCCACCACAGAAAAGGCTCTTTCCCCCGATGTCATAGAACTTATGTCTATGAATGAAGAAAAGGCCAAAATCCAGTTGAGAAAAACTGCATGTCAAGGGGATCGCCCAGCGTTTTTTCTTAAAGAGAAATCCATGGATCAAATCCGAGTTGAAATGTTGTTCATTGACATTTTTCCAGAATGATAACAGTTAAGGTGTTTAAAAAGTTACTCTTTCTTTGGATTGCACGTCCCAGGACACCTCAGCTGAAACAGAACTGTGGTCCATTCAGAACTCCGAAGCCCATTCTGGAAGATGAGGTTGAAAGAGGTGCCTGTCGGGCTGGTCTCTGAAAGCAGCTGTGTTTTGAGGAGGGCCACAGCAGCTGGCCTTCATACGGGAGCATCTTCGTCCTGATAGAAGGGGCTCCTCTGATGGATGCTCCTAAAGCCATCTTGAGCTCTAGAAGGTTCAACTCTAGAGGTGGCAGACTTTGGGTAGGGTGCTTTTAAGACCCATCTCTAGATTGACTGTGTTGCCCAGTTTGAGAACTCTTTGTGAGCATTTAACCTGATGATCCCTGTAACGGATCATTGTTTAAATGGCTTAATGCATGCTTAATACACTTTGAATTTTTAAAATCTGTTTTGCACTATTTTGAGGCACTGTGAGATAAACCAAGCTATATAGAAATGGATTAAATATGGAGGAAGAGGAGGAGGAGACAGAGAAAGATAAATCATAGAGCAATAATAGAATTAACGACATGCCCAACGTAGATGACACTGTTTCAGTAATGTATACACGCTAAAAATTCCAGCTCATTCTAGGACTACTCTATTTGTAGAGTCATGAGAATGGCTGATGGTTGGATTCCAAAAGATCTCCTGTATGGAGAATTAGTGCAGGGAAATTGCCCCAGAGGGAGACCACAGCTGCGATACAAGGAGATATGCAAGTGGGATCTGAAGGCCTTAGGAATGGACCTCCACAGATGGGAAACCTTGACCTCTGAGCATTCAGCCTGGAGGCAGGCGGTGCATCATGGCCTCTCCCAATTTGAAGAGACCCTTGTCCAGCAGGCCGAGGCAAAGAGGCAGTCACGAAAGCAGCAAGACCAGGGAGCTGGACAGGGTGGTATTTGTCCTCAGTGTGGAAGGGACGTTCACTCTTGAATTGGCCTTCTCAGCCACACTAGACACTGTTCCAAGTCCTCCATACAGAGCACGTGACCATCATCTCTTGAGACTGAAGGAGGCCTAATCTCTAATCTCTCTAAATAGAAGTAAACCCCATTTATTCCCATTTTCTGTTTCCTTGTTCAGCTTCCCAAAAAGCTTTGCATCCTTCTGTTTATCAATTGATAAAGTTTCTTTTATGGATGTGGTCTTTGCTCAAACAGCCTTTAATACTTGTGTATAATTTTTCCTCCCTTTGATATCAACAGGGTTTAACATGTTCCATTTCTCTTGTGAAGATGTGGTCTCCCTCTGGAAAAGCAAGTTGGAGCGGAATCGTCATCACGATCATTGTCGTCGTCATCATAATGATCATTTAAACCACTCTGTTCTAGGCGAACTGCCCTGCTTCATAGATTACAGGAAAGCCATTGACTATGTGGATCATGGGAAACTATGAGTTGTTCTGAACAAAATAAGTGCGCTTCAACATTTGGGTGTCCTGATGCATAACTTGTATTGTGGACAAAAAGCTACTCCTAAGGCAGAATATGGAGAGAGAGAGAACGGTTTCCTACAGATAAAGTAGTCAGACTAAGGTGTAATTTATCTCCTCATCTGTTCAGTCTGTACACAGAATATATTATATGGAAAGCCAGACTAGATTCAGTTGAAAGAGGAGTCAAAATTGGTGGAAGAAACATCAGCAGTTTAAGATACAGTATGCAGATAACACCACCTTATTGGCCGGAAGCAGCAGTGACTTGAAATGACTTCTGGTGGGGGTGAAAGAAGAAAGTGGCAAAGCAGGACTGCAGTTGAATGCTAAGAAGGCAAAAATCAAGTCTGCAAAAGAATGACTTGCCTGTATTGTAGATATGGAGAGATCAACATTGTTTAAGGTTGTGTCCAATCATCAATCCAAACAGAGACTGCAGCCAAGAAACCAGAAGAAGGCTGAGATTTGGAAGGGCAGCAATGAAGGAGATAGAAATAGAAAGAGGATAATCCGGATATCCCCAGTGCAGCTGGACCGAATGAGGGTCCGACGCCTGAGGTCAGACTCCCCGCTCATGTTCCAGGCTGGAGGTGGGAGGATGAGTCTCACCGCATGGCAGCTGAGTGGCCAGTTAGCAGGAAGAGCGGCACCTTCATGGCACTGCAACAAGACCAGGGTCTGATCCTGGAACTCAGACCCTCGTTAGGTCCAGCTGCTGGAACAGGGATCTGACAATCAAAGGACATATGACAGATAGCTATCTAATTTTCTCTTGAATGCCTCCAGTGTTGGACCGCTCACCACCTCCTGAGATCATGGCTTACACTGTCGTCCTGCTCTCTAACAGTTAGGAAGTATTTCCTGATATTCAACCGAAATCTGGCTTCCTTTAACTTAAGCCCATGGTTGTGTGTCCTGCACTCTGGAGTGATCGAGAACAGATCCTGCCCCCCCTCCTCTGTAGGACAGCCTTTCAAATATTTGAAAAGTGTTATCATATCACCCCTCATTCTTTTTTTTTCTCACGGCTAAACATGCCCAATTCTTTCACCCTTTCCTCATAAGGCTTCGTTTCTAGCCCCCTGATCATTCTTGTCACCCTCCTCTGAACATGTTCCAATTTGTCAGCATCCAGAACTGGACACAAGACCCGTGGTGAGGGAAGGAGGGAGCAGAACGGAGAATAAGCCAAGGAATCAGTAAGGAGACCTCCCCCTTTCTTGTTGCAGGAAGAGTTAACAACGCAGTAATTCGTGATGAGACAAAAAAGCAAACGCCTCTTCGTCTACCCCTTTCCTTTGAATTATTAGCAAGCTGAAGAGTCTGAGCTCTTTGAGAGCCAGCCTGGATTTCCTTTTCCAGGGCGCCCTTTTAACTTCCCTTCCCTTTTTTTTTTCCTTTCATTCAGCTCTGGTTTAATCGTTAACCCTAAAATGCTGATCTGGCTCCTCATTTTTTTTTTTAAAAAAAATCAATTTAAATATTATGCAATGGCAGCAAACACAGGCATTTTGCAAGAGTGTGTCGTATACAGGCAGGGCCTCTTCTCCGCTTTCCCGGATAGAAAGTGTTCTCCGTTCTTTCTTCCTTTCTCCCTTAGCTTGGCAGAGTTCTGGTGAGGAAGGAGTAGGGAATGCATGTTGTCACTTTTGGGGGGGGGCAGGAGGTCATGACTAAGTTTCCCTGAAATGTTGAAGTTACCCTAGGTAACATCATCTTCCTTCCACGTAAAGCACAACTGAACTGGAAATATCGCTGACATATCACTTGTTCAAATTTGAGTCCAGATCCCTTTCTTTGAGTCTACACCTTAAAAATAAACCAGCCACCATAGCCAGGTCTAGTACAGCTGATTTTAATAGGGAGCATCTCTCAAGAGATTGGAGAGAGGAGGAGGGCCAGGTATGATAAATAACCCATAATTAGAGAATAAACCATGATTTAGTGTTGGAGAGACACAATGTAGGGAGACGGTTTGAGAAGTCAGACTTCAAAGAAACTCTGTGCTTAAGTCTTGGTGACTATTATTATTAGTAGTAGTAGTTTTATTTATATGCTGACTAGTTACAAAAGAAAGAAAGTTACTTTGCATAGTTTGGGAAGTGATTTAATCTTCTGCTGTGATACTCACACACCATCAGCCCTTACGGATGTGGCTTTTCTAGCAATGGGGCATCTATAATGTCCACATTTCCAGCCCTGCTATCCAAGGTCTTTTAAACAAAGGAACAGAAGACGTGTATGGTCTCCAGATGCTATTGGACTATTAACCATCATCCCCACCCAACTGGCCATGCTCCATATGGGTAATGGAACTTAGTGTCTGCTTTTCAAGTGCTACAATCATCGATTCTGTAATCTGAAAGACTGCAGACTTAAATGTGGAGACGTCCACGTACAAATATATATGCTGTACCCACTGATCTAGGCTTCCTTCTCAAGGCAGCCTCTGCAAATGCATCTGTGGAAAGTTTCAATTGCCAGTGTTTTACTTTGCATTTCCTCCACACCCTTAGCAAGAACACACACATCTAGCAGCCCATTTTACCTCCATGCCCAAATGCGCTGCTGTGGTTGGTCGAATTTCTATGCGCCACCCGCTTGCTGTTCAAAGGGCAGGATCAGGGCCTGTGAACCTAATTAGCCATCCTGGCCGTGAACCCAGGCTGCTCATTTTTCTCTGATTCTGCAGAGAAGTAATTGCATGGAATGTCAAGTCTCTGGTCAGAGGAGGAGAAGCAGAGCAGAGCCCTTCCCCTTCTGAATGCCAAATGAATTTGGAGAAATCCGTGGTCATAGACCACCGGGTTTGCGTAGTGAAGGTTCCAGCTTTGACCCTTTTAAAAAAGTCAGCTTTGGAGCTACTCCTGACCCACCTCTTAGAGTTCTTCAGCTAGCATGGCTACTGAGATTCTGGCCTCTGTCCTTTTGGAAAGTTTCCACGATCCATTTGTGGACCGTCATCCAGTGTCTTCCAGTCATATCTAAACTGTCCTTCTTCCTGATCTTAAATCTCCCTTCTCACTCTAAACCGAAACATCTCCCCATCACATGTCTCCTCTGGCCGCAGTGCATCTTCAGCCCACGGACCTTATACGATGCATGATGCTGCCTTAACGTGTTATCCCAAGTCACAAGATCGGCGTTGACTCAAGCTTCGTTCCAGCAGCTCTTGGTTCGAGGCACACAGATACAGTTGTTGCTCGGAATGCCACCAGCTTATTCCAATCACCTGCCTAGCGGTTCTGCCTCCTAACTTCCATGTGCAGAAGAGCGAGAGGATGGATTGCATTGAGGACACACAACAACAGCATCTTGTCCAATATTTGGCCACCTCTGTCCCATTTGCCTAGTAATACAACACTTCCTCATCCTGGAGTAGCTTCTTGCCTGGGTTTCATGAAACCCTGATTTCACCAGCATGCCGAGCAAGATGCAAAAAAACAGTGACTTGCATGTGTGGGCCATAGGTTCCCACAGCAGCCGCTGAACATCAGAAAAGTCCTGCCGAATCAGCCCGAAGAGTCCAGGGTCATGCTCACACAGTGGCAAACCCAATGCCTATGGGAAGCCCATGAGTGCAACATGTATGAAAGCACATTCTTCCACTCATCTTTCCTGGGAACTGAACATTGGAGTCTGGAAGTGACCCACTGCACATAGCAGAGTGTGGAATTCTGTTAGCAAACACAGGCCGAAATCCTCTTGCTCAGTTATGCAAACTGAGTAAGTTTCAGCCGTGAAGCACTGTAAGTTGAGAAAACTATGGAGACATTATCTTTGCAAACTGTCACACAACTTGCCATGCAACAGAAAACACCTATGTAAGTTTCTTGTCATTTCTTTAAAAATTTGCTCTATTTGCGTAACTGTGTGGCAAAGTTTTAACCATTGAATGTTGAAGCCCTGCAGGCAGAGGGCTCCGCAGGGGCTCTGTGCGATGTACACATGCAGTCACACACCCCGGAGGTTGACCCGTTAGAAGAGATGGTGCTTCTGGATTGTGACATTGCTCTCTTGCACAGATTGCAAAACTAAACTGTACCCCAAATCCTCTTGGGGTTTACACCAGCAGAACTCAAATGGTGTAACTGTTGGAGGCACATTTCCTTAAGTTAAAAAAAATCACCATAGATATTATCAGTTGTGTGCCAAGTCTCACTTTTGGAAGCAACTCACCTCTAAAAGTTATGACTTTTCTTTCTTTCTTTCTTTCTTTCTTTCTTTCTTTCTTTCTTTCTTTCTTTCTTTCTTTCTTTCTTTCTTTCTTTCTTTCTCTCTCTCTCTCCCTCTCTTTCTCTTTCTTTCTTTCTTTCTTTCTTTCTTTCTTTCTTTCTTTCTTTCTCTCTCTCTCTCTCTCCCCCCCCTCCCTCCCTCCCTCCCTCCCTCCCTCCCTTTCTTTCTTTCTTTCTTTCTTTCTTTCGTTTTCTCTCCCTCCCTCCCTCCCTTCCCTTTCTCCTTAAAAAGGACCCAAGGCAACTTGCATCATTAAAAAGACAACATTTAAAACTAAAAACAGTAAGTATACAAATACAGATTGATTATATTCTCTGCAGCCAAAGATGGAGAAGCTCTATACAGTCAGCAAAAACAAGACCTGGAGCTGACTGCGGTTCTGATCATCAGCTTCTCATAGCAAAATTCAAGCTTAGACTGAAGAGATTAGGAAAAACCACTGGGCCACTCAGGTATAATCTAAACCAAATCCCTTATGAATACACAGTGGAAGTAAAGAACAGATTTAAGGAACTAGATTTGGTGGACAGAGTGCCTGAAGAACTTTGGATAGAGGCTCGTAACATTGTCCAGGAGGCAGCAACGAAAACCATCCCAAAGAAAAGGAAATGCAAGAAAGCAAAGTGGCTGTCCAACGAGGCCTTAGAAATAGCAGAGAGGAGAAGGGAAGCAAAATGCAAGGGAGATAGGGAAAGTTACAGAAACTTGAATGCAGACTTCCAAAGAATAGCAAGGAGAGACAAGAGGGCCTTCTTAAATGAACAATGCAAAGAAATAGAGGAAGATAACAAAAAAGGAAAGACCAGAGATCTGTTCAGGAAAATTGGACATATTAGAGGAACATTTTGCACAAAGATGAACATGATAAAAGACAAAAATGGGAGGGACCTAACAGAAGCAGAAGACGTCAAGAAGAGGTGGCAAGAATACACAGAGGAATTATATCAGAAAGATTTGGATATCCCGGACAACCCAGACAATGTAGTTGCTGACCTTGAGCCAGACATCCTGGAGAGCGAAGTCAAGTGGGCCTTAGAAAGCCTGGCTAACAACAAGGCCAGTGGAGGTGATGGCATTCCAGTTGAACTATTTAAAATCTTGAAAGATGATGCTGTTAAGGTGCTACATTCAATATGCCAGCAAGTTTGGGAAACTCAACAGTGGCCAGAGGATTGGAAAAGATCAGTCTACATCCCAATCCCAAAGAAAGGCAGTGCCAAAGAATGCTCCAACTACCGTACAATTGCACTCATTTCACACGCTAGCAAGGTTATGCTCAAAATCCTACAAGGTAGGCTTCAGCAGTATGTGGACCGAGAACTCCCAGAACTACAAGCTGAATTCCGAAGAGGCAGAGGAACTCGAGACCAAATTGCTAACTTGTGCTGGATTATGGAGAAAGCCAGGGAGTTCCAGAAAAATATCTACTTCTGCTTCATTGACTATGCAAAAGCCTTTGACTGTGTGGACCACAGCAAACTATGGCAAGTTCTTAAAGAAATGGGAGTGCCTGACCACCTTATCCATCTCCTGAGAAACCTATATGTGGGACAGGAAGCAACAGTTAGAACTGGTCATGGAACAACTGAGTGGTTCAAAATTGGGAAAGGAGTACGGCAAGGCTGTATATTGTCCCCCAGCTTATTTAACTTATATGCAGAATACATCATGCGGAAGGCTGGACTGGAAGAAACCCAAGCCGGAATTAAGATTGCCGGAAGAAATATCAACAACCTCCGATATGCAGATGATACCACTCTGATGGCAGAAAGTGAGGAGGAATTAAAGAACCTTGTAATGAGAGTGAAAGAGGAGAGTGCAAAAAACGGTCTGAAACTCAACATCAAAAAAACTAAGATCATGGCCACTGGTCCCATCACCTCCTGGGAAATAGAAGGGGAAGATATGGAGGTAGTGTCAAATTTTATCTTCCTGGGCTCCATGATCACTGCAGATAGAGACAGCAGCCCTGAAATTAAAAGGCGCCTTCTTCTTGGGAGGAAAGCGATGACAAATCTTGACAGCATCTTGAAAAGCAGAGACATCACCTTGCCAACAAAAGTCTGAATAGTCAAAGCTATGGTTTTTCCTGTCATGATGTATGGAAGTGAGAGCTGGACCATAAAGAAAGCAGACCGCCGAAGAATTGATGCCTTTGAATTGTGGTGCTGGAGGAGACTCTTGAGAGTCCCCTGGACTGCAAGGAGAACAAACCTATCAGTTCTAAAGGAAATCAACCCTGAGTGCTCACTGGAAGGACAGATACTGAAGCTGAGGCTCCAATACTTTGGCCATCTCATGAGAAGAGAAGACTCCTTGGAAAAAACCTTGATGTTAGGAAGGTGTGATGGCAAGAGGAGAAGGGGACGACCGAGGATGAGATGGCTGGACAGTGTCTGCGAAGCAACCAACATGAACCTGACACAACTCCGGGAGGCAGTAGAAGACAGGAGGGCCTGGCGTGCTCTGGTCCATGGGGTCACGAAGAGTCGGACACGACTAAACGACTAAACACACATACAAATATTTAAAGAAGGTCGAGCAAATACCAAATTGAAACGCAGTAAACAAAAGCAATCCCCATAACACATTTAAAGTAGTAAAGGCACAACAATTCATTTTAAAAAAACACTCAGGAAGTCGGTCACTCAGGGAAGGCTTGCCTGAAGATAAAAGTTAGAATTGCAGGTGTAATGAACAGGATTTGGGCCAGCATTTTTACCACAGCGGCCTGTAAATAGTTACTTTTTAAAATAATGGAGCAGAAATTACTTTTGGGAAGGAACATAATGAAAGGAACACAGTTGCTTTATTGGTGTAACAAGTAAGATTGTCTAGTTGTTTCAGAGTCACAACAAGCAATATCAGTAAGCTTTTAGAACAGTGTCATGGGAAGAAAAGTGTGTTTTTAAAATTAATCAGCCAAGCTTTGCTTCTGACAGTGAAGGTGATATATAGCTATCATCATAATCTTAGAACTGGGTCATCGAGTCCAGCCCATCAAGGAGGCACCGTGGGGGAATCAAACTCCCAACCTCTGACTCTGCAGCCAGGGACCTAAACCACAAAGCTACCCAGCTATTACGATGTGTAACCCTCACTAACCTTGAATTTGGACACTCTCCTTGTGCATGTGTTGCATTATCTTTGCAACTTATTCAAACAAGTGAATGTCACAACATCTTATGGTCATAAATTGCTTTGTTTGAATGATTGGGTGCTTTCCCTAGGGCTCCCTAAAATTAAATTCACTCTTTTCAAAACAGCCATGCCCTGGGTAAGGTTTTTTTCTTGCATTATCCACCATGATCCCCAGACCTCATTGCTGTCTGTCGCCACTAGCTCATTCCGCCATCAGCACAATCTAAAATCACCGTTTCCTCCTTTAAGGCCATTTATTCCAATGTCATCTTTTCACATTTTGCTTATTTTATTTTATTTTATTCTATTCATCGGCATTCTACAATTTGCTAATATTAAGCTGCCTTTGCTATTTGAAAGCCCGTTCCCCCAGCTGAGAGAGAGAGAGAGAGAGAGAGAGAGAGAGAGAGAGAGAGAAATCTCACTTTGAGGTTCTCCTTGTATGCTTTCTTGTTTCTACCACTTTTCTTCATTTCTTTTCATCAGCAAACTTCCGGCCATTGATGAACGTGATTAAATGCAGGACGAAAAGCATACATACGTTGAAAGAAGTGGACTGCAGATCATGAAATATCAACCCGCTGGAAGAAATGGGTCCATTTCTATCCTGCATGCAGACCCCGTTGACCTAAAGACCTGTGCCGCCACCCCCAGTACACTTACATCCACCCAATGTTAGTTTCCCCTCAACCATTTCACAAAAAGTCTTGTTTTCTTCATGTAAGTGTTAAACCTATTGACAATATCCCTAATTTTTATGGTTTTTTAAATGGCCACTAGAGGGCATAACTGGCCTTGCTCAATATTAAAAAAAACCATTGTTTTAAAAAAGACCACGTGGACGTTGTTCAAGGTAGCAGGTGCCACCTTTCGAAGTCCAAAGGTGGACCTCAGGAGGTTGCCCATCCTTCTTGTAGGGACTAATACAATTTAAGGAGATCTGGCTTTCAAAGAACTGGGAAAAATGAGTGAGGCCAGACTTAACCTTTGCACAAGTCGTGTTGATTCTTTTCGGGCAGGGCTTGCCGTTCTTTATGCCTTCTTGCTTATAATGGGAACACAACTTTCTGACCTCCAACCACGGAGGAACAACAGCTTCCATTCCACCTCACAAGCTGGCTAAGATGGAAGGGAAACAGGACGACGAAGCCGCTGGTGTTTCTCTAATCATTTTCTGGCCTCTGCCTGTCCCTCTTCGTAGCTCCAGCAGAGTCGACTGGAACCCTAACCCTCTCCATTGATTTATCTGGACAGCTCTCGCTCCTCGCCGCGAAGAGATTTCCACATAGGCTCTCTGGGTGACCTGGCAAAGAGGTTGCCCAGAAAAGGAACAGGGTTCACACGAAGCTTTTTGTGTCCATGTGTCCTTAAGTCCACCCCACCGGCCACTCTTCCATTGAGCTGTAGCACCGCAGAGCCTTTGAGACTGCTATGGGCATCTCAACCCTTCCACTGCCCGCTTCCAGTCACTCCATCCCATGTCTTCTTCCCTTTTCTGAGGAGTCTTGTGGCACAGTGGTCAAACTGCAGTACTGCAGCCAAAACTCTGCTCACAACCTGGTTCAATCCCAGGGAGCCGGCTCAAGTTTTACTCAGCCTTCCATCCTTCCGAGATTGGTAAATTGAGTACCCAGCTCATGGGAGCAGGGAGGCAATGTGCACTCTGCAGAATTAAATTGTAAACTGCCCAGAGAGTGCTTTCAGCACTTTGGAGCGGTATATAAGCAGCATGCTCTGCTTTTTCCTTTTCCAGTGGCCTCAGAGGTCTTTCTGGTGGATCATTTCCTCTCATTGCTTGCTGTCATTTGGTGCTGAAGTGACCTGAAGCTTCCGTGTGCATTCCAGACTTCTTTTCTCTTTAAGAACTGCCCTTCCCTTTAAGGAATCGCCTTCCCCCCCTTGGAGCATCTTTAGCTGCTCCTTAAAAACTTCCAGCCCCAGGCTTCCACCATGGATGTGAACTACAGTTAGGAAAGGCTGTCTGCCATTCCCTGTACAGAGCAAACCTTAAAATAAAGAATGTGTGCAGGAGGTTTGAGAAGCAGTGAGAAGTCAAGGAAAAAAGGACTGGATAAAGCGAGATAAGGAAAACGGAGCGTGGATGAGGGGGAAATGTTGATATCAGTGCAAAGACTGCTACTACGGCAAGGGGAGTTGGCTACCTTATAAGTGGTATTGTTCATTTACTGTACTGTGATAATGAGCAACCGGTGGCCATATGTACACCTGTGTTTTGAACTGGTTTCCATTTATCATTTTCCAGGTTTGCAATAAGTACCTGCAGGTATGTAGAACCACATTGTTCCAGTGCACAAGAGCACACTGACTCAGGCTCTTTGAAACAGTGCACCAAAAACACAACAATTAGAGGAGAACTTTAAACACAATGTTGTTGTTTAGTCGTGTCCAACTCTTCGTGACCCCATGGACCAGAGCATGCCAGGCTCTCCTGTCTTCCACTGCCTCCCGGAGTTGGGTCAAATTCATGTTGGTTGCTTCAATGACACTGTCCAGCCATCTCGTCCTCTGTCATCCCCTTCTCCTCTTGCCTTCACCCTTTTCCAACACCAGGGTCTTTTCCAAGGAGTCTTCTCTTCTCATGAGATGGCCAAAGTCTTGGAGCCTCAGCTTCAGGATCTGTCCTTCCAGTGAACACTCAGGGTTGATTTCCTTCAGAACGGATAGGTTTGATCTCCTTGCAGTTCAAGGGGACTCTCAAGAGTCTCCTCCAGCACCACAATTCAAAAGCATCAATTCTTTGGCGGTCAGCCTTCTTTATGGTCCAGCTCTCACTTCCATACATCGCTACAGGAAAAACCATCGCTTTGACTAGGCGGAGCATATTATCAGAAATGTTCAGATTTATATTTTTGGACTAAAACACCCAGAATTCCCTATGCCGTCTTCACTGCCCTTCCGAGGACCAGGTGCAAGGGCCAGAGTCAGGCTGAGATGCTCCTGTCCAGAGATTGGGTCTCTCGGACATCTTTCATTGCTTGGAAAAGTTACTTTGTGAAGACTATAACTCGCACAATCTTCTAGCTTGTCCTACCCTTTACATACTCTTCATAGTATATAAATTCTAATTTATTTGCCTCCCTCCATTATCAGTCATTATTACAAAGACAACCATTATTACAAAGATGTTCCCAGTATTCTGGGCGCCCTGTCGCCCTCTTGTGGCAGCAAGTGAAACGTGCTACTAAATGGATAATAAACATGTAGACAGAAGCACTATAAGAAAACTAACAGATTTATTTATTTCAGAGTGAATGTTTGTGGATTGCGACCCACTTCCTTTACAGTAGTGTAAACTGCAGTGGCAAATGACAGCTGGCTAATGAGTCGTTGTTACTTATATTACTTGTTACGTTGTTACTTGTTCTCATCACACCTGTTTAACGTAGGAGGAAGTTGGAAAATTCAGCTCCTCTTGTCTTATTTTTTTGTTACCCATGTTGAAACCGGCAAAGCTACAGTCACGCTGGCAATAAGAACCACATTTCAGCATAATTTAAATCAATTTAGATTTTACCATTCGCACAACGCAAGCTACAGGAGCAAGATTAATACTTGCAAAGAACTGGAAAAGCGACAGACCAATTCATCTTGAAGAAATGTGGAGCTTAAGCAATCAATGATAAGTTAACTTGTGAAATGAAAATAAGAAGGGAAATGATAACGATTTCAATGATGTGTGGAATTTATATTTGGAGTATGTCTTTTTGAAGGGGAAAAGCTATATGCCAGTGAAAGAATCAATGTACTTTTGGGGAGATATGGGGCAAAAAGGAATATAAATTGATATTAGTGGTCACCTAGTCCCAAGGGTGAAGGTGGCACTGGTGGGGAAAGTTTAATGTGTATATGTATTTTAATTTTGTTGTTTTTTCTAGGTAGAGAGTACTCAAAAGTAGTTTACCGTTCATTTCCTTCTTCTAGGCGCACCATGCAGCTTGCCCAAGGCCACCCAGGCTGGCTCTACTCACAAGAGGCACAGTGGGGGAACTGAACTTCCAACTTCCAGCTCTGCAGCCAGAGATCTGAACCACGGACCTATCCAGCCAGCTGTATATGTTCTCATGGCCATTTACCTTAGCACATTCGTTCATAGTTAGAGTCGGTCCCTTCGAATCAATGGAACTTAGGGAGGAGTTGATTTTCTAAATCCCCATTGACTCAATGGGCCCGCTCTAGTGCAATTTACGTCACTAAGCAACAAGATTTTGGCCCTTCTGTTTTTAACACCTTGTTTCTCTCAACATCAGAGCCTCCTGTTGGGCTCATCTGTTGGTCGTGGGCTTCACGTAGGCATCCAGAGCTTGGAGATGTTACCTGGTAGACTACAACTGCCTGAATTCTCCAGATGATAAGGTTCTTCTAAAAATATTATTCAACCAGAAAACATGGCGGAAGTGGAGGAGGCAACAAGAGCCGACGTTCAGCCAGCCGTCTGCTCCATTCCTTTTTTGTGCTGCGTGAGCTGCCATTTTCATTCCTTCAACCTTTGCCTCCTGGTGCAGGATCTCCAGAGTGACACACCTGATAAGTGTGTTCTCTTGACTGGCCCATCGCCAGTTGCCGCTCACAAAGGAAGTAAACATTGGGCAAGCGGGATGAGTGGGTGGGATATTTTCCACTGTAAGTACCACTTAGGTCTTGAACTGAGAGAAAGGAGAGAGAGATGGAGGGAGGGAGGGAGAGAAACATTTCTGCAAATAAAGTTTAAAGAAACAACCACCTAATTATGATTAAGGCTGGCTGGCTGGCTCCGTGGTTCAGGTCTCTGGCTGCAGAGCCAGAGGCTGCGAGTTTGATTCCTCACTGGTGCCTCCTGTGAGTAGAGCCAGCCTGGGTGGCCTTGGGCCAGCTGCACATTCCTAGAAGGTGGCAATGGGACACCACTTTGGAGTATTCTCTACCCTAAAAATCCTAAAGGGGATCGCCGTAAGTCGGAATTGATTTGATGGCCATGATTATTATTATATTTGAAAGGGGCAGGCAGAGAAAAGGGGTCTTCCTCTCCATTCTGTGCATCGTCGTTTAGTCGTTTAGTCATGTCCGACTCTTTGGACCCCATGGACCAGAGCACGCCAGGCCCTCCTGTCTTCCACTGCCTCCCGGAGTTGGGTCAGATACATGTTGGTCGCTTCGATGACACTGTCCAGCCATCTCGTCCTCAGTCGTCCCCTTCTCCTCACACTTTCCCAACATCAGGGTCTTTTCCAAGGAGTCTTCTCTTCTCATGAGATGGCCAAAGTATTGGAGCCTCAGCTTCAGGATCCGTCCTTCCAGTGAGCACTCGGGGTTAATTTCCTTCTGCGCATAGCTGCATCAACTGTTATCATCATGGTTTTCTCATCCACCCTGCAACAACAAAAAGCAGCAACAGCTTTGTGCATTCCCCACCATGGTGCCCTCCCCGGGTGACCCCATTCTCAGCCCCACCAGCCCCCTCAGTAGGACCGGACACATGGGTAATGGGATTGTTGTGTTGCAACAACCTAGAGATTATCCAGGTAGGAGACAGCGCTGGGGAACCTTTGGTCCTCCCGATTTGATGCACTGCTAATCCTATCGCACCTCAGCCTTGGCCAAGCTGACCAAGATGAATGGGAACAGAAAATATTTGAATTTTGGGACTACGACTTCCTAGCATCCATTGACATGTCACCATGTGGCATGGCTATTTGCCAAGAACGCTTTAGCGGCAGATTACCATGGTTCTGCAAGAGTTGGGCGCCATGGCCGTTGGGTTACCTTCTACCTCTTCAATTCTATGGTTCTATTATGGGAATTCTAGGACTTGTTGGTTCAGAAAAGTCACATTTCCAAGGTTTGACCCATACCAAAAGTACATGGAAGGGAGCTATTGTGAGGCTTCTAGACTTCCATCAGCAAGGCTTTTGAATTTTAAATATCACCTAGTTTAAATGTCTTTATGTCAACCCCTGAAGAGTTCCCCTTCCTCCCTGCAGTGACATTTTTGGCTTTTTCATATTTTATTTTTTTCCCCCCTTCTCATTTGGCACCCGAACCCACGTCTCATCAATTAAGAGTTTCACTGTTTCTTTCAAAGCCAAATGTGTCTGTAGAAAGCTTGGGGCTGCTTTACAGTTTTATAAGGCACAGGCCTCTGATTTTTAATCAGGCTGGAAGCCGTTAAAAGCTGTGCAGATAAAGAGCAAATAAACGAAGAACTCTTCTTGAGAAACCCTCGCCCGAGGAATGAGAGACTAAACAGTAAATGTCATTGCATCACAACCCCATTATGTAGCGTTAGGAACATTTGCTATTATTAGTAGTTCGTCAAGATTTGGAAAACGGAAGAACAAATTGGTTAAAGCTTTTTTTTAAAAACTATTCCTTAGCTTCTCAAGGAAATTCTCCATAGTGATGGGAATCTCTATAAATTAGGGAGCCTTGTGGCTCAGTGGTTAAACCGCAGTCCTGCAGCCAAAATTGTGCTCACGACCTGGGGTTCAATCCCAGGTAGCCGGCTTGAGGTTGACTCAGCCCTTAATCCATCCAAGGTCAGTAAAATGAGTACTCAGCTCCTTTGGGGGGGGGGGAAGGAATGTGTAGCCTGCATGGTTAAATTGTAAACCGCCCAGAGAGTGATTTGAACACACTTTGCATTTCAAAACTGAATTTGTTCAACAGCAGAATCTGTGTCACGGCAGAAGTGAGCGACATTCACGTCTTCAGACTGCTTCATGATGATGTTCCAGCTCCTGACACTTCTTCAGCACAGCAAAATGGGTCCAATTGATAAATATAGCAACAGGTGCTGATGATAAATACGATGTGGAGAGACTTCCCAATATTTGGTACTAAACATGCATACATAAAACCTGATTGATACTCTGCTGGGAAGTCAATATCCATAACCGTCTCCCTCTGCCACAAAGAAATCAACATTTGGTAGTACGAGGCTGTTAATGTACAATAACCATTGGCCTTTGACTTTTATTGATACCTGACAGGCACTAGTATTTTATAAAGGTTCTGCTGGGTTTATTCGTTCATTCATTTTACAGATTTGGAAATACCCCACGAACAAGTGGAGAGGGGGCAAAGTCCAAAGGAATCAGAGTTCAAAACGGGACGCCATGTTTAGATGCTGGCACTGAAAGGTCAAGTTTTCAATACTCTCGTATAGGTTTTCTGCAGGAACTTTCTTCTTCAACTTCTTTTTTGCCCTTGGATTTTCCCAGAGGATGTCTACAGTCTCGTAAGCCGGTTCGGTGGTTTTCTCCCTGCCTGCGTCTCCCCAGGATCTGCAACGGACGGACTCATAGCAAGGTTCAGTCACGGGGGACTCGAAGGACGAGGGGGACCAGTCTCCTGGCCTGCCACCTGATTCCTCATCACCGACAGATACCCTGCGGCAGTTTCCTGGGCTTGCCTTCATTGGAGAGGTTCTCTCGTCACCAAGCCCCTCACAGCTGTGGGCTGTCTTCCTCTTGTTCTTACATACCACCGAGTACATGTCTTGCACCTATAAAAGAAAAAGCCGTTTGTGGGACAGCAACAAAATGGCTTTGGATCGTATTTATATCTGCGGCTGCATGGCATGCCTCTAAAAATGTTGATTTCACATCCAGGAAATAGCGTATGGGGTCTGTCCTCTTCTATAAGATTTGGCCTGTGAGACACAGATTTTTTAAAAAATTTTTTCACTTTGTTACTTTAAAAAAAGCCCAGCAAATGTCTAATCCTCGGAATTATGAGGGAAAACATTTGACTTCCTAGATATCTCAAGAGGAGGCGCAAATGGAGGCTCGGTGGTTCAGGGCGTTCACCACTGCACCCACCCAAGGTGTGTTCCATGTACCTCCTTTCCCCCGCCTCTTCCAATGTGGAGCCTGCATAATTAAATTGTAAACCACCCAGAAAGTGTTTTAAGCCCTATGGGGTGGTAGATAAGCAGCACAGGTTTAGCACAACACAAGATAATTTTGGTTTGAGGAAGAAGGTTGCTTTGATACAGTACCACATTCAAAGCCTCTTATCGGGCTCTGGTGGGGAGCTAACTATCTTAAATTTAAAAAATTCATTTCGGGTGACTTGTTTAAGAAATCTCAGAAGTAACCGTACAGATTATGCATGTTGCAGAGGCAAGTTGGTCTCTTATACCTGCACAGTTGGAGTCAAAACTGTCCCTCCTGGGCAAGGCTCCTGAGACACCCCCACCTCCGGTCTGCTGTGGTTTTTCTTCTGCTTTCCTTTCAGCACGCGGGCATAGGCCACCTCCACAGGCCGGTCCGCCTGGACCCCACCAGCAGCTTCCTCTGTGATCACACAGGTCTCCTCAGGTTCTTCTTCCTTCACCTTTACAGATTCATAGAACACCTCCAGGGCTCGTTTCGGGAAGGTCAGGTTTGAATACGTTTCCTCTGGAGGCAACGGATCCTCTGAGGGGGTCTGGGGCAAATCTCTTTGCGGGAGGATGATGAAACTGCAGCTGGACACAGTCCCATCATCTTCATAAGAGACGCTGACTCCAGCCGAGCTTTGATCTGGAGGCGGAAGGAAGAAAGGACACACCATCGTTTTCGTCCCTGGGTACCAATGAAAGATGGAAAATAACATTCCGGGGGCTGGCTTCCCCACCCCCACAGCCGTGGCGACGTCCGTTTTGCACACCTACACCCTCAGAACTTTTCACACATGCATGCACATATGCATGAGCACACACACAAACAAACACATGTGTGCGCACAGACCCACCCCTCCTGACATTCTGTGCCACGCTACACGACGCCTTTTGTACAGCTGTGGGAGAAGGTCCCTCCGCCAGCAGGCAGGAAACAGGTGTGAGCTACATCGGCTCGGCTCGACAGTGCTTTAAAATATTTTGTGCTGTCTGGTTTTTGGGGTGTGCTTTCTAGGCTAGAGCAAAACAAATAAAATAAATTTGTGGCTGGTAAATATGTCTAGGCTTCGAAAGGCAGCATGCAGCATTTAAGAGATGATAAGTCCTCAAATCCCTCAGCTTTTTTTTCCCAACACAGCCAATGGTGTGGATCATGGGAGTTGTTGTTCAACAGTGGAACACAGGTTGCTCACTTGTTCTAGCCCATCTATGGATGAAGCTAGTTGTAATAGTGTAGTAAAATAGTCCCCGTATATAAGCCACCATTGGGTTCTGCATTACAACAATCTAAGCACCATCGTCCAGAGTGGACTGAAAACCTCCTTATGGCTCCTCCAGTTGTCATCCTGAAGGGATGGTTTTCTCCCTTCTGCAAAAACAAAAAAATTGGAGTTCAAATTTTGCAGCCGCTTACGTACTTTTTCCTCTGAAATTGGCCCTCTTCAGCTTCGGCAGGTTAGAGGCCGAACCCCTGAGGGGTAAAAGTTCCATCTGTCTCAGCAGAGCCTGGAAAAGAAAAGTGGGAAGGTGATGAAGGAAGAGCGTCTCCATCCATGGCCCAGGAAATGAGCCGCATTTTAAGCAAGCCAGAGCCTAGAAAAGGTACACGGCAGGTTTGTGAATTCTGCAGAATATTTGCCTTAAATCCCCGGGACATGAGCCCTTCAAATTCTGGATGGAAGCTGCGCTAATACTATTTTTTTTAGATCGGTGCTTCCCAACCTTGGGTCCCTAGATATTTTTGGACTACAACTCCCAGAAGCCTTCACCACGAGCTGTTCTGGCCAAGATATCTGGGAACTGCAGTCCAAGAACATCTGGAGGCCCAAGGCTGGGAACCACTGTTTTAGACCAAATGGTGAGGTCCAATTCTTTGAGTCCTGGTGAAGACAGAAATCAACTGGTGTCTTCAAAGGTTTATCCAATAGACAGATGGTAGATACAGTCATTACAGCAAAAAAAAAAGGAGACCTGCAGACTTTCCCCGTATGCTGGAGAGCCCCTTCCAATCCAGCTGGCATTGTGGGGTGATGTCAGAGGGGTGACTGGTCCTCCTTCCCGCAGACCCCCTTGATCTGGGTACCCCCAAAGGGTTTTATAGGCTGTTCTCCCTATGGCTACTCCTAGGATCCCATCCAGATCTGAACTCGTTCAAGGTGGTAAGGTATTCCTTGACTATTTGTTTATCAATCTCTGGCTGCAATCCTGTCCCCTCCACTTGCACTTCACATTTGTCTGGAGGTTCATCGTCTGTCCTATGGGAAAAGACGGAGCTAAAACAGGAATTGAGCACCTCTGCCTTTTCTTTGTCATCTGTTAGCATTTTCCCATTCCCACTGAACAGCTGAGCTACTGTCTTTTGCTGCACATGTACGATACCTGAAGAATGCTTTTTTGTTGTTGCTTTTAGTGTCTCCAGCTAACCTCAGCTCATTCTCAGCTTTTTCCCTGCAATTCCTTGCTACTTGTCTGTACTCTGCTTTCGTGGCCTGGCCTTCTTTCCACTTCCTCTGTGTGTCCTTTTTTTGTTTTCAGGTCCTCTCTGAGCTTTTTTTTTGTGAAGCCACATTGGCCCTTTTTGCTGTCAGAATTTTGTAGTTGTGCCTTCAAATTTTCCTTTTTTATAAACTTCCACTCTTCTTGGTCTCCTTGGAATCAGTTACATGTTGAGTGGCAGAAACATTTCTCCACCCAGATAGCACTTTGGTGAGATGAGCTCCTCTGAGAACAGTGAGCTGGTAAGTACAGGATGCGGTTTCTTTCTACACGTGTGGCTCCCACCAAGCTGGTGATATGACGTTCATGAAATGCATTTCATACAGCACATTTCAAATCCAGTATGGGAGCAGCCAGAGCTTAAGAGATTGTTCTTGAGTTGTGTTCACCTCCGCACACACATGGCAGGTCCGGCTGGGGCTGCAAAGGGCTCCACCGAGCATAGCCTTCAAGTCCCATGTTTACAGAGTGATGTCAATGTGCTATGGGGGAGTGGGGGAAATCTCCTGCATGCTCAGGTGGTCTCCACTGGCCCTTCTCCTTAAGGGAAGTGGGGAGCCACAGACCTTAGACCCAAATGGAGGTCCAACTCCAGCCTTCTGGGGTTTCACAGATGGCCACAGACCCTGTCTAGGGGCATTTCCATTGATCCTTTTTTTCACCTTGCATGCAGGCTTCTTTTCCCATTCCAAAAAATCTGAATTCTAACATTCATCATGGTCATAAGAACTGTAAGTTGCAAGGTGCCCATATATTTGGCTTCATTCTTTGACTTTATCCCCATCCTAACTCTGAAAGGCTCTCCAAAATTGATTCCCACCCTCAGGGCGGAAGGAGCGCTCCCCTCTCTGGCTTGCCTCGTTTCAATGCAGCACAGGAAGGAGCTGAGAATAAGCTCCCAGCGTGCTTCTGTTGAGCAGGACAGGTGAGAAGCAGCCACCTGTCCTCCCTGCCCTTACCGGAGATGGTGATCTCATGGAGAGGCTACATGCCGGAACTGAAAGTTAGATTAGCACAAACATTGGAGCACAGCCTGACATTTCCCCTTCCCCCGGTCTCCCCTCTGAAAATGTATCGTGCCAGACGAAAGCTTCCAAATAATAAGGAAAGCAAAATAAGTATTTGGGGGGGAGGGAGGAGGAAAGAAGGGCCACTTACAGCTTCATCCCGCAATTCCTCATCTTGGGCTGGCATTCTGTTGTTGTCCTTCCTGCAAGACAGGAAAGGGATGGCGTGAATTATAAGGCGGTTTAATCATAATGGACTAACCAGGTGGAAACATCAGAGATGCCAGGGCTCAGAAAGAAACGTTGCGTGATCCATCGTCCGTAGGGCCTTCAGTTTTCACATTTCTCTCAACAACTCCATTCCTGCAAAGAATGCTTAAAATGCATGCATTAGACCAAGTGTCTGGAGCAGCACAGAGCGATGTGATCAGAGCTCGGCTAGGGTTGGAGTTACTTGGTGTGAACCAGCAACTATCGGCTGGCCGGCTGTGGCTAAGTCTCAGAGCCTCGGCAAGTCAGGGGGGACTGTTATCTGCATGCAGAAAACCTGGACCGTGGAGCAGAGAAGACACCCATCATGGCCCCACAGGCACAGCTGCAGCCTTGGCCGGATTAGAAAGAAGGGAGAGCTGAGAAGGAGAGGGAGACTCCCGAGAAAGAAGGGGATGGGAATTCCTGACAACAGCAGCAGAGGACAAGGCGTGTTGCCGGAGGAGGAGAGAGACCGGGGAGAAGGTCATGGAGGTAGTGTTGCCCTGCCCTGCAGAAGTGATCAGGATGAGACCAGGACACGAGGGCTGGGAGGCAGATTGGTTGCAAGTTCAGGGAAACTCCCGACCGCTGGAGGGACTTCCACCCACCTTGTCTTCCCTCCTCTCCTTCTGTTTCTTTCTGACATTGAGCCTGACACCTGGCTGGCTTAGGCACCGAGGGCTAGAGGGAGAAGCAGGGGAACGGGGAGAGACTTCTCCCTGTTGGGGATTCGGCAGTTTGGCTGGATGGGCGTTCTTTGCAAGCCACACTCAACCGCCTGAGGCAGGGGTCCCCCAAACCTTGGGCCTCCAGATGTTCTTGGACTTCCACGCCCAGAAATCCTGGCCAACAGAGGTGGTGGTGAAGGCTTCTGGGAGTTGTAGTCTAAGAACATCTGGAGGCTCAAGGTTGGGGGACCACTAGCCTAAGGAGTGAAGTAACGTCTGGGGGAACTAAGGAAGTTGCTTCATGCTGGAACTGTGACCAGAGGCTCTGGGGCAAGACCCAGGGAATGGACTCTTGGCCACCTGGGGAGGGGGCCTGAGTTCACCTGGACTTTTTCCAGCTCCTCCTTCAGAGGGACCTGAGTCATCTCAGGATGGGAGTCCATCACACCCGCGGGGGGCGGTTTCTGATAGAGACTTTCCGTTCGGTCAGCCCAGAGGTCCTGCGCCGAGGAGGAACTACAACTCCCAAATTCACGGGCAAAGACAAGCCTTGGGCCACAAGAACTGTTGTGACATTGTGACGCTCTTTGTGTGTGTACAATAAAAGTGGTGTTCTACCAGTACGTACGGTCTCATTGTGGAGGGAACGGCCACAGCTCCTCACACAGGAGTTGAAAGCATTGGTGGCCTCAGGCTAGCCCACTTCCCCCCCCCCCCTCAGTCTGGCCTACCGCAAAAGTTTGTTGTGAGGAGAAAGCGGCTGCGGGGGGTGGTAGTGGAGAGGCCACCTCAAGCTCTGTAGGTTGTTGGATTCATACAAAGGTGATACATAAACACACAATATATGACACACACAAATGCATTCCTTAAAGAGAAATTGGTTACAAAAACAACTTTTGTGTACATTAGGAAAAAAGCATGCATGAACATTGTACCTAAATGTACACATTAAAATTTGGGCCGGGGGTGGGGGTGGGGGAAGCATACAATTTTTATGCAGGTAGGGGTGTCTGTGTGTGTGTGTGTGTGTGTGTGTGTGTGTGTGTGTGTGTGTGTGTGTGTGTGTGTGTGTGTGTGTGTGTGTGTGTGTGTGTGTGTTTTCATGGAATTCAGGCTTTTTATTTGTTTGGTTATGGGCTGGAAAGTCACATTCCATTTACAGTGACCCTCGTAGAGTTTTCAAAGTACGTGATGTATTGAAGATGTTTTATCTGCACCCACCCCAGTGTGTTTCCCGGTTTGAGTTGGGATTCAAACCCAGATCTGAGTTCTTGTCTGTCACCTTATCCAACACACCACACCAATTTAATTTTTTTTTAAAAAAAATTATAAATCGGGTGGAAAAAACATTGACCGGTTTACGGATCTGTGTTTATCATGTATGACAATGGGGGTGTTGTAGTTTCTTGTTCCACCTTGGGAGCAAAATCTGGGGTGCCAGCCCTGATGCAGCCCTGGCACTTTCCCCAGAGAAGAGCTGGATTGTAGCTTAAGGATCGGGCAGGTGGGTGGGGTGGGGTGGGGTGGGGTGGGATTCTCAGGCACCTTACCTTTTGCAGGAAGCGCACAGAGCCAGGAAACAAGCGGCTGCAAAGAGGGACATAGCAAAGATGGCCGGAAAGAAGCCAGCGGCTGTCCATTCTGCAAAAGCTGGAGCCATGGACAACGGTTTCTGCCCAGGATGCTAAAAGAAGAAGAAGAAGCAAAGTATAATTAAAAGTCTAGGGAAAGGGTTGGCCTCCAAGCCACAAACAAGCATGGGGTAGCTTATGCATCTACGCCGTTTAGTTTATTAGCTATTGTTCATAGACTCGCAGGGCTAGGAAACCTATACTCTTCCAAATGTTGTCCAACTACAGCTCCCATCACCCTTGACTATTGGCAATGCTGGCCAGGGCCAATGGGAATGGCAGGCCAACCACGGTAAGAGAGTCATGGGTTGCCCGGCCCTTCTTTGTGGCTTTAAAACATCCTTTCCTAAACTAATGCCCTTTCTATGGGTATGCTGGCTTAGGATGATGGGAATTGTGTACAAAACATATGGAGGGCACCCGCTTGGGTGTGTGTGTGTGTGTGTGTGTGTGTGTGTGTGTGTGTGTGTGAGAGAGAGAGAGAGAGAGAGAGAGAGAGAGAGAGAGAGTGAGAGAGAGAGAGAGAGAGAGGTCAAAGTACAGTGCAAGAGCTGTACTTGAAGTGCCACCAAAGCACAACGGTTGAGGGATAGAGCGCCACGGCAATACACCGGCAGAGGCTGAGTAATGCTGAGTGAGCAAACGCCGTTGATTTCTTCGCCCGTTGCCAGAGCTTCAGTGGGTGCTGCAGGTTTCCTATCACTTTGCACTCCAAAAAACAACCCCATTCCTGCTGTGATCTCAGCGGCTGCTCACGTGGCCAAAGAGAAAGAATGTGACCCAAGACATCGCATGGAGGCAAACCCCATAGAAGGCGAAGGGCAACACCCGCCATGATGTTCCCTCAGAAGATCTCTCAGACTCCATTCCAGAGTCCGGAGGTGGGGAAAATCTTTTTAAAAATTACCATGGTTTTGAGAATTCTAGGACTTTGAGTCAAAAAAAAGGAACTTGTCCGACTACTGCTCACAGTACCAGTGATCCATTCTGCAATGGCATTGCAGAATTTAAAGGCACCAGTCCTTTGCTCCTGCTTGTCCCAATGCCTGCTATTCTGAGGTAAACGACTTCTGATCATGGTGGCTCTATTAAGCTAACACAGACATAGAAGTCCAGTGGGACATCAACACGCCTTACAAATGGGATGGTCAAATGAGCCAGAATTAAGCTTCTCTGTTTTATAGTTTATTTGAATCAAGTGCTCACCAGGAATAAATCAGAATCCCTGGGCCTAGAATACACAAGCTACAAAGCTACATGGTTAATTTCACTGGGATGTTTTTATTGGATTAAAAAAAGAAAGAACAGCAGAGATCGTCACATGTGCTAATGAAGTTGCTTCATTAACACAATTGGCAACATTTAAAAAATATTTCTGATAGTTACTTTTAAAGTGCATTTTCGAAACAATGTGTCTTTTTGAATTTTTCAAGGACTTGCATGCAGTTCTGTTATCCATCCTAAAATCTCCCACCCATTACCCCAAAAATGCAAAATAAAATAAAAGTAGTGAAAATGCAAAGCAACAAAGGATGCAAGCTTCCTTTTATAGCATTAGGCAAATGAAAATACTACAAGTAATGGGGGGAAATTGCTTTTAAAAGTAACTTTCTAAGTTCTGTAAAGTCCCCACGTAGAATGATGAAAGAAACAATGAAAGAAATCATCTCCCATCGTTCTAGGTGGGGACTTTACAGAGAAAACCAAGCCGAGAAAAAGCTGGTGCACAGCGCACACAGTGAAAATGTCTTTCATTTCTTAAAACAAAAACACAAAAACTTATTTCTAGACTTCAAGATCGCCTCCCCCGACCCACTTCAGACACAACGGCCCAACTCTGAACGGAAGTAGTTGTCCAGGTTGAGGACGGCAGCTTTAAAGCCTCCTCGGATCATTCATTCATTCATTCATTCATTCATTCATTCATTCATTCATTCATTCATTCATTCATTCATTCGTTCGTTCGTTCGTTTATTTATTTATTTATTTATTTATTTATTTATTTATTTCTCGCCTATCTAGTCACTTAAGACCACTCTAGGCGGCTTACAACAAGCATGATTTATTTATTTATTTATTTACATGATAAAATATAATTAAAAATTTTTTTAAAAGGGGACAAACTTTGGACAAGATGGAACAGAGAGGAAAAAAGAGGGAAAATCAGGAATTGGTTGAGGGGAAGGCCTGCCAAAACATCAGTGTTTTTAATTGTTTTTTAAAAATACCCAGCGAGGGAGCCGCGCGAATGTCAGGGGGAAGGTTATTCCAGAGGCGAGGAGCCACCGCCGAGAAGGCCCGATTTCTTGTCTTTTTCTTCCAGGCCTCCCTCGGCGTCAGGCTCCTCAGCCTCACCTCCTGACTCGCGCGAGTGACACGGGTAGATCTTGGTGGAAGAAGGCGTTCCGCCAAGTATCGAGGCCCTAAATCGTTTAGGCCTTTATACATGAGCATCAACCCTTTGAAGTCAATGCGGAATCGGATGGGCAGCCAATGCAATGCGGCCAGAGTGGGCGAAATGTGTTGGTATTTTCTCACTCCAGTGAGGAGTCTGGCCGCAGCATTCTGCACCACCTGAAGTTTCCGCAGCAGCCTCAAAGGCAGCCCCACGTAGAGTGCATTACAGTGGTCTAATCTTGAGATTACAAGCGCATGTACCAAGGTAGTGAGGGCCCCCACATCGAGATAGGGCCGCATCTGGGTTATCCGCCTAAGATGATAAAAGGCGGTTCGGACCACCGACACCACCTGGGATTCCATAGTGAGCGCCGGGTCCAGATGGATCCCCAAACTGCGGACCCCATCCTTGGCGGGGAGGGTCACCCCCCCCAAAAGAGAGGGAATTTCCCAAACCCCCCACTGTGGGGACACCCACCCTCAGCACCTCCGTTTTGTCCGGGTTCAGCCTCAGCCCATTCTCCTGCATCCATTGCAGTACGGTCCCCAGGCAGCGTTGTAGGGACAGAACGGCATCTCCTGTAGTGGATGGAAAGGAGATGTAGATCTGAGTATCATCAGCGTACTGATGACACTGAGCTCCACACCCCCTGATGACCCCACCCAGCGGCCTCATGTAGATGTTAAACAGCATTGGGGAGATAATCGACCCCTGTGGAACCCCACAATTGAGGCTCCAAGGGGCCGAGAAACTCTCCCCAAGCTGTACTCTCTGGGGGCGGTCCTCCAAGAAGGAACAGAGCCAGGCCAATGCCCGACCACCTATTCCCAACTCAGAGAGCCTCCCCAGGAGGATACCGTGGTCAACGGTATCAAAGGCCACTGAGATGTCAAGAAGGACCAGCAGGGACACTTTCCCCCTGTCGGCCTCCCTCAGTAGGTCTCGCACAGGGCGACCAATGCCGTTTCTGTACCATGGCGCAGCCTGAAGCCCGACTGAAATGGATCCAGGGCATCTGTTTCGTCCAGGTGCGCCTGAAGCTGATCGGCCACCACCCTCTCGACTACCTTGCTTAAGAAAGAAACATTGGCGACGGGCCTATAATTGCCAATTTCGTCCGCCACCAAACTTGGTTTCTTCCTGGTGGACATCAGAGGATGTCTGAGCCAGCGGAGCCTACAGGCAACGCTCTGAGAGCTCTTTTATTTACTTAGCATGATTTACATAGTATGTTGCTAGAATTCAGATAGGATACTAGTTACCTAATCGTAACCAGGATTGGCTGAAATAACCCTTTGATCTTATGCTCTACCTCTAAGCGAAAGGGCAGAAGAAGGGGTTACCTTGCCTGCTGGCAGCTGCCACTTCCTGCCAGGAGTGTATGCACATCACTTGGAAGAGAATGCAGCTACAACCTTTAAGCAGAAGTTTCCCACACAATACATCATTTGCAAAGAGGATGATTGGAGCCTCGTGGTACAGTGGTTAAACTGCAGTACTGCAGCCAAAACTCTGTTCAGGTCCTAAATTCAATCCCAGGTAGCCATCTCAAGACTGACCCAGCCTTCTTTCCTTCCAAAGTTGATAAACTGAGTACCCAGCCCACTAAGGGGTCAGATGTGCAACCTGCATAATTAAATTGTAAACTGCCCAGAGAGTCCTTTAAGTGCTAGCAGGCGGAATATATAAGCAGCATGCTTTGTTTTTCCCTCCTATACACACTCACCATGGATTGAGCCCCACTAAATTTAAAAGATTACAAATGAGAAATATGTATTTAAATATATATTTAAATATATATTTATTTAAACTGACCACATCTTTCTCCTACACAAAGTCCTCAAAACGGGTCTAAGAGGATGTCCAGACACGCCTTTGCCCCTCTTTTTGATTACGTAGCTCGGGTGATTGGTCCGGTCTTTTTCTCAGCGTCCACACGACAGCAGACCAATTTGCTCCAGTTTGCCCCAGGGGGCCCCCAACATGCCCCCTTTTGGAGCCCCCGTCAGGGGCTTCTACTTTTACGGTGCAGTTTGGTGGGCTCTGAATCATGCCATTCCAAACGCATGTTGCTGCTGGGGATGGCCTAAAAAATGCCAAGCCTTGCAGCTCTCAAAGCACCTCCCAGTTTGAATTTCTGGTACCGTGATGGGTAAACAAGCCACTTCCGGATGTCAATAAACGGAACACTTGAAGAAAGCAAAGAAAGTAATGTTGGCATTTTTCCCCTCCTCTTTTTTCCCCTTTCTCCTTGTGGGGGTCTGTCTGTGCAAAACAAGAGGTGGAAAAAGCAAGCATAGCTGGACGGCAAAAGATGATTGGAGATGAGTGTGTGAATCTCTAGCAGTGGGTTTAGAGTCTCCTTTATTTTTACACAACCAGAGAGATGGTGTTGGGGAGGTCTCTTGATCCGGTGTGCCCCTCTTTCCTTTCTAAACTGGTTTGTGCCCTCCAACCGGTCCCTGTCTCTTCTTCTGTGTGTATGTTGTGCATGCGGACAATACAAGGTGAAAAATAAAATCCCTTGGCCTCCACTAGCAAGACGGGATGGGTTTTTCTAACACCTGCGCTTCAGAATGTCAGGTTTCAAGCATTAATAGACTAAGGAAGGGATATTTACATTCGGCAAATGCCCCAAAATAAGCTGTAATGGCAGATATTTAAGACTCCTGGCATGCTGGAAAGGTGCCCTACTCAAACAGCTGTTCAACTCATTGGTTGTAAATGTGTACGATGTCTACAAGCCAAATATGCAGAGGCATTGGAGTGGAAGGTCCATTTTTATCAGTGAAAATAATCCATTGGGCTTCCCTCAAAGAACGTGATACGTTCACATAAGAAATTAGGGAATCCACCGCCTTGCCATTTATCTGCCTGCTTCTGTTTGCAAAGAGCGATTCGATTTTTGTTTTTGGCTTGTGGCGTGATCAAGTTTTGAAAGGAACCATTTTTGCCTTGTGCCATCAAACACATTCATTCATTCATTCATTCATTCATTCATTCATTCATTCATTCATTCATTCATTCATCTGAATAGTAGAGACGTGTGGTGCTCATCCAGAGCAGGGAGAGAGGCCCTAATGGGAAACTTTAGCTCTGTTTAGTCATTCTTTAAATTGTGTGGAGCCTACACAAGTTACAGGGAGTGTACTACACATATTGTACTACTTTTCCTTGTCTTTTTAGTCAAGGAAATGTAGCTGTCTGAAAAGGGAGAAGCCCCCTCATCTGAATAGCCTCTGCATGTGACCCAGAGCCCAGATTTGCCGAGAGAGGGGTTGACTTATGTGGAGCTACCACATGGGTACAGTACCCTTGTTAATTTATTTATTACTTTAATTTCTATACCACCCGATTAGTGCATAAGCACTACTTGGGGTGGGTGGGGTGGGGTTACAGCAGCTAAAAACAATACTGTATAAAAATACAGTCACAGTACATTAACACAGAGATATCAAGTAAAATTCGATCCAGACAGCACCGGAAACAACTCCTCCCACACACAAAAAAGCAGAGCGGGAAGCAAGACATTTAACCAGCATAGGTATTATTGGGTTCCTTAAAGAGTCGTGTTTTCAAATGCCTCCTAAATGGAAGCAGGGAGGGTGCTTGGCGTAGCTCCTCTGGGAGGAGCTGGTTCCATAACGTCAGTGCCACCGCAAAGAAGGCCCTGTGTCTTGTAGATGATTTTTGGGCCTCCCTTGGGATGGCTACATGGCGGAGCCTAGTCTGAGATGATCTGGTGGCTGCACATCAGGAAAAACGTCCTAACTGTTAGAGCAGTACGACAGTGGAACCCAATGACCTCAGGAGGTAGTGAGTGCTCCAACACTGGAGGCATTCAAGAGAAAATTGAACAGATCTGCTTTGCAGATTCCTGCACTGAGCCGGAGGTTGCACTTCATAACCTTATAGGCCCCTTCCAACTCCATTATTCTATCATTCTACAACCTTCTTGGTGACTTCTTAATACACCCTTCCAGGACAGGCTAAGTCGATCTCCTACTCTGTTGTTCTTCTGAGAGCAAGAGAAGTCCTTTTCATTCAATTCAGTTTTGGACAACTTGCTACAAAGAAAGATATTTTAACCAGAGTTACCACATTTTATTTTTTCTTCTTCTGATGCACTTTTAACTTCTTCTTTTTAATGGGTTGTTTTTATTATGACAACCCCCTCGTTTCAACACTTTAACCTGCTGTGATTAGTTGTATCTGACCAAAATCCTTTTGTGCAACTCTGCATGCAACTCAAAATTTAAGAATTGTGGCAGCCTGTCACCGATGATGACATCATTCCTGTTGCTCAAGCCGAACATTACGGCCAATCTCTCTCTTAAGTCTTACACATGTGTCTTGAATTCTTGTCAGCTGCTGCTGGATAACTGATAAGGGCCTGAGTGGATCAGGCCTCAGGTGAAGATAAGGGTTGTAAAAATTCATGGAAATGCTCACTTGCTTTAATTAAACCTGTTACAGGGTCAGCTGCCTTCTGTCCTGTATAATAGTCTCTAAATCCCGTGAGGTCCCAGTCTCTCTCTGTTCAGCACTGGTTAGGCCTCATCTGTGTCTCGTTTTGGATGCCACACTTTAAGAAGGATGTGGACAAACCGGAGAAAGTTCAGAGGAGGGCAACAACGATGATCAGGGGGCTGGAAACCAAGCCCTAGGAGGAAAGACTGAAAGAGCTAGGCATGTCTGGCCTTGAGGAAAGAAGTCTGCAGGGAGATAGGAGAGCACTTTTCAAATATCTGAAAGTGAGTCATTCTGCTCTCCATCATCCCAGAGTGCAGGACACGTAAAAATGGACTCAAGCTACAGGAAGCCAGATTAAGACTGATTACCAGGAAAAACCACCTAACTGTTAGAGCAGTACGACAATGGAACCCTTGACTTCAGGGAGAGGTGGAGAGCGCTCCAACACTGGAGGCATTCAAGAGAAAATTGGACAGCTCTGTGTCAGATCTGCTTTGACCTGGATTCCTGCACTGAGCCAAAGGTTGGACTTGATTACCTTACAGACCCCTTCCAACGCAGTTATTCTGCGATGTTTTTGCTGGAAGATGTGATCTCAATGATGCCTTAAAGGCAGCTTTCATCGTCCTTCACAAATGTCACTTGCATGGACAAAAATGAATTTGCCCGATTACATACAAAACCTACCACAGCCTCCTGCTGTCTCTCTCTCTGCATCACCTTCCAGAGTGCATCCCCGAGGCAACAACCCTCCCACCTGCAAAGCTGGCCTTCTGAGAAAGCCTGTTGCATTGAGGACAGGCCCACATTGTTGATTACAATAAATGAGCATGTTCCCCTTCGTTTTTTTGTAACTTAAAATAACATATTGGGAAAATATATAAAATATGCAGACCATTTATAAAGTATATAAAGTTAGTATAAATATATATTCTATAGACAATTTACTATGGTATACTGTGTATTATAAATACTGTATATAATATGTCTTCTCCCACCCAGATGTACCCGAATCACCCGACATAGCCAGCAGGGCGGCTGAGGGGTCTGACGCCGAGAGAAGCCCAGAAGGAAAAAACAAGAAACCGGGCCTTCTCGGCGGTGGCTCCTCGGCTGTGGAACACACTTCCCACGGAAATTCAGCTGGCACCCTCGCTGGGTGTTTTCAAAAGCCAGTTAAAAACTTGGTTATTCAAGCAGGCCTTCCCTCCAGTCAATTAAGTCTTTCTCCTTTTTTCTTTTCTTTGCTATTCCATCTTGGTAATCCTCTCTTTAAATTAATTGTTTTAAATTGAAATTGTAATTGTAATTTTATGATTTTATATATTTTTATACTGTTCTGTTTTATTTTGTAAGCCGCCCCGAGTAGACATGGTCTAGAGGGGCGGGGTAAAAATCAAATAAACAAACAAACAAACAAACAAACAAACTGGACGTAATAACAAATATTACCTATAAATAATATAGGTAAAATACAGTTATTTTATAAATTGTCTTTACTATATAGTGTGTAGCAAAGTGATTTAACATGCAAAGCACAATTAATATAGTTAAACTTGGCTTGTAGATTGGGAGAATTCATGCCGCCTGTACCATCCCAACACAGTTGAGTCTATTTTTCAAAAAAATGTTTTAATCGAGTCTCTTTTAGCACCTATTTGTCCCTTCTACTATATTCCCTCTGACTTGCTTTGATCCCAAAAACGGCTGTCTCTCTCCTGAAGAATTCTCTTGGGCAATATTTTTAAAGTTCATCTGCGTTAGACTTTTTTTCCTGCCCCCCCACCCCCAAATTCTCTCTTTGCAGGCTTTGAAAATAGGTCTAAGTGTTGGAATTGAGGCTGGCCTCATTTTAGAGGTGGGAAAAGGCAGCTGGTCCATTCTTTTGACAGGCCTGGGCCAGCTGCAGATGTTGTGGGGTTGCTATCTGACCCCACCTGGTAGGGCCAAGAGTCAGGGATAATGGGCTTTGTTATCCAGCAATACCTGCACGACCACGTTTCTCCACCACCGCTGTAAGGATCGACTCCGATCTGGGCATACATGAGCATGTGGCTGGAATGGCTTAACAGCTGAGAAGCTGCGCCAAGGTGAGCATCTAACTTTCAACATTTTGCTTGGATCTTGCGCCTCAAGCTAGAAATGTCAGCCCACCAACACGATCCTTAAAGAGCAGTTTCATAAAAACCGTGACCCTTGCCGCATAGGAGCCCTCCCCACGGAGGCCGCAAGGTTGACACAGAAAGGCTTTCTCCACTTCTGTGCAAGTTCTGTCGTGGTTAGACATGGACTGCCATTTACACGCAGGCTTGAGAAGCAGCTCTCCTGAGCGGATGATGGCAAGGTGCAAGCTGTGGAATGATCCATGTTGCCCATTTCTCTGCGCCTCTCGGAAAGACAGGGTGCTGTCTCCTTAATTTTACTGCCACCGTATTGCTGTTTTTATTTCTAGCTGCTGTTTTAGCCGTACTAAATGTTATGCATCTATTATGATTTATGTGAACAATAATAGCATCTTTTTTTTTAAAAGCCTTTGGTATAATAGCCCCAAGCGTTTCAGGTTTCACCCGGTCACACTCTCAAGTTAAGACGGTGAAGTCTCCAGCTTAATAGATATTCCAGGCCCCCAATGGTACCGACTCCCCCCTTCCGCCTTGTTCCGTTTACCACGTGAATGGGCCCCGACCAAAGTTAAACGGTGAAATTCACCGCTACGTGATACAACCACGCCTGCCAAGTTGAATGTCTTTTTTAAAGTTTAGATAAATTCCTGCAGGATAAATATGGTCCCTGATTATTAGACATTCTGGTTATATATATACAAGAGACAGCATGCCTCTGAAAACACAGACACAGGTGCTTAAGCGCATTGTAGGAAGAGGATACTGAATTTGGGTCTGATCCAGCACAGCTTCCTTTCACATTGTCATTTCTGAACACTGATGTCCATTACATCAACTGACCTGGTTTTATCTATGGATCTGTCCTCTTTCGACAAATATAGCAGCATTTCAGGAGCTTCTTCTGCTTGGAAAGCTCTCTCGCAGAAACCCACCCGCCAAATGAATTTAACTAGGACCTGTGACAAGACTGGAGTTTCAAAGCTATGACTCTGAAGACGACTTACTTCAGTTCTTCAGAGACTTGGTAAGACAAGGCGTGGAGAAAGACATCCCTGTGATCCGTCGGGGAAATAAAGAGAATCCACTGATGGCTTGACTCGGCTCTATTCGGTTTTTGTTTTGTAGCCTCATCCGAAGTTTGCAGACGTTCTCGCGGCTCTGCTGGTGTCCCCAAGAGGGTGGGGACAGCTCTGAGCTCAAGCTGCACGCAACCCTATGCCATGAGCTGGTTTCCTGCCCACATCACCAGTCAATGTGTCGCTTTCAAAATCAAAAACTGAAAAGAAAAAAAGGGGGGGCAATGCAGGTGATCGAGGGTCGGGAAACCAAGTCTGCTGAAGAATGGTGGAAGGATCTGGGTGTCACCGGAGGAGGAGGAGGCTAAGGGGGGGATATGAGAGCCCTTTTCAGAGATCTCCATCATCCAGAAGGTGGCACGAGTTTATTTTCAGCTACTTCCCAGGTTAGAACTGAAACCAGTGGATGTACATGAAATCCCAAGTGAAAATTAGATTTTTTTCTTGCTTTAGGATGCAGTGGACTGCACTGCTTTAGATGGCTCTTCTCCGGAGTCTTATAAAGAGGGATGGATGGGTATCTGTTAAGAGATTCTTTAGCTGTGGATTTAACCCAAAGGCAGGGGTCAGACTGGAGGACCCTCATGTTCCTTCCTCGCTTTACAATTCTGAGTCTATGACCTGATGAGCGAATGCAATACATGCATTTCATCAGCAGGACTTCAGCTCACTGTGTTGATATTCCACGCGCCAGATCTAATAAGGCGAGAAGGCCAGTCGTGAGCGCTGAATACAATGTTTGTTGAACCAATAGGGTACCTTTGAATAGAAGCTGCCAGAAAAGGGTGTGTGTGTGTGTGTGTAAGGAGGCTGTTGCCTTCACACTCTGCTACCCAGGGGCAGCTGGACATTGATGAAAACAGAAGCTGGTCTACCCTGAAGACAGGTCAGACCCAACACTTACGGAGGTGGACTAGAATCAAGGCCCACGCCGTCCAATTTCCCACATCCCCCACAAAAATCACACCATACAATCGGTCGGTGAGAACACAATAGTCTGTTTTGGAAACATCTGGGTTCAAGTATCAAAGCAGCACCACAGTTTGACTCAAAGAAAAACTATGTTTTAGATTTTTAAAAGTACTTCTTCCCATGGTAACAGACCTGTGTGTCTCTCAGCATGTGATTTTCCCCCCTAGTTCATTTATTGCAATTTGTTACTGGAAGGTAAACAGGAGCTTAATTTGCTAGTCTGATTGCCTAAGGAAAGGAGATTGGTAAGGAAATATGCTTTTTTCTATGAAGGAATATCAGGAAAGGAAAGTGTGTTCATGACACAGAATGCACATTCTTCTTAACAACTGATCTGATCATCCTGTATTACATTTTTCATGGGGAAACTTAACTTGAGCATTTTATTTTGTATGAAAGGTGTGAAGGGTCCAAGCAGCAGTAAACCCCAGGAGGTATGGTACACTTCCTGCTACTTGGGAGCTCCATCCAGATACCTTTCCCATGAGGACTAGTAGCTTAAAGGAGAAACTGCCTCAGGAGCAGCAAATGCAGGTATCTGACTAGACTCGGAGGTTTTGCACAACTCAATCTTATGCATGTTTCCTCAGAAGCAAATCCAAGCAAATTCAGGGAGACTTTCCGGCAGTGCAACTCGAAACAAAGAAGCCCAAGCTGCTCATAAAGGCAATAATAGCATTTAAAAAAACCCAGAATTGATTTATATATCAAATTTAAAGCTCTAGAGTAGGAAGGATCACAGGTATAAAGGCACAGCTAGAAAAGAGCAACCGAGAAGCCACCTGAATTGCTGGGAAATTAAATCATGCAAACTCAACTGCAATGGTAGATGCATCTGTACAGAGCACATATTCCCATGCAAACAAGTAAACTTGGGACTGTACACTTTCTCATGAAGTTTGAGGCACACATAAACTCCCAATGAAGGAAAGAGAGAGAGAGAGAGAGAGAGAGAGAGAGAAAGACTAATACGTCAGATTACCGTTCTTTTAACTCAGATCTTCAAATTACAGAGCGAAAGGAAACATGTACAGGAAGCGGCACAGATGTCTAAACCTTGCTCGAACCCACTGCCGCTGCGCTCCCTGCACGGCCCACCAGCAGCCCTTTCTCATTCTTCCTGAGATGAAATACATTGCCCTGTTCTACGATACTATCCTGCTTGGGGGCTGTGGGCGCGAGCAACCGTGAGCGTGGCTCTTTTCAGATCGCACGTCAATTCCGACCGAGGCTTCAGATTATGCACGCATTCAAGAGCCTCCACACTTGCTGGTTCCTGTTCTATGGAGCCCACAGTCTGTAAACCAAGCCCTAACCCTACTCCAGACATTTCAGGGCGGTTCCTAGAAGACGATTTATGCTGGCTCACCACATGTCTGGTGGCTGCGCATCATCAACACTGCACGCTATTTAGGGTCGCCAGATATTAAGGGATAAAATTCCTGCTTGGTCAGACTTGCTCAGGTTTGACGTCAGAGCCATAGGCAGGCTCCACGGGCTGCGCGCCTACCAGTGTCAAAGCACGGCAGCGACTGAAATGTACTTCTCAGCAACTGAAATCCCACGCCCAGAGTTGCACAGAACGGGACACAGAAGAATACAGGGATTCTATCGGCCAGAAAACTGATGTGTCTCTTGCATCAAAATGCGGCCGTAACCATTCCTTTTACCAGACTAGGAGGGATTGAGGGCATCGGAAACCTCAGCACTGCTGTCTTATTTCTACCCCAGCACAGATAAAGGAAACCCTGATAGCTCCACACAACGGTCACAATGCACCAAGCGGAAAGGCAGACCACTCCGTCCTCTGCACCAACCCGCTTGCCATTTCGCATTCAGCAGCTGCTTTCTAGGCAATGGTGGTTGAAGAGAAGGACTGGTCTCAGCACGGCAGGAGCTGAGCGAGCCTGCCAGCCTGGGCAGACCTCATGGAGGGAGGCTAGAACTCGGTCATTTTCTTGTGTGTGTCTGCTTTCTTCTGCTCCCGCTGGAGACTGGCCTCCTGGGCTCGGAGTTCCCCCAGCTTCTTGTGGGCTCCGGCCAGCTTCTCTTCCAGCTGTGCCGTGACAATGGTGTGCCTGAAAGCCAAAGGCAGGAAATTAGGAAGGCGTCCTAAATAACGATGGCTTGACAAATCCGAGAAGGTCGTATTCAGACTCCCAACCAAATGTAAGCAAAAAGAAATGATGGGAGTTCCTAGTTGTCAAGAAAAAGCAGCCATGAGGCTCTAAGCAAAACCGATTTCACAAAGTGGAACTCATTTTTAAGTGTTTCCCATAGACTTTGTACTGCCCCACTGTTTGAGACTGGCTTTTCTTTCTCCTTTTTTTAAAAAAAGGAACTCGGTTATGGTTGTTGTGGGTTTTTCCAGTTCTTTGGCTTTGTTCTGAAGGTTGTTCTGATGGTGATCAGTGTGTTTTTTTGTGGATGTATTGTTGTGATAAGGGGGAGAGATACACAACAATACATCGACAACAAAAACACGCTGATCACCATAATCACCCAATCTCTTGAAAAGGACAAAACTGTTCCCACAGTTATAAATACTCAACTATCCAACAAACAGCAACTGAGCACGGACAGAGTTCCCACTCCAGTCCTCTGAAGATGCCGGCCACAGAGAGTGGCGAAACGTCAGAAAGAACAACCAAAGAGCCCAAAAAACCCACAACAACCATCAGATCCCAGCTGTGAAAGTCTTCAAGAATACATTGAACTCAGTTATGTTTCTTTGGTTTTGCAAGATGTGGAACAAAGGCAGAAGAGAAAGCCTGGAGGTGAACATTATAGCCCTGGGAGTCCACGTACAACCCAGCGACATATCTGGTTTTAAAGCTGGATGGAAGAGAGAATTTCAGCAGGGACAGCTTTGCTCACCGAAATGCACCTGTGAAAATATCCTCTTCTGCACGGCTACTAAAGCTGCCAGAGCGCTGTCTCCTTGTGCAAGCAGCCAACTTCACATCCCTGAAGTGGCCGTGTTGTCAGAAAGAGCGTGTGTACAAGTAGGCCTCTTTACTGGTTGGCCGGCAGTGACCGTCGTTCTGCTCACGGTACTCACAAGCAGCCGGACACAAGACCAGTCTCTTGCACTGCTTGCTCCTTGCTCTGATATTCAGCAGGCTACAAAAGGAACCTACCTTTCTGCCATGTCCCCCCAAAATGACCAGAGGGACTTGGAGGAAAAGGAAAGGCACCCTAAGCAGCCAAACAACAGTTTCCCTGCCTTGTCCGGCCAACATTTCTGAGAGTTCGTTCAGAGCTCAAATGAGTTGGTTTTCTGGCCTACAAGTCCCCGGTTCTCCCAGCCAGCAACACAAGAACATTTCCCAAAGTTCTGCTCCACCTCAAGAACCCACAGTGTGTTCTCCACTGGTTTCGTGCCCTCAAACCCCTTCTTGTCCCACCCAAGGCCTTCTCTTTACCTCCCAACGTTGCGGGCCAAGGCCTCCTGGATTCCTCGGATGTCCTTCTGGGTTTGGTCGATTCTCTCCATGGTCTGGAAGAGGCGGATGCTGAGCGCTTTCTTGGTGCTCTTCCTGGCATGGTAGATCTCCTTGCTGTTCCGCTCCAAGGGGGCCGTCTCTCCGTCCTGCTGGCTGGAGTCTTTGCCTTGAAGTTTCTCGTTGAGAAAGTCAAAAACGTTGCGGGGCTTTGGGCTCGGCCTGCAGGGCTTCTTGGCCCGTTTCTCTTTGGCCCCTCGCTTTTTGGGCTTTGCGGGATCGAGCTTCCCTTCCCTCTTCTTCTGTAAGATCTCGGCACACTGGTCCAAAGATTTGCCTTTGGGCAGCACAACGGCCAAGACCGGCTCCACTCGGCCCTCTGAATTCTTCCCCAAGCCTGAAGTGGGGGAAAAAAGAGCTGTGAGGACAGAGCACAAGCTCTCTCTTTGTTTTTCTGGGGCCCCCACCCCACCCCCATGGGAGGGAATCATAGTCAGTGGTCAGCTTTGCATCTGGACAACATGAGTACCAACAATTTCTCTGCTAATGAAGGAAGGACCAAGGTCTTGTTCTGATGCCACACCCTGTTGCCCTCCATCAAAAAAGGTATACACAGTGGTGCCTCGCTTAACGACGATAATCCGTTCCAGGAAAATCACCGTTAAGCAAAAACATCGTAAAATGAAATTAAAAACCCCATTGAAATGTACTGAAACCCGTTCAATGCGTTCCAATGGGGTAAAAACTCACAGTCCAGCGAAGATCCTCCATACGGCAGCCATTTTCGCTACCTGTATAACGAGGAATCCATCCCTAAACACAGCGGGGAGCCATTTTAAGCACCCGGCAGCCATTCTGAAAACCCGACGATCAGCTGTTTTTGATTGTTGTACAGTGGGGTCTCAACTTACGAACTTAATCCATATTGGAAGGTGGTTCTTAGGTCGAAAAGTTTTTAGGTCGAATCTGCATTTCCCATAGGAATGCATTGAAAACCATTTACAGTGGTGCCTCGCTTAACGAGCGCACCGTATAACGATTAAATCGCATAGCGATCCGTTTTTTCGGATCGCTAATGCGATCGCACAACGTTGTTCCCATAGGGAAAAATTCGCTTTGCGAAGACCGGTAAGCGTTTCGCTTACCGATCTTCGCAAAACGACCCCCGCCGATCAGCTGTTCGGCGGCCAAAATGGCCGCCGGAAGCCGGGAAATGGCCTAAAATGGCCACACGCAGCGTTTTCGCGCCCTCGTTAAGCGAGGCGAGGGCGCGAAAATGGCTGCCGGCCATTACGAAGCTTTGTTGAACGGTGAGTATTTGGCCCATTTGGAACGCATTAAACCATGTTTAATGCGTTCTAATGGGCTTTTCTGTACCGTTTAACGATGCTTCAGCATAGCGAAGGTTAATCCGGAACGGATTAACCTCGCTATGCGAGGCACCACTGTAATCTGTATCTGCTCTTTTCCGTCCATAGAAACTAATGGGAAGCTGCTATTCCGCCTTCGACCACTAGAGGGGGATATTTTTTCTTGTTTTCCCTTAGGTTCAGGAAATGAGGAGGAAGGCAGGGAACAGTTTGCAAAGCACTTTAGAAATCTTTTTTTTCAATGAAGCCAATTTAAAATCATGTTTTAAAAGCATGTTGTGCTGATTTTTTCAACACAGACACAGGTTTTTTAGGTGCTGAGCAAGCCTCCCCAAGCCTCTTCAGAGCCAGCCCATCAGCTGATAGGTGGGGAGAGGAGGGTGCAGGAGCGGGGGGGGGGGGGGGAATCACAAAATGGCTGCCAGGCTCCCTTCTGTGTGTTGGCTTTTAGCTGTTTCCTGCTCTTTTTCCTGCTGTTTGGGGGCTACCAAGGCCTGGTAAGTGACTTTCTTTTATTTATTTTTAAGTTTCTGACCCTTTTTTCCCCTCCAGAAGCCTCTAAGGGGAGGGAGGGGGCACTTTTTCCCCTGTACGTAACTCGAGGGAAGTTCGTATGCCAAGTCCTTATTTCCCCTATAGGGCGGGTTTGTAAGTTGAATTGTTTGCAAGTAGGGTCGTTCGTAAGTCGAGACCCCACTGTAAAGCGAAAATCCCAAAGCAGGGAACTGATCATCGCAAAGCGAAATTCCCCCATTTAGACCATCGTTTTGCGATCGCGATTACGATCACAAAAAGATCGTTGTACAGTGATTTTGTTGTAATGCGGGGCAATAGTTAAGCGAGGCACCACTGTACATATCTATCCCCATCCAATGAACAAGGCTCACCACAGCCTCACAAGAACTTGTGAAGAAAGTGAGGCTGAGAATGCATGACAGCCAGAAAAAACACACAATGAGTTTCATGGCCAAGTGGCAAAATGAACCCTGATCTCCCGAGCCCCTAGCACAAGACTCTAACAACAACACATGGAAGAGCAGCTACTCTGTCTTGCTTCAGAACTCAGAAGTATTCAGAAAACACAGAGGAATCTTACTTACTTCCCAGTGGAGAAAATGGTGCTTCTAAAGTTACTTTTTAAAAGACTACAACACCCAGAAATCACCAGCCAGCATGGGCAGCGGCTGTACTCACCAGACAGGTGGAGATGTTGTAGTCTGAGAAGTAATTTTACAGCTTTACCATAATCCCATGGCACAGTGGTTAAGCTGCAATACTGCAGTCAAGCCTCTGCTCACGACCTGAGTATGATCCCAACAGATACAAGTAGCCAGCTCAGGGTCAACTCAGCCTTCCATCCTTCTGAGATTGGTAAAATGAGTACCCAGTTTGGGGGGGGGGGGCAAAGTTGTTGATTGCATAATTATGTTGTAAACAGCCCAAGGATTGCTTTAAGAGTTACAGGGCAGTGTGTATCAACACAACAACAACTTCTCCAAGCTTTGGGAGGAAGGCAGAGTTCTCAAACACAGGACTTTCTCCCTGTTACTGCCATCCCCAGATTTTAAAAAAAGTGCACCTGAAAGTGTACGTGGGTTTTTTTTTGTCATTTTACACTTTCCCACATTAGTTCAAAAAAGCAAAAGACCTGGACAAAAGAGAGAGAGGAGGGAGTGGTTTAACAAGGACTTTGTGCCTTACAAAGCATCTTTTTCTGGTCCACGTTTTTATTTCCCCTCCTTCCCAAGTCCAGATCTTGATCTCCCTCCAAACAACGGCACGAATATGTTTTATTTAAACCATGGCACAAGCCACCTCTTTACAAATGCACGTAGGTTCAAGCAGAAGAACGACTGTAGCACAAGCCATATAGGAGTAGCCCCTTCTCCTGTGTAAACAAAGATAGACCTACCTTTCCCAAACTGGTATCCCATCTGAGCAAGGAGTTTAGACCCAATGCCGCGGGTATGCGCCTCCCACTGGCCAAAGGAAGAACTGCAAGCAGAGGATCCTTCTCCGTTCTCTGGAGTGCTGGAATCCATGACTGTGAAAATAGATTTACATGAGGCAGCTCAGTGGTTTAGGCATTTTGGCTGCTGAGTCAGAGGTTGGGGGTTCAAGTCCTCACTGGGCCTCCTGAAAGGACGGACAGCCAGCCGGTGTGGCCTTTTAGCAAACTGCACAATCCCAGAAAAAGGGAACGGTCGAGCCCTTCTGAGGATTCTCTACCTAGGAACCCCTGAAAAGCAGAGGGTAAGTCTCCCAAGTTCTGCCCAAGAAGTGCTGGAGGGCCTGAGCTCCCTATACGTTTACCTTTAGCATACCCAGCATCTTCTACATCTTCTTCGGACTCAGACGAAGAGGAGCTGTCCTCGGCGCGCAGAGGGGGCATCACGCCATCTCCTTCCACGACAGCTTCCTTGAGCAGCAGCGAATCAAATTTCACGGTGTAGTAACCGCTGTCTATGTCTAAAGGTGGAAGAAGGAAGGATTCCAGCTACAGAAGGCAGCACACCTCTGCACCACTGAGAAAGCAGCCTTTTGGATTTCAGTAACCCTTTAGCAAAGAGGAGACCAAACTATCTAAAAGATTCCATCTCCCTCGTATGAGCCTGCCCGGGCATTAAGATCATCAGGGGAGGCCTTTTTCTTGGTCCCACCAGCCGCACGGGCACACTTGGTGGGGACACATGAGAGTCTACTCTGTTGCTGTTCCTAGACTTTGGAACTCCCTCCCACTGGAGGCCAGGCTGGCCCCATCTTTCCTGTCCATCTGCAAGCAGGCCAAGACCTTTCTCTTCGGACAGCTTTTCCCTTAGGGACTAACTGTCTTGAGATGGATTTTGTGCTCTGTTGCTTTTAAGTGTGTTTTTAGTATTGATTTGATTTACTATTTTAATACAATACTTGTTTAATTCTTTTTTAATATTTGTACACTTGCTGTTTTTAGTTTTTAAACATTGTCCTTTTAGCGATATGAGCTGCCTTGGGATCCTTTCAAGGAGAAAGGCAAAGTAAAACACGAACAAACAAACAAGGTATAGTTAAGTACCGTAGGCTACAATTCATGAACAACTGCACTGCAGCATCAGGAGAATGGCACTGATTTGTCAACACACATCTTAATTTTGAAAGTGCATAAGATGTTGTCCTAAGTTCTCTAGGTCCATTTATATCCATTACTTTTTTAAGAACAGGGGACTAAAAGGTCCATTTGAATTGATCAGGACGTTTCCCCCCCCCCCTCTTTCGGCAATTCCCTACACACTGGGGCAAGCCAGGACACAGTGCAGGCGAGATGACCTTCAGAGAGGGTTAGATCTCAGTGGCCCAGCAGGTGCTCTGCATGCAGAAGGTTCTGGTATTTATGTACGTTTAAATTTTAGCTCAGCCTCTCCCAAACTGGCACCCCTGGATGGATTACAATTCTCATCAGCCTAGCCAGCATAAACCTTGGCCACACTGGTTGGAGGGGGGGCAATGTAGTCTTCTCTGTGGGGTAACAGACTGTATGTTCTGATACAGCCATGGTGCCACTTTTTCTGCCCTTGTGAAAGGAAAGGAAATAAATCTCACCTGTGATTTTAGCAGCATACCAAATCCCATCCTGGTGTCTTGCCAAGCAAGCCGAGCCCACTGCTAAGTTGCTGAGATTAGGTTCCTCAAAGGGACGCAGTTCCTCCACAGGTACTACCTGCCCATGGGAAAATCTGTTGGCGGCCCCAACGCAAGGGAGAAGAAACCAGCATTTACAATTCATGTATTTAAAATATGCCTCTGAAATGCTCGCTCCTCGGGTACAATGGCAAGTGATAGCGACCACCCTTCCGCACCTCTTGTGGATTTTTCATCCTGAGTTCTTTCCTTCATTCCCACGATGATATACAAGAATCATTCCAATTATTCTGCAAATATTCTGAGACAGAAATCTTTCCTCTTTTATTAAAATTTCCTTTCATTCGTTTTCTGCTACTTTGGGAAATGAAAAACCTAGGTGGTGAAAGCTCAGCCCACCTCAGACCAACCGAGCAAAGAGAAGTTCAGTAGAAAATATATCATTGCGCCTTTTCATTTAACATTCAAGCCCCATCCAGCCTACAGGAAAGTTAGTTAGTTTAAATCTTACAGACTGTTTACAGACATTCATGAATGCCTCTGCAAGTGACCCCAATCCCTTCACATAGAACTAAGTGTTAAAAAGTCCTTAAAGTAAGCCACAAAACGTAGAAATGCCCTAAATGAAAGCATGGTAATAGGAAGATGCAGGCTGGTAGAGTCACAATCTTCCCTGGGGATTGTGAAAACAGCTCTCTTCCTTATGCAAGCTTTCAGGACACTCAGGAACCCTCGTCCCAACTAGTTACCCACTTAGAACAATTAAGCCTAATTACCGGCAATTTTCTTGAAACCTGCACTTGCCATCCAAGAAGAAAGGACATGGCTTCAAAGACTTATGAGTGGGATAGAGGTAGAGAACTCTGACCCCATGCCTTCCATCTTCCAAAGACTCACTCCCCACAATCATGGCGTTGTGATATTCAAGGGTACCCCAAGTACTGTAGTAAGGTGCTTTCACTTTCATCCCACTGGCTTCCTCTTCCTCCTCCTCCTCTTCCTCCTCCCCCTCCAATTCTTCCTCTTCACCAGCTTCTCTGTCTCCTTCTTCATTACAAGTGCTTGAGGGATCACCCTCGCCTCCAACTGAAGCAATGGCTTCCTTAAAAGCTGCATATTCATCCTCTGTGCTCTGCCTGTCAGGCTCCTGGTTGTCTTGTTGTCGATGAGCAGACAGAGATGTGGAGATTGCTTCTGGCTCTACAGTGGAAAAGAGCTTGCTCTTCCTGACAGACACAAGGCTGGATTCTGTGAGTTCTATCAGCTGCTTTAAATCCGCCTGTAGCTGAATCAGATCAGACTGTTGCGATGGGTCCAGCCCAGCTCCCAAAGCCAACTCCACCTGCTGCAGTTGGGCATTGTACGTCTGAATCGCTGCTTCTAAATTCTCTTCATCCATGGCTATGAAAGAAATGCTTGTCTGCTTTTTTTCAAGCGCAGTACATGGTCAGCTTAACAGATAGCAAGGAAACGGATGATAAATGTTCATTGAAAGGAGTTCCTCAGCTGTCCAACAAGTTCTTCTTTCCTTTAACCAACGTGACACACCTCCCTGCAGCAAAGACAGGTTAGGTTATAGGGTATGTGTGTACCTGGCAGCAGGGAAATGAGACCACAATCCACAACACTTAGAAACACAACTCTGTTCATCAGAATACTATATAATAGACAACACTGCCTGAAAGCATAACAAAATTCTACCTCTGGGGGATAGGCCCAGCCACAATTGGTTACAAAACTGATTAGCACTCCTTCCTAAATATAACTTCTGTCTTCTCCTTATGCTTGAGAAACTTTGAATTACATACATGGAGCTGCACAACAGGATTTCAGCCAGAGTGTCTTGTGACAGCTTTAGGATTAATAAAAGACTACAACCCAACCCAATGAACAGGAACAAACCTGGAGGGGGGGGGGAAATTGAGTTTTAATTGTGTGCCATCAAGTCCATTCTGATTCATGGCAACACTTCTCAGGATTCCCGCAGGTAGAGAGTCCTCAGAAGCAGCGTCCCCCTTCCCTTTTTCTGGGAGCCGCCCTGGGGCTGTGTGGGTAGCTTTTGCCCAAGGCTATCTAGGCTGGCTCTTTTGGGAGGCATGGTGGGGAAACTGAACTCCCAACCTCTGGCTCCACAGCCAGGGACCTCAACCACTGAGCCCTCCTGCCCTTTGGAGTGAACACAAAACCCCACCCCTTTAACATCTCCACACATGAGAACAACACTTTCATGAACGCTTTTCTGAACACCTTTATTTTACAGTAATCGCAAAGGAGACCATGGAGGTGAAGCAACCACGGTAGCCCCAGCCGGTCCAAATACCTCCCTTGCAGTCCTAAGGGAACTCACTCCAAAGTCAGTGCCTTTCTGTCCCAGAGGAATATAGAATCGTAGAACCCACTGAGTGGGAAAGGGGGCCCCTCAAAGGCCATCCAGTCCAACCCCTTCCCTGCTCAAGGCAGGCATCCAAATCTAAGCCGATCTGACAAGAGGGTGGTCCTGTTTTCTCTGGAAGGCGTTGGAGCGCCTGGCCACCTCTTGAGGTAAATTGGTTCCCCTCCGTCGTCGTCCTGCTCTAACAGTTGGGAAGTTTTTCCTCATATTCCGCTTCCTGCCGCTTGAGCTTTCGGAAGGCTCCCTTCTATACTCCGTTTGAAAACGCCCCGGGTGGCCCCCCAGCTCGGAGCCCCTGAGGCGCTGACCGCTTCGGGCCCCTGCCTTCCTCAGAGGCGGCCGCCTTGGGCCTCCATTGCCCCTCCACACACACACACCTCGCGGGTGACCTACCTGGCCGGGTTGTTGTGAGGAGGGCGGAGCTGCCTTATACTCAGCGCCGCCCGCGGCCCGCGAAGCCGCCCGCCTAAGAGAAGCCACCGGAGCCAAAAGTCGTTCCCTCGCACGGACTTGGCCCCAGAACCCTTTCCCTTCCCTCTCAGCATCCCAGCACCCACCATGGTCCACTTCCGGACTCTGCCTCCCGCCGCCATAGGCACTTCCGCTTCTGTCCTAGACGGGCCCGAGGAGCCGCGACGAAACGACGGCGCGAGGCGGCCGGAAGAAGTCTCCCGCCATCTTGGATTCCCCACTCGCTTCTCTTTCACCTTCTCTCTATGGTTTCTGGACAGGAGGCGAGGGAGCGGAAGAGGCGGCATCAGGGGCGCGCGCGGAGCCTCTTGGGGGCTGTAGTCCTGGCTTCCTCGCCTCGGTCGAGCGTAAGGGAGGAAACGCGGCGGGGAGGCCTCCATTTCCCGAGCTGCCCCGCGAGGGGAACGGGCGATGAGGAAGGCCATCTGGCGCCGGCGGTCTCGGCGGGGCGTCGGAGCGTCGGGCTGAGGTAAGTTGGACGGCCGAGGGCCTCCTTCCGTCGTGGGGCCCAGCCGTCCCGCCTCTTCTTGCCGCCTGAGCTCTACCCGTGAGGTGGCCTGCTCTCCTCAGGCTGCTCTTCCTTCCTTCCTCCCTCACGGGGCAAAGGCGGGAAAAGAGGGCCGGGGCCTCAGGAGCCGCTCTTAACACCCCCTTCTCTTCCTCTCCCCCCCCCGGTGTTATGTCTCAGGTGGTCGGGGAGGGGAGCACTCTGCACATGCTCAGGCCACTGGCTCGGTCTGGCCCTCGGCTTCTCTTGCGTCTTCCTAGCAGGGATGTTGGAAGGCGTGGCCTCCAGAGTTGTAGCAGGACTACAACTCCCATCATCCCCCTCACGACGGACTGCGCTGGCTGGGGCTGCTGGGAACCGCCAGCGAGCAACATGGACCTGCCTCCCTTTGGTAGAGAGGGGCCTGAAAGACCTTGGCCCGTTCGTCAGACAGATGGCTTGAGTTTTCAAGTCACTATTTCACAAAGTCGTCCTAAGTTGGAGGCGACCAGACAGCACGCAACCACAACAGACCTCTAACCCAGGGGTCTAAAAATCACATGGAACACATCTGATTGTGTCCGATTGCAGAAACTAAGCAAGAGCTTAGTCCCTGATCTTAGCTTCCAAGGAATATCAGTGACCTCCCAGTAGGCTGGATAAAAAATCGTTCCTGGAACCGTGGGAAGCCGATGCTGCTGGTCAGAGTTGACCACACTGGGCTAGAGCGCCTATTAATTTTTACTCAACTGTGAGGCAGTTTCCTATGAATAACCCAGTGAACAAAAATCTTGCATATACCTGTGTTAGCGATCATCTAACACCTTAAAGATGATAATCTTATACAAGGGACTTTAAACTCATCTGTGGATGTGTCCATTAGACTATTTCATCCCATATGTAACTGTGATAGTCTCAACAAACAACTGAGGCTGCAAAATTTCCCTACCTGGAGGACATTCTTACTTGCACCAGCCAGCTGAGTGGCTTGTTTGCAAGTCGGCTCCAGAGAATTCCTTCCCTGACTTTTAATGAAACAAGCTTTTCCCATTTTGAGATTTAAACTATACTAAGAAGAGCTACAAATTTATATAGTTAGTTTCTGTTCTGCGTGTGTTTTTTCGTACTTGATCATTTCTTTGAAAAATACCTTTGTTTCTACAATGGTAGGAATAATGGGATAAAAACAATTGCTAGACCCATTTAGGGAAATCTTGTTTTTTCTTTAGGTTGCAGAATTCATATTATAGGAACACTTGCCCTTTGCCTTGAAGTGTGCTACTTAATTACCGCCCCGTAGCACTTAAAGCACCCTTGGGGTGTTTTCCAATTTAATAATGAAGGCTAATATCCCCTCTCCCCAGCAAGCTGGATACTCAATTTACCAAACTCAGAAGGATGGAAGGCTGAGTTAACTTTGAGCCAGCTAACTGAAACCATTAGGACTGAATTCTGCAGTACTGCAGAGTCTTGACTGCAGTAGAACCACTGCACCATGAGAGTCCTTAAGAATGTGGAATTGAGAAAGTTTTATTTAACCAGCTGACTCTTTAAGCCATGTTGGGGGGGGGGGGAACCACTGTCTTTGAATTCTATGGTTTTACGTATCAGGACATAATAAAAACCATCTGGTCAGCAGGTCTGAAAATTAGGTAAATACAACCTCAGATGAACAACAACACATAACATATTACATCGTATCATGATTTCCTTTTTTTTTGTTTTAAAGCCAAAATGGAGATACCATGTATGAAAAACATAAGTACTGTACACCTTAAGATTCAGTAGCTTGTAGAACTACTTTTAGCAGCAATAACTTGAAGTAATCATTTTCTGTATGACTTTATTAGTCTCTCACATCATTGTGGAGGAATTTTGACCCACTTTTTAACAGTTGCTTCAGTTCATCGAGGTTTGTGGGCATTTGTTTATGCACAACTCTTTTAAAGTCCAGCCACAGTATTTCAGTTGGGTTGAGGTCTGGTCTTTGACTGAGCCATTGCAATATTTTGATTCTTTTCTTTTTCAGCCATTCTGTTTTAGATGTGCTGGTGTACAGTACTTAGGATAATTGTCCTGTTGCATGACCCAGTTTCAGTCAAGCTTTATCTGTCAGGCAGATGGCCTCACATTTGACTCTAGAATACTCTGGTATATAGAGGAGTTCATGGTCGGCTAAATGACTACAAGGTGCCCAGGTCCTGTGGTTGCAGAACAAGCCCAAATTAGCACCCCCTCCACCACCATGCTTGACCGTTGCTAGGAGGTATTTGTGCTGATGTTCTGTGTTTGGTTTTCACCAAATATGGTTCTGTGGATTATGGCCAAACATCTCCACTTTGGTCTTGTCTGTCCAAAGGACATCATTGCTGATATATTTCCTCCTCGGCATTGTGTTCACATGCACCTGAATGCTCCAGACAGCAAACTGCTAAAACTTTGTTTTTTATAGGGCTGGTCACACCTGCTGATGATCAGTTACTCAAGGGCATTTGGTTAGAAGCATTTGGCTCCTTAGTTTTTCACACATGGCTTCTCCATTTTGGCTTTATTTATCTAAAATAAATCATGACACGGTGTAATATGGCATGTGCTCTTGTTCATCTGATGTTGTATTTACCTAATTTTTCAAATGCGGTAAGGACCAGGTTATTTTTATTAAGCCCTTATATGTAAAACCATTGAAATCAAAGAGGGTGTACTTTCTTTTTCACGTTCATCTGTTTCACTAGATGTTGAACACTTTGAGGCTGCTTTTTCAATTCAGCATCCGCAAATCCCAGTTCACGTGGCCAGTGTAAGGAGCTGTGTTGCAGAACTTCTCAATACTAACCCCTCCTGAACTTGGTTATGGAACTCTCAACCATCCTGCCCACGGTCCCTATGTTACATGGTTTAAATGTGCTAAAAGCACACATTTCATTTTCTGTTAAGGTCTTCAATGGTGATAGTTTTAAAACTGTTGGACTGTGTCAAATAGTTTCAAGTTTGGTTTGACAGGAATGATTGTGGCCTATGAATGAATTTTAAGCTGCTGTTTAAGTTTGTGTATTTTAATCTTATTTTGTGGTTGCTTATGTGATCCACTCTCCAATAGAGGGCATGCTAATTATTCCTGACTCAGAATGGTAGTGATGAAAATTAGCAACATAAGATTCTACCAGACACAAAAACACACAATGAGTAGCATAAGTGTTTCAGAATTACAAATAATGTGTATAAGTTTAAATAAAGTGATAGTTGAATCCCATTCATGCATATCCATGAAGCATCTCATCCTTCTAAAATAACAATGTTTTATCATCATTCTTTGCCTGTACTGTATATAAACTGAAGTATATAATTAAATAAAACATATTTGCAAATCAACTCTAGCAGTATCTCTACTTTATTCAGATGTTGAATATACTTGGATGTAAGAAAGAGAGACCACAAGTTTAGCTGCCGATCCAGAACACTGATGTTATCTCTTTCAAATAGTTTATATATAGAACCAGAAAACCACAGCACCTGCAACTGGGTCTTTTTTCCCCTCTGTTGCTGACCGTGTGGTTTCTATACATCCTCCCTAAACTGACAGAGTAGCAGTGTTTGCATTTGTATTGACCCTGTTGCAGCTATGAACTAAAATGGCATGGTAGCTGTATGCATTTTCTTTGTTTTCCTGTCTCCCTGCTCTATTCTGTTCTGTTCTTTATTTAAGATGAGCATATCCTCCCCGCTTTGCATGCTCTGGGTATCTAAAACTGTAGGGGTTTTCATTGTTATCTTTTTTCTTTTTCAGAAATCTTTCACTATACGTACTGTAATCTCTACAAAGCACCACTCAGTGTTGCTGGCTGGCATAAGTAATCTGCTCTCCTTTAAAACAACAGTAATAAGTACAGTACAGTGGTGCCTCGCATAACGATTTTAATTGGTTCAAAAAAAACACTTTATGTGAAACATCGTTATGCGAAACACCATTTTCCATAGGAATGCATTGGAAACCGGTTAATCCGTTCCAATAGGCACGGATTGCCTTCCTTAAGCGAAAAAACCCATAGGAAACATCGTTAAACGATACAATGTTTCCTCCATTGGAATGTATTGAAGCCAACTCAATACATTTCAATGGCTTTGCGAAGTCAATTTTTGCAAAATTAAGTGTGTCATAAAAGGGTCAAAAATGGTTTTAAATGCTTGGATTAGCTTCTGCACCCTCAAAGGGATGCAAAAGTTAATTTGGCTTTGATCTGACTTTTCGTTAATTTATGGTGAATTTTTTCCCCCCAACTTTTGACAGCTGTCAAAATCTGACAGCTCAATTGTTTCCTATGGGGGAAGAAAAAATTCACAATAAATTAACGAAGACTCAGCAACTGTTCTAAATGCTTGGGTTCGTTAGAGGACCCCCTAAGTCGTGTGCAAACCTGATTTGGCTTTGATCTGAACTTTCGTTAATTTATGGTGAATTGTTTTCTCCCCCATAGGAAAGCATGGAGCTGTCAGATTTTGACAGGTCCATAGGTTCCTATGGGCCGAAAAAAAAATTCACTATAAATTAACGAAAAATCAGATCAAAGCCAAATCAGGTTTGCACATGACTTAGGGGGTCCTCTAACGAATCCAAGCATTTAGAACCGTTTTTGACCCTTCTAAGACACTTTTTAAATTGAAAAAAGAAACATCGTTAAGTGAAGCAGGGGACCTAAAATCGCATTCGTTATGCGAAGCATGGTCCCAAACTTCGCTAAGCGAAAATCGCCCATAGGAAACATCATTATACGGTGCATATTATTTTCTTAAAAAACATCGTTATGCGAATTCATCGCTAAACGAGGCAATCGTTAAGCGAGGCACCACTGTATTTTAATAGTTACTGGTAATTAAAATACCCTTCTGACATTCTGATCCTCCCAGGATTTTCTACCTTTAAACTGTTCAGAAGTGGTTTTCAGTCCCTTCTGGTTGAGCTCTTAAACTAGGCAGGACAAGTAATCCCATCAGCCACACACCCTCTGGCCCTTTGCCTGGGACACACAGTGTAAATTTGAATGATTAGTCCCTAGCTTCAACCCACTGAGTTGAATCCAGATTTTGGTTGAATATCAAGAACAACTTCCTGTTAGAGCAGCACGACAGTGGAACCAGTTACCTTGGGAGTTGGTGAATGCTCCAACACTGGAGGCATTCAAGAAAAACTTAGATAATCGCCTGGCAGATATGCTTTGACTGTCTTCCTGCCTTGAGCAGGGGGTTGGACTTGATGGCCTTGTAGGCCCCTTCCAACTTTACTTTTCTATGATTCTATATTAGCTCAAGTATTTTAATACTGTTCTTCAATATTAATGTAAACCAGGGAAGTTTATACGAAGAATACTGCTGTTAAAGTGTGCATACAGATAAAAACACACGAGGAAATAAGTATAGATGCTAAATAATACTGGGGACAAAATAGCACCTTACAGCATAGATTTTGTCCCCCAGAACTCTCTTCTTGAACTGGTGGTTCTAGATAGGAATGAAAGCTCAGACTGAAACAAGTCTGTTATTCTTTAAAGTACTACAGTTCTGCCTCTTCCTCTACTTTTTCTGGGATTTTTTTCCCCTTTCAATTTTGGCAACATTTCTGAGGTTTCCATTCTGGGGAGCTTATTAAAAAGATTGGTTAATGATAAATGGCATCATCCATGAGACTAAAGACAAGGAGAGTTTTAGAAGAATCAGGTTTCTTGTATCCTGGCTGATAGCACAAAAGCTAAAATCTTTGTGGTTCCCAATCAGAATGAACCATCTCATTGTCTGGCATTCCATGATAATAACTTCTTTGAGCATCTTTCCCACAAATTACTTAATAGCAAGCAGCTAATTATTATTAAGCATATCCCAGCTGAGTTTCTTTCAGAGGAGAGTCCTTTGTCAGCAGAGAAGAACAAGGTGGTGCTTATTGCTTCCTGAACCCAGCCTGCTAATTCTTCCCTGATTATGAGCCAAGAGGGTCAAAATCTAAGTGAACACAAAGAGAACAACATTTGACAATCCCCATCGTCACATCTCAAAAAAATGGAATTATATCTAGCAACCTAGGCTGGGGTGGGTGGCTTCCATACTCTTAGTCAAACGGTGAGCTGTGTTATCTATGGCATGCTTTTGCAAGGACATCCTGGTGGACTTCTGGATTCCTTAACCGGATGGGTCAGATGTCGAAGGTGCCAGACTATGCAGAAAAGCTCTGTCGGATTGCAGTGCAGTGGTGCGGTGGTATCAGAGAAGCTGCTGATATCACAAGCCACTGATCAGAAGCTCCAGCTAGTTGTTTGATCAGATTCATTGCAAAGCTCTGATACTTCTCCTCTGGCTATCTTCCTAGATTGTCCTCAGCTCCCTAAACTACTAAGGGATTGACAGGTCTGCTCAGCGAAAGAAAGTTCTTAGAATCAGTAGTGTTAACTGTGATTAACAATAATACTGCCTGCATCGTTTTGCTCTTCTGTATAGTATTCAAGATGTCCATGGCAATACCAGTCAGCAATTTCCCAAGGGATTTCTGCAATTATTGATAATTATCAATTGATAATTATCAACCAATTATCAATAATTGGTTCCTAATCATTTCCTACTCCTACAGATAGGGATAGCAGTGTTAAGTTTAAACTGCAGTGTGAAATGCTTAAATCATGACAGAGGAATTACTGTAAAATTCCTCTTTCTTGTATAGCCATCTTGATGTAGCTTGGTGCTCTCAAATGGGCAGGTGTGCCATATAGCTTGCAGAAGATACCGTATGTTGCCTTCATGGCTGTCATGAAGTTTGGAGCTGCTTTTACCAAGGCAATCCTAGCATAAATGTTGAGGTCTTGCAGAACCATGAGCTCTGTGGGTTTCAACACCAAATCCGAGACAGTCTCTATTAGCTCAAGCAGGGAGATTGGTGAATAGCAAGGTAAGCGTTATACCTATAGAATTCCCCATGGTCCATTACAAGCAGACCTCGCAGCTGGAGAGAACGGCCTATTTAATGTTTGAGAAGGGGATAGATAGAATTCATACTGATTACAGCAGTTCCACCTCCCTGGCCTTCAAAACTAGGCTGTTGCTAAACTAAGTATAAAGCTGGAGGGATCAAATTTAGCCCACTTCTCTACCGAAGTTGCAGTAACAGAATCCAGGTCACCCATTTCATCTGTGACGAAATCATGAACTGTATTGGTCTTCCTGTGTGTTGAGCTGGCATTCAGCTCCAATAAGTTCTTATTTGTAATTGTTTGATTATTGCTTTATTCTGTGGTGTTTATATGTTGATTTTACTTTATATCTGTTGTTGTTTTTTAGTCGATAAGTCATGTCTGACTCTTTGTGACCCCATGGATCAGAGCACAACAGGCCCTCCCGCCTTCCACTGCCTCCTGGAGTTTGGTCAGATTCATGTTGGTAGTTTTCTCATGAGATGGCCAAAGTATTGGTGGCTCAGCTTCAGAAACTGTCCTTCCAGTGAGAACTCAGGGTTGATTTCCCTCAGAATTGATAGGTTTGTTCTCCTTGCAGTCCAGGGGACTCTCAAGAGCCTCCTCCAGCACCACAATTCAAAAGCATCAATTCTTTGGGAGTCAGCTTTCTTATGGTCCACCTCTCACTTCCATATATCATTACTGGAAAAACCATAGCTTTGATTATGCGGACTTTTTCAGCAAGGTGATGTCTTGCTTTTTAAGGTGCTGTCTAGGTTTGTCATCACTTTCCTCCCAAGAAGCAGGCGTCTTTTAATTTAATGGCTGTTGTTACTATCTGCAGTGATCATGGAGCCCAAGAATGTAAAATCTGTCATTGCCTCCATATCTTCCCTTTCTATTTGCCCGGAGGTGATGGGACCAGTGGCCATCATCTTCGGTTTTTTGAGATTAAGCTTCAGACCATTTTTTGTGCTCTCCTTTCACTCTCATTAAGAGGCTCTTTAATTCCTCCTCACTTTCTGCCATCAGAGTGGTATTATCTGCATACCTGAGGTTGTTGCTCTTTCTTCCGGCAGTCTTAATGCCAGTTTGGGATTCATCCAGTCCTGCCTTACATGGTGCATTCTCTATGTAAGTTAAATAAGCAGGGAGACAATATACAGCCTTGTTGTACTCCTTTCCCAATTTTGAACCAATCAGTTGTTCCATATCCAGTTCTAACTGTTGCTTCCTGTCCCACATATAGATTTCTCAGGAGATAGATAAGGTGGTCAGGCACTCCCATTTCTTTAATAGTTTACTGTGGTCCACACAGTCAAAGGCTTTTGCATAGTCAATGAAGCAGAAGTAGATGTTTTTCCAGAACTCTCTGGCTTTCTCCATAATCCAGTGCATGTTAGCAATTTGGTTTCCAGTTCCTCTGCCTCTTCGAAATTCAGCTTGTACTTCTGGGAGTTCTCAGTCCACATACTACTGAAGCCTACCTTGTAGGATTTTGAGCATAACCTTGCTAGTGTGTGAAATGAGCACAATTGTACGGTAGTTGGAGCATTCTTTGGCACTGCCCTTCTTTGGGGTTGGGATGTAGACTGATCTTTTCCAACCCTCTGGCCACTGGCTGAGCTTACCAAATTTGCTGGTATATTGAGTGTAGCACCTTAACAGCATCATCTTTTAAGATTTTAAATAGTTCAACTGGAATGCCATCACCTCCACTGGCCATGTTGTTAGCCATCCTTTCTGAGGCCCACTTGACTTCGCACTCCAGGATGTCTGGCTCAATGTCGGCAACCACACTATCTGGGTTGTCCGGGACCACCAGATCTTTCTGGTATAATTCCTGTGTGTGTTCTTGCCACCTCTTCTTGATGTCTTCTGCTCCTGTGAGGTCCCTCCCATTTTTGTCCTTTATCATGTCCATCTTTGCACAAAATGTTCCTCTAATATCTCCAATTTTCTTGAACAGATCTCTGCTTTTTCAATTTCTTTTATTTTCCTCTATATCTTTGCATTGTTTATTTAAGAAGGCCCTCTTGACTCTCCTTGCTATTCTTTGGAAGTCTGCATTCCATTTTCTGTAACTTTCCCTATCTCTCTTGCATTTTGTTTCCCTTCTCTGCTATTTGTAAGGCCTCGTTGGACAGCCACTTTGCTTTCTTGCATTTCCTTTTCTTTGCGATGGTTTTTGTTGCTGCCTCCTGTACAATGTTACGAGTCTCTATCCAAAGTTCTTCAGGCACTCTGTCCACCAAATCGAGTTCCATAAATCTGTTCTTTACTTCCACTGTGTATTCATAAGGGATTTGGTTTAGATTATACCTGAGTAGCCCAGTGGTTTTTCCTACTCTCTTCAGTTTAAGCTTGAATTTTGCTATGAAAAGCTGATGATCAGAGCCGCAGTCAGCTCCAGGTCTTGTTTTTGCTGACTGTATAGAGCTTCTCCATCATTGGCTGCAGAGAATATAATCAATCTGATTTCAATATTGCCCATCTGGTGATGTCCATGTATAGAGTCACCTCTGGTGTTGTTGGAAAAGAGTGTTTGTGATGACCAGCTTGTTCTCTTGACAAAACTCTATTAGCCGTTGCCCTGCTTCATTTTGAACTCCCAGGCCAAACTTCCCTGTTGTTCCTTTTATCTCTTGACTCCCTACTTTAGCATTCCAGTCCCCTAGAACGAGAAGAACCTCTTTCTTTGGTGTCAGTTCTAGAAGGTGTTGTAAGTCTTCATAGAATTGGTCAATTTCAGCCTCTTTAGCATTGGTGGTTGGTGCATAAACTTGGATTACTGTGATGTTGAAAGGTCTGTAGTATTGTAACATTTGTATCTGTAGTATTGCTTTATTGTTTGAGCATGTTGTGAACCACCCCGAGTGGTCTTAGGCTAGATAAGTGGTATACAAATAGATAGATGGATAGGTTGGTTGGTTGGTTGGTTTATATGATATGATATCAAGGGTGGCTGGGTCTACTTTTATTGGACCATTAAAATATTAGAAAAAGGAGATATTTTGACTCTAGCAGGACACTAGTTGAGCACCGGAGAGCTTGAGGAGGTGTGGGAGAGAAACAGACTACAGTTCCAAAATTATTTTGACAATGTATTGCATTGTTTATAGCCGACTGATCAAGGACACTGGATTTGGGAGGAAAGGCTAGAAAAACTTGCCCCCTTCTCTGGATTATCTGACCTCTCCCTACCAGAGTGTCTCCTGTTCGTAACCAGCCCACACTGGATGTTTCTTAACCCCGAAGTGGGAAGAAAGTTTCTGAATCCAACTTCATGTACCTCAGTTAGAAATGAAATTGGATCTGAAAGGCCTTCAAATTGCAAGTTTCTCTCCAAGGATGATGCCAACAGATAAAGAAGTCCAGGAAAGTGACACAATACGCAGACAGTATACCTCATAATCTGCTTTTAGCAGTATTTGTCTCCTTTTCTGGTTTACTGAGCCAGCTATGAAGACTGCTGCTTTGTCCCGGGTTGACCTGGAGGACGGTTTTCACGAAAAGTGGGAGCCCCCATCTCTCCTCACCCACCTTTAGAATGATATTTCCAGAAGCTTCTCATCAGTACATATTTGCTTGTACGAATAAGTGAATGGTTCAAATAAGTAACATTAGTCAAAACGATAAAAATGTACAGTTCAAAAGGAGTTCACAGGAGCTGTTTCTGAGAAACAAGGGCTGGATTTTAGAGCAAGGAGCTTGACGCCCTTGAGATATTGCCTAAATCCTATGAAAGATTACTCAGCCTTCCATTCTTCCAAAGTTAGTAAAATGAGTACCCAGCTCTCTGGAGGGCAACATGTTGTTTGCATACTTATGTTGCAAACCTCCCAGGGAGTTCTTCAGCACTGTGTTGTTGAAACAACAACAATGACATAAACGTGTCTGTGAAGATTCTCCGTCATCCAGTGAAATTATCTGGAAGCTGAGTCATGGCAATTGGACTTCCTTATTAAATTGAAATGTTTTGCGACTCATCCAAGTAGCTTCTGAAGAAGCTACCATGACTCTACTTCCAAAAGACAGAAAGACTTGTTTTCCCTTGAATGCCACCCAATATCATTTAATGGGGCATGTTGACGGGCAACCTGGCTAAGCCTCTTCCAGTGGGAGTAGAACTGGGTACCTTCTCTGTAGTGGGGGTGGCTGTTCTGTAGTTGGAATCTGTCTGATCAGCCCCTGAATACAGTACACAGTTATATCATTTGAAATGTTTACACAACTTACAGGAAAACAGCTTTGGTGTAGATGATGTGTAAATGGTTTCAGCATCCCACAGCCATGGGCCAAGAGCGAGAGAATGCGGGTAGAGGCAAGGACTTTGTTTCTAACCATCTAATTTTGGCTTTAGTTTTCATTTCATTTTCTTTTCTTTTCTAGGAACAAGATGTATACCTTGCTGTCTGGGCTTTACAAATATATGTTTCGGCGGGATGAGTACTGCATTTTGATCCTCGGACTAGACAATGCTGGGAAAACGGTGTGTGCCGGTGCTCATTCATGGGAGAACCCATTCTGATTTCTTCCAGTGCCTCGGTTCCTTTCTTCAAGGGTGTAGTGCGGTAGTTTCCGGCGTGCTGGATAAGGGGCGAAGATCATCCCTAGAATAAGCCCTCTAGGAAACGACATTTGTACATCAGGCTTAGTACAGTCATTCTCAACTTTTTTGTTTTTGCCACAGCCCTTTAAAGAGCTCTTCTCAGGTTCCAGGGCTGCCTGTCAAACAAGGAAAGCCTTCGGATGTGTGCACAAAAAGGATATAACATGAACAGATGAATCTGTGCCCCCCTTCAAAGGGGCCAATGGCCCCCTATTAAGAATGCTTGTGATCACCAATCACTGGATCATCTATATATCTGTTCATTGGAAGCTGCCCAGAGTGGTCGAATAGACCAGATGAGCAGGATATAAATCAAGTACTGTAAATAAATAAATAAATTTATGGCTAGTCTTTCCATTGGTTTGAGTTTCTAGCATTCTGATACCCAGTGGGTTTTTAAAATCCTTTTGATGATGATGATAAAAAAAAAAAAGAAATTTGAACAGAATTCCTAAAGAAAAAGTCTCTGAGGAATGCCAGATTATCCCAGTGATTCTGCTTCTTGTTTCAGCACTGATTCCTTGATCCGATGCTGATCCATTCCTCGTTTAGAATGTTATATCTCTTTATAAACAGATATTTTTGTGAGAATTGTAGTATGCTCCAAATTTGGGGATAGAATTTGCATTGATAGATAGCAGCAAAAAAAATAAATCTTTTTTGTAGTTATAAATCTTGTTACCCTAGTTTTACAAGAAGCTTTTCCTGTTTCCTCAAAATACTTAACGTTAAATAACCTGGTTTCTTTTTACTGCTCTTCCTCTTTTTTTTACCCACCAGACTTTCCTTGAACAGACTAAAACAAGATTTAACAAGAATTACAAAGGGATGAGCTTATCTAAAATCACAACTACGGTGGGATTGAACAGTAAGTGAATCTTGATTGTTTAAAGGAAATAAAAGTTCAAGGTAGCAGGAGTGGTATTTAGGAAAATATAGTGTTAAACATTTTTAAAAGAGGCAACTCACTAGTTATAGTATTTAAAACCATGAATTGTAATCCTTATGCATTCTTGAGTAGATGTTGGGAAAACTACCATGCAAACTGGGGGATCTGGGCATTGCAATAGGACTCCCCCCCCCCCACAATATCTCTGGGGGATTCATTCCAAGCACCCTTGTGGATGCTGAAAACTGTGAATTATAGTGAATGCTATATCTAGCATGGTAAAAGAAAAAAAATGGGAAAAATGATTTCCTTCATTCCTGACACATTTTAATAGTAATACTCTATTTAATTAAAAATGTTAAAAGAAAATAATCCAGAAAAAAGTGTTTTCACATGCATTACCAGAACTAGCCATTAGAGGGCACCAGAGATCTTGCTAGCCATTCTTCAACAACAAGCATTCATAGCACAGTCTCTAGCTCTCTCTAGTGACAGGTTCTGGTAATACATGTGAAAACATGTTTTTCTCTGGGTTTTTTTCCTTTTAATATTTTTAATATTTTCAGACAATGGATAAGTGAAACCACGGATAAAGATGCCGTGGATACGGAAGATTCTACTTTATAGTAAAAAAACCCAACAGCACATGCCCAAGCTCTGAAGCATATTACTATTAAAATGTGTGAGGAATAAAGGATGTTCATCTTTGTACAGGCAAAGAAGTCAGAACTTTTTGTTTAATAATGGGCAAAATCCTACTGTGTCAGTTTGTTGCTGGTGTATACTAGATTGGGGTGCCTGAAATAATTAATGTAAAGCTTCACACCACCTGAGTTTCAGTTTCTGAATCTGCCTAGGGTTCTCTTTTACCCTTGGAAGGCTTTGGGAGCTGTGGGTGATGGGGAGACTTTAAAAGTCAAAAATTGCTACTGGATAGCTGCTGGAGGTCTTATCCCTGAAGGTGGCAATATAGTGGTGATTTGTGTCTTTTACAGATTCCCCTCAAGGTCAAAAGGGAGCCTTAGAAGCATTGAACACTGAAATGAGGATTAGGAAGTTTTAAATTAATTATTTCCTCTGCCCCAATCTGGTTTACACCAGCACAAAGTTAGACAATAGGATTTTGCCGTGCTAGTGAGATAAGTGCTTGATTAATGAAAATGACGTTTGTACAGATGTCTTGTATCTCTGACTATGTAGCTCAGTGGGTTGGAGCATCTGATCTTGGAACCAAGGCCATGAGTTTGTCCCCTGTGCCTTCCTGGAGAAGAGCCAGCCTGTATGGCTTTGGGCACTGTGGTCCCGGAATACTACCAGAAGGAGGGACTGGTAGACCAGCTCAGAACACTTTATATAGTAGTGCCTCGCAAGACGGGCACTCCATTTAACGACGAATCCTCATTACGACGAGGTTTTTGCAATCGCAAAAGCAATCGCAAAACAACGTTTTGAATGGGGGAATTTCCCTGCGCGATGATCGGTTCCCTGTTTCACTTCCCGATTTTCACTTCCCGACGATCAAAACAGCTGATCGTTGGGTTTTCAAAATGGCCGCCAGGTGTTCAAAATGGCTCCCCGCTGTGGTTAGGAGCCATTTTTTGCTGCACAGGGACCCGAAAATGGCCGCCCCTATGGAGGATCTTCGCTGGACGGTGAGTTCTTAGCCGATTGGAATGCATTAACCAGGTTTTAATGCGTTTCAATGGCGTTTTTATTTTCGCTTTACGACGTTTTCGTTCTACAGCGATTTCGCTGGAACGAATTAACGTCGTAATACGAGGCACCACTGTACCTAAAAAACTGTGAGAGAGTCACCACTCGTCAGAACTGACTTGATGGCACATTATTATTATTATTATTATTATTATTATTATTATTATTATTATTATTATTATTATTATTATTATTATTATTATTATTATTATTATTATTATTAATTGCATGTCTGGTCTATAAAATTTAATCCCAAGCCTCTTCTTTTGAATTTTTCTTGAGTGAGATATTGACTGGACATTTCATTGGCCTCTCTTCTTGCTTCAAGTTCTGAATAAATCAGGCATTTTTGCTACTTCCGTTTCTAGTGTATATACTCTATTTCAATTGATCTTGCAAAAGGAACTCCGTAATTTTCTAAGGCACACACATATTTAACCTAGAGAATGGAGCAGTTATTTATTCATTTACTTGGTTCATTTAAAATATTTCTACCCTGTCTTTCTCCTTCAAAAGGACCCAGTGTGGCTTACATCATTAAAACACAATATTTAAAGCTAACAAACAGTGAGTATGCAAATATAAAAAAAGGATCAAACAGGTAACATACCGAAAAACATAAGCAACACCAAAACACATTTGCCTCCCAGAGTAGACTATCTGTCTAGACAGGTGGGGTATAAATCTAATAAAATAAATAAATAAACACATTCAAAGCAGCAAGGTTTAGCAATCGATTTAAAACTCTACTCGGGCAGCCAGTCATTCAGAGGAAGTTTGCCTGAAGAGAAAAGTATTTGCCTGCTTGCATTTATGGTAAGCTGCATGATTTGCCTGCATAAACCGAGGGATCACTCTGGACGTGCTTTGGGAACACATTGCAGGGGAAACCAGGTAACGAGGAGCCAGTCACCATTCTGAGAAATAGAATGGAGAAAGTGTAACCAGTAGGCTACATTTTATCAGCCTATAGGGTGGATCAAGTGTCTAGCAGCCCCCACCCCCACCCCCAGAGCCACCCCAAAGTACCATGGAGTTCAAAACAACAAAATTTGGAGTGGACAAAAATGCTTTTGGGGTCAGCATTTTAGGAGCATCTGAAGAGTCTGCCATCCCTCTACCCTACAATGCGGAAATACTCATCTGGGCTTCCTGTTTGCTACTGTTGTTGTTTTAATGACAATTTGGGGCTCTTTCTCTGGCTGGTGTGGCCTTGATAGGTCCTTAGTGCTTGGACCTGATCCCTCAGGCGCTTCCCTACTCCGTGATTTCTTCCTTGAAGAACGCTTAATAATTTTCTGGTTAATGTCAGTAGTTGAATTAGAGCAGACAGATATAATTTCCAGATGATGCATTTCAGCTTGGTACTAAAGCATTCACACTGGATTTTCTGTCTCTGTCTCCTAGTTGGCACAATTGATGTGGGCAAAGCTAGACTTATGTTCTGGGATCTTGGAGGACAAGAGGAGCTACAGTCTCTCTGGGATAAGGTACCGCAAGCAGCTGTGTTTTGAGAAATGCTACGCTGTTTTAGGAATCCTTTTGGGAGGGTTCATGAGGTTCTTGTTGGAGTTCCTACAGGGGAATATTTGTGTTGTCCTGCCCACATAGACAACCTGGGTAAATCGTACCTGCGCAGAACCTGGGCTTTTGTTGAAATCATGGCTAATATGGCCTATGGATTTTCACGAGGTTAATCCAAAGTGTCCTGTAACAGGCAAATCTTATAGAGATATAGAACAGGCAGTTGGAATTTCATATTTTATCCAGTTCTGCTCGTTTTCTTGGTGTCCAAAGAGGTCTTTGGAACTCTTCTGTCACATCACATACAAGCCAGAATCTTACCGCATCAGACAGTGTCTGCGGTGGGCCAAAGTGGTGCCTCCCAACTTTGAGTCCCCAAATCTTCTTGTACTACAAGAAATCTTGGGGAGTTTCAGTCCAAGAACATCTAGGACTCAGGGTTGGGAACTTCTGGGCCAAAGCATAGGTGGCATCACATTTTGGCCACCTCCACAGTGAAGCATCCAAGACCTCAGTGTGCAAAGCAGAAGCTTTTCTTGTCCCAGGGGCAATCAGCATTTGTTCAGGGTCAAGCAACAGTGATCTCATGGTGTTGCACCGGGAGCTTTCTCTGTTCTCCTGACATTGATCGGGTCCTTGGACCTTCTGTCACGGCTCACAGAATGTGTGGGCATCATCATCACAGTGTGGCCAGTGGTATAGAATCAGAATCTGATTCAGTTATTCACCTAAAGACAGAGAAGCATTTCACAGGAACAATAAAATAAAACTTTTCTTCAGAACAATGCGTGTTCTGAATATAGTACAGTAGAGCCTAAGTAAAGTGGGATTTTACTGTTTCCGTGAATATTCTTCTAATGACCCAATACTGCTTCCTGTTTTTTTTAAAAATTAATTTCTATTAATTTATATAAAATATTTTTACCCGTTGTGTTCCCAGAGGGGATGTTTTTCTGGTATATTGTCCAATGGAAGCTGGCTAATTAAGAGTTTCATAGATTTGTGGGAATGAAACATACACTTTTCTTAGGCCAGAGGGTGTTGATTTACTGTGTTTAAAGAGATAATGCTCTGATAAAGCATCCATTTTTGTCTTCTTATATGACTTCAGTATTACGCAGAGTCTCATGGTGTCATCTATATCATTGACTCCACGGATGAGGAGAGGCTTTCAGAATCGAAACGAGCTTTTGGTGGGTATGCAGATAATTGTCTGGGAAGTGTCTTGGGAGAGGGGGGTGTTTGATTCCTGGGGAAGAGAAAGCCCATTCTTCTGTTGAGCATCTCTAAGTAAACAGAGACATGTTCTTGCTTCTCAAGGTGGGTAAAAATAAATGACTTTTTCAAAATCAGATTGATTTAAATCAAATCTACCTTGTTGCTTCTTGAAGTATAGCTTTATTTAAAGTCAGCAGGCTTAGTTACCTATAAGATTTCAGCTCAGCTTCTCCAGGTGAGGAATGTGGAACCTCTGACTTTTCTCTGTTTCACTTTAAATTTTGGTTCTCTTGACTATGCATGGATGAGAGGTTGGTTCTTTGACTTGACTGAGAAATGATATGCATGCCATGTTCCCACTTATTTTTTTAATTGCCAAAGCATCTTCTTGGTGCTACCTTGGACTAGATTTGCTGCAGTTTCCCTAATTTTGTGTTCCCTTATATCCTTCCTCACAGAGAAGATGGTAAGCAGTGAACTACTTGAAGGTGTTCCCTTGTTGGTTCTAGCTAACAAACAAGATGTAGAGGTGAGTTTCCGTAACCTGATTAGAGGTGTTTAATTGTGTTCATTATTTTATCAATATGAGTACTTCTAGGCTATTTTCTATCTGCAGACTTTCAGAGCATTTGACGATGTGAAAACAAAAGTTGAAGCTATAAAACTAAGAACAAAGGAGAATAAAATAATCGGGGTGAAAGCAAAAAATAAGATAAGATAGAAGCTATGCAGGGTAAGCTTGTTCTTTCAGAATCTAGAGGATGTTTGCCTCTTTGTGCTGATGTGTAATTCATGGCTCCAGCCTGTCTCTTCATAGCTTCTTCTGTGATGTTTTTGGTGCCAGAAATAGTGGATATAAATCTCAAATTGTTCTAACTTCCAAGAAAGTTAACTAAAAAAACAAACAAACAAGGAGAGTCATGTGGCACCTTCAAGGTACAGGGGATAAGAGGCAGGATGTAAAAAGACTGTGAACCCCTCTAAAGTTGCTCTTCGGGCAACACAAAGAATTGAGGAATGGAGAGGGAGAGCGAAAGAATAAAGAAAACATTAAATTGAGACCATTATTTCATAAACTGGCTTGGGTTAGAATCCATCATGAAATTCATGGCATATTAACATCGATTGGTAGTTCATGTACAAAAAAAATATGGATGTGTAAGCACTGGAATCAAATGGTGGAGAAATACAAGCTCAGAATCACAGTTCTTTGTAATGCTTAAGATAAGTGGCTGCTCACAACAGCTGTAATTAGTGATAACATAATGATTCCATATCAGGCAATACCCAAAGAAAAGTTAAAAAAAAAAGAGAGAGAGAGAGAGAGAGAGAATCATGTTGTGGCACCTTAAAGACTATTATACTGTATTTTAATGTAAGCTTTCATGGACCTTCTTAGACCACTTCATCAGACAGATGAGGACGAAAACAGGGATTAGACACTGTTATAGTGTCTAAGAAGGTCCATGAAAGCTTATATTAAAATATAATAGTCTTTAGGGTGTCACAAAGCTTTTGTCTCTTTTATTTTGCTTTTCTGATATGCTTTCTTAAACTAGTACAGCTGCCTTTTCTAAAACTGCAGTAATTGTTCCAGCTTCCCTACACTAATTTGCATTTCCACCTGTAGTGAAACCATTAACCACTGCCCCATTTCTGAGCCAAACCCAAGAAATCAAACTTCTTGGTTAGTTCTAATTCAGCCATTTCATGCTGGCGTTTTTTTTAGTACTCCCGTAGTGGAGAATAGACGGTTCATCATCAGTTTGTCCACGGAGCTGGAGATATTTTTAGCGTGCTATTTGAGGCGTGTTGCGTGTGGTTTCAGACTTTGGTTTGTTCTTTTGGGCCAAAACTGATCTCTGCATCCTACATAGAAGGCCAAAAGGTTTGCCAGCAACACAGTGGCTTATATAATGTTAGAAGGTGTGCAGATGAGGCATTGTGATACTGTGACTGATGATTTCGAGTCTTACGGTAGCTCTGCTTGGGGTGATACAGGAACCAAGCTGGCCTTTAGGTTTGCTGAGGGGCCTTGGCACCATGCTGCTCTCTTTGTCTGGTGCCTGGAGACCGGCTACTGTAGATAAGAAGATTGTCTCTAAACTAGGGCAGGCTCATTGTAAGAGGAGACCTGTTTGTTTTCAGGATAGGCTTTTGATCGCTAATGTGCAGAATTGGCTTTATTGTGGATATTGGCATGTCTTTTTGCCAGTGGCTTCTTTGGGTCCCCTATAGCAGATTGCCTCTGGGTGATAGACATAGATTTGTCACCCCTTAATATGTGAAGTCAAGCTGGCTAGATAGCTCAGTGGTTTAGGTCTGGGCTGCAAAGCCAGAGGTTGGGAGTTCAGTTCCCCACTGTGCCTCCTGTGGGTAGAGCCAGTCTGGGCAGCCTTGGGCAAGCTGCACAGGGCTTCCCTAGAAGGGAAAAGCAAACCTCTTCTGAGTATTCTCTGCCTGGAAAACCCTGGAAAGGGCGGCCGTAAATCAGGATTCACTTGACAGCCGCAGTCAGCAGCAATACATGAAATGTTGACTTTGGCAGCAGAGTACATTCAAGAAAGCATGTAGGTTTTTTTCACTCCCATCTATCATAAAATCCACCTAGCTTCTGTTTTGGCCATGTTGACTGAAATGCACAAAAACTGGACCAAAATTCTATGGACGAAACAGCCTGTCCTTCCTGATGACCTCTCCAGTTCCTGGGGATTCTGGCATTCTAGTACTTTGGCACTAATGGGAGTGGTATATGAATTAAAGTACTGTAATAAATAAATAGATTTTAGCCTAGTGGGTGTCCTTTCTATTCTACAGTACCTTACATTTCTGAAATCTTAGAAAACTGCAGTGCTGTATGTTTCCCTCCAGGGGGAGGTATTTGCTGGTTTATTGTCTTATTTTGCTTTCATCAAGAGTCATTTCACATCATTGCTATTTGCTGCCAGCGTGATGGTGATGTCGCTTGTATATCTCAGATTATACTTCTGCCGATTTTCACTCTTTCACCTGAATCTAATCTAGCTTTCCATATGATATATTCTGTATATAGACTGAAAAAGCAGTGGGGTAAAATTATATCCTTGTCTGATAGTTTTGTTAATTGTAAACCTTTCTGCTTCTCCATAATCAGTCCTAATAGCAGTGTCTTGTCCAAAATACCAGAGGTTATGTGTCAGGAGAGTTAACTATTGTGACACTCCCACTTATTTTGTCTTTTTAGTTGTCAACATAGTCAAAGTCTAGTCTTTACTTAATATATAATGTACAAACTGATGTTCTAATATTCCTTGGGACCCTCTGTTAACCAACACATAATAGCTGTATGAATAGCAAATTTGGACAGTAAAGAAAGTTGACAGAAATAACATTAATTCATTTGAAATGTGGTGCTGGAGGAGAGGTTTGTAGGTATGCCAGAATGCCAGAAAGATGAACAGGTGGATCTTGGAGCAAATGAATCCTGAACGATCTCTGGAGAAATTGGGACCACCCTCTGGTCAGATCTGCTTTGATTTGGATTCCTGCCTCTCGAGCAGGGGGTTGGATTCAATGGCCTTCGAGGGCCCCCTTCCAACTCAACCATTCTGTGATTCTATAAATTGCATTTGATCCTTTGTGCAGCGACTGTAAAGAAACAAAAAACAAAACAAAGTCATGGGGGAAGCCAATTCCACATTGAGCATAATGAGAATTAGAACTTTTTTTCTATCATACAGTATTGCATTCATATACTCACAGAGCAACCCCGTCTGGAACGTTGCATACAGTTCTGATCACCACACTTAGAAAAGGTACAAAGAAGGTCAACCAAATTAATCAGAAAGCTGGATCAAATCTGTGAAGGAAGAGGGCAGTGTCTGGGGCTGCTCAGCTCAGGAAAAGATCAGTACGGGGAAACATGGTAAAAACTTATCTAGTGGTGCATAAATGTATGTGCAGTGCGGAGAATCCAGAGTAATCCACCGAATTTGAATGACAGGAGGCCCAGGACAGGTGAGAAGAAGTGATTCTCCACATACCATCTAGTTAAACTGTGGTACTCCCTGTCAGAAGGTGATAGCTCCTAATCTGGGTGGCTTTAAAGGGGACTGGATAAATGCATTATACCAGCCAGGATCACTGGGTACCATCTCCAGTAACAGAGGAAGCATGCATCTGTGTATCAGTTGCTGGAGCAGGTGAAAACAGAGATACAGCTGGAAAAACAAGGAGTATTGTGGGAATCTTATAGGACCAATCACTTCTTTTTGCTGTAAGCTTTCATGAATCTTAGCCCACTTCTTCAGATGCATCCCCAAAACTTGTGCCAACTAAAACTGGATGCTGATAAAGAGACTAAAAGACACCTTGTTGCTTCTGCCGCATCAGTTTATCCCTGTGACCTCTCTGGGGAAAGATACCGTTGCGCTCATGTCACACAAGGAGGCGTCCCAGAGGTGTGTTGATTGGCCACCAGAGATGGAACCAGTTGGACCTGTGGCCTTATCTGGCACAGCTTATTTTCATTTCCGGATGGTGCCTTGTAAATAGTCCAGTCTGACTTCTTCCCCCTTCCCCTGTAGAACTGCTTGTCAATCCCTGACATCAAAACTGCGTTTAGCGACTGCATCAACAAAATTGGGAAGAGGGACTGCCTGACCCAAGCTTGTTCTGCACTGACTGGGTAAGTAAAGGAAGGTCCATCCTGGGGGGAAACCCTGTGGCGGGAGAGAGATCAGGGTCACCAAGAAGAGCCCTCATGGTTGCAGGGAGCCTGGGAAAGAGAAGAATCCCAGGGTTGCATTCAAAACATCCTGGGAGGGGCAGAAAGTCCTGCGTTATTAAAGTCTGACCTAGAGGCAGGGAGCAAGGAGCGGCTGAGGCTCCGGTTACCATTTTGACAGGGCCTGGTCAGTTAGTCCAAAAAGCCCCTGTTTCTCTGAGAAGGCTACAGGGGCTTGCCAAGTGACCCTGCCTGAACACAGGATTACAGGAGCAGGTCAGAAATGCCTCTGGTCTACTGCCATGCTCGGCATCCTTCTAGCTCCTGGCCTGAGATCCATCAACCAGAAGCAGGTACAAATCAGTGCTTCAGATTGCTGGATGGTAAGGTTGAATTACCATGGATGCCTCTCAGAACATGACCAGTTTGAGAGATTCTGAACAATACCAGCACCCAGCTCTCTAGTCATTTCACACAAAAATGTGTTGCTTTGCCCCAGATTTCTCAGTAATCACGGGGCGGTCTTTTAGTTATTATTGTTGTGGGACAGTTGGGAATCAGAACCCTGGGCCAAAATACCTTGCCCGCAGCACCAGCAGGCAGGGTCATGTCCAAATAAACCATTAATGTAACTTAAAAATTAATCCAGGGGAGGGTAATGGGAAGGATTGCTAATGATGGAAAGAATATGGTGTTAGTGAGCAGGTTTTAATGTTTTTTTTAAAAATGCTCCCTCAGCAAAGGGGTAAACGAAGGCATCGAGTGGATGGTAAAGTGCGTGGTCAGGAATATTCACCGTCCCCCAAGGCAGAAGGACATCACGTAAGAGGCCACCAAAGAACCACGCTGTGGACATCCGTGTCCTGCACAAGACTCTTTGTTCTGTATCCTTCTGTCTCTCCCCCTCTTCCCTTTTCAAGGAAGTCCCTAGAAGTCTGGTTCTTTCTTAGCTGGAAGGCGATGAAGACGCTTGTTGCCTTCTTTTGGTGTCTCGCAAGAGAACAGAGAAGAATTCCGACGGAAGTCTTGATCTAGCGGTCTCCCGTCCTTGGTCCAAAGAAGGGCGATTGTCAGCTTTGTTTGGGCATTGGTGTCCTGAGCACGGGGCTCAGATTCCTCCTGCCTTTTTTCAACCTGTGGGACTGGAGCTTGTTGAGGTAGATGATTGTATGGAGGTCAGTGGCTTGAAGCACTAGAAATACTGCATTCTAGTTCCTATCCCTTTTTAAAACCTGAACTGTATCAAGAATGTCCAGATGTATTTGTATGACAAGCGAAAAGAGGGCAAACAATGGGAGAGGATGGTGTCACAAGTGGGGGTGGGGTGGGGACCTGCTGGGGCTCATGGCCCAGCTCTGCCCTCATTCATGTCGACATAACAGCATTAGCATTGACTTCTAGTCTTTTATTTCTGGTTGGCTTTGTTCCTTTTATCTGCCGTGTAGCGGAAATTAAAGCTCAAGGCTCCGGTGTGAGCCATACTCCTCCAATGGGCTGTGCTTGATGGAGAAATTCTGCGGATGACCTTTTGTCTCGGAGTCTCCCAGTTTCGTGTGAAGGAAATAGCTGGAAACTGTTTTCTAACACAGCGGAACTGAGGTGGCCTCTGCATTTCTGAGATCCAGAGAGAATGTACGCCGATTATTGTCCAATAAAGTTCTGTTTTCCTCTGCACACGTTTGCCTGTAATGCAATTTGAACAGAATTTTAAGGTAACCTAGTACCCTTTTCAACGGAGTTTTCTGTAGCATATCGCTTTATAAATAGGTGATTCAACAAGTCCTTTGAGCCTGGATTGTTGTAGCCATGAGAAATCATTTTACCTGGACTACAAAGTTTCCCCTGGGGATCTTTTTTACCTCCAAGCCACCAAGGGATTCTCTTCTGTATTGTCAAACTTAAGTTTTCCAGATCAACATCCATCTTTGGTGGTGCTGGGCAACGATCAAGTACCTGATAACATTTTGTTTGTTAGGTTCCAGTGTATTGCTGTGGTCCATTCATACGTAAAATATTTGTTTCCTGGGAAGTTTTAGCCGATGCAGACTGTATTCTGGCACCCATTTTGTGGTGCTGTTCCAAATACTTTCCAGTAATACTTTGCATCAACAATCCTTTCAGTATTCTTGCATATTTACAGATTCATGTTTAAAAAGTAGAGAGCATTTAAGGCGAGCTCAGGTTCTGGGAATTGTTCTGGGAATTGCGAGGCTGGAAAAACCACTTCTTGACTAGCAGCTATTTCCTTGTTAAGATTTTTTTTTCTTCTCAATGGGATGACCTCCCTCAAAACTGGCAGAGAACAAGGTTTTTCTTATGATGCATTTCTCATTTTCTCCCAAATAAAACATTTATATTTGCCCTACCAGATTTCTACCAAGCATGAAGTTTTTATAATTGTGTGGGGGGGGGGGGTTTGTTTCGTATTTTTGCAAACCCATATAACAGAAACATGGAAAGAGAGATAGACCTTTTCCACATTCAGTTGCCGTTACTCTCTTCCATTTTAAAATGTTCCATCCTTTTGGTCCAGAGTGAAGATAAATCAGTATGTCAGCCCCAAGACAACCATACCCTTTTCCCTCCCCTCCGCCTATTCCAGGGTCCTGTTTGGGAAATGCTAAGTCTTTCCTGATCTCTCCCAGGAATGATATATTGTTAGGGGCTCTAACCTGTGACTCGTGCACATGAGTTTCACTGCAGCTGCACAAAATGTTCCAGCACCCCCCCAAAGCTGACCTGTTGAGTTTTGGCACAACCCCCACTCAGACACCACTGCCCACGCTCCTGGTCTTTCCTCCAATTCCTTCTGTTCCTATTCATCTACCAGCTTGGCAACATCATTATGGAACCTCCCCATCTCTTTTCTCCTGTGCTGACTTATTTGTATGTAGTTACAGTTTATAGCTCATCATGTATGCTCTGCTTCCGTTTAAACTGGCTGTAGTCGTTCTTGCTTTACCTCACTTGTGGGTCATCCTCTATATCTTTTCTAGCACCAACGCCACTTTTGAAGACATTCTCCTCCTACAGGGCTAAAAATCCCTCTCACCAACACCAATTCTAAATGTCTTATTTGTTTGGGAAAGAATCATAATATCCAAACAGGCAGCCATTGCTTGAACCTTCACTCCACAAGGTCTTGTGTGGGCTGGAGAGGCAGGCTTTTCATCAGAGGCTTAGTCTCTAAAATGACAGCCTCTAAAATCTGTGACTGTCTGTAAATGGCCTCCACTGACGTCTCAGCCTCCACAATGACCTCTACTCCTTAGACGGACAAACTGTCACAATTGGTCACTGCAGTGATGATAACAGCCTTGGTTCCATCTCTGTTGGTACCAAGGCCTACAGACATTGTCAACTGTACCAACAAGGTTGGTTTGGTCACCATCAGTTCTAGGCAAACCACAAGCTAAAACACCCACCACCTGCTTTTGGAACCAAAGGGGGAGGGGGAAGACAAACAGGAGAAATATGACCACCCTCCAGTTGGGCCCATGCAACCCTTCCTGTCTGGGATTTATCCTCCCGCTTGGAATAGGGTGACGGCAAACTCACACTGCAACCCCTACCTCTTGGCAATGTCATCATACTTCAGTCTCCAGAGCCTGGCGAGAAATCACCGTTTGAAGTCTCTTCTCCATGTCAGACTTACCACAGTACCAGCAGGTTGCTATTTTGGATGGGGAACCAGCCTTCCAGGACTCACCTGAGAGGTTTCTGGGAAACCTGCCACCATAGCCAATCCCAATCTCATTCCTGAAGAGCTACCACTGTTGGTCCACATTATGAGAATAATCTCTTGTCATCGTGCCACTTTTACCGATCTCAAGAGACTGGAAACAAAGCCCTAGGAGGAAAGACTGAAAGAACTGGGCATGTTTAGCCTTGAGAAAAAAAGACTGTGGAAAGATGAGATAGCCCTTTTCAGATATTTGAAAGGTCATACAGAAGAATAGAAGGATCTGTTCTCAATCATCCCAGAGTGCAGGACACGTAGTAATGGGCTCAACCTACAGGAAGCCGGATTTAGGCTGAATATTTGTAAAAACTGTTAGAGCAGTATGACAATGGAACTAATTACCTCAGGTGGTAGTGAGCGCTCCAGTGCTGGAGGAATTCAAGAGAAAATTGGACAGCCCTCTGTCAGATCTGCTTTGACTTGGATTCCTTCACTGAGCCAGGTGTTGGCTCGATTATTCTATGATTATAGAATCAGTTCTACCTTTTGGGGAATTACAAGTGCAAGAAGATCACCAACAAGTACAGTACATGAGTAATTTGTTGACATACAATTTGTCTCCAAAAGCCACAATTTTCTACTCCTACAGATTATTAATTCCTTCATATGGAACATCACCTACTTCTGATACACTTCTGGAGATGTTCCAACTCAAACCTTGTAAACTTGCAAAGCCCTGCTTCAATACGAGCTTCGTTTTGGGCCTCTTTTAATCATCCTGCTTTGCTGTCTGTGATTCATTCAATGTGCTGTATAGGAAAATTGAGGAAGGGATGAAAGATGCAAGTGAACCCTGACCTGGCATTTGAAGCTCAGCGGTTTTGCCTTACAGGAATGGAGTATCTCACTGCAGCTGTACTCGGAATACTACAAATGGGATTAAAAAAAATCCCCCGGCATTCTGGAAATTCCTACTGCGCCCTGAACATACCCGCTCCTGTTGTGAAAGAGCCTCGTGGCGCAGTGGTTAAACTGCTGTACTGTAGCCAAAACTGTGCTCAATCCCAGGTCGCCGGCTCAAGGTTCACTCGGCCTTCTATCCTTCCGAGGTTGGCAAAATGAGTACCCAGCTTGCTGTGGGAAGAGAGGCAAGGTGTAGCCTGCATAATTAACTTGTAAACCACCCAGAGAGTGCTTGAAGCCCTATGGGGGCGGTATATAAGCAGCACACTTTGCTTTGCTTTTCCTTTGCTTTAGTTTTCAAATTTAAGCGAGGGATTCTGGAAGTTGTAATCGAAAAAAGGAATTTTTTCCAGAGCTCTACCAATCCATACTGTGAGCTGGGGGAACCGGTGACTGAGGGTTGTGAAAGGGAGGGAGGTGAGCCAGACCAGAGTCTCAGACCAATTCTTTTCCATCTGCCACCAATATGTGCCATCATACTGAGAGAAAGAAGGCAGCATTCATGTCTGCCTTACCCTGCTCGCCCACTCAGCCCTGAGAAATCGCTGTGGTATTTTAACCTATAAAATCCCCCTTTGGAAATGCGCTTTGCTTTGGGCTCCGTTTCCTCCTCCTGCTGTGCTGTTTATGATTCACCAAACATGTTTGAATTGCTTTTCCGGTCAACATCTGCCTAAGGTAAGTCACGGAATGAAACTTTAAAACCATAAAATAAAATAGAAACACATGGCCATTGTTATCATCATATATTACCATTATTAAGTCCTAGAATAAAGATGCGGTTAAACAAGAACCCTTCCTCCCCCATCCTCCGTAATATTCTTCATTGTTAATAGGGAATCGGCAAAGCTGCTCAGTATGACAAACATACTTTTTGTTGTGTTTTCTTCTGTACAAATAAGGCATGAATCGAAGAGCGATTACGGTTGTGTATTTTCAAAACATTAAGCCCGCTATGGAATCCAGCCTTGAGTCTGACTCCCGCCAGCATCCTGTTTCCACCAGATGTTCCAGAAAAAACTCCTTGTGAAGTCACCAGTAATACCTGACTCATCCCACGTTACCCCCCTGCTGGTATTTAGGGTTTATAACAGGAAGCTCCATGTATAAAATGCACCCTCGTTTGACCCCCTTTCCTAAAGGAAATCATTCTGTCTCCATATTCTGCCCTAACAATAGTTTCTTGTCCACAATACAGGTTACTCATCAAGACAAAAGTGCTGAGGGACACTCGTTTCTTTCAGAACAATCTGTAGCTTCTCATGATCTACACCAGGGTCTCCAAACTTTTCAGTATGAGGGCCACATCATATATTTCATACATGTTTGAGGGCCGAAACGCGGGGAAAGAAACAGTTTTATAATGAAGAAGTTTTATTTGGATTAACAAACTTACTACAATATTAATGGGAATGATAGAACTGCTTGTTTAATTTCAAAATATTGCCGAAGCGAGGTTGTTGTTGTTATTATTATTATTATTAATAATTATTATTAATTATTAGACATATACTGCCCATCTAGAACATGTCTAGAATCAGCAAAGCCCAACCCATTTGTTTTGTTTTTATCTTTTTGTGTGTGTCTTCCTTGCCAATTTTCTGTTTACTTTTATCAACTTCCACACACATTTTACTGTCCAGGAATGTCATTTCATATTTTTAAAAAAGCATTAGGTGAACAGTGCATACTGTACTTTTCCATTTATAAGACACTACTTTTTCCTAAAATCATTACACTAAAAATTGAGGTGCATCTTATACACAGAAATAAACTGAGATAGCTGTGGAGAGAACAAAATAGCCTGTACCTTGCCTCTGTGAACAGGCTTCCTCCAATCACAAGACTTAGATTCCTACAGTCAGGAGACTTAGCTTCCTTCAGTCATGAGCCTTATGGAACTGGTGTCAGCTGATGCTGTACAAACCAATTGGAACACACCTTGTTGGAGGTGGAGCTTGTAGGCTCAGATGCAACAGGGACTCCTAATGTCCTACCATTCTGAGCCTAGAGGGTGAAAAGTAAGTTGTTTTTTTTTAATTTGGGGGTTAGAAAAGGCGTGCTCTTATAAACGGGGGCATCTTATAAATGGAAAAATATGGGAAGTAGGTAAGAAAAATATGAATAATTGAGAACTGGCGAAGCAGCAGCAAGAGAGACAGCCTTTCTCTTCCACTGCTGCCACCACCAAAAATAAGGGGAGGGATCAGCACGGAGGAGCAAGGGGCCACCCCCAGGACAGGAAGCCTACACACCCTGCAAGGGCCAAAGGGAGCCCCAGTGTACAGACCGGACCAGATAAAAAGGCAAGGCAAGCTGGATGTGGCCCACGGGCTGCAGTTTGGAGACCCCCGATCTACATAGTCAAAGGCTTTGTTTGGTCTATAAAGAACAGACTGATCTTCTGAATTTTTTTGGTGCACTCCAGTAGCCAGCCGATATTTGCAATATGATCTCAAGTGCCTCTTCTTTTCAAAATCCATCTTAAACATCAGGCTTTTATCCATATAAGGTTAAAGCCTTTTGTTGCAACACCTTAAGCATCACTTTGCTTGCATGAGAAACTAGATGTATGGTCCTATAACGCATTCCTTGGCATCTCCTTTCTTGGGAAATGGAATGTATATTGAACATCTTCAATCTGTGGGCCATGGTTTTGTTTTCCATATTTGTTGGTGTATGTCACCCTACAAGATATCCCAGGCAGCCTCTCACTAGGGGGCAAGAGCACCAGGACCCCGTCCACCACGCAGGGTCTTGAGTCCAAAGGCACTCACTGCGCAGCTGGTCATGACCAAGCAGAGGCAGGAGGCACAGGGCTGAGAACACAGCCAGAACAAGGCACCGGGATGCAGATGGCAAGCAGAGGCAAGAACAGGGTCCAAGGCAAGAACAGGAGCAGATGCAGGAACACAGGGACTAGGGAGCAGCAAGGCACTAGGAACAGTAAGCACAACACAGCCAAAACGTTGCTCAGGCAGCTTCTGGGAGGGAGAGTCCTTCCTTAAGTAGGCTTTCCCTCAGGACTCCCAGGTGGACCTCATGAGAGCCCTGGCAGCTGCTGCCCCAGCATGGCTTGATCCTGCAAATGCTGGGTTCTTCCTGGGACCAAGCTGGCCCCAATCTTGCAGCTGCCAGGGTGGTAGTGCAGGGGAAGCCCTGCCACCACTAAGATCCTGACAGTACGTTCTACACATATTCTTGCAATGTGTAGCCTATATAATTAAATTTTAAACCACCCCGAGAGTGCTTTTAGCTGCATGGGGCAGCACACTTTGCTTTTCAGGATTTTGACAGATTTGGTCTCTGTGGTTTGAAATAGTTCTATTGGTACTCTATCTATCCCTGGTTGCTTTATTTCTTCCCAATGCTTTCAGAGTAGTGTCCACTTCACTTTCTAGAACTGGAATTTCTTCATCATTGGATTCTTCTTCAAAGGAATCTGTCATCCTTTTATCTCTTCACTGTATTGTACCTCCTTCTCATTATTTTATCCCTGACAGATCGTGTGCTTCCCCATTTGTCTTTTCACATTCCTAACCAAGGCTCGAACTTCCGATTTGATTTCTTGGATTTTTTTTTTGGAAGATATCTTCTTTTTGCTCTTTTGTTGTTCTATTTCTTTGCACTGTTATAATAGTGCTGAATTAAAAGGAAATATTTAGTGGAAAGTTAAGTTGTTATGTCACTATTCTAATTATGGGCAGTACTGTACCCAAATATAGATGTTCCAGCAAGGTTCCAGTGCCATTCTTGTGACATGAAGGTCATTTGACCTTCAGCTGGCCTGGGCCTGGTAACTAAAGCAATTAACAGCATGATAATGCACTTCTTGGACGACCGTCTCCCGAAATATCTTTTCTATGAAACGCTTGTTCCAGATGCAGATGGTGGACAAAGACATGATTCATGGATGTACTAAAGACCACACTGAAGAATTTAATATTCACCATGTCAGCTGGAAGGCTCTCACTCAGATCTGGAATATTGGGCAAAATGTTGTCCACCAAGGGGGCTAAAGAAGTCAAAACAAAAAGAATCCAAGACGTACCAAGACGGAAGAGAGAAGTGGAAAACAACAACAACCAAGGATGAAATATATCCATAGCACAACAGTCCGAGGATCAGCTAACTTGGCCCCATCGTTTTCATATTTTCTAGGCTCGTATTGGGTTAGTTAACTATTGCTCTACCTTAACCACTCACATCGAGCTGGAAATGTTAGGAAAAACATCTTAACTGTTAGAGCAGTATGACAATGGAACCAACTACCTCGAGAGGTGGTGAGCACTCCCAACACTGGAGGCATTCAAGGGAAAATTGGGCAAATACCTGTCACATCTCCTTTGACTTGGATTCTTGACTTAAGCAGGGGATGGGTCTCGATGGCCTTATAGGTCCCTTCCAACTCCATGATTCTATGATCTTTTTTTCCCCTAAACAGTGAGTCTGATTCAGAGGGTCTTCCAAAATTAAGGATGAACATTAACTATTATTTATTTATCTATTTATTCAATTTGTATCCCACTCCCATGAATAGCACTATTCTGGGCGGGTTACAACTCATAAAATAGAAAGCAAAAATAAAAATGGAGATATTAAAATCAACCGTAATAATCCTAAAAAACCAGATAGCACTGACTAATCCCAGAACAAATGGAGGAAAAGAGGGGAGGGAAGAAGAGGAGGGAAAAGAAAAAGTGGGGGGAGGAGATGGCCCTGCCTTTTGTGGAGGATTTATGGACTTCCCTCAGGGTGGCCAGCCAAAGGAACATCAACTGGGATAATCTTGTGGGTCGGGCAGATGACAATAAGGAGAGACACTCTGACAAGTAACGTGGACACAAACTGTGAGGGCTTTGTGTGTGAGTGTCAAAACCTTGAACCTGATTTGGGACACCACGGACGACCTCCATGGACAAATACATTTATTTAAACTCCTCCTGTCTGTGGAGGTGGATTTTGATCCACAGAAGCTCACTTGGAAAAAAAACAACTGTTCATTTTTAAAGTGTGTTTTGCCTTTTTTTTTTTAATTTGTCTTTTGCCAACATGTTGAGACTGACGAACACAGCTAAATTATTTGAAGTAGTTTGGGGGGGGGGGGGGAGAGATGCTTTTTTCAAGTTTAACCCTCAGATTCCACAAAGCAGGAAGCCAAAAACAAGAGATGCCATAGTAATCCATGCAAATAAAACAAAAATCCAAAAATCTACAAGGAGGCCGTACTTTATTGGGATATGCAAAAGCATGCAAACTTTGAAGCTTCCTTATCCTTCTTCAGGCTAGATAGTAAAATATTGGTCAGAGGAGGAATATAATATATATATTATATATACCAAGCCCACTCTGGGTGCTTTACACGGTTAACCCACATATCATGAATGACAAGCAAAGCAAAATAATCATAATCATAATCATAATCATCACAATCAAAATCAAAATCAAAATCAAGTACAAACCATTTAACTAAAAATAACTAAAAGGATTTTTTAAAGAAAGTGATTGAAATCTATGCTGAGTGTCAAGATGGTGCATGTGGATTCGATGAGTCACAGATAAATATGCAGCGGTCACATGAGAACTAGCGAAGATCACTGGAAAGACGATGATACAGGGGTTCCTTTTTTATGGGCATACAAGGCTAGCTGGCAGTAGCAGATTGATCCAGAGAAGGGCTGCAAAAGGACATGGTGGCGCTGTGGGTTAAACCACAGAAGCCTCTGTGCTGCAAGGTCAGAAAACCAGCCGCCATAAGATCGAATCCACGCGACAGAGTGAGCTCTCTTCGCTTGTCCCAGCTCCCGCCAACCTAGCCATCTGAAAGCATGTAAAAATCCGAGTAGATAAATAGGTACCACCTTGGTGGGAAGGTCACGGCGTTCCGTGTCTAGTTGCGCTGGCTACGAGTCCACGGAAACTATCTTCGGACAAATGCTGGCTCTACGGCTTGGAGACGGGGATGAGCACCGCGCCCTTGAGTCGGACACGACTGGACTAAATGTCAAGGGGAACCTTTACCTTTAGTGGGAAGCAGGTGGCCATTCAGTGGTTTTCATGGTCCTTACTGCTCTTGATGTGCTATTCCCACTGGCAGTGCTATTGAACAGCTCCTTCCGTGCTTGGAAACCCTCCGTCCAACACACTGACAAGGACTATACGGGACAGGACAGAGTTCTTGCAATCCCTTCTAGCACGGACAAGATTTCAGAGAGGCTGGCCAAATTGGCAACCAGTGTTGAATTGCTGCCACAACTTTAGAACATTCCTTAATCCCCTTCGGAAAGGTAGGGCCAGGGGAGAGCAGGAATTACCTTTTCCTGAATAGCACAGAAAACAATGTTCCGTATGTGTCCACTCATTTGTGCAATCTCTTTGATGACAGACTCAGATCACTTGATGGAATTGTTATTTTGAACTTGGTTTTCCATTCCTTCAGATATGTGGTTTCAGCAGCCAATGACTTTGCATTTATATTGATCCGGTCCATGTATCGTTTCTTATAATTTCTCTCCTAATTTTCCTCATATGTGCTCAAGGTGGCGTACTCCTCCCTGCATTGTGTTTGTAACAACACTTTGAGCATGTCGGGCCCAGAGAGGGTATGACTGATGCAACGTGAGCTTCAGGAGTGTGTGGGGATTTGAACTCACCTGCTGAGTCCTACTCACCCACTAAAGCCATAACATCAATATGTTATGTAGACCTTTGGGTAGTGTGGGCGGCATATAAATTAAATAAATAAATAAATAAATAAATAAATATAGCTTCATCTGGTTTTGATTCTTGCCTCCAAACCAACTCTTCCTCCCCCTTATTACTGCTGCTGCTACTACTCTACTTTTTATCCCTGGCATTGCTGAGAGTACAGGGTCAGATCAAAGGGTGAAGACTAAGCCTTAGGAGGCAAGTCCTAAAAATCTATGGGTTTGATGACACACTTGCAAGGCCACTGATTTTTGAATTTCACAAAGCAATTGACAACTCGTGGCAGTTTTTACAGCGGATAACCAAAGATTTATTTGCTGACGTTAGTATGTGAGAGTGACCTGGTCTTGCTTCCATACTATTTTAATTTTTCGCCTCAGTGGGTGGTACTTCACATTTTTTGGTACTTTCTGGACTTTCAAGGTTGCCTGTGGGTGTTACTTCAGCTTCTGTAAGATACATTATTCTTTGTTGCTTGAATTAGCCTTTTGGGAGATGCGGTGGGGAATCACGTCAGCCGTTCCATCTCACTGACCTCTGCCCAGCCAGCACCTCCAAATATACTTGGAGTTCTATTTATTTATTTATTTATTTATTTATTTATTTATTTATTTATTTATTTATTTATTTATTTATTTATTTATTTATTTATTTGATTTATATCCCTCCCATCTGGTATAGTCTACCACTCTGGACGGTAGGATTCTAACTGGTGAATCCTACCGAACATGGCAGAACAGATTTTTTGCATGGTCACTGTGTGTTCCTTTCCAGCTTATGAATTACATCATCTTTGTTTATAATAAAAAATGATTCTGAACTGAAAGCAAACTCTGTAGGCTGTCTCAGAGGGGGAACTGTGGGAGAATGGGAAAACCCTTACTTCTGTTCTGTCACATTTTTCGTCACAAGTTGAGGAAGTCCACACATTGCTTTATCACACTACATTGGCCTCCCTCAGAAAGGGAGAAACCAGAGTTGCAGTTGTAAAGATTTAAGTTCAGAGTCTATCCAGATTTTCCAGTTCACTTTAGGAACAGTGAAGCGATGCACTAGTGAAGTTAATATCTTGTAATGTATGTTGTTACACCACCTGAGTAGCAGGGGCAGGATAACTGAGCCAAGCTGTTGAACTTAATAAATTTATTTATTTATTTATTTTATTTTATTTATATCCCGCCCATCTGGTATAATTATACCACTCTGAGCAGCTCACCAGGAGGTCCATTTGACAATCTGTTACATGATGAAGATAATACCATTGGTCTCTCTTAGAAGGTGGTTATAAGGGGTGGTCTCGGCTGGTTGTGCTGGGGGAATGTCAAGGTCTATGCTGAGGCAGCTCTGTCAGGAGTGGCTGAGGACTTCATGACCTCCATGATGACGATGTTGTTGTTGTTTAGTCGTCAAGTCATGTCCGACTTTTTGTGACCCCCATGGACCAGAGCATGCCAGGCCCTCCTGTCTTCCACTGCCTCCCGGAGTTGGGTCAAACTCATGTTGGTCGCTTCGATGACACTATCCAGCCATCTCGTCCTCTGTCATCCCCTTCTTCTCTTGCCCTCACACTTTCCCAGCATCAGGGTCTTTTCCAGGGAGTCTTCTCTTCTCATGAGGTGGCTAAAGTATTGGAGCCTCAGCTTCAGGATCTGTCCTTCCAGTGAGCACTCAGGGTTGATTTCCTTCAGAATGGATAGGTTTGTTCTCCTTGCAGTCCAGGGGACTCTCAAGAGCCTCCTCCAGCAACACAATTAAAAAGCATCCATTCTTCGGCGGTCAGACCATGGGTCTGTCCCAAATGGTATCTGCCCCCCAGCACACTTTAGACCTGGTCTTCCATACTAGGGTAGAAGTTAGTGATCTGGGTGCGGAAGAACTCTCTGTAGTTCCATTGTCATGGACAGACCATTATCTGGAGGTCTTTAGGCTCACTGGAATTCAGAGCCTTTGCAGGAGGAAAGATGGTCCATCCCAGAAGGCTGGTGGATCCGAATGGTTTCCTCGTGGCTCTTGGGGAGTTTCTTATCACCTTGCTAGGCGATTCTCTTGAAGCCCTGGTGGATCTCTGGAATAGGGAAATGGCAAAAACCATAGATAGGATTGCTCCTAAACATCTCCTCCCACAAAGGAGCGCCTAATGGACCACCTGGTTTACTGGTAACCATGGACCGATGAGGTTGTTGACTTGAGTGACAATGGAGGAAAACTCAGAACACATCTGACCAAACATGGGCTGGGGCCCATGGGTGGACCTATTCCGTGGCCGTGATGGCAGCAAAAAAAGAGTCATTCTTCTCTGCCACCACTGCACCTGAAGTTGCCTGGCGGAGCTCTTTCGAGTGCTGAAGGGCCTGCTAAACGCTGGTCCACAGGCAGAGAATGCAGGTCGTACTGTAGCTCGCTGTGAAAAGTTTGCACAGCACTTTGTAGGCAAAATTGCTCAGATCTGCTCTGGCTTGGATGATGTAGCTGACGGAGGTCCTGTAAATATTAATGGTGCCCCTTTGCTTGCCCTGTGTTGATGGATGAGTTTCATCTTCTGCTGCTTGATGTTGTGGACAGGGCTCTTGGAGAGGTGACCGTGGCCACATGTCTTCTGGACCCTTGCCCTCCCTGGTTTCTAAAAGCTGTCAGAAAGGAAATGGTCAAGTGTCTACGAAGACTGATTGAATGCCTCCCTAAAACCAAGTAGGAACCTAACATACTTGAAGGAGACAATATTTAGACCATGGTTGCAAAACCCCGTCCTTAGCTCCCACAATACTCAATAATTACTAGCCAGTCTCTAATATTCCATTCTTGAGCAAGATGTTGGAGCGGGTGGTGGCTTCTCAGCTTCAGGAGTTCTCGGATGATTCAGGAGATGATCCAGACCTATTTCAATCTGGTTTCAGGTCTAGCCGTGGGAGGGAAACAGGTTTGATGGATAACCGGCCAGGCAAAGGAAGTTTTTCCCTGTTGGTTCTGCTGGATCTCTCAGCAGCTTTCAATACCATTGGCCGTGGCATTCTTCTGACCTGTCTCTTGGTGCATTTTTTTCCAGGATCATTGTGCCTCACTGCTTTGAATGTGGTTCTGGTGTTGCTTTTGGGTTTTTTTCGGTTTTGAAGGAGGCATTTGATCCTTTTTTTGCGTATTTGTATATGAACCGTTTTTAAGCTCTATGTATTGTCTTTTAAGATGGGAAACCTTGACATCTGAGTGTTCAGCCTGGAGGCAGGCACTGCATCACGGCCTCTCCCAATTTGAAGAGACCCTAATCCAGCAGGCCAAGGCAAAGAGGAAGTCACAAAAGCAGAAAAACCAGGGAACTGGACAGGGGACAGATTGGATTTGTCTTCAGTGTGGAAGGGATTGTGTCACTCTCGAATTGGCCTCCTCAGCCACACTAGACGCTGTTCCAAGTCCTCCACACAGAGCATGTTACCATAGTCTTTCGAGACTGAAGGATGCCTAACTAAATTGTCTTTTAATGATGTAAGCCGCCTTGGCTCCTTTTAAGGAGAAAAATGGGATAAAAACATTTGAAATAAAATAATAAATAAACAGATTATCTGTGATGTGCTTTGAAGATCTGGAAGTTGTAGACAGACATCACACACACCATTCGAGGCACGAAGAACATCTATAATTCTGCTACTGTTCCTGTTCACCAAAAGCCATCTTTAAGAAAAATGCATACGTTGCTACTAAAAGGTGAGGTCTGGGCAGTGGAATGCCATTCATTTTTGATGCCATATATGATTTAATGTATGCCATAAGATCCTGCGATGATCAGTGGGTTTGCTGTTTTCAAAAAGTGGTAGACTTTGATGACCATTTTAGTTGAGGGATTCTGGGAGCTGTAACTCTGAAAGAGTAACTTTTCCAAGCTCCGGCTATGATGGCTAAGTGGAAATTCCAGGGTTCATGTGTACCTGGTTGCTCTCTAGAGTTGTTGTGTTTAGTCATTTAGTAGTGTCCGGCTCTTTGTGACCCCAAGGACAAGAGCGCGCCAGGCCCTCCTGTCTTCCACTGCCTCCCAGAGTTGGGTCAAATTCATGTTGGTCGCTTTGATGACCCTGTCCATCCATCCCGTCCTCTGACATCCCTTTCTCCTCTTGCCTTCACACTTTCCCAACATCAGGGTCTTTTCCAGAGAGTCTTCTCATGAGATGGCCAAAAAGTATTAGAGCCTCAGCTTCAGGATCTTTGCAGTCCAGGGGACTCTCAAGAGTCTCCTCCAGCACCACAATTCAAAAGCATCAATTCTTTGGCGTTCAGCTTTCTTTATGGTCCAGCTCTCACTCCCATACATCTCTAGTGTAGTGGTTCTCAAACTGGGGTCCACAGATGTTTTTGGACTGCGATTCCCAGAAGCCTTCACCACCGGCTTTGCTGGCCAGGATTTCTGGGAAATGCAGTCCAAGAACATCTGGGGACCCCAGTTTGAGAACCACTGGTCTAGAGCACACAAAATGAACAAGAATGACATTCATCAGCTTCTCTCAGGCACGAAACTGGCTGTCGTGTCAACAGGATGAAAGAGGGGATTGAGTAGGATTGAATGATTAAGAGCAACAAGAAGTTTGTTTTATCGCATCGGGGTGAGTGATGCCCAAAAGGCAGCCTTTCAAGGAAAGCAAAACAGAAAATAAAAGTTAACACAGGAACAAAGTGTGCAGTCTTTCAGGAGAGTAAAAAAAAAAGAAAATCTAAATGGGCAAAAGTCCCCTCATTCCTATAAAAACAAGTCAATCTGCAAACCACAGGAAGCAGGAAAACTCCTTCCTGTGACAATCGGATGTTATCAACATTTAAGAAATCCCCTCTTGTCATCGAAATCTATCTGTGTGATGTGCAGGTGTCAAGTGTCACTTGTCAAGGGTTCACTTCTCAACAGGAAAAGACAATAGCTGTTGTCGTTTTATAGCTCCTGCACCTGCCAATGCAAGCAAAGAAATTTCAATTTTTTTTTAATTAAAAAGAAAAGGAAGATTATGGAGGGTGCATTTAAAAAATCTGGCTGGATAGCTGTGGAGCCAGAGGTTGGGAGTTGGATTTCCCACTTTGCTTCCATGGAGAAAAGCCAGCCTGGCTGGCCTTGGGTAAGCTCGTAAAAGAAGGGAAGGGGAAGCAGCTTCAGAGTTACTCTCAGCCCAGAAAATCCTGGAAAGAGTCATCATAAATTGGAATCCTAAGGGATTACGGAATACTTTTTGGAATCAACTTGATAGCATGCAATTATTATTATTATGGTCTAGAGGGGCGGGGTAAAAATCAAATAAATAAATAAATAAATAAATTATTATTATTCAAAAATACCAGGCACAGACTATCGAAATCATAAAAGCATATAACAGGTACAAGTTTTAACCAAAAAACCTGAGTATCTGTTAAATATCGGCCCTCAGTCAAAAGAAGGTAAGACTGGCTTCTATTAGGTATATTTCAGCTTGGATTCCTGCCTTGAGCGGGGGCATGAAGCAGGAGGTACACAGCTGAAGCATCATTGACAAGTGGCCGCCCAACCTTTGTTTATAAACCTCTTGTGAAGGAGGCAGTCCGTTCCAAGGCTGGAAAGCTCTTACTCTCAAGAAGTTCTTCCTAGCGTTTTGCTGAAATGTCCTGTCCTATAATTTGAATTCATTACTTCAAGCTGACTCTCTGGAGTTACAGAAAACAAGCTTGTTCCATCTACACTCAACAACCCTTTTAATAACCCTGTTCATTTGTTGTTGTTATTAAAGTTCTGGGAGTTAGAAATACCAGCTGATTTATTGCATGTCATCCAGAGATCTACCTGTCATTCACGATCCCAACTGGTTGGTTCCCAGTGTGAGTTTCAGACGACTCTGGAGCTGTTCATGTGGGACGTGATGGCGCTGTGGGCTAAACTGCAGAAGCCTCTGGGCTGCAGGGTCAGAAGACCAAGCAGTTGTAAGATCGAATCCACGCGACGGAGTGAGCACCCGTCGCTTGTCCCAGCTTCCGCCAATCTAGCGGTTCGAAAGCATGCAAATGCAAGTAGATAAATAGGGACCACCTCGGTGGGAAGGTAACAGCGTTCCGTGTCTAAGTCACACTGGCCATGTGACCACGGAAGATTGTCTTCAGACAAAACGCTGGCTCTATGGCTTGGAAATGGGGATGAGCACCGCCCCCTAGAGTCGAACACAACTGGACAAAAATTGTCAAGGGGAAACTTTACCTTTACCTTTTTACTGGAGCTGTTCTAGAGGAGCCTAAACATTCAGATTATTTTCTTCATATCGTCTGTTGCTTTTCCTTACATCATCAAGCAGAATACACCCATTGCATGAATCTGAGTTTTGCAACTTTGGAGAGAATTCTGCTCAATTCCCAGCACTTTGAAATGTCTGCTCATGCTTATTGTAAAAGTCCTGTTATTTCAGCTGCCACATTGATGTGGCTGCCTTACGGGAAATACTTACCTTGTTTTGAAATCTTTTACTTTGATAACTGGAAAATGGATTACAGACAAAAACATTAACTCTGATAATATGGACTAAAAAACAGATCCCAGCAGGGAGCTAATTGTCAACTGACCCACTACCTCCATGTCACATGAAAACCACAGCACTTTTTTAAAAAGTATTTTAGAAAAAATACATTTACTCCAGAGCAGAGTTGAACACCATCAGGAGGTCTAACAACTGATCCAATACTCATGGGCACCAATATGGACAGAAAGTTGAAATACAGTGACATGGCAGAAACCAGAAGTGGAAAAACCCTTTGTTCTCAGGGTCCTTCATGCACATTTTGCACTGAAAAATTATTTGGGCTGTGGGTGTCTCATTTTAGAGGGGGCCCCCACACACACACACACATTCAGAAATACAAAGTACAAATGCTACAGGCAATAGTTTAAAATCATCATACAATGTGCAAGCTTTTGTGGATCAGAAAAGCACTTTGTTGGGCTGTACCAGGATGATGACTTTAAGTCCAAAAGTGGTGTTTTGATCCACAAAAGCTCACATAGTGTATGATGATTCCAAAGTGGTCTATCAAGGTATCGCCTGTTGCATTTGTTTTTTATTTGGCTTGGACCACATGGCTTCCCTTTTCTTCCAATGGAATCACAAGGATACTAGGACATAGCCGCTGCCACCCCCCGCCCCCCTCCATACCAACAAGAAGACACATGAACTCTCAACATCAGCAGAGTGGGACTGCAACCACTAGGGAATATTATTTTGACTTTAACCTGATTTCAATTGCCAGAACCTAATGAGTTTATTGGACTGCAAAGAGAACAAACATCCAGTGAAATACAGTGACATGGCAGAAACCAGAAGTGGAAAAAAACTTTACTCTCAGGGTCCTTAGTGTGCATTTTGTACTGAAAAATTACTTTGGGAGTGGGTGTCTCATTTTAGAGGAGACCCCCCCACTGGTGTAGTTGGCACTCACAAGCCAACTACACCAGAGCACAGGTTGCTGTCCTCTGAAGATGCCGGCCACAGAGACTGGCTAAACGTCAGGAAGAACAACCTTCAGAACATGGCCAAAGAGCCCGAAAAAACCAGAACAACCAGAACAAACATCCGTTCTAAAGGAAATCAACCCTGGGTGCTCCCTGGAAGGACAGATCCTGAAGCTGAGGCTCCAATCCTTTGGCCATCTCATGAGAAGAGAAGACTCCATGGAAAAGACCCTTATGTTGGGAAAGTGTAAAGGCAGGAGGAGAAGGGGACGACAGAGGACGGGATGGGTGGACAGTGTCATCGAAACCACCAACATGAATCTGACCCAACTCCAGGAGGCAGTGGAAGACAGGAAGGCCTGGCGTGCTCTGGTCCATGGGGTCACAAAGAGTCGGATATGGCTTAACAACTAAACAACAACAACAAAAGTGAGTTTATTAAATTATCTCCCCAATTCTATGTGTTCCTATGTTTCAAAATGCTAGGAAATTCCCTCAAGACAAACAAAACGAAGAAACAAACTTTGGTTTAAGGCAAAACATCATGGTGCAGATTCTATCCCTCCAGGAAGGATAGCCAAGCCACAGACCACCTGCCCTTTCTAACTCAAATCAAGAGCGCCTTAATACCTCTTTCCCATCCCATAACTTTTACCTCAAACACCACAGCCTAAGTACACTTAGTACACTTCTAATTCAGTGCATCACTAGTTTTGTAAAAGAACTGAAACGAATCGAGCAGATTTTTCACTGCAGTCTCATGCTGTTCATTAGTCCAGCCCAACTGATCAATATCTGAGAGAACCAAGTCTCCTCGTGTTTGACAGGCTTAATTAATCCTAATTAGGTGGAGGTGGACTTTCTGCTGCTTCTCTTTCGGGTATCAAACTGTGGTGTTGACTTCTTGCGTTTCCTGGAAGAAATAGGTCTTGCCACCCAAATAGGTCTTGCACAACAAGAGGCGTAAAGAAGCTGGCCTGAAGCATAGGTTTTGATAGTGTTGATGTTTAGAAAGAGAAGGTTTTCAGGTCAAACTATACCTGCGGATTGATTCTGGGGACAGAGTCCAAAAAAAAAAGTCCACTGTTCCAAATTCTAAGCCAGACTGCTAAAGCTAATCAAGACGTGACCCATCCTCGATAAACTACTTACAGAGAAATCATTCATGCTCTCCTTGTCTAGCCAAGGATATTATCTGTGGAAAAGATTGCATGTATCCGCCTGATAATGTACTGGAGAAATCTTCGTTGTTTTCAGAGTGGCCATGAACTCGTGAACTATTCCTGATGAGTCAACCTCTGCAGGAGTGTTGAGCGCTCTCCTCCACATGCAGAGCCTGGTGGTCCTTGACACCACTTCTGTGGGTTTGGGAAGCAGGAGGGTGCTGAGTGGCGGGGAGGGCTGGTGTGTCTGCAACATCTCCGTCCCTCCCTCTTCTGCCCAAATGGACCCAATGCAAGAAGCAGATCTAAACTGCAGCTGCTCCAGGCAAAAGCTCAGGAGGTAGGGAAGAGAGGGAGAAATTGTGATGATGAATGAACAAGACAACCTTTGCCATCATTTTACCATATTCTAGCTGATCCATGTATTCCTCAGAAATGGCTGTCAAGTCGGACCTGTAGCACAGGTGACTTGGCTCAGACTAGACTCAGCTTTTGATGCTGAGCTTCAGACCAAAAAATGGTCTGAATCTCAACATAAAAAAACCTAAGATCATGGCCATTGGTCCCATTACCTCCTGGCAAAAAGAAGGGGAAGATATGGAGGAATTGACAGATTTTACTTTCTTGGCCTCCATGATCACTGCAGATGGTGACAGCAGCCGTGAAATTAAAAGACGCCTGCTTCTTGGGAGGAAAGCCATGACAAACCTAGACAACATCTTAAAAAGCAGAGACATCACCTTGCCAACAAAAGTCTGCATAGTCAAAGCTATGGTTTTTCCAGTAGTGATGTATGGGAGTGAGAGCTGGACCATAAAGAAGGCCGACCACCAAAGAATTGATGCTTTTGAATTGTGGCCCTGGAGGAGACTCTCGAGAGTCTGGACTGCAAGGAGAACAAACCTATCCGTTCTGAAGGAAATCAACCCTGAGTGCTCACTGGAAGGACAGATACTGAAGCTGAGGCTCCAATCCTTTGGCCATCTCATGAGAAGAGAAGACTCTCTGGAGAAGACCCTGATGTTGGGAAAGTGTGAGGGCAAGAGGAGAAGGGGATGACAGAGGATGAGATGGCTGGACAGGGTCACCGAAGCGACCAAGCTGTATTTGGTACTAAACTCTGGGAGGCAGTGGAAGACAGGAGGGCCTGGTGTGCTCTGATCCACGGGATCACAAAGAGTCGGACACGACTGAACAACAACAAGACTCAGCTCCCCTCCCCCCCACACCAATGACTTAACTTGCTACTTGGAAGCCACCCACTCCTCTTTTATTTCTGGGAGAAAGCTTGTTTTTAACAGAAATTTGGGCTTAGGGTTTGGGACTTGGATGCTGAGGCTTGCCAGCATCCCTGATATGTGGTCACCCAGAAGCAAGAGAGGAGAACCCCTGGATAGCTTCGTGACTTAGGTCTTAGGTCTGACTGTGGACCCAGACGTTGGGAGTTTGATTCCCCCACTGTGCCTTCTCGACAGGGGTGGGACTTGAGGATCCACAGGATCCTTTCTGGTTCTGCAGTTCTAAGAGGATGATGAATCCAAGCCCAGTTATACTGACTTCATCAACACTAATAAAAAAATCACCCCAAAGATAGAACTGCCATGAAACAGTGTGAACTTCTGCTTCAGGAAGCGTATTGCAGCATTTTCCCAACCATTAATGCCCCCAGTTCTGAGCATTCATATTTGCCCCATATATTCCATATACATATATACAGGTTTTACTTATATTAAGGATATATGATGTTATTAACTGGAAAGAAGGGATTGTTTTATCATGTTGTAATGGAATTTTATTACCCTGACTGGCTTTATGAAACTATAATTATATGTATCTATTTTATATAGTTTTGGTTTTGCTGGTCTTTGACTGTAATAAAGTATTAAAATATATATATAGATTCAATTTACACCCCTTCCATCTAGACCAAAGTCTACTCTGGGAAGTTAACAATAAGGCATAAAAGTAAAAGCAATATAATAAAATAAAAACATGACCTGTCGCTGGAGTTTGGGGCACCACTTCCAGCATTCAAGTGATGATGTTGCACAATGCCAACTTGATCACTTCAGTTGTGTGTGAATTCAGGAAAAAAAAGCATAACTCTGGCCTAGTGCAGGAGGGTCAAAGTGCAGCAGACTTAATTACCCTTCTGAAAGCACATGGTTATTATTTATTCTATTTTTTTCCAGAAGATCGTGCTGAGAAGCACATGGTCCTCCAGCCTAATTTTATCTTTGCAAGAACCCCATGAAGTTCAAAAGGCTGTGGGCGAGGGAAGACTGGCCAAAGGTGGTAGGTCCCATGCATTTCATGGCTGATCACGGATCTCTGAGTCTTGCTTCTTCTCCGAATTGAGACCTTACCAGCTCCCAAACTCTGAGCCACGGGCCACGTTCAGCTGACATTTGAGGATGTCTCTATTCAAACAGTCTTTCTTAGGGTTGCTTCTTAATCCCTGAAGTTCTCAACTGTGGTTTTCTTGGTTTGATTTTATACATTTCATGCATTTCAACAGCCTACTTTGGAGTGGACATGCCTAGAATCATAGAATTGTAGAGCTGGAAAAGGCAAAAGCTATTTTAGACTACATTCATAGAAATATAGTCTCCTAATCCCGTGAGGTACTAATTCCCTTCTATTCAGCACTGACCAGGCCTCATCTAAAGCAGTGGTTCCCTAACCTTGGGCCTCCAGATGTTCTTGGGCTTCAACTCCCAGAAATCCTGGCCAGCAGAGGTGGCGGTGAAGGCTTCTGGGAGTTGTAGTCCAAGAACATCTGGAAGCCCCTGGTTGGGGACCATTGGCCTAGAGTACTGGGTCCAGTTCTGGACACCACACTTTAAGAAGGATGCCAAACAAACTGGAGCAAGTTTAGAGGAGGGCAACGAGGATGATCAGGGAAATGGAAACCAAGCCTTTTCTTCCAAGAAAGAAAAAAAAAACGGGGTGGGTAAGTTCTGATTCAGGAGTCATGTCCGGGTCATTGGGGAGAAACCCCGAGTCAAGTCTCAAGACTTTTAAGTCTGACTTGCTAGCAAGTCCCATGACTCAAGTCCTCATCCCTGCCAAACTCTGCTCAGGCCTTTCCTGTCCCTCTGGAACAGATTTTTAGGGGCTTCGAGGAGGGAGAAAGAATTCCCCATTCTGTTGGAAGCCGGGGGGGGGGGGGGTACCAATAGCTGTTCACCGTAGGGATCTGGCCTGCAACATCACCCTCTGCGGAATACCCGGATACCCTGCTTCACATTACCCTGTTTAGCACTGTTTTGTTGTAACACACTGTTCATTCAAAGCCAGTCAATTAGTAATTCTTTATTTGGGGCAAATGGTCCCCCTTTCCCCTCCCTTCTTCTCTTCGCATTAGAGATCGGCACAAATGGGTTTGTCCCAGTTTGTTCATAAAATCCATGACTTCCAATTTCCCCTCATTTTTAAAGTACGGGTCTATTTTTTATTTTAAAACTCTTGATTTCTTATTTTATTTATTTATTTATTTTTATTATTTATTTTATTAGATTTATACCACGCCCATCTAGACCAAAGGTCTACTCTTCCAAAAATTAGTTTTCCTTCCTTCCTTCCTTCCTTCCTTCCTTCCTTCCTTCCTTCCTTCCTTCCTTCCTTCCTTCCTTCCTTCCTTCCTTTATGCATTTAAAGCCTGCCCTATATTATAGGATTTCAGGATGGATTGCAAAGGTGTGTAAAACAATTAAAATATATTTACAACTATTTAGGAACACAACCTTTAAACACTCAAGCATTGAAAAAACATTGCTCTGAAACATGTTCAGACCATGATCCAGAGCTGCCCAAGGGGGTTTCCTCGTGAAAATGCAGTTCCCAGACACCGTCTCTCTCTTTTTTTGAGTGAAGTTTAACTACCGAATTTTTTTTAAAGCTGCATCAAAAACAGTTTTATGGGAAGTTGCTTTATAACTGAGGTTTTGGTGAGAATCCAGGTAAGCCTGTGATCCTTTATGACAAACCAAGAGTGGAACTTCTTTCATCTGGAGGTGATCTCCTCTGATTTCCTCTTTAGCATAGACCAGGATTCACTTTAAACCAGAGTACAGGGATACAAAGGATAGTTTATATACAGGAAATGCACACTGGCAGAGATACAATAAATCCCTGATGTTGCATTAAAATCTGTAAGGATCGCTGTCCTGAAATTTGTGTTAGGAAGATGGCACAGTTATTTATGACATAGCAGAGCCAAATTGAAAACCATATTCTATAAATTATTATTTTCAGTTTTATTGGGGGGAGGCAAAAAGCTTTCAGCTATACAAATAAGTCTTTTCATCTGTCGCAATCATGATAGAAAACTATCATTCAAAACTATCATTTTCAGCTTTTTAAAAGTTAGAAGCTCCAGGATTCCTCCTCCTGCCATATCATTATAGCTCGGAGTCTTGTTGGGAAGCGATGGCCCCAATCCTGTTGTGTAGTTATACCTGCAGAAGGCAAACAGCGTAACTTGCAGCAGCTTCTCATTAGCAATTGTCAAGTTCTTCCTTGAATCTTGGCTTGTGGGCCAACCCACCAGGCTGGTGTACACCTGAAAATCCAAGCAGGGGATCCACTGATTAGCAGCAAGAAGCCGTTGAGCGTTCTCCTGTTTGCTTTCCACATAAGTAACCACTAGACCAGTGGTCCCCAAACTTGGGCCTCCAGATGTTCTTGTACTTCAACTCTCAGAAATCCTGGCCAGCACAGGTGGTGCTGAAGGCTTCTGGGAGTTGTAGTCCAAGAACATCTGGAGGCCCAAGGTTGGGGACCACTGCACTAGACGACTCTGTTTGAGAAGCAGTAACCGTCCAGAGTAGACCTTTGGTCTAGATGGGCGGGATAGAAATCCAATAAATAAATAAAATAACAATAATATTGTATTGTCAAGCCTTTGCCCCGACAATGTATCTGGAATTCCGGAGGAAGGGGAGGGGTGGGAGAGAAATTTAGCTCAGTGACTAATAAATCAAGGCTTTAACAATCTAATCCACAAACAACGAAACCAGGGTAGAGGTTTTGGCAAGATAACCATGGAGAATGCTTGTCATGGTTGTGGGTGAAAGGGGGTAAAAGGATCCTTGTGACTCATGCAGGGTAATCAGGGGCCATATCGGTCCAGAGTTTCACCTTAAGGAGAAGTATTCTGGGCTGCCTCCTCTGCCCCACTTTTGGGGAAAAGATGGGACCCTCCTTCCTCCCTTTCTACCCCACCTTCATGCTTCAAAGGGCTTTTGTCTTGGGATGCAGCTGCTTGGTCTCGTTTTGAATGCCTTGCAGCCTCCTCCCACCTTGTCGGTTGTGGTTCCTTCTGTTTGCACCGCACCTTTTCTGCCAAGGTAGCACAGGCCAGGATGAGAAACGGTTCCGAATCCTACCAACGTTGGAAGACGTCGCTTCAACGCTGGAGGTGTTTCAAGAGAAAACGGGGCAACCCTCTGTCGGATCTGCTTTGATTTGGGTTTCTGCCTTGACCAGCCGGATGGACTTGATGGCCTTTGAGGCCCTTTCCAGCCCCGTGATGCTATGTGTCGAAGAAAGTTTGGGAAATGTTGGAGTCCAGAATTGTTAGAAACCCACGGGCCACTTGTGGTTCCCAGAGGCAAAATGTCTAGGCTTACTCCCCAGTGTGATTTTCGGTAGGGCCTGCCACTCTTCCCTGCCCCCTTACCTGACATCACCTGGTCTTGGCTCCTCCCTTTAGATCCATTCCCACTTCCCCTACACACAAGGAAACCTGGGGGGGGGCACACCTCATTGCAGAAGGATGTGCCTGCCTTTTGGCCACGGATTGATAGGATGAGGATTGGGCCATGCGACGGGAGACTGGCAATAGTGCCCTCGTGCTTCTCTCTCCAAATGGGAAGGGTTGTCAATGGAGACTAAGAAGATTCCCCACAAGACCCTCCCCACAAGAGCTAAAATCCAGAGACTGGATGAATTCATCTCCCCCTCAAGCGCATACCACGCAATCGAGACCCCACAGAATCAGAGAATCCTAGAATCATGGATTTGGAAGGGGCCTATAAGGCCACTGAGCACAACCCCCTGCTCAAGGCAGGAATCCGAGTCGAAGCATGTAATCCTCACAACAACCCTGTGAGGTAGCTCATGGGGAAAGATGGAGTGACTTGGGAGTTTAGAGACAGAACTCAGAAATGTTAGATTTTAAAAACATAACCCAGTAACTACTGCCGCTGTTGCTATTGACATCATTAACCTTATGCAGTGTGACTTACACTCAAACAGAAAATCCAGCTGTTGATTCAGAAAAGGAGAAAATCTAGATACATTGTCTGTATTCCCTCTTGACGTGACCCTCAACCATGCCAACTGATTTCATTCCCTGTACTGTATGTCTCAAGCGATGGCTCAACATTTTGCTCCTTGTTTCTACATTTCTTTTCTGCTTTGTTTTTGCGACCAGGGCTAAGCATGTACAGACTTTTGTTCTCGCTCCCCATGGCTACAGAGGGATACTCACCAAAAGATTTTTTGCTGTTTCCCACTATTGCGTTGCTTTTATCAAGCATAAACCATTTCAAATTGTTTTAGACTATATTGATAAATACATTAGTAAAGTGAAAGTTTTAAAGGCTGAAGGCTTTTATCAAGGGCAACTTTCATGTAGGTTTTCTGGTCATTTGCCAACCCGCCAGATAGCCAACTTCTGGAATGAACTGTCCATTGAAATTCTCCTTGGCATCTTTCAAGAAACATTTAAAAATACATCTGTTTTGTCAGGCCTTTTTCAACAGCTGCCGGTTTAGGAATTTGCTTACTTCCAGTCTTTAATTCAACTGCCGCCAATTTTGAATTTAACATTTGTTTAATTTATTTAATGAACTTAATGTGTTGGATTATGTTGTTTCGATGCCTTGTGATTGTTGTAAACCACCCAAAATAAACCATTGGTTAGAGGACAGCACATTGAATGAATGAATGAATGAATGAATGAATGAATGAATGAATGAATGAATGAATGAATGAATGAATGAATGAATACATACATACATACATACATACATACATACATACATACATACATACATACATATGTGTGTGTGTGTGTTTAGTCGTTTAGTCGTGTCCGACTCTTCGTGACCCCATGGACCAGAGCACGCCAGGCCCTCCTGTCTTCTACTGCCTCCCGGAGTTGTGTCAGGTTCATGTTGGTTGCTTCGCAGACACTGTCCAGCCATCTCATCCTCGGTCGTCCCCTTCTCCTCTTGCCATCACATTTTCCCAACATCAGGGTCTTTCCCAGGGAGTCTTTTCTTCTCATTAGATGGCCAAAGTACTGGAGCCTCAGCTTCAGGATCTGTCCTTCCAGTGAGCACTCAGGGTTGATTTCCTTTATAACTGATAGGTTTGTTCTCCTTGCAGTCCAGGGGATTCTCAAGAGCCTCCTCCAGCACCACAGTTCAAAGGCATCAATTCTTCGGCGGTCTGCTTTCTTTATGGTCCAGCTCTCACTTCCATACATCACGACAGGAAAAACCATAGCTTTGACTATTCGGACTTTTGTTGGCAAGGTGATGTCTCTGCTTTTCAAGATGCTGTCAAGATTTGTCATCGCTTTCCTCCCAAGAAGAAGGCACCTTTTAATTTCAGGGCTACTGTCTCCATCTGCAGTGATCATGGAGCCCAGGAAGATAAAATTTGACACTGCCTCCATATCTTCCCCTTCTATTTCCCAGGAGGTGATGGGACCAGTGGCCATGATCTTAGTTTTTTTGATGTTGAGTTTCAGACCGTTTTTTGCACTCTCCTCTTTCACTCTCATTACAAGGTTCTTTAATTCCTCCTCACTTTCTGCCATCAGAGTGGTATCATCTGCATATCGGAGGTTGTTGATATTTCTTCCGGCAATCTTAATTCCGGCTTGGGTTTCTTCCAGTCCAGCCTTCCGCATGATGTATTCTGCATATAAGTTAAATAAGCTGGGGGACAATATACAGCCTTGCCGTACTCCTTTCCCAATTTTGAACCACTCAGTTGTTCCATGACCAGTTCTAACTGTTGCTTCCTGTCCCACATATAGGTTTCTCAGGAGACAGATAAAGTGGTCAGGCACTCCCATTTCTTTAAGAACTTGCCATAGTTTGCTGTGGTCCACACAGTCAAAGGCTTTTGCATAGTCAATGAAGCAGAAGTAGATATTTTTCTGGAACTCTCTGGCTTTCTCCATAATCCAGCGCAAGTTAGCAATTTGGTCTCGAGTTCCTCTGCCTCTTCGGAATCCAGCTTGTCCTTCTGGGAGTTCTCGGTCCACATACTGCTGAAGCCTACCTTGTAGGATTTTGAGCATAACCTTGCTAGCGTCAGAAATGAGTGCAATTGTACGGTAGTTGGAGCATTCTTTGGCACTGCCCTTCTTTGGTATTGGGATGTAGACTGATCTTTTCCAATCCTCTGGCCACTGTTGAGTTTTCCAAACTTGCTGGCATATTGAATGTAGCACCTTAACAGCATCATCTTTTAAGATTTTAAATAGTTCAACTGGAATGCCATCACCTCCACTGGCCTTGTTGTTAGCCAGGCTTTCTAAGGCCCACTTGACTTCGCTCTCCAGGATGTCTGGCTCAAGGTCAGCAACTACATTGTCTGGGTTGTCCGGGATATCCACATCTTTCTGATATAATTCCTCTGTGTATTCTTGCCACCTCTTCTTGACGTCTTCTGCTTCTGTTAGGTCCCTCCCATTTTTGTCTTTTATCATGTTCATCTTTGCGCAAAATGTTCCTCTAATATCTCAAATTTTCCTGAACAGATCTCTGGTCTTTCCTTTTCTGTTATCTTCCTCTATTTCTTTGCATTGTTCATTTAAGAAGGCCCTCTTGTCTCTCCTTGCTATTCTTTGGAAGTCTGAATTCAAGTTTCTGTAACTTTCCCTATCTCCCTTGCATTTTGCTTCCCTTCTCCTCTCTGCTATTTCTAAGGCCTCGTTGGACAGCCACTTTGCTTTCTTGCATTTCCTTTTCTTTGGGATGGTTTTCGTTGCTGCCTCCTGGACAATGTTACGAGCCTCTATCCAAAGTTCTTCAGGCACTCTGTCCACCAAATCTAGTTCCTTAAATCTGTTCTTTACTTCCACTGTGTATTCATAAGGGATTTGGTTTAGATTATACCTGAGTGGCCCAGTGGTTTTTCCTACTCTCTTCAGTCTAAGCTTGAATTTTGCTATGAGAAGCTGATGATCAGAACCGCAGTCAGCTCCAGGTCTTGTTTTTGCTGACTGTATAGAGCTTCTCCATCTTTGGCTGCAGAGAATATAATCAATCTGATTTCGATATTGCCCATCTGGTGATTTCCATGTATAGAGTCGCCTCTTGTGTTGTTGGAAAAGAGTGTTTGTGATGACCAGCTTATTCTCTTGACAAAACTCTATTAGCCTTTGTCCTGCTTTGTTCTGAACTCCAAGGCCAAACTTCCCTGTTGTTCCTTTTATCTCTTGGCTCCCTACTTTAGCATTCCAGTCCCCTAGAATGAGAAGAACATCTTTCTTTGGTGTCAGTTCTAGAAGGTGTTGTAAATCTTCATAGAATTGTTCAATTTCAGTCTCCTCAGCAGTGCTGGTTGGTGCATAAACTTGGATTATTGTGATGTTGAATGGTCTGCCTTGGATTCGTATTGACATCATTCTATCATTTTTGAGATTGTATCCCATTACAGCTTTTCCCACTCTTTTGTTGACTATGAGGGCTACTCCATTCCTTCTACGGGATTCTTGTCCACAATAGTAGATATGATAATCATCTGAGCTGAATTCACCCATTCCTGTCCATTTTAGTTCACTGATGCCCAGGATGTCGATGTTTATTCTTGCCATCTCCTGTTTGACCACCTCCAGCTTCCCAATGTTCATAGATCTTACATTCCAGGTTCCTATGCAGTATTTTTCTTTGCAGCATTGGATTTTCCTTTCACTTCCAGGCACGTCCACAGCTGAGCGTCCTTTCGGCTTTGGCCCAACCACTTCATTAGCTCTGGAGCTACTTGTACTTGTCCTCCGCTCTTCCTCAGTAGCATGTTGGACGCCTTCCGACCTGAGGGGCCCATCTTCCAGCGTCATATCTTTTAGCCTTTTGTTTCTGATCATGGGGCGTTCTTGGCAAAGATACTGGAGTGGCTTGCCATTTCCTACTCCAGGTGGATTGCGTTTAGTCGGAACTCTCCACTATGTCCTGTCCGTCTTGGGTGTCCCTGCACGGCATAGCCCATAGTTTCTCTGAGTTACTCAAGCCCCTTCGCCACGACAAGGCAGCAATCCATGAAGAAGTACATACATACATACATACATACATGCATGCAGACTACGGTCACTGTGTTGTTAATAATTGTTTGTACGCAGAAATGTGACATGGGTCTTAGATGTTGTATGTATGTATGTATGTATGTATGTATGTATGTATGTATGTATGTATGTATGTATGTATGTATGTATGTATGCATGCATGCATGCATGCATGCATGCATGCATGCATACATACATACATACATACATACATACATACATACATACATACATACATACATACATACATACATACATACATACATACATACAACATCTAAGACCCATGTCACATTTCTGCGTACAAACAATTATTAACAACACAGTGACCATAGTCTGCAGGCTCGTAGGGGGTGAGTGCATGAGAAAGACGGCCACAAAAATACAGACATAGAGGCATAATGACAAGTGTGCTGAGGGCTTCCCAGATAATTGTTTTTCTCCACATAGTTAAACACTCGCACATATCCTGAGTACTTCATAACATGAGTTAATGGTCGCTTTCATCATCATGCACTGATTAGCAGCAAGAAGCTGCTGAGAGCTACTCCGTTTGCTTTCAACAAGAGTAAGAATGAGACTCCTTTTGAGAAGTAATAATAATAATATTGAATGTCAAGCATTTGCCCAGACAATGTTTCTGGAAATCCAGGGGTAGGGAAGGGGTGGGAGAGAAACCTAGCTCAGGGACTAATAAATCAGTGCCGGAACAAAGTAACCCACTGCCTCCCTTCCCCCCCCAGGCTTCACCCCAATATTTCCCCTTCTGCCTTTATCCCTGGGACCACTGCTGTCAGCTTGCTTGTGGGTAAAGTGGGTAAACCTTACTCACAAGTAAACCAATGATCCAAAGAGCTGTCCAGACCCTTCTCATGGTAGAATAAATACTGATCAAGTGAGAGATTAAAACAGATCATACTGAAGTCACGAGCCTTTTAAAGGCAAACCAGACGCCCCCCAGTTGCCCCATCTGGACAAGCTTTTAACCTGGCTTTCCAACATTGTTAAGAAATGCCTAGCATAAGGAGCACTGTTTTGTCTTAGCTTGCCATGTTAGATATTAGGAAACCTGGAACCATCAGGCCCTTGACCTTTATTCGCATAAGGAATGTGTTGAATGTGTTATTTAAAAAAAATTAAGGGAACCAAGAACAGGGTGTGTTAAACAGAAAATGTTAAATTTAGAGAGAAGGTTAAACATATATTGCAAAGAGGGCGGACGTCAGCTAGGGCCGTGACATGCACAGGTGCTTTTCTGCTGCAGTTTGAAAGTCCTGTGACAGGCATGAGGCCATGAGTCGCCGCCTGCTGTTTTCTGCCTCTCCTTCATATAGTGGCTAAAGCATTGCATTTTCATTCTGCTTCTTTGGGGAAAACTTTTAATGACTTCTTAAGCTCCATTGTAGGGGGCTACATGGGCTTTTCAAATCGTCCCATTTGAGGCTTCCCTGCTCTGCCCTCACACTGGCCACTCGCCCGGACAGTTGTGGTGAGGTGAAGGAGGGAGAAAATGGGCTAAACGGCTTGTGCTTCTCCCCCTTTAAGGATGCTCCAGCTGTTCCCACTTGGACCCACAGAATACACCACAGAAATCAAGGGTGCCTGGCTTTACAGCAGGGCAAACACACGGATGAGTTTCAAATGAGATCACCACCAAACTGCTGTCCAATTGGTGGACAGAGATGGTTCCATAATCCCATAATATATCCACAACAAAAACACACTGATCACCATAATCACCCATCTCCTTAAAAGGACAAAAGCTGATCCCACAGCTATAAATACTCAATTCCCAAACAAACTGCACCAGAGCACAGAGTGCTACTCCTGTCCTCTGAAGATGCTGGCCACAGAGACTGGTGAAACATTAGGAAGAACAACCTTCAGAACACGGCCAAAGAGCCTGAAAAACCCACAACAACCATGGTTCCTATGACTGGTGTTTCATAGGGTATGGTCCTATATCAACATCATGGGATCCATGAAGATCTGTGCCTCTGATGCATTTTGTTGGCCAAAAACAGCTCTTTGCTCCTCCAAGCCTGCACTGGAATGGCCTCCTCCTCCCCTTTCTCTCATGCTCCCTGCATCTGTTCATCCCTCCTTCCTTCCCTGCTCCTCCTGGTTCTTGTTACTACTGCCACATTAGCGCTCCCCCTTCTGCTGGTTACCCAAAGAGGCAGGCATGATCGGGTAGGGAGAGCGAGGGGACAAGGGACAAGGAGCAGGGTGGCCGAGGGTGGTCAGGCGGGGAGCAATTGATGGTGGGGGATCATGGCACACCGGGCAATTCGGGGCATTGCCCCTGAGCTAAATTAAATGACCCAACCAGGAGAAGGTTAAATGACACACTTCCAAAGAGAATAACACAAGTCCAGGAGAGACTTCATTGTGTGATCTTTTTTTTTTTTTTTACATCGGTGCAATTGCAGCTAAACATAGTTCAAATACCAGTTCTTTTACCAGTATAATCAGGATTATACTAGCCGGATGAAGAATGCAGATAAAGTCAGTGATACATGACGAGTAGGGTATATAAATGCCAGCGTACATCCATAAACCTGGAGACACGTCGTTTGGCTTGTAACCCATGTGTTCTCCTTTATTCTGCAGAATTACATAATGAAAACGTTCACAAATGACTTGCAACTAGAACAGAAGCTAAACTGTGCACAGGGGAGCGTGAAAGATGCTCTTTGTCCTTCACACCACAATGCCCGAGGAAAGATTAGCAACTTTGGTGAGCTGTGAGGCCAATTTTCAAGAGCCACAGAGAACGCCCACCAAACAAGCAAACAAAGAAGGGCTGAAACTCAAGCGGGTGGTCATACAATTTCCACAAGAAAGCCTTCAACGATGCATGCATACCAAAGCAAGCCGTCAGCTGAGATGTTTTATGAAGAAACCTTTGTAAGTATGGTTTTCCTGCAAACCGTGAAGGCTTTTCGAGAGGAAACATGAAGCCAAGAACCAGAAACACTCCCAAGGTGACTCAGAGCGTGGTCACTCACCTTGCAGAACAATGAATTGCCTTTGAAGATCGTCGAACCTGTGTGACTTTGATCACTGGCTGTGGGAAACCCCTGGGAGGCCCGATCAACTTTTAGGAAATACTAGACAAAATGCTGGACACCTTTAATCACGTATGTGGCTCCAAAGTGAATACACACACCTATCTTGTTTTATTAGGTTGTCACAGGTTCTGACTAAATGGGAAAAAAATCCCCCAGTAAACATGATGAGAAAAAGCAGCTATTGGAAAGAAACGGTAGCAAACAATGAATTGGGCCAGAAGCAAAGAAGCTTTCAGTAATCCATGACTCAGAGCTCAAAGGCCATCTTTTTGTTGAAAGGGTGCAAAATGCAGCCAATGAGTTATTCAGAAGTCTCCGTCAAGCCGGTACAAAACAATTATGGCGGAAGAAAGGCACCCGTCCAAAAGCAGCTGTAAAGCTTCATCAATGGGTGGCTTATCCAGCACTGCATTTGTCCAGCTGAAAGTACCACGTTCAGCACAGATTTTTTCCGTATTTGCCCCACCATCCAATCGTGTAAGACTTGATGATTAGTTCCTACTGGAACTGCACCTTCGCAATAATCTGGAGAACACGTGTTCACTGCGGACTAGCTGCAAACAGGCATGTAATCGCTCATCACACATGCCCGAATTGCATCCTTTTTTGCCTTTTTCTTCACCCAGTGTGTGGAGAGGTTTTGACTGTGCCATGGACATGTTGGGGACTGGGCCTTACGTCACATGATGGGAACATCATGCTCCACTGCACCTCTAAAAGAATTTTTTATTCTTAAAAACTTTTTGTGCACGCCTTCAGATGTCCCTAATGGCTGCAGTTGTCCCTAATGGCTCCAGGTAGCCCCAAATTCCTGCCCTCCATATTAGAATCCCAGACAGGCCACATGGGATGCTTGAAAACAGGTGGGCTTATTAACTTAGACAGGGGAGTGACCAAAACTCCAACCGTCAACTTAACTTTGGCATTTAGCCCATTCCTCTTAATCTTAACCCCTTTGGCAGATATTTCAATGGGACTGTCCCATGATCCAGGCTGGCTGGCTGGCTGGCTTCCTTCCTTGCTTGCTTGCTTCCTTCTATCTATCATCATCTCCATCCTCCCTTCCTTCCTTCTATCCATCATCAGCTCCTTCCTTCCTTGTTTCTCTGTCCTTCCTTCCTTTTTTCCTTCCTTTCTTCCTTCTATCCATCATTATCTCCTTCCGTCCTTCCTTCCTTCCTTCCTCACTCCCTCCATCTACCTCTTCCTCCCTCTATCCCTCCCTTCTTTCCTTCCTTCCTTCCTTCCTCGCTCCCTCTATTTAGCTCTTCCTTCCTTCCTTCCTTCCTTCCTTCCTTCCTTCCTTCCTTCCTTCCTTCCTTCCTTCCTTCCTTCCTTCCTTCCTTCCTTCCTTCCTTCCTTCCTTCCTTCCTTCCTTGCTCCCTCCATCTACCTTTTCCTTCTTTCCTTCCTTCCTTCCTTCCTTCTATCTATTGTCAGCTCCTTCCTTCCTTCCTTGTTTCTCTGTCCTCCCTCCCTTCCCCTTCCCCTTCCCTTCCCTTCCCTTCCCAGTAGTAATGTAGTTCAAGATGGGGAAAAATATTCAAGTGATGACAGGAGGGAAGGCCTGCCTAAAGAGCCAGGTCTTAAGTTTGCTCTTGAAAACACCCAGTGAGGGAGCCAGACAGATCTCTGAAGGGAGACTGTTCTAAAGGTGAGGGGCCACTGCCAAGAAGGCCCGGTTTCTTGTTCTCTCTCTCTCTCTCTATTTAAAATCCTTTTACCCCACCATTGTCCTAAACAGAGCTGAAGGTGGCTTGAAAAAAATGAAGAGTGTCACATCATTATGGAGGAACGATGGCAGAGCGTGGATGACACGTGGCTTGGTGGTTCCTCTCCTTCTGCTCTTAAGAGTGTGCCAGACCAAGCCATCTTCGTGGGATTCTCTGAAATGCCAGGAAGAAGTTGGCTTTGGTTAGAGAGAGTAGTCTCCCATCCCTCTATGAGCCGTGAAGACATAAACTACCGGGGAAATTCATTTCATAAGGAATGACAACTTAACCCAAACGGATCCCAGCTGCTGAGCTTAAGTTGGTATACAGAGCAGAGGGACTTCCTTAAAAATAAAAATGGGACATCGTCTGCTTATTCAGGTGGTGGAATCCCCCTTCGTCCCCACCTTTCAGTGAGAGGTTCGTGTGTTACCTTTGGACACTCAACATTTATTATACACTGGAAAAAAACTGAAGTTTTCCAAGCATCAGAATCCACACTAATACAGAGGTTTTATGTTTCTGATCTTTATTACAGTCTCCAGCAGATATATTCAAATATTATTATTATTATATAACATGAAACTACAATAAAAATATACAGCCTGTTACAATATGACTAAATTTTATAGAATCTCCATTGTTTCACAGGACTGAGGAGATCAATAAATCAATTCAGTAAACTTCGTACCGCTTCCGATCTCATCATCCTAAGTAGTGTGGCATATAAAGTGGCCAATACACGCCATTACGAAACATCTGGCATGGCTTTAATCAGTGCAAGGAAGGAAGAGCGACACTCCGTTGCTGCCACACAAAACTTCGCCACTGCTTTAGTTATATCAGATTTCTTGTCTGAGAGTAAGAGCACAACGTAAAATTCTCTGGACCTCCCTTGAAATGGTTGCCACCATGAACTGGAGGAGATCCTTCTGAATATCTTGATAGAAGGAGCACTTTGAGAGCACATGATCAGGACTTTCAATTCTCCACCTTGTTGGAAGGACACGCTTGATTAGCGACTGGCAAACCCTGATATTTACTTTCTAGTACTCTAGATGGAAATACATAATACAGAAGTTTCTAAGCTTAGTTTTTCTGTGCTAAGTCATGCTGACTCATCCAGTTACCAGACAGGATCGTTGCAGTTTTGATTAGTTTGCATCGTTTGAGCATGCAATGCTTACAATTCCACCCTCTTGCTATTTACATCTGCCAACCTCAAGATCAGAGGTCAACATCACGCCTAATAGACTTCTTTGAGCAGAAGAAAAAAGAGAGGGGGGGGGAAAGGAACCAGCCAATTTTAGATCTGTAAAATGACTTGAGTGCTCTTTCCTCCCTTTCTGCTAGTTTTCTTGATTTTTTCCCTTACCTCTCTCCCGATCCAGAGACACCACATAGCTGCCATTTTTGAGCATTGAACCCACCCACAAATCTGTGCTCAGCTGCAGAATTCACCTTACAAGCCTTCTCACAAGAAGATCTGTTTATTTTATTTTATTTAAAATATTTGTATGCTGTCTTTGTCCCAAGAAAGGACTCAAGGTGGCTTGCATCATGAAAACACGACATGAAAGTGAAAAACAGCTAATTATTCAATGCATTCATAACATTATGTTAAGAATGTAAAGCATTACTAAACTAGATTTAGAAGCAACAAAATACAAACCATCCCATTTTATAAACCTCTCCTAGACAGTCTATCACTAAGGAAAAGCCTGCCTGAAGAGAAAAATCTTCACCTGCTTTCAGGAAGGAGAGCAAAGATTATTTGCATTCTGTGGGAGGGAGTTCCATAGTCTGGGAGCAGCGACAGAGAAGGCCCTCTCCCATGTCTCCACCAAGCGCCCCTGTAAGGATAGTGGGACAGAGGGAAAAGGCTGTAATACAAGGAGATCTGCAAGTGGGATCTGAAGGCCTTAGGAATGGATCTCCACAGATGGGAAACCCTGACATCTGAGCGTCCAGCCTGGAGGCAGGCGGTGCATCACGGCCTCTCCCAATTTGAAGAGACCCTTGTCCAGCAGGCCGAGGCAAAGAGGCTGTCCCGAAACCAACAAAACCAGTGAGCTGGACAGGGGACAGATTGTAGTTGTCTTCAGCTTGGAAGGGATGGTCCCTCTCAAATTGGCCTTCTCAGCCACACTAGACGCTGTTCCAAGACCTCCATACAGAGCACGTTACCATAGTCTATCAAGACTGAAGGATGCCTAATCTAGTCTAAGGTAAGCTCATCAAGGGAGATATGGTCTCTGAGATAGCTTGGACCCAAGCTGTTAAGGACTTGAAGCCAGTGGTAGCCACTGACTCCAATTTTGGTGGTTCCAGAAATCCACTCCAAGCTAGATTGTTTATTCTGAGGGTAACTTTCAGCACTTTGGATAGCTCCGGTGGAGGTCAGACTGTGATGAAACCCATCTGGTTCCTTTGCCCCGGCTCCCCAGTCTTGGTTTTTTTTTTTTTTCAGCCATTGTTTTTTTTAGGAGGAACAGTCTTTCTACAATCAGGAGTTTGAAAACCCCTCCAAATTACCCAGAGAGCTACCCGCAGAAGGTAATTACTGCGCTGTTTTTGCTATATCCGATGCACAGCCAAGGGACAGAGGAGTGATTTTCCAATACTGCTTTCCCACCTATAGTCCTAAGTTTGTGAGTTTAATGTCTAAACAACAACAAAAGTCAAATGGCACTTTCTCACTGGGGTCAAGGTGACATCAGGACTTCAGTTCCCAGGCAAAGTTTTTCCCCATCCAGATTTCTACTGTGCTAGAAGGGGAGGGCTTGAATGCCTAGAGGAAGTGAGGTTGATCTGAGCAAGGGCTGTTCAGATGGGGATTCCAGGTGGGCCTGAAATAGCTTGTATTTCTCTGTAGGACAGTTAGAGGTCTCTAGCCTTTTCAATTCCTGGAGACTATCTCCTGAGGCATGCATCAGCAGATTTCTTCTCTCCCTGGAATGGGCCAGGTTTCTTGACCCCTCGACAGACCAGTAAAATATACAGTGAATGCAAACGCTTTAGTTTCTTTGTTCATCAACATTATTTTAACTTGACCACAGTCAAACAGCACTTGTATTACAGCTAGTTGCGCATATGTAGGAATAAATAAATAAAGCTCAGTTCTTATAAAGAGGATATAACACATTCTTTTCTTTTGCTTATCTTGTTCCTTCATAAGTGATCCCTGCTGTTGCTTCCTTATTACGCAAGTTTCAATAAACATCCAGCAAGTTGGATAACCACCCAAAAATTTCACGGTTCTGAGTCTCTCTTTCATTATCTTTATCAAGAAAAGCTACGTATTTCTTCCCATAGAAGGGTGTGCTGTTTTTTATAATTACTACAGCTTCAAAATGAATACATGGAAAGCTTATCTAAACATATTGTTTTATATCGGGTTCTCAACCATTATTTTCTCACAAATAAAGTGAAAGAAAAACTTACTCTGAACACCTTCAGAGCTGTTGTATAGAGTATTTCCTGTTGTTTCAATGTTCCTATGAAGCTGAGGCTGTGTTACAGTTCTTCCTTTACTAAGGGACTTAAAAGTGTCCTGTGTGTAACTACAATTGATAAGAATCTTGCATAGAACAATGTTTACTTGTGTTTACATAACACCTTCCATGTATTAGCTTTGCAGCAATAATAATTACAGTTCTGGTATACAGTTCTGGTCGCTACATCTCATAAAAGACATCGTGGAACTGGAAAAGGTGCAGAAACAGAGCGACTCAAATGAGAACTGGGCTGGGGCACCTCCCTGATGAGGAAAGGCGACAGTGTTTGGGGCTCTTTAGTCTAGAGAAAAGGAGCCTGACGGGGGAACACGGTTGAGAGGTCTAAAATTATGCAGGGGGTGGATAAAGTGGATAAAGGGAAGCTCTCTTCCCTCTCACAAAATACTAGAACCGGGGGACATCCACTCCAATGGAGTGTTGGGAGAGTGAGAACAGACCAAAGAAAATCTTTCTTGACCCAGCGTGTTGTTAGACTGTGGAACTCCTTGCCACAGGATGTGGTGATGGCACCTGGCCTAGATGAAAAGGGGATGGGACAGATTTCTGGAGGAAAAGTCCATCACAGGTTACAAGCCATGATGGGGATGTATAATCTCTAAGCTTAAAAGGAAGGGAACTCAAAATGCCAGATAGAGGGGAGGGGGATCAGGAGACAGGTCTCTCGTGGGCTCCCAGAGGCATCTGGTGAGGCCATGGTGAGATACAGGGAGCTGGACTAGAGGGGCCCTTGGCCTGATCCAACAGGGATCTTCTTAGGCTCTTAATTATAAGAAGCAACCCATCCTTCTCTGGGAAGGAATTCACGCACTCCATAGATAAAGATCATGAACCAGAGAGTCAAGCTGGGGAAACTGTTGGGAGGTTACCCAAAGTTCTGAGAGTTTATCTAAGAAAGCAATGGCTTTCATCATTTTCACAGACAGATAAGCAAAAGAAAAGTCAGCATTATAAGAATTTCATAAGAACAGAGCTCTCTTTATAAACACCTACATATGTGTACCTATATGTAATTGTAATATATGAGCAATATCTGATTGTGGTTAAGTAAAAATTACAGTATATTGTTGAACATAGAAACCAATGCACTTTCCTTCACGGTATTTTTCACTGGTCAGTTCAGTATCTCCATGAATCCCTCTTCTTTCTAGTTAAGGTTCTTGACCCCGACATGCTTTGCCAAAATAATAGTTTTATGCTTCTCCCTTTACCTCAAAAACCCTTCATCCATTTGTATAGGTGTCGCCGTTGGAGCTTTCCACGTCCGTGGCATGTACAGTACTCTCCCTGTGATGCTTTCATCATCCTATCAACAAATAGTGAGCCTCATGGGTTATCAACCCCCACTGAAAGTTGAGGGGGACATGGATGGGACCACGTGTTGGGTATCCCCCCCCCCCCATTTCTCTTCAACCACTCTTCTAATCTTTCTCTCTCTTTCCAGTTTCTTCAAGTAGCTCAGCTGGAGGTTGCTTCATACCGCCCAACCTTTGACCAAGACAGATGACAAGAGGTACATAACACAGTGGGCTTAGTGAGGGAAGACTTGCCTTCTCCCACATGGCCACGGGTGTAAAGCCTCAGACCAGAAACCCTCTTCTGAGGGTTCCACCACCAGAAACGAGGAGATCAGCAATGGTGTGGACCTTCTCTGTGGTGGCACCTGACCCAGCAAGGATGACTCCTCCTCTGTTCGACTGATTGGATGCACTAGTTTAGGACTTCTTGACCAGCCTAACCCGCCGATTCACAGCTGTAGCTTTAAGGGTTCCCTTCTGCTTATTCTACAAGTGATTATTCTTGGATTTTGGTTTTACGTCTAAACGGCAAGCAACCTCAGAAATGTCCCATTTCAAAAGCCAGGTGGACATTGATGACATAAACAAGTCAAGCACATCTGGAAATTGCGACATACAGTGGCTTACAAAGATTACGTCATCCTCCCAAGGCATTCCCCATCCCCATAATTAATAACATCCAAGTAGAAACAAACAGATTCTGTCATACATCGATGCAATGCCACAAAGCTCTCCAACTGCGGTTTCTGTACTTCTGTAACTTTAGATCCCCAGCAGACCTCTGGTAATGAAGACTGTTTGGGGGAAGTTGTGGCAAAATTGTGTATCTAGCCTACACAAAACTAGCTGAGGTATCACGATATAACAGCAAGCATGTGGTATAGTGGATAGAGAGGGCTTTTTCTCAGTCCTGCTATCTTCACAGGTGAGTTTATTGGGGTCATGGGAGGGGGCCTTCTCTGTTTCTGCTCCCAGACTTTGGAACTCCCTCCCACTAGAAACCAAGCTGATCCCATCTTTGCTGTCCTTCCGCAAACAGGCGAAGCCCTCTATCTCCAGGTCACCTGAGAGACTGATTACCTGAGTGGGGTTTTCAAATGGATTGTTGTGTCTTAACTGCTTTGAATGTGTTTTGGTGTTGCTGATGTTTTTTTAAGTATATATGCACTTGTGATAGCTTTAATGTTGTCATTTAATAATGTAGGCCACATTGGGTCCTTTTAAGGAGAAAGGTGGGATAAATGTATTTTAAACAGACAGACAGACAGACAAGTAAGTCAGTAAGTAAGTAAGTAAGTAAGACTCGCGAGACCTGGGTTCAAATTTCTGCTCAACCATGGAAACTCACTAAGGAGAAGCCCTGGCAAAACCATTCCTTGATCATCTTACATACCTTGACAACTCTACTAGGGCCAACATAAATCAGATGTGACTTATTAGAACTGAAACACACATGTGGAAAAGTATGTCACACCGATTCACATGAGAACTGTGTTTTCTTATTATTTGAACACTGTCTTCTTTTTCCTGCTAGGGAATTGATACAGCGCAAGAGCCGGCACCCGCTAACGTGAAAAGAGAAGGCAGACCCATATATAAGAATACTGAAATAACTTTAATGATTTTTGGTAAGTAGAAATTGTGGTTTAAAAACATACAAAATTCCATTGTAAAACAAGGACTTTATGATCTGGTATAGAAAATATACACTCTAACCATAGAACGACATATTTTCACAAACACAGCATCAACCCGCCTCCGTGTTTAGACTGGCTCAATAAAGCTCTCCTCTTCTGTAACGTGCAATGCAAAAAAAAAAAAAAAAAACTTATCTGGCCTTCAGCCTGGAGTGGGACAGCAAGAATTATAACACAGTCAATGGCGTAAAGTTGACCTACAATGTTATGTTGCTCACAGCTTAGTTACAAGGCATCGGAGCGAGCCCCTTAACCACCTAACCACAGGCCATCAGGATCTGTGTTCGTAGCAGAGAGGAGAAGTCGGACAAGGAGCCAAGAATTAGAACCAAGTTATCAGCCAAGAAGGCGGCGCTAGCCTGGGCTCCGTAGTTATGCTTCAGAACAGCGAAAACGTATCTTTCTGGACTACAATTCCCAGAATCCCCTAGAATTCCAGGATTCCCAGAATCCTTGGAGGTGCAGTTCCCCCTAGAAGGAAAGACTCCCAAGTTCTGGAGCAGAAGGTGGAAAGTTCTGTCTCTGGTTTGCATGTCAGCGCCTCTTGCAGGCAGCTGACCCCCCGGTGCAGCCTAGGATGGAAAGGATGATGAGTGGCTGCCTCGGCTCTCTAGGACAAAAGAAATTTGGGGTGCAGGTGGAGAATTCTGGCAAGGGCTTTAACCCAGACGGAAAGAACCTACCCTCTCCTCACCTTCCATGTCCCCGTTCACACCCCGTTCCTCTCAAGCGGTGGTTTCCCCAGAAGTTCTTGGACTACAACTCCCAGAAATCATGGGCAGCACAGCCAATGGTGAAGGCTTCTGGGAGTTGTAGTCCAAGACCCTCTGGGGACCCATGCTTGGGAACCCCTGCTCTAAATAACTAAGAGCAGCTCTGCTGTACTTGCAAAGCACCAGTGCAAAGATTCCTGATTTGCTGGAAAAGGGGGAGGGTGGTGGTAGGAAAATGCCCATCATGTCTTAATGGAAGAAACATACTGGGTTTTATCGGTGTTGCAACTTTTACGAGCATTGTGTGCCTGCCAGGGCTCTGTAGGAGTGTAGATAAGGCAGTCAGTGGCGTCTCTGTGTTGTAAACACAGGAGCCGTTCTGACATAATAAAAAAATAAAAATAAAATGAACAACTTTCCAAGAATCTCAGTTTTTGGTTGGTGGAAAAAATTAACCCATTCCAGCGCTCAGGCTACAAACATTGGCCTGGGAAGGATGAGTTTGGCTATTTGGTCCAACTCAGAACACAGTTCTTAAGACTAGGGAGATTTCTGTGTCTCTATGAGGAATGTCAAACTTGTGGTCTTTTTTTCAATGCTAAAAAAACTCCCTCAATGTCAGGAGGTCCGTGAAATTGCGGGCATACACATTCACAGAAAATTCAGAATTACAGATTGATCACCCTTTTTCCCCCTTCCATGGTGTTACCATAGCAGATTATCCCAAAATATTGCACTGCATGAAAACCTTGTACATAGAGTAATGGAAATGTGATACTAGTTATTTCAAGAACATGACCTCTTATTTATGTGTGTTTGGGTTTAGGTCTACTTACTGTGAACCTGATAACACACACACACACACCCTCTCCTCTTTTGCCACTGAAAAATCTTGCAAGGTTGAAACTCATCTGTCACTTGTGGCTAGGATACTTCATGGAGGGTGTTCATGACTCTCTGCCTTTTAATATATCCTTTTTGTAAACAATGTGCCGAAATATTTTAAATTTTAAACGTTCAGGTTTGTATGGGTGACAGTAAATTCAGTTTTTTTAAAAAAAAAAATTAGTATCCCAGATTTTTATAGTGGTTTCTTCCTTCTTAAATTTCCCCTTTGTGGTCTTCAAAGGGACAGAATGAAAAGCACCAGGTTTTGGACCACATATCCCAGAATCCCCTAGCCAATTTGACCATAGTCGTGGTGCAAAAAACCCACCACTCCAAAACATTTCCATGTTCTGTTTTTCATTTTCTTTATAACTTTCGTTTCAAGATAATAAAGGGAAATTAAAAAAACAAAACAAAACAAACAAGCAGGCTTCCTAGCTGGGGGATTCTGGAAGCTGTAGACCAAACAAGTAACTTTTCCAAGTTCAGGCAGCATATACCCATTCAAACGAGTTTCATTCCAGATCAGAAGGGGAACAAATAAAAGTTCCTGAGCAGCCCTGAAGTTCATTTCTTGTTTTCTCAGAGGTATTTCGTAGAATCATGTAGTAATGGAATTGCAAGAGGACTATAATGCTATCAATTCTAATGCTTGAGGCAGCAATCCAAATATTAGTATATTTAGTATATTAATATAGTATATTTATATATTAATGTACTCTACTTCATTTACATTTTATCTCTGCGATATTTTAATAAATAACACAGAAATGCTATGTCTGCAATCCTATACATCGTCATCGTTATCTTCATCGTCGAGTCGAGTCTGATTTATAGAGACCCCTTTCAGGGTTTTCCAGGTTAAAAATACTCAGAAGTGAGTTCCCACATCCCTTTCTTCCAGGGGGGTGCTCCAGGACTGTTGTGCCGCATGCCCAAAGCTGGCTCTTCTCTCAAGAGACACCGTGGGGAATTTGAACTCCCCACCTCTGGCTCCATAGCCAGAGAACTGAGCCACTTGGCCGTGGAATCCACTCAATCAGGTGAGACTTACTTCTGAGTAGAAATGCCTAGGATTGCACTGCTAATCTCATAACCCTATTGGGAAACGCTTCTTAATCTTTTCTTGCAAGTGTTGGAGGCTCATACGTCCGATGGCTCCCCAGAGCTTCTTAAACACAGAATCTGCCCCTTCGGTGTCCTTAAGCCGGGTGAGGTAGCGATGAAGTTCCACCTGGAGCTCCTCGTAACTCGTCTTCTGGTTCATGCCGGAGGGGAGGCTTCTGCTGATGATCCGCTTCAAGCGGTTCAACCTTCTGATGGACTTGATTTCGTAAGGGACGAAGTCAATGAGGGCCTCCTGGCAGACCTCCATTCCTGGACAAGGCAAAACAACAATAGAGGATGAGAGGGTGACTGTGGATAAGATCAGTGGTTCTTAACCTTTGTTACTCAGATGCTTTTGAACTGCAACTCCCAGAAACCCCAGTCAGCACAGTTGGTGGTGAAGGCTTCTGGGAGTTGCAGTCCAAAACTCCTGAGTAACCCAAGGTTAAGAACCAGTGGATAAGATGATCTCTTCCAACTCCTCCTGATTCTCTAGGTTGCCATCCTGAGTGCCTATTTAAAAACCAGGGGTACTAGACCAGAATTTAAATTCGTAAGCATTTAATATCTGAGCTTTTATTCAAACAAAATTTTTTTTTTCATAGTGGCTTCCAAGACAGAAAGAGAAAGAGAGAGAGAGAGAGAGAGAGAGAGAGAGAGAGAGAATAGTTTAAAAATCCATAGATAATCTAATTACACAACAAAAGACACAACTCATGACATGTCTCATAGGGTAGAGATTGTGAGGCTTCCGCCTTTAAAAAAAGGTTGTCCTGCTGGTCTCTGGTGCCAGCCAGCAGCTTCACAATTAGAAGGTAGGAGGCTGTCACTCCGCAGATCCAACTGTTTTTTAAAATGGCCTGTGATGGCCCACTCAAGGTGTATATTGCAGCGCACACCTTGGCGTGAGCAATCACCCGGCATCAGCAACCTAATTTGCAACTGGCAAAGTGGCAAAAGAGCACTAGAGGATTCTCAGACATCTTTTACTGCATAAGGCAGCTCCGGTTCTAATGGCAAAGCTGTCCTCTCTTCTGGGTCTGCTGTTTAGCATCCACAGGAAGAACAACACAGGAAGAACAACACACAGGGTTGCTTCTCCTATATGGACTGGAAGAGAACCGCATTTCTGTCTCAGGCCAATCAAATTACATGTTAAAACACACACCCCAAGAGGCATCTATATTACAAATCTATAACTTATTACTGCCATAGGACTAGCCCTCACCACATCTCCTCTGGTGGACCCCTTCCGACTGCAGGTGAAGGCTCGTGCAATGGCACACTCCATATACCCATTCCCTGCACACAGAAAGCTAGGATAGCAGGGTTAAGACAAGGAGAGGGCCTTGCTCCCTGACATGTTAGTTTTCTATGTGTAGGGATGATGGTTTCTGTGTGGGAAATCCAGTGATACAATCCCCTATTCGTTGCCGGAAGCGGTCAGGAATCAAGTTTTATTTTGACGGCCAGAGTTCTTGAAGGAAGTGATGGTGGGAGATTTCTATTCTGTGAAGGACGCGGGGCAGTCCAGCAGAGAGCCCTCAGCATCCTCACAACATCAGAGTTGGGCAGGATTTCAGCGAAGGCCCGAAACGAGATGTGTGCCCTTTCCAAAGGTGTTACGAACCCCACGCACCTGGGGCTCAAGGACTCACCTGGTCTGTCTCCTCCGTCTTCTTGGTTGAGCTTGCAAGAGGTGCAGAAGGTGTCGTGAAACCGGTTCCCGGGGACGTTGACCTCCAGGCCTTGCGCAGAGCAGTTCTGGTGCACCCGGCACGGCTCGGTGCTGGAAACCAAGTAGGAGAAGGTCCCGGCTGGGCACAGCGTACATTTGGTATCTTCACGAGGGTTGCCTATATGAGACATAACCAGGACAGACGGGCGTCAGCAAAGCGAAGCCTCTCTATCCAGGCCAACGAGAGTCAGGCGCACAACGCTGGGCACTGTATAAAATGAGCCACATATTGCAATGGCTTTGCCAGATCTAACCATAATAATGATCAAAGCTTTCCTTGGGGGAACGGCTGCCTCATCGATGCTGAACACTCTTTGATCGGCTCCACTGAGTACTTGCCGTGTCTGGCCATTACTGCTCTTTCCTCTCCAAAGCTGAAGCGGCCCAAGATATTTTGCTGCCAGAGGGGATGACGACCAAAAGCCAGCTGGGTGAGCAACTGCATCTTGTTTCAACAGAGACAGCAGGATAGCTCAAGTGGGGAGGGCAGTAACGCTGTGCCCCGCTTACTCCCCTAACGCTCCAGTCTTCCTAAGGATACGGCTCCAAAGAAAGATCAAGGAACTGCAGTTTTGTAAGGCGGGCAAGAGGGTCAAAGTAGAATATGCCTTCTCTGTGATTCACCTGTCAAATTAGAGAATCTAACACTCCAGGCTTCCCTAAAGAGTCGTACAGAACTTAGAAGAACCTCTAAGCAGAAAACTGGAAGCCCGTGTTCTTCACAGCTGGCATTATCCCAATGAAGAGTTCATTCCGGTACAAACCAGGATGAAAATTTGCACCCTTACTCTAACTTTCTTGCTTCTTCATTTCGAGATCTTTCAAGTTATCCCCCCCAGACTGATAGCCCAATTTTCTTTTAAAAACAAAAAAACAAAAAAACCTGATGGCCGCCTTTTTTATTTTAAAAATACACTGAAAACTGTGACTCTTTCTTAGAAATGTATAGATACAGGTTTAAATACAATATATCAGACATGGACTCATATCAACTTGGCTACGGTGAAACCCTTCGGAATTCTGTGTTAATAATTCTCCGTTAATAAGCCGCAACAGAATGACTGAAATTGGCAAATCAAATGCATAACACCCCCCCCCCAAAATCATACTGACATAAATTTACAAAATAAATTCTTACCCCCAGCTCAGTCTCTTCCCAATATAGGTACGCCTCCCACCCTGGCTGCTAACATTCCAGGACTGCTGTTTATACTCGTGCTGGCTGGATAGCTCAGTGGTTTAGGTAGAGGCTAGGAGTTTGATCCCCCCCCCCACTGTGCCTCCTGTGAGTAGAGCCAGCCTGTGTGGCCTTGGGCCAGCTGCCTATTCCCAGAAGAAGGGAAGGGAAAACCACTTCTGAGCACGGTCTTCCCGGAAAACCCTGAAAGGTGTTGCTATACATCAGAACTGACTTGAGAGCCCATGATGATTATTATTTATACTTGTAATCTGTTTCCATCAACTGTTGGCTAATTTTGCATTGTTTGCAGGTTACTTTCAATAGAATCTGATAAAAACTTTCCATGAGCCTTGCTAGCATAGCAGATCAGGTCTCTTGTCAACGGTAAGGTTGACCCATGGCCATTGAAGCAGATAACAGGGCTTTGATGAATCTGATTGTACACTTTCTGCAAGTTAGCACTGGAGTACGTTACCAGCTCAGTAAATAGGATAATATTAATAACTCTACAAACACATTCCATTGTTTTAAAGGGTAAGAATTACCTCTTGGTGCACCAGTTCTGCATTACAATTGATACGCCACTTAGGATCTTGACAAACACATGTGCCCTTTGAGAAAGGGAGCATCACAGGTGTGCAAACACCAGTCATCCAACTTGCAAGTCAAGCCCATTTGATGGTCTGGCTGATAAATACTGCATTGTGTCTGTTCACTTAATAAAGCCTCCCATCCATGCAGGCATAAGGGTTTCTGAAATTAGCAGCCCTCTGCTTTGGGGCAGGACAAAGAATTCAATTCATGTCAACCAAATGCAATCCACCTTTTTGTGTGTGTGTATTTCGTCGTTAAGTCGTGTCCAACTCTTTGTGACCCCATGGACCAGAGCACGCCAGGCCCTCCTGTCTTCCATTGCCTCCCAGAGTTGTGTCAAATTCATGTTGGTTGCTTCGATGACCCTGTCCAGCCATCTCGTCCTCGGTCGTCCCCTTCTCCTCTTGCCATCGCACTTTCCTAACATCGAGTTTTTTTCCAGGGAGTCTTCTCATCAGATGGCCAAAGGATTCGAGCCTCCGCTTCAGGATCTGTCCTTCTAGTGAGCACTCAGGGTGGATTTCCTTCAGAATGGATAGGTTTGTTCTCCTCGCAGTCCAGGGGACTCTCAAGAGTCTCCTCCAGCACCACAATTGAACAGCATCCATTCTTTGGCAGTCAGCCTTCTTTTTGGTCCAGTTCTCACTTCCATACACTGGAAAAACCATAGCTTTGATTATGCAGACCTTTGTTGGCAAGGTGAGGTCTCTGCTTTTTAAGATGCTGTCTAGGTTTGTCATTGATTTCCTCCCAAGAAGCAGGCGTCTTTTAATTTCATGGCTGCTGTCACCCTCTGCAGTGATCATGGAGCCCAAGAAAGTAAAATCTGTCACTGCCTCCAGATCTTCCCCTTCTACTTGCCAGGAGGTGATGGGACCAGTGGCCAATCTAACGAGCACATCACAAAACATGAGGGTTGCTGCTTACTAGAGATGCGGCTGAATGGAAATTGCGGCCACTGATTTGCAGGTGCAACAGAGATGGCTGTGCGGAGAGGACTGACCGCCTGTGGGTTTCCTTGTGTGTATCTGTCACAAACAGTTCTGAAGCACCTCTAAGAAGGGATGGGAATTTGAGCTGTGGGACACGATGTCAAGTGAGACTTAAGTCACACCTGTGACTCCACTCAAGTTTTTTTAATACTCAGACTCGAAACCTGCCTGCCCCCCCCATTTATCTGAGGGGGGAAAGCTTGTTTTTAACAGGGAATCAGAATCAGGGCTTGGGAGTCAGGACTTGGCACCCAGGATTCGGGCTCAGATCTGAGGCTTGAACCCAAAGACTGGCCAACATCCGTGCTTCTAAGGCCCCGAGTTCTCTCTTCCACCTGCAGAGCTTCACCAGAAACCGTTGTGAAGCGGAGCATAGTGCTACTGAGTTTGGAAAGAAAGGGCGTGGAATCCTGAGCTTCCAACAACCAGCAAAAGAGTCTTGTGGCGTCTCAAAGGCTGCAGCTTTTATTTGGCTAAAAACTCTTGCAGACAGCAGCCTGCATCTTCAGATCACAGCAGCTGATCTCAAAGGAAACTTGTTTGTTAATTTCAGACCCCTTGCGTCCCTGGGGAATTTTCTGAGTTGCCCGGGGTGGGAGTCAGTACCCGAGCCAAGATCTGAATCTAAACCTCTAGGTGTCTGCTAATCTACCATTGCCTTGGAGAGTAATACACAGCCTTCTCCTTTTATCCGGAGTGCAGGAAGTGAGGGAATTCCCCAGCCATGAAAGCAAAGCAAAAGCACCAGTGAAAGTGGAGACAGTTCTCAAAGCTATGCACTCTTGGGACCAGCCTGGGACTGCCGCCGGTTCTCCTGCAGGCTAACGGAAGGAGGTGATGACAACTGAGGGGGGAAATGGCCAGGATTCGGCCTCAGATGGAAATCTCAGTACACCATTAATCAGCCCTAGAAAATCAAAAGCAATCATCAGATCAGCACCACGAGCACTAGTAGCGTCCATTTCCTTCCTTTCCTCTGAAATATTTGCAGCATGAACGATGCGTCTTAAGGGAAAGGCGGTAGCTGCTAAGAATCCTAGTGCACTTTCCACCTGCTTGTTTGTTTCAAAATCAGCAGCTACTCACTGACCATTCCTAGGTGTTTCTTTTGTGACACTATCAGTGCGCAGCTTGGAAGTGTTTGTAGGGTTTTTTGGGGGGGGCAGGTGGACTACAAGCTCCAGAATCCCCCAGCCAGGACAGCAGTAGCCATGCTAGGATCCTGGTCTCAAAAAGGTGTGTTCCTAAGCTCTAATCAATGTATTCTACTTGTCTCTCATACAGTTATAAAACCCAGAAAAGGCTGACTCTTTCATCTCAAGAACATCTAAGTGCAAGTCTGTGTACTCATCATTATCATCATCATAATCTTTGAACTCAACCCTGAGTGCTCACTGGAAGGACAGATCCTGAAGTGGAGGCTCCAATACTTTGGCCACCTCATGAGAAGAGAAGAAAAGACTCCCTGGAAAAGACCCTGATGTTGGGAAAGTGTGAAGGCAAGAGGAGAAGGGGACATCAGAGGATGGGATGGATGGACAGGGTCACCGAAGTGACCAACATGAATTGGACCCAACTCTGGGAGGCAGTGGAAGACAGGAGGGCCTGGCGTGCTCTGGTCCATGGGGCCACGAAGAGTCAGACATGATTTAACAACTAAACAACAACAATCTTTGAGGTGCGGAGCTGGAAGAGACCCTCTGGATCATCAAGTCCAGCCTCTGTCAAAGAGGCATAAGTGGGGAATTGAACTCCCAACCTCTTGCTCCAAAGTCAGACACCTAAACCACTGAGTTCTCCAGCAGTCCAACACTCTATTATCACCAGTGCAAAATGATTGTGTGCAGGAGCAGACGGTGCATTACAGAACCTTCCCATTCATGCTCAGGAGTTTCCACACATCCTGACCCACCTCAAGATGCATCTACTTGCCCAACAAAAGATTCTGACTCTTTAGTTTCAGAGATGGAGCACATGAACCTTCAAGGGAGAGATGGGTGTTCTCCAGACGTCTTGTGCTCCAACCCTGGACCTTGGGCAACTCCCAGACTCTGAAAAAGAGCAGTATTTTTGGTTTTTTATTTAAGAAAAAGGCTGGAGAAGGCCGTTTTGCTTCCAAATGCCCAAATTAAAAATAAAATAAAATAAAATAAGGAGGAACGCATGAGGCTATGGGCCCACCCTGACAACACGGCAAAATTGCTCAAGGGGATTTTGTTTCTGAGCAATATATATATATTTTTTGAGCAATATATATATATATATATATATATATATATATATATATATATATATATATATATATATATATATATATATATATATATATATATATATATATATATATATATATATATATATATATATATATATATATATATATATATATATATATATATATATTTGAGCAATATGTATTGCCCAAAATATTGCTCAAAAAAAAATCTCCTTGAGCCATTTTGCCTGGAGGCTGCAGGTGGCCCATGCTTGATTCGAAGAACGACACGCAGAGCAGCTCATACCAAACGTAACCTCCACAAGACAACTCAGAAAGAAAAAAGTTAGGGCTGAGCCTGGTCACCAGAACCCATGAGCCCAAGAGTTCAGTTCTCAGATGACCCCTGCTACAACCATACGTACCCACAGCCATGACTCGGCTTCCCAGAGGACACTTCGAGTGCCTCTGGCAGAAGTCCCACTCAACGTGGTAGCCCGGCTTGCATTGACACTCCCGGTTGTGTGTCCTGTTGCACGGCCGGGCCTCCTCTTCCAGGCTGTTGCAGAACATGTTGCAGTAGAGGCAGCTGTCGAGGTAATTCCAGAACTCTGTGTAGTAGTTCTCGGGACACGGCTTGCAAACGGTCTGCTTCCCCGCGGTGCAGGGCTCGGCCACGTGCGTCCCCGGCGGGCACTGCTGGCACTCGTGTATCTCGTTGGTCTGGTGATCTTTCCATTTGTAGGTGGGCTGTGAGAGAATGCCGGGCAAACTCAAGAGAGGGAGGCTGAAAACCATCCACTGGAGGGGAAAAGAAAAAAAAACGAGTGAGGAAACGCTCCGGCCACCTGGATTGCCCAGACTCCCTTAAAGCCTGGGAGCTATTTTGCAGACTACAACCCCCCAGAATCGCCTGGCTAGTGTCCCTCTTAGTGATGGAGGGGATCCTGGAAAATGGCAATTCAAAAGGTGGAGCTTAGCATTTGGAAATCTTCCTCTCTTTTTTTGGACTACAATTGCCAAAGTTCCCCCAGTCAGCAAGGGATACTGGGAGGTGAAGACCAAAAAATAAATGTTTCCAAGTCCTGGTGGAACCATCTGTAACATGGTGACTTAAGATATGGAACCCATTCCAGACAGACACCGGCTCCTGCCCTATGAGCTGGCTTAGAATCCTAGAATCATGGCGTTGGAAGGGTCCTCTAAAAGGCGATCGAGTCCAACCCCCTGATCAAGGCAGGAATCCAAATCAAAGCAGATCTGCAATGTGGTTGGCTAAATTTCTCCAGTGTTGGAGCACTCACCACCTCCCATGGCAACTGGTTCCACCGTCATACTTCTCTAACAGTTAAGTTTTTCCTGATCTTCAACTGAAATCTGGTTTCCTGTAACTTGAGCCCACTGTTGCGTGTCCTGCACTCTGGGATGATCAAGATCAAATCCTGCCCCTCCTCTGTAGGACAACCTTTCAAGTCTTTGAAAAGTGCTCTCCTGTCTCTCCTCCGTCTTCTTTTCTCAAGGCTAAACATGTCCAGTTCTTCCAGTATTTCCTCACTGGGCTTGCTTTCCAGCCCCCTGATACTCCTCGTCACCCTCCTCTGAACTTGTCCCAATTTGTCAGCATCCTTGAAATGTGGGGTCCAGAACTGGACACAAGACTCAAGGTGAGACCTAATCGGTGCTGAATAGAGGAGAAGAAACACCTTATTCAGGGACGTGGTGGCGCTGTGGGCTAAACCGCAGAAGCCTGTGCTGCAGGGTCAGAAGACCAAGCAGTCGTAAGATCGAATCCACTCGACGGAGTGAGCTCCCGTCGCTTGTCCCAGCTCCCGCCAACCTAGCGGTTCGAAAGCATGCAAATGCGAGTAGATAAATAGGGACGACTTCGGTGGGAAAGTAACAGCATTCCGTGTCTAAGTCACACTGGCCATGTGACCACGGAAGATTGTCTTTGGACAAAACGCTGGCTCTATGGCTTGGAAACGGGGATGAGCACCGCCTCCTAGACTCAAACACGACTGGACAAAAATTATCAAGGGGAACCTTTACCTTTACCTAGCACGTTATGGGATCTGGAGACTGTACTTCTGTTGAAGAAAATCTATATCAAAGTGAATACAGCTCAGACAGCAACCAGCTGACAATCATCGGATACGCTGATCTCACAGAGTGAAACCCAAATGAGTCGGAGTTTTCAAAGAGAGGCCTGGGTACGTCTTGTTCAGTCAAAGCTAAAACAGTGGCACCTTTAAGACTAACCCATTTATCTCCAGCTTTTGTGACACATTCAGCTGTGTTCAAAGAATTGGACTGTGACTCAGGGAAGTTCACAGTGAAATAAATCTGTTTAATCTGAAAGGTTTCTGTTTCATTTCTCCTGAACCTCAGGGTGAAAGCAGTAACAATGCCTGGAACCTGGGGCAGGTTGACGGGCTGGTCGATTTGCAGTTTTAAAACAAAGTACGAGACAGAAGTCTTTGGAAATCTACTGCAGATGACCCAGCGAGGTTTGGGACCTGTGTCTCCCGCCATGATTCAACTCCCTCAATTTTTTTCCTTATAAAACTGGTGTTTTAAAAACTCTAGTGGCAGTTTGGGGGGGGAAAAAACCTCTTTGGAGGGATTTAGGAGCAACCACTGAACATGGGGGGGAAAGTCCTTCCCACACCTCCTAGAGGTTTCAAGGGGTTTTCAGGGGAAAATGCATGCTGAATGTTCACAGGAGAGCCGTGGACCATGCAAAACCCACTCCTGCTCTAAAATAACAAAGGCTGAGAGCCAAAAGTCCTACCAATTAAAACTGTGTGGTAACAATTAAGGTCCATCTCCCTTGACTAATGAACTAAGGGCACAGTTGAAAGATCTCCTAGACCAAGCTCATCCAAATAATCTTTATTTTTTTAAAAAAAACCAAAACTTGGCTGAACATTCCAACGTGTCTACATTCCATAGGATTCCCTACCAAGCTGGGAAGTGAATAAGACGTACAAAATATATAAGGCTTTAGCCATTAGCTCTAAGCTAGCTAAACTGCCAGCCTAGCGCTCCCGCCAACCTAGCGGTTCGAAAGCATGCAAATGCAAGTAGATCAATAGGGACCACCTCGGTGGGAAGGTAACAGCGTTCCGTGTCTAAGTCGCACTGGCCATGTGACCACGGAAGATTGTCTTCGGACAAAACGCTGGCTCTATGGCTTGGAAATGGGGATGAGTACCGCCCCCTAGAGTCGAACACGACTGGACAAAAATTGTCAAGGGGAACCTTTACCTTTACCTTAGCTAAACACCAACGCTTTGACTCCTCGCCCAGTTGGCTTTTTTGGCTTTTCTGAGCCCGGCTGAAACTGTTTTTAATTGGTTCTATATCTTAGAAATAGAAATCAACCCTGAGTGCTCACTGGAAGGACAGATCCTGAAGCTCAGGCTCCAATCCTCTTGGCCATCTCATGAGAAGAGAAGACTCCCTGGAAAAGACCCTGATGTTGGGAAAATGTGAAGGCAAGAGGAGAAGGGGACAACAGAGGATGAGATGATTGGAGAGTGTCATCGAAGCTATGAACATGAATCTGACCCAACTCTGGGAGGCAGTGGAAGACAGGAGGGCCTGGCGTGCTCTGGTCCATGGGGTCACGAAGAGTCGGACACAACTTAACGACTAAACAACAACAACAATATCTTAGAAGATGAGACAGAGACATCCAGAGGACGTCTGTTTCTGATAAGGCAGCCCACTGCGCTAATTAGCTTGATAATGTGATGCATCAAGCGAATATACTGCAGACACCTTAATGAACAGTAGAAAGCCTCTCAAGGAATAAGAAATGAGAGGAGTGAGATTTTGCCTTTATGTAAGTTTAGGACTGAATATCATATAAGAAAGCTAGCCATCCTTTGTTCCAGATCCCCTGCTTTTTGAGCACTCACAATTGCACTTGTGATTTCTGAGCTCAAAATAAATCGCTTTTTCGCTTTGAGAAACTCTCTGGTCTTTTCCTCTGCTCCATTTCCCGTGGGCTGTTCACTTTTTGGAAGGGTTCAGAGTGACAAAGCCACATCACTCTGTTGTAATCAGTATTGCAAGTTAAAAAAGGATCTGAGGGTTGGTCATCCGTCAAAACCCAGGAGCTAATGGGTTTCCCCAAGATCATTTGGGGAAAGACAGAGGAATGGTTTAATTCAAGATAAAGCAAAACCATCTATTCATTTTTAACAAAGAGTTAACTCCGCCAATTCATCCGTTTGTTGGAAGACCTCAGAGAGCTCAGAGAAGTTGCTTTTAAAGGACATCTCCTAGAATTTCCCGGTAGCGAGGCCAATAGTTGTATTAAAAAAAGTAACTTTTCCAAGCTGTGGGAAAGATCTTAGTGTTGAACTTCAAAGCTAAATGGACCATTAATTGTTGAGCTAATAACTGAAAAGTCGTCACTCCTCGTGTTCCTAAAGTATAAATACAAAGCAATAAAAGAATAATAATCTTGCCAGCCTCTGGCTCCAGAGGCCAACACCACTGAGCTATCTAGCAATCTCTATAAACTCTGTATTCATAAATGACTGAGATGATTCTGGGTTTGATATCTTTTCCAGAATCTTGGTGGTTTTTAGTCTACTAAAACAGCTGGGATTGATTTTTTTTAAAAAGGTCATTTTAACAAGTTCCATCTCCAGCTAAAACAAGCCAGATGAGCACAGAAATGCCACGCCAAAGGAAAAAAAAAGACTTTGAAGTTACCGCATTTTGTAGTGTTAGTTTAGAACAGATCCAGAAACCCAGTGTGGTTGCCCGCAGGGTTTTTTCCAAGCTTCATAAATATTCTGAGCAAGTTACTGCATTTTTTTTAATTTTTTTTTGGTCTTCTACGGTTCAGCATATTGAGGTTCCTCATTTCTAACTACATACCATCCGCTGCCTTGGGAACTGACAGCCACTAGAATATTCCTCATCACAAGTGAAAATTAGCAGCGCTCTTGAGTTGGTCTTGTTTTTCTTAAAAGGGCTGGCACAGATTATCAGAACAGATCACACTCTGTGTGGGGCGTTTCAAAGTGCAACAATCAACAGCTGATGATGAGCAAAGGGAGGGGATATCTAAAATAGGGGGTGGATATGACACACCCACACCCACTTGGCCACTGCATTTTCGTGTGGCGCAATTCCCTTCTAGAACAAATTGTGCCCCCTCCCTCTTGACTTTAATTTAATAGAGAATTAGCTTTTCCCCCAAATCCAGAAGTTTTTTGTTTGCTTGTTTTATTTAAACTACAGCCATCCGTGCGCCTCTAAAAGCCCACAAGCACAGACCGAGGAAACCGGTCTTCCTCTGTGGTTACCCTCTCTTACATAAGCAGCCAACCGGCTTTTAATGGCAAATCTCTTCTGAACCCAGAGAGAGAAAGAGAAAGATAGAGAGAGCTGTCAAAATATATAATTTTTGACAGATGTACCCCTTTTGCAGACTAAAGACTCAGTAGTATCGAGTGTAGGAACTCTGGAGGTGCAGCTGCTGACTGTGACATCCCCACCTTATAAGAAATGTCCGGTTGCGCAGGCCACTGGACTGGTGCACATTAAGAATTAAGGGGCGGTTCTTTTGTAAAGATTATGACTCCGGATGGCTCTTTCAAGGCATCCTGAAATACTTTGCATTACAACAGAGATGACATTCAATAACATGCTGTTGCTAGAGAAAACCATTTCTCTGTGAGTGACACTGAACTATTGTAGCTCAAAGGGAACAAGGACATCTGGGGTATGTGTGATTAATATCATAATCCCGGTCATGCAAAAACTCCCAGAAACGTTGATCCTGTGAGCCCTGGCTCCGCTACACCATGGGATAGAGAGTTCAATAATTCCACCAAATCTTTCTGTACCATTCAAGCTTATTTAGGTTCGCAGACGTCCTCAACCCAGAAACAAAAGTGGCTGAGAATATTACCGTTGATAAGTTTGTCCGGAGGGACATCCGTTTATAAATGGATATCATATTGCTGAGTGTTTTAATGTATCGCTCCGTCTCTTGCTTGGCCTCCAACTGTGTGGCTCATCCGGTGAAGAATTTTCAAATCTTCTGTCTGCAGTTCTGCGGCAAATAAACAAAGAGCTGAGTTATTATTACTCTTAACAAATCACCTTGTACAAAGCGCTAGAAGATCTTTATAGCCACTGGCTAAGTTTGGTTTGTTGGTTTGCTGGTTTTTACTTTCACTCAACATTACTGGACGTGCATGTAAAATAATTTCGTCAAAACCCCATGACATAAACTACCTAGCCTAGAATCCCGTCGGAGTCCTCGAGCACAGAAGAGCATGCTATTGTGTGAGCTCACTGTTATGCGCTCGGTCATGCCCCAGTTGTGCAAATGGTCTCGTGTCTGATCACGGAAGACGCAGCCCTGGGGGGGGGGGGGGAGACACTTGTGTGATCCCTTCTCCACATGTGGCAAAACCTCACAGCATTCTTGCATAGTCAGAGAAGAATGCCATCGAGTTTATTTGTCCATGTTATGTGCTATCAAGTCGCCCCGACTTGTGGCAAACCCATAATTGAGTAATCCCCCAAACATCCTCTCCTTAACAGCCCCGCTTAGCTCTTGGCATACTCTTGGAAGCCTATGGCTTCCTTTAGGAAGTCAGCCCATCTCGTATTGGGTCTTCCTCTTTTCCTGCTGCCTTCCACCTTCCTCAACATGATATAGTCTTTTCCAGGGGATCCTGCCTTCTTAGGAGGTGCCCAAAGTAGGATAACATTTTTGCCTCCAGAGAAAGTTCAGGCTTGATTTGATCTAGGGCCCACTTATTCATCTTTGTGGCCATCCAGGGGATCTGTAAAGCTCTCCTCCAGCACCACATTTCAAACAAATATTTTTGTTCCTATCAACTTTGACTTTATTGTCCAGCTTTCCTATCCATACATAGTCATTATAAATACGATAGCGGAGGTGATCTTCGTCTTCGTCTCTTGATTTAGATATTAGACCTAAATGCAGTCCTTCAGCTGTGTCTAATGAATACTTGAGAAGGGGTTCCGTGTGCTAAATCTGTCCTCTCCATACAGGAGGGCATTGGAAGTGATTATGGAGCACATTCCCATGCTCCCCATACCTGTGTATTTTATGTATATGCTTAAGGAGCAACCAAAAAGCGCCAGGGTCTAACTGGAATGTGTAATAAATCACCCAGCGGTGGCTGTGCTTTGAGCGTATCTCTTTTTCTCCCTCACTCCCTCTTATTTAACAAATCCAAATTATAGAACCATGGAGCTGGAAGGGGGCCTCTAAGGCCATCGAGTCCAACCTCGCGGTCAAGGCAGGAATCCAAATCAAAGCAGATCGGACAGAGGGTGGTGTAATTTTTTTCTTCTTGAATGCCTCCAGCCTGGGAGTGCTCACCACTGCGGGACGACATGGGCTCCATGTTTGTACTGCTCTAGCTGCTGAGATGTTTTCCCTGCTATTCAGCTGAAATCTGTAGCTTGAGCCCATGATGATGTGTCCTGCACTCTGGGATGATCGAGAACGGATCCTGCCCCTCCTCTATATGGCTGGCTACCTTCCATGTCTTTGAGAAGTCGTCTCCTATCTCCCCTCTGTCTTCTTTTCTCAAGGCTAAACAGGTCCAGTTCTTTCGATTGAATGCCTCCAGCGAGCAGAGAGGCTGCTTCTCTTCCTCGTGACAATCTTTCACGAATTTTAACAACGCTGTCCCAATATCTCTGAGAGTTAGGTAGAAGGGATTGGAACAGAATGAATTGCAGATGTATTTGAGCATCCGTGGTTGGGCACCACTTCACCCTAGGATTCAAGGTGTTGCAGGCAGAGTTCTTGACCAAGATAAAATCTGGATTTCCGTCATCACAATTCACACTTCCTTCTTCTCCTTGTATGCTAACAGCTCCTTATGTAATAAAATCTTGTAACACATTTTGTTTTTCTTTTGAGGGTTCCAGTAAGACTCCAACACAGTCAAAGAGCACGAAGCATTCCATTTACGGTGACGCCAGTTGTTAAAATCTATGACTACGGTTTGCGGTAAACAAGTTTTTAATTACATCGGCGTGCTAAAGTCTGAATAGAAAGAGATGATGTGAAAACATTGTGTGATTTTAAAAAACATTACTATAATGAGTTACACAACACATCTTTTCCATCTGGATTGGGGGAGCGGTTTCATAGTTGCCTGAAGAGACAGGTCTTTGCCTGCTTGCAAAAGGAGAGTCAAGATGGGGCCAGCCTGGCCTCCAGTGGAATGCAGTTCCAAAGTCCGGGAGCAGCCACAGAGAAGGCTCTCTCCCGTATACTCACTAAATGTACCTGTGAAGGTGGTGGGACTGAGAGAAAGGTCTCTCCTGATGATCTTAACACCTGAGTCAGCTCATCATGGGAGATACGGTCTTTGAGAAAACTTGGACCCAGACCCTTTAGGGCCTTATAGGTTAAAACCAGCACTTCAAATAGTACTGGTTTTAACCTATAAACTGATCGGCAGCCAGTGGAGCTGCTGAAAAAGGGGGGATTTGTGTGATCCCTGTGACTAGCCCCAGTAAGCAATCTAGTGGCAGCAATTTGGATCCTCGGAAGTTTCCAAACAATTTCCAGAGGCAACCCCACATTGAGTGTGTAATAGCAATTCAGATGTAACTATGACATGTGTCACTGTGGCCGAATCAGACCTCTCAAGAAACAGGCACAGCGGTCGCACGAGTGTTCATTGTGCAAAGGCACGCGTGGTCACCAGTAAAAACTGGGCAAGCGGGCTCAGAGACGAATCCAGGAGCGCCCCCAAGCTGCACACCAGTGTTCTCAGAGGGGGTAGCATCTCCATCCAGCACAGCCGGCGTGCTCTATTCCTTGATCTGCCTTTCGACTGACCCAGGAGCACCTCCGTCTTGTCCGGATTACGTATCAGCTTATTTGTCCTCATCCTGTCCATGACTGACACTAGACACTGGAGCAGAGCATCCTCTGATTTAGATGGCAAGGAAAAAGAGAGAGAGAGAGTTGGGTGTCATCCACGTCCTGGTGAAACCGAACCCCAAAACTCCAGACAATCTCTCCCAGCAGTTTCATGCAGATGTTAAATCGCACAGGAGACAAAACCGAACCATTGGGGGACATTACACCCCAAGAGCCAGGGTGTCAAGCATGGGTCCTCCAGCACCACTACCCAACACCATCCGCTGGCTTCCCTCCTCCAGGAAGAACCAGAGGATCTCTTTTAAAGTGCCTCCCAGACCCGTCCTGAATGAGAAATGGTCCCAAATGATACCATGGTAGCTGGTACTGAACGTCGCTGAGAGGTCCACCAGAACCAACAGGGACACACTCCCCCTGTCCAGTTCTTAGTGTGAGTCATCTACCAAAGCGACCCAAGCCAACTCATAACCAGGTCTGAAGCCAGACTGAAGTGGATCTAGATAATCCATCTCCTCCAGGAATCCCTGGAGCTGAGAAGCCACAACCTGCTTCAGCACGTTGCCCAAAAATGGGACATTAGAGACTAGTCGGCAGTTATCCAATACTGTGGGGTCCAAGGAGGGTTTTTTCCCCAATAATCATCTTACTGCTGCCTCCTTCAAGCAAGCTGGGATCCTACCCTGCTGCAAGGAGGCATTTCCTCTCCCTTGGATCCCTCGGCCAATCTCTCTCTGGCATCTTTTATGACCCAGGATGGGCAAGGGTCTAGGAGACAAGGGGTTGCCTTCACCGGTCCAAGGACCCTGTTCCAACTCATCAGGCTACAAAAACTGGAACTTATTCATCAACACAGGACAAGCAGGAGCTATAGTTACCTCTGCAGGACCTCTACAGCATCCAAGTCAGAGCGGATCTGAGCAATTTTGCCTGCAATGTGTTGGGCAAATATTTCACAGCGAGCTACCAAGTGGTCAGCGTTACCGTCCTGTGGGCCGTGATGTAACAGGCCACTGACCACTCGGAAGAATTCTGCTGAGTGACTCGGTGCAGATGCAATAGTGGCAGCAAAAAAAGGGACTTACTGTATTCACTTCCACCACTGCCAGGGAACAGGCCTCCCAAAGGGGTCTAGCCTGTGTTTGGTCGGATTCACTCTCAAGTTTTCCACCATTGTTGCTCTAGTCTGCGTCCCACTCGTTTCATCACCACCAGCTCCCCAATCAACCAGGGGGCCAGTTTGACTCGCTTTGTGGGAGTGCGCACTTCGGAGCGATGGTGTCCACAGCCCTGACTGTTTCCCCATTCCAGAGATCAACCAGAGCTTCAACCAAATTCCGTGCCAAGGTGACAGGAAACTCCCCAAGAGTAGTGTGGCTGAGAAGGCCAACTCGAGAGTAATACAATCCCTTCCACACTGAAGACAAATACAGTCTGTACCCCGTCCAGCTCCCTGATTTTGCTGCTTTCAGGACTGCCTCTTTGCCTCGGCCTGCTGGACAAGGGTCTCTTCAAATTGGGAGAGGCCGTGATGTAACGCCTGCCTCCAGGCTGAACGCTCAGAGTTCAGGGTTTCCCATCTCTTGAGGTCCATTCCCAAGGCCTTCAGATCCCGCTTACAGATATTCTTGTATTGCAGCTGTGGTTTCCCTCTGGGGCGCTTTCCCTGCACTAATTCTCCATACAGGAGATCTTTTGGAATCCAACCATCAGCCATTCTCACGACATGCCCAAGAGTAATGAAGGGAGTATTACCAGTATTAACAGTAGCATCCACATGGTTTCAGTGGCAAGATTTCAGTCTAGGAGGAATGTGTGTATTTCATGATCATATTTCATCAGTGTGCAGTCTTGTATTGGGTAAACTGGCTTTTTAAAGTTTCTTACTTTAAAAAACCCACAAGTTTCTGGTGCTCAAAACTCCAGCTGTAGATGTGAACATCAGGAACCAGAGTGAGGCCAAGGAGGATGGAGGACAAGCTGCGAAGCTGCAGATTTTGAAGAAAAAAAATGCAAAGTGTAGGGTACCATGGATAGCCGAACCTACCCTGTCCTGGAAGAACCCAAACAGGGGGCACCTCTTTGGAGTGTCTATGCATTTATTTCGAACTCTTTCCCCTTAGCTAGGGTACCACTTAATCTCTTCTATTGTTGTTACGTCCTGTGAAGTCTCCTCCAACGTATGGCGATCGTAGGGATGAGCCATCTCAACAGCCCTGCTTGGCTCTTCTTCTGCTAGCGTGATGATGGCTCTGTCGCCACATGCTTCTGTGGAAGGAGTTCATGGTGTAACTGCTGGGTTCTTTGTTTAGAGAGCTGAAGTCAAGACCATCGATTCTGTATCCCCCCCCAAAAAAGGTCCTGAACCTTCTCCCTTCTTGTGACACCTTTCGTGATTTTCAAAGGACTCAATCATCCAGGGAGGGAGACTCGAGTCTCTGGGACTCGTTGTCAAGTCGGACTTAACTCATCCCAGCGACTTGACGGAGACTCTACTTGTTTTTCCTCCCCCCCCCCCACTTCCCAGGACTCTTGCCACCTTTCCTTCCCCGCTCACTCCCAGGGAGGGAAGCAGAGGATCGACAACGCGGGTCGCGGGAGGAAATAAAAGGCACAACGACTGCGATAAGATAGACCCCCCCCCCCCGCTTTGACAAGGGACTCCGTCCAAGCACCTGAAAGCACCTGAGCCTCTCGGTCGCAGGTGCACGCAAGGGCGTCGCTCCGCCGCCAGATTGTCCTGCGGGACCTTCAGAGACAAGGCGGCGTGCCAACGCCAAGACCCGCCCCGTAGCCAAGGAAGAGACGCGGATGATTTTTTTTGCATGTTTCTGAAAAGCCAAGCCGCTTCCTAGAATTATTTAGAAGCCACCCTCCCAAGGCACGCAGATGCGGCAAAATCCCAAGAAACAAAAAGAAAACCCAAAACAGGGGGGCGCCTTAAAAACCAACTCTACCATTTTAATGGAGGCGTTCTAGTATTATTCTGCGTAAGGAGCCGCGCTATTGAGAGGCAGAAGCCGCATCCCAAAGGCGCAAATCCGAAAAAACGGAACGAAAGAGACAGGCGGAAAGTGGGCGCACCTTCTAGCCGAACGGTCAAGACTTTAATGTAAGCTTTCACGGACGCGACCGAAGCCCACGTTAAAATAGAACAGTATATATAACAATATATTATAGATAGCGTATATAGAATATATACTGTAAGCCTTTAAAGTGCCACCGGGTTTTGCCTTTCCGCATCGTTCCGCCCCTTCGGGTGTTGCCCGATCTGCCGGCCACAGGCGACCGACGCGGCTCCCTCCTCGGACGCTCCCCGACACACGTGTCCGCGGATCCCCGGGTCGCGCGCGTGCAGACGACCGCCCCCCCCCCCCGCTTCAGCCTCAGCACCGGCTTCGCCACCTCCGCCGCTGCCGGGAGCTGAAGCGAGGCGCCTCTAGAGCAGCTGGCCAGGAATTTGGAAGCCGCCCCCCCCCCCCAAAGTTCCAGCCGCAGCCGGCGAGCGCCTGTGGCCGGGAGGCGAGCGCCCGCGTCCGGCGGCGGGGCTGGTGCCAGCGCTGCTCCCAGCACGCGGCCGGCACCGCCACCCGCCGGAGGATCCCTTACCTCGCTCGCTGGGGGCATTGGCGGCGGTGGCGGGGACCGCTCCTCCCCTTTCCTCCTTTTGGCTGGGGCGCCTGCTCTTCCTGGCCCGGGCCTCGCCGGCTCCCCTTTATAGGACGGTTTCAAGCCCCACCCAACTGGGTGACTGCAAACTACCCGTTTCCCGAAACCAAGGAAAGGGTCTTCTGTTGTTTTTTGCTCCAAAGAACGCAGTAGGGCTTATTTTCAGGGCATTCCCCCCCCCCGTACAACAACCTATATTTATTCAAATACAGTCATGTCATCTTCAGAGCACCTTGCCATAGTCTCTGGAGACTGAAGGATGACTACATGTCATTATCTTATGGTTGCTGCACAAGGGTGGAGGGCAGGGGTTTCACTGAACTGGGGCGCCAACCTGGGGGGGGTCCCTCTTCCCCCCAGCAAAAGTTCTGTCCCTCAGTGGCTCTGCTCAGCTCTTGAAACTCAGGGCTCCGATCACTCTTATGGGGGTCAATCCAACGCACGTTGGGGGTCTTCCTCTTTTCCTGCTGCCTTCCAGCTTTTTGAGGGAACCCTGCTTTCTCACGAGGTGCCCAAAGTGAGGAGAGCCTCTGTGCCATCATTTTTTTTTATGAAACCTCCAGAGATCTTTCAGGCTTGTTTTGATCTAGAACCCACTTGTTTGTCGGCTCCGCAGGTCATGGATGTTCAGAAAGCTCTCCTTCAGCGCCAGGCGTTGGAGAGGAAATGGGACCACCCTCTGTCAGATCTCCTTTGATTTGGAATCCTGCCTTGACCACAGCGTTGGAATCAATGGCCTTGTAAGCCCTTTCCAATTCAGTGATTCAATGATTCTATATTTAGAGCAAATCAGTTTTTTTGCCCTGTCAGACATCTTGACTGTCCACACCTGTACATAGCAATTGGGAATACAATACTCTGGATGATCTTTGAACGGGTCTCCAGGGATACATCTTTCCACTTGATGATTTTTCCGGTTCCTGCACTGCTGCCCTTCCGAGTCTGGGTCTTCTGATTTCTTAGATCCAGTCACCTTGTGGATAGATGATTAACGACTGAACCAAGGTATGCAAATTCTTTTAACATTTTCAATTCATTCTTTCTCGGTATTAACGTTGCGAATGTCTGTAGTCATGATTTTCATTTATCATACTTCTCTGAACTGGTTCGGTCTTCCTTAAATCTGTGGCGTCTAGAACTGAATGCGGTGCCCAACTCTTGTCAGTTCGGGATAAAGTGGCATGATTACAAATGAGATGTTCGAACACTTGGTCTAGCAATGACCCCTAAACTGTGTGCCAATTAATTACTTGTTTTGCAGTGACATGTTGCTGCTTAGTTATGTCAGCTTGCAATTTACAACAGTCCTGGAAGTCATATTGCAGATACCTTTCCTAATTCAGATAACTGGCATTCTTTCACCATTCCTTTGTGAAATGCCCCCATAAAGCAGAAATACGTTTTGTTTAATCTCTACTGAATATTCCTCACTATGATCTTTATCTCAATGGTTTCTGACTCTGGTCATGTTAGTTATTTCTCCCAGCTGTCAGTTTTTTTAAATTATATTTATTTATTTTTAGTCATCAGCACATATGTTAAGAATTCCTTCTGAAACATTGATTAAAAATGCTGGACATACACCCTGGCCAAAGCCAAGCCTGACCTTGATCCCATAGCCAACAATTTTGCCAAATGTGTCACTGAAATGAGGACAGATTATGAGCAAAGCATTTCCGCAAGAAGGGAAAGAAGTAAAATTCGTATTTCGACATATCCAAATGTCATTTTCCGAACATTTGCACTGACAGCTGTATCATGGACAGACTTCCTCTCATCCTTTTTTAAGCCTTTAAAGCAGTATCAGCAAGAAACATTCAGAGAGATAATTGTAACAGTAGGTTGATACCTCTATTGGACCTCTAAGAAAATGAAACGAATTACAAACCTTCGTGGCAAAAATCCCGCTTCATCAGGCTATGCGCCAGCCCTTCAGGGAGAGGCTGTTCATGTAAGAAGCCGCAAGAGGGACTCCCAAGCCCGGTGGGAGAAAAGACACATGCCTTGTTTGCAAAAAGTGCCTGCTTTATTCCATTGTATCTTCAGGATAGAAATAATACTGATTCAACAAGTGGTCTGTTTACGCCAGTGGTCACTCCATTCAGAATGTGGTGCCGAAGGAGAGCTTTGAGGGTATCGTGAACCACCAGCAAGACAAATAATGGAGGCTGCCTAAAGCAAAGCAAGCTTCAATTCTTTCTGGAAACAAAAAAAGAACTCTTTGGAGCCAGATGGGTCTCTCTCTTGGCAGCACATCTTAATATTTGTGTGTCGCAGAGAAGCTGAGAGCAATATTGCCAGTAGTTTAAACCTTTTTTTTTTTTCATTTTTAACTGTTTGTATCCTTGTTAATTAAGTTGGTTTAATTTGGAACCACTTTGTTATACTATGTTTGTATTCTCACTCTACTCCCAGTACCAAGAAGCACATCTTCTTCTTGGTGATTAATCTGGTGATTAATGATGTGGTGATTCATCTGACAAAATATTCTGTCTTGCCTGGTTTATATCTCATGGTTTTTAACCCAGATCATGTGACCAGCTGGTTACCACATATACCGGTTTGATGCAAAGCTGGTGACATGAATCATGACAGATGTTTCTAATCTATTTTGATAACACAGTGCTCTATGCTCTAGAACAGTGGTTCTTAACCCTTTTGAAAGAAACGCCCTCTTGAGCCATTGAGGAAGTTATCATCGCCCCCCTCCCCGTGGTGATGATATCTTATTTATTTATTTATTTATTTATTTATTTATTTATTTATTTATTTATTTATTTATTTATTTATTTATTTATTTATTTATTTAAGACACTTAAATCCAATGACCCCTGAAAACAAAATTAAATTCCAAGAAAATGAAATGCCCCCCAAAAAGTAACATTTAATGATTTAGTTGCAAATGGATTTTAAGATGCAAAAAGAAATATAAAAAGGGCATAAAAACAAATGCAAGAACTAAAAATTTCAAGACAAAAAGTCTGAAACTAAATTAAAATTGGAGGAAAATATATATTCATGCACAATGTAAAAAGGCTGCAGCCATCTTCACAGGTTTGGCTTGCTCCAGCGCCCCCCTACCGCCCTCCTTCTGCTCCAGCGCCCCCACACTGCCCCTTTTCGTTCTACCGCCCCCCTGAAAAATGAAATCACCCCCTGGGGGGCATTATTGCCCACGTTAAGAACCACTGCTCTAGAAGACTTATGTCAGTTAGAACTTCAAAGCAAAAAGCAAAGCGTGCTGTTTATCTACCACCCCATAGCACTTCAAACACTCTCTGGGCAGTTTACAAGTTTATTATGCTGGCTACACATTGCCCCTTGTGCCCCCCCCCCAGCAAGCTGGGTACTTATTTTACCGAGCTTGGAAGGATGGAAGGTTGAGTGAACCTTGAGCCGGCTACCTGGGATTGAACCCAGATCGTGAGCAGTTTTGGCTGCAGTACCGCATTTTAACCATTGCGCCACGAGGTCCCTCCGCTGGGGAATTCTGTGCATGCTTACAAAAGAATGTATTATGCTGACCTCCTGAGTCTTGCATTAAAATTGCACAAAACTGTAAATTTAGCTGAGTCATCCCTTTGGCCCTCAAGATGGTTCACGGACGCCACTTCACTTCACTTTCCCTCTCCAAATGGTTTGGCTGGGCAACATCTGCTTCTCTGCCAGGCTGGCTGTGGGTCCAGTGCCAAAGCGGAGGACAGACACAACCAAAAGGGATATCATCATGCTTAATCATGCTACAAAAAAGCAAGTTGAATGGGCCAGGCTTGGCTATCCTGCCCTTGACCGAAAAGCAGCATTTCGTTTGAAAGTTTGAATCATCGGGCGTAGGAAAACCTTGTCATTCTTTATTTTTTTTACTGGACTTCACTCTCTTGAAGGCAGAATACATAATGCATTTCAAATACATAAGGAAAAAAAAATCACATCTGCAAATTTTCACAGGATACTTTAGGATTCAGCTTCATTCACATTAGTCAGCTGTTTTATGTCAGTCACCGGCGGGCGGGAGGGCAGATTTCAGCTCTGACTTCTGTTAGATGTACCTTCTATTAGATGTGCTTTCTATGAATCTGTTTCTAAGGCTGATAGCAGCAGAAAACACCCCCTTTTAAAAAGATATGTGAGCTAATCTAGGGAAGCAATTTATTACCCGAAAAGAAGGGTAAACATATATATAATAAAATAATAAAGTGCCTTCATCCTCAGAAGAGGGCCCAGTTTGGTAAGCCACAAGACATGAATAGTTCAAATCAAGGTGTTGTAAAGAAAGGAGGAAGATGGGAAGGAGAATCACTCTGGTCTCCTCAATGGGGTAGTATATAGATTAGATATAATACAGCTATATTTGTGCAAATAGTCACAGATCTTGACTGTCATGCGTGATGATTACTGCTTTCATTTATTTTAAAAATCTGCATTGCCAATGTAAATATTCAAGGCAACTCACATCATAATACCCAAATGTGTTAGAAAGAGGACAAATTATAGTACATAAAGCAGAAAATAAACTAGTAGCAATAAATTAATCTTGATTCTTTATCTGCTCATAAACCATGTGTACAAAGAGCGCCCCATTAAAGTATATGTGTGTATTTCTCTCTCAAAACCAGGTGTGTTAGGTTTTTACAGGGTTAGTGTGGCAGAAATCCAGTTGTGCAATGTAGTAAGTGGCACCAGAGTAGGTACATGGAATCCGTGGAAATTGGGAAAGTCAAAACCTCCATCACTTTCATTAATCCAAATAGCTCTAATCCATTTGACCCAATATGCTAAAGTAAGCAGCAACTGGACATTTGAAACAACGAAACGTAGGGATTTTTAGAAGATGCAACCATGTTTATCTGTGCTGTTGGTTTGTTTACCCCACCTTTCTCCTTTACAAGAACCCAAGGCAGCTTACATCAATAAAAGCCAATATTTAAAACTAAAAACAAATACTAAAAGGATCAAATAAATACCACACTAAGAAATGGTCAACTAAAGCAATGCGAGAAACATATTCAAAGCAGTTAACCATCCATTAAAAAAACCACACTCAGGTAGCCAGCCCCTGAAGAGAAGGGTCTTCACCTGCTTGAGGAAGGACAGCAAGGATGGGGCCAGCCTGCTCTTCCTGTAGGAAGGAGCCCCAAAGTCTGACCACTAGTGATTCACTCCACTAAGCAACAGGATTTCGGTCAGTGAGGGTACAGGAAAAGGATGCTCTGTTACTGACAGTAACATGACTAATTTTGAGCTTGAAACCAATCATTTTTGTGGCATGCAAAGAAAAGCTGGTCTATGGCTGACCGATTTTAAGCAAACATCAAATTATAAATAAGTCATGGATTTTTAAGCCACGGGTTTACCGGAAATTTCGTCATAACAGGGTGAGCCAGAACAGCAATCATAATTAAAACAGGACTAGAGGTATGGCATTGTCTTCCCATTCATAACAATTATTTCCTGCAACTATTATTTACTTCATTGCACTGTATAGTGTTGCAAGTAAAAAGAAAAAAGGGATCTCTTAGTTGTAGATATTATTTTGTTCAGTAGACCATCTCAGACACCTAAAGCTGAACACGTAAGGGGGGGGGGATTAGGGAATAAATAGGAAGAGTGCCATTATTTGACTGTCTAGCCACGTTGGACTACAAGCGTCCCCTTGTTTCAAAGAACTGAAACATTTGATGTAAAGTCTTCCAACCACCAGTCGTAATATTTCGGGTTTTATGGTGTGTGTCCTGCAAAAAGGCAGCATAGACTACATCCGAGCGCTTTCACTAGATAGCCCAACTATTTCAAATCAAACAGAAAGGTTAATTAACTTTATGAGGCAGGATCACAGAAGCAAAAATGCATTCTGTCATAAAAATTAAAAGGAGACCATTCGCATTTTTGACACTCCAGTCAAGTGGGCCTGATATTTCTCTTAACATTCCCTCTAAGTTTTCACCAAAGCTAGGTGGGGACACTTGCCCTGCCCACGTAGAGGTCCGGCCACAACCAGAACCCAATGGGCAGGAAGACGGGCTGTGGGTGTGTGACACCGATGCCGTGTTGCACAGCCGTGCACCCGCGCAGCTGAGAGGGAATGTTGCTCTTCATACACCTTTATTCAGGTACCATCCTACAGGCTCCTACGTGTCATTAAGTGCATGGAGACTGAAGGAGGGCTTCAGAAATGTGACGTTGGTAAAGTTCTTTCCCTAAGACTTGTCTATGCTTTTTTAGCACCAGACAATGAGCTCTTTCATTTTCTGCAGCTTTCCATTAAAATGAGTGGAACTCTCCTTTGTCCTGGAAAATCCACATCCTCAAGAAAAAAGTGGAATTGAATTTTGGGAATACATGACCTATGCCCTGAATATTACAGTGCAGAAAGTTGCTTTTTAAGAGGGCATTAAGTCACACGACAGACGACCAATTCAGGAGCCACACGCCACCTCCCGCTCATTTTTGTGGCCCGCCCATCCCGCCCTAAAACACAGAAAGTTTACCTCCATGAACTGTGATTCTCCTTTTAACTAACACCCACCAACAACACAAATATCTTTCACATTTTAAAAAATGTTTGGTTTATTTTTTAAATGAGAAGCAGGCTTCCGGTTGCTTCCAATTTTGGCAGAAGGGGGTGGCGCCACCTCTCGTAGTTGGGATGGTGCGCAGATCATGGGTACCCAGGCCATCTCAAGTTACTGCCCGGTCCCAAGTTACACTTTCAGTCTCATGGCCCCAAAAGTAGTTAGTTGCATGAAAACTTACAATTAAAAAACAATCATGTTAACCCATCATTTTTCTACCTAGTAAGAACAACTAAACATTCCTTTTTAGCCATTCAAAAATACTGTACCACCTGAATATTTCAACCCATTGATCTGTGGTACAAAGGACGCTCCTTCCTGTCCACTCTGTCATAATCCAATGCCCACAACAGAGCACAAGGCAGTCCCGTGAGGTGCAGCACAAACTAGCACTTGAACCAGGCGATACTCATCCTCTAACATTTAGTAAAACCACTCCCCATAACTACAGAAGTAACTGTACACCTTTGTACGGCTACGCTATACAAGGAGTGACTAATCCTTGTTAAGTTCTAGATGTAACTTTAGTTATGCCTGAGCAACTTCAAAAGAGAGATTCAAGTGATTAGTTATCTGCAACTCTTTGTTTCCAAAGCTTTGACTTCTGTGCAGGATTAAATCAACAATCTAAGAGCGTGGCCTATTTTAAGCAAGCAGAGATTGGGTTTTCATATGGTATTGCCATGGAAACTCACCGGAGAACTGGCAAAGCCAATCCTTAATATCTCACTTACTTTGAAAGTCTTGATCATACCAAGGCCTATGGAGAGGAGGAGATGCCAAAGGGAGACCGCAAGGAAGATATAAATGCAACAGATCTCTCTCCGTGTCCCCATGCAACTGCTACTGGGAGACACTGCTTTCCATCCATTTGTCTAAACTGTCCACATTTTTGCAGTAGCAAATTCCAGTCAAGAAATGACATGTGTGGAAGCGTATGCCATCTTCCAAGATCAGTGGATGACAACCATCAGTCAGATGTTTGAAAATATATATCTTGTCTTCTACATATGTTGCAAAATTCATATGCCTCACTCCCATATGTTTCATTTCCCAGGTGACATAAGAACCACTGTTTACATGCCCTCATGATCACAATTTACTTACCTGCAACTGCAGTGTCCAAGATCTCAATCTATGCCATCCAGTTGAAACAAACTCTTAGAACACAAATCATTTGCATCGCAGTTCTAAGGAGGCAGATTTACTCTCTCGTATCAATGCATCATTACAACATTTGCTACCAATATGTATACAAATTTACAAAATGACAATCATTCTACAAATGCAAAAACTTTTTTATTTATATAAATTTATCCTAAATATTATCCACTTTTAGAAAATGGCATTTTTATTTTATTTTAGCAAAGAATTTTAATTTCGCAAAGAAAACAAAGGGTAGGGTATGAAAATGTAAAAGGACTACTAGTCTCTTGATCTGATTGACTTCAATTGCGCGCTCATCAATTCACTGCAACAAAACTGTTACTGTTAAGACATCCTTTTGAAAATGGAAGCATCAGAAAATGTAGGCAGAACATAATCTCTTTTCTTCTTTTTCGATGTTAAGAACACAAAAGATCCCAAGAGGAATGGAAGTAAATTCATCTGATCACCGGAGGCTTGGCCCGGATGAGAACTGGCCAGAGTCACCTTGATCTCAATATCAGCAAAACCATCTAAACAGCAGGTAGCCAACTTCCGTTTTCTCAGTTGCTTAAAACCTCATTTCCCAGAAAGCAGGCTGAAGGCAAGTTTTTATAAAGAAAGCATAAAAACAACAACTGTCCAAGGGCAGTACAGTCCGAAATGATTTAGGAATGACTTTTTGTACAATACTGATACTCATAAATATGCACACTGCTGGATGATTCAATAATGGCTCATTTTGGCTTGAACAGAGCCTAGAGGAGTCCATTCAGCTCCCTTGATGAACAAGCGAAGTGTAACGGCTGTGCCAAGTCCCCGTTCCAAAATATCTGGGTAATTATAATCTTGGAAACCATGCTGCTCCTCTCGGAAGATCTGACGATGACCATGTTTTGCCAAAAAAGAAAGCCACACAAGGAAGACAAAGAACCCCAGGGAAGAAGAAAAAAGCATGCCTTGCTTCTGTCCCACGTGTGAGCCATGAGTAATGTCTCCCTGGATAAGTGACTGGTGCTCTCCCTGTGAAGATCTTTCAGTGTGGATCTGGCCAATAAGACAGGGCTAAATGTCTCCTCTTGGTATCAGCTTGGCATCTCGGGCACTTCTTGGCAAACTGGGAGAGACGAACAGAAAACAACAGGAAGATAGCACATGGGCAGACGTTCCTCTTTTCCTGCAGGCAACTCTTCTAAAGCGCATCTTTAAGAGCGATTTGTCCCTCACCACCTCCCCTCCAGCTATTGAGACACAATACCAGTGGCTCCCAGAAATGTGGTTGCGATCCTATGCTCTGCCTCTGAAACAGCATCCTATGACGCCCAATTGTTTTCATGGTTTTGCCTAGAATGTTAAAGAGCCAAAGGCTAAGCTAAATGGGGCGCTAAACAAGTCACTGGCAGTCTCCCTGATTTCGACAGAGATTGAAGCAAGGATAAGTGGCAGAATCCCCTGCCTTTCACATCAGAGGCCCAAGGAAAACAGGGCCTCCGCAGATGGCTCCTTTGGAATGGACATAAGTTCATAGAAGAAAGATAAGATGCAATAAGAGGAAATCCAAAGCTTGTTCAAGGAACAGAAATGCATGGTTAATTTTGTGGGGGGGGGAACCCAAGTTACAGTAACAGCTTGATTTCCAGGATCCTGCTTCCTTTATGCAGTCCCTGTCTAGGAAACAAGGAAGCAAAATTATCTGAAGAGAGTAATAAGTTAACAGGTGAACTCTGTGATTCTTCTAGGTTGGAGGTGTTCTGACACTGTAACCCATCCCTTTCCCGTTATGTCTGAGTCAGAAGCAACATGTTCTCAAACAACTAAATGTTTTTGCTATAAGGAAAAAATGTTACACTACAAAGCGGATCTGAAGGGCACAGGTTGCAAGACTCAGAGTACGGTTGGGGAGGAATAAAGAGTGTGTGAGCGTAGGCGAGCTGTAGAAAAGAAGGGTGCACTGGCAGGCCAAGCAGAAACAGAACACACTAATAGCTGAAGGTGACTTATTTAGTGATTAGCTGCTCATATAAAATATTTTAACAGTACGCTTATGCCATGCCATGCCCTTGCTTGGACAGTGGAATCTTCTTGCCTTAGGCCACTTTATATCAGAAGAATAGTTTTGAAATGTTTGGGCCTCACACCCCCTTTTTCATTTTTGAGGAACCGTCATGCTGCTCATCTCTCCTTTCGCCCTGATCCAAAATTTGGTTGAAAAAGATTTAAAATACAAAATAGTTTTTTTCTTGAAAACTGAATTTGAATGGTATCTATCAAAACTCATTTAAAAAAATTATCTGAAATTCAAAAATCTGCAGGTTTTCGTTGAGAAATCATGAACTCTTAATGATGCCTATCGCAAAAAAAAAATGTTTCAGCTTATGGAGATTTAATGGTCACAGAGTCATAGAATTGTTAAGTTGGAAGGGGGCCCATAAGGCTATCAAGTCCAACCCCCTAAGAGGGAAGTCCCTTGGTATTCTTTCCCCCTTCTGTTTGGGAACCAACCAGAATTACAACAATAGATAAAAATTCATAGAGGACGGCTCTTATAGCAATGGCTAGTCATGATAAATAAATGCAGTGGGAAGGAAGGGTCACATAGGGTGGCCAAGGTCCTCATACCCTGCTTGCGAATTTTCCAAGGTCAATTTACTGGTTTCCTTTTGCTATCTGATGCGGTTCAACAACTGTCATTGTAAGCAAGTTGTGAGCTTATCGTTGTAGCCCCAGGCCACAAGCCAAACAATACAAATGATAAAATGGAAAGCACCTAATGATTTAATGAAAACATCCCAGTACAGAAACAAGGCTTGATACTACATTTTTGTCAATCGTCTAGCAGGTCTGGTAAAAATATCTACTAAAATACGTCAAGATATTTATAATGGAGCAGGTCACTATATTGTAAATTAAAGTCTTGAACGTATGAAATGTACTCATGAAAGTAAAGTATGTAATGAAGACTGTATGTAAAGTGCAAGCATACACCTGTTGCTGGTTAACAGGCAGAGTCAGAAGCTGTCGCCAGGTGTTGCTGACTACAGAGGCTTTTCCTCTGTATAAAGGTAGCTCTGGGAGAGCATTTCTTTGCTGCTCTTGTATAGGAGTACAGTGGTGCCTAGCTAGACAGTTACCCCGCATGACAGGTTTTTTTGCTAGACATTGGCTTTTTGCGATCGCCATAGCGATTCGCAAAACAGTGATTCCTATGGGGGAATTTTGCTGGACAATGTTTGGTCCCTGCTTCGCAAACTGATTTTCGCTAGATGACGATTTTGACAGCTTCCTCTGTGCTCGCAAAACAAGTGTTTTTGGGACCTAAGCTTCGCAAGACAGTGATTTAAACAACTGATCGACGGTTCACAAAGCGGCTTTCCTATGGCCGATCTTCGCTAGACAACGATGATTCTTCCCCATTGGAACACATGAAACAGGTTTCAGTGCATTCCAATGGGGAAATGCTTTTCGCTAGACAATGATTTTGTTAAACAGCGATTTCAGTGGAACGGATTATCATCGTCTAGCAAGGCACCACTGTATTCATGTTGTTGTGCAATACTGGGTTGTGAGTAACTGTTTACTGTATATGAATATGCTGTTATGTGATCATGTGATGCTGTTATGTTAAGCCTTTATGCTGAAGCTAAGCTGTCTAAGTTACATATGTAAATACAGAGTATTATTCTAAATTAAGTTTGACCTGTCTTGACTTTTGCATCCAGAGGCAAAGGAAGAGCACTGACTTCTGTTAAGTTTGCACCAGTTCTCTCCAGGGACCCACATTCTTTCTTGAATCTGCTTAAAACGTTTCTACTAGTACATGTTTACATGCACATGTTCAAAGTATAGCAGATATTTGTTGTTGTTTAGTCGTTAAGTCATGTCTGACTCTTCATGACCCCATGGACCAGAGCACGCCAGGCCCTTCTGTCTTCCACTGCCTCCCAGAGTTGGGTCAAAGTCATGTGGGTTGCTTTGATGACATAACAGATATAATCGCGACAAAATATTGTGCATTGTAATTTTTTTTCTATTTTTAGGAAATATCTGATTATATATGGTTGATAATGAACTGAGTAAAAATTTGTTGAATGCCTTAGTTTACATTAGGCACATTCCCACCCAGGATAATTATGGTTTATACAAGAAACAATCGAAGAAATCATAACTTCTTTTTTTATTCCGGTTTGTTTTCCTCTTCCCACTTTTGTCACTTTCTCCTTTCAGGTAGGGAGCAGGGGGAATAAGCCAGGAACATACTGTGGCTAAAGATTCAAATGTCATAACAAGCCACAGATGAAATAATTCAGATTTTGTTATTCAATAAGAAAAAATGGATTCAGATTGCAATTTCTGGCTGGCTGATAAACCATGGCTTGTTCACAAAGAGTCACATATCACAATAAGCCAGATTTTAACAATGTACCCATGACTTGCTCTGATGTGAGCAGAGGATTGCACCAGCTCTGTTTCATGCGTGGAATGCTGACAGCACTCACAGAAGAGAATGAGACCAGAAAAGCCAACGTTTGTCACTTAGCTCATTCAATTCTCTATAGATGGACATGGAGCTGATCTGTGCAGAGTTTACTCAAATTCCTTCATTCCAAAATTTCTTTATTACATTTTTTTTGGGGGGGGGAAGGGAAGTCAGCAAATGTAACATGTAAGTTTGAATCAAACCAAGAAAAAAAAACGGTGCTAGAAACATGGGAAACTATTTATTGCCTTTCTCTGCAAAGTCGTATTTTGAATAGATCAACGTCATCTGTTAAATTACCCTCTTATACTTGGTGAAAAGATTATCTGTGTCTTGAGGGAAGAAGAAAACAAAACCGAGAAAAAAGCATCCACAATTTGGGAAACAAAACTTTATGCCAACCTTTAAAAGATTTTCCCAGCATGTTTTGCAACAAGTGAAGGCACAGCGCTGGCACTTAAAAGGCACACCCCACTCAGACTGGCATTCAACACACTGGAATCCTCCTGATACGGGAAAGACACAAGGGGAGAGAGGGAAAGAACACTCGCCTTCAGAGAAAGATTGACCTTTGGACCTTGAAGAGTCTTTTTATAGTTCCTGTGTTGCTTTCTTCCACAAATAACTTGCGTGAGAACCGAAAAGGCAAGTCCTAATAGGCAGAAATACTACAGCTGCCTTGGGACTGCCTAAGAGAAAGCACACTGTCCTTCGCCACTAGTCAAGGTGACCAAAAGCCACTCAGGCACTGTCCTTCTCACTTCCCAGCAAGAACATCCGAGCATCCTCTGGCCTGACCTACTGGGCTCGAGAAGGGGCAGCAGTCCCCCCACTTCCTGATCAGAAGGAACGCGTGGTCCCACCAGCCAAATGCCTGGCCAGTGGCAGACGCCAAGGGGAAAAGGCACAGTGGTTTCTTCCATCCGCTAAAGTGGTAGTTCCCAATCTTTGGCTCGCCAGATGTTCTTGGACTAAGACTCCCAGAAGCCTTCGCCACCAGCTGTGCTGGTCAGGATTTCTGGGAGTTGCAGTCCAAGAACACCCGGATGACCCAAGGTTGGGAACCGCTGAGCAAAGGTTGACAGCCGCTATTATGGAGGTGGGTCACGATAGCCTTCTAGAGGTTTTCGTGCTTTGATTTAAATGATCCCTCATGTTGGCGAAGCTCAAGAACATTTCAAGGGTCACTAGTTGTCAATACCTGAATTATTCAAAGGAAAATACCAGTAAGGGGACATCAATGCCACTCAAGGTGGCTGTCCATACCCACTTACTGTTCACTGTTTCATTCGCATTCTTCAAAGAATTTATCTCACTCTTTCATCTTCATCTCTTCCTCCTACACCCTTCCCTTTCGGTGTCTGTTTTTTAAACTGAGATGACTCGCACCTTAACCAAGATTTAAAAAAATACAATATATTTTTGCTCCTGAAGAGCAACCTGAACATCAAGTTGTTTTAAGAAAATTTTTTTGAAGCAAACAAGGAATGGGAAGACACAAAATCAGAGATGGGTGGTTTATTTATTTATTTATTTATTTATTGGACTTATATACCGCCCCATAGCGCTACAAGCACTCTCCGGGCGGTTTACAGTTTTAATTATACAGGCTACACATTGCCCCCCCCCAGCAAGCTGGGTACTCATTTTACCGACCTCGGAAGGATGGAAGGCTGAGTCAACCTTGAGCCGGCTACCTGGGATTTGAACCCCAGGTCGTGAGCACAGTTTTTTAGCTGCAGTACAGCGATTTAACCACTGCGCCATGAAAGGAAAACGTGGGCAGAGAGAAGCTAAAGAAAGGAACCACAGAAGATCGTAAAGCTGGAGTACACCTGGCTGGGTAGCTCAGTAGTTTAGGTCTATGGCTGTGGAGCCAGAGGATGGGAGTTTGATTCCCCCAAGGAGGAGGAGAGCCAAGCTGTGTAGTCACAGCAAATGGCACAATTACAGGGTGCGTCAAGAAGGGAATGGTGAAATACTTCTGTGTATCCATTACCTTGGAAACCCCAGAAAGGGCTGGGAGGGAAGAGAGAGAAGGTGGACTTTGAAGTCCAATAGATAGTCATCGGGTCTAGCATTACAATAGCTAGAACATTTCCTGATCATGTAGACTAAAGAGCAACTGTTTCGTTAGTCAGTAAAACTCCTTTTACGTAAATACTGTGTGTGTGTGTTTTAGTGATTCGCTGCTTTTGAAAGCAGCAACATTTATTCTTATAAAACTTTATAAAATGAAGAGTCACTCTATGTCCTGTTTTGTGACACCCCCCCCCCCAGTGAGTGAAAACAAAAGCTGGGCTGAAGGGCGATCCCTGAGTCACCCTAAATCGGGATCAACTTGACAGCATGCAATTATTATTAAGTCTGGAATACTTTCTAGCTTGAAGATGCGACACGCTGGTCATTCGCACATCAGTTTTACAACTGTGCTACACTGACTAACAGCCGTATTCTAAAATCTTAGGCAGAAAAATATTTCCTAGTCCTGCTCTTTGAAATCTTTGAGCTAGAGATGCTCAACCATGAATTCACTGAATTAAAACAGGCAGTCGACTATTGAGTTACAGCATCCATAATATATTTTTTGTACAGGTGAAGCTTCCCTTGTTTAGAAAGAAGATTTTCCATTTGATATATACATAATACATAAATACCTACATACATACTTACCACCGACTGGTGAGATAGGTACAGTATCAGAACTTGTGACTGCTCGTAAAGTGCTGGAACTACCTATAGTCTTCTGTGATTTCAAGCTGCTTCCAGGAGAGACTATAGTCTGTAGCGTCCCACTCTCATGGAGGTCTGCAGACAATATACCGAAAACACATCTCAAACAACACACCATTATGAAGATAGGTTATTCTATCTTATTTATTTCATGTTATTTATATATTGAGATAACCCTAGGCGCTACGAACAGCAGACCACAATTCAAAAATCACAGTGTTCTGTAAAATAACATGTTAGTAACTGTTTATAGCAGTGGATTTAGTCCAAGATCATTTGCGGACCCAAGGTTGGGAACAGCTGGTCTATAGGTTTCGTAACTGTTTGAGATGAAATAGGTCTTCACCAGTATCAAATTGTGTAGGGACGTGGTGGCGCTGTGGGCTAAACCGCAGAAGCCTGTGCTGTAGGGTCAGAAGACCAGCAGTCGTAAGATCGAATCCACCTGACGGAGTGAGCGCCTATTGCTTGTCCCAGCTCCCGCCAACCTAGCAGCTCGAAAGCATGCAAATGCAAGTAGATTAATAGGGACCACCTCGGTGGGAAGGTAACAGCATTCCGTGTCTAAGTCGCACTGGCCATGTGACCACGGAAGATTGTCTTCGGACAAAACGCTGGCTCTATGGCTTGGAAACGGGGATGAGCACCGCCCCCTAGAGTCAAAAACGACTGGACAAAAATTGTCAAGGGGAACCTTTACCTTTAGTATTAAATTACAAGGATGTACACAGACCTATATGAAGGAAGTTCAGATCAGTCACGTCAGTCTTTCTGCCTGGGATAAGTGATTCCTTAAAGGGAGAGGGATTATTAACTTGTATATGAGGGGATGGGGGCATGCACCTACACAGGTTTAACTAGATTATATAGTAAATTTTACAGTGACTGAAAAATTTAATGTTATTGTGATTCTTTGGGAGTATTAAAGGGAGTTTCCATTTTGCCTATAGTTCTACATACAGCAAGAGTGTTTGATGATTTCATCTGTTTCTCTGTATGTATCCTCTTTAATAGTGTTATCTCTTGTTTATATATTTACAGCTTGTCATGGAGCTTTTCACTCAATGGCTTATAAAATTAATTATTTGCCTGCGAGCCATTATCAAAACCATTCTGTCCAGCATGAGACTTCTCGTCCTGTTCTTTCAGCTGGCCTGATGCTGTTCTGCCCTTTGCTGGTCTGTTCTAGGATTTGTCATGTAGATGTTCAGAAAGCAGAGGAGGGAATCTATCGGCAGCAATCTGTCTGCAAAGGCTAGGAAGCAGAAGGTGCACTGGATTTCCTGGAAACGTCCTTGGTAAGGGTTTCTGGCTAAGCCAACGCCCATCACGCTTCCTCGCCATCAGGCAAAACTGGTCAGGGAGGATGGGCGTGCATCCCCCCCCGGGAAGTCAAAAGGATACGTTGTTCTCTTTTAGGAGAGAAGAGATCAGGATTCATAGAATCACAGAATCGTGAAGTTGGAAGGGGCCTATAAAACCATGAAGTCCAACCCCCTGCTCAATGCAGGAAGACAAATCAAAGGAGATCTGCCAGGTGGCTAAGTTTCTCTCGAATGCCTCCAGGGTTGGATCACTTGCCACCCCTCGAGGTCGTTGGTTCCATTGTCATACCACTCTAACAGTTAGGAAGTTTTTCCTGATATTCAACCGAAATCTGTCTTCCTTTAACTTGAGCCCATTGTTGTGTGTCCTGCACTCTGGGAAGATCAAGATCTTGCCCCTCCTCTGTAAGGACAGCCTTTCAAATATTAGAAAAGTGCTATCCTATCATCCCTCTGTCTTCTCTTCTCAAGGCTAGACAGGCCCAATTCTTTCAGCCTTTCCTCCTAAGGCTTGGTTTCCAGCCCCCTGATCATCATCCTTCTTGCCCTCCTCTGAACTTGTTCCAGTTTGTTAACATCCTTCTTGAAGTGTGGTGTCCAGATCCGGATGCAAGACTCAAGGTGAGGCTTAACCAGTGCCAATAGAGAGGAACTAGTACCTGACAGGAACTAGTTCCAGAGAAAATATAATAATCAGTAATGGTGATTATCTGCACTGCATATCCAAACTGTTCATCATAGTGTTGTGGCTCAAAATAAGGTTATATCATTTTAATAATGTTTAATGTGTGAGCTTAGCCGGGTAGGTGGGACTCATTCAGCCCCGGAAGGCAGCCCATCTAAGAGAAGGAAAACTCTGATTCCAAACCTCCACTGTCTTGTGGCTATATCCACTGATGGAAAAAGCTTCAGGAGTTAACCTTGAGGCAAAATCCGGAGCTGGAGTCCCAGAGGCAGTTTGTGTCATTCTGGCAGCTCCTGCGACGTTGCTCTTGCCTTTCCACTGGACTATTTCAGTGACGTGGAGAGGGGGGATTTGCTGGTTGGGTAACAGCCTATCCTCCATATTATTTTACCCAGGCTTCATACTCTGGAGAAGACACTCCAGCTTCGCATACAGCGTCAAAACACTAGACGCTGTTCTAAGTCTTCCATACAGAGCACACTACCATAGTCTCTCGAGACTGAAGGATGCCTATGATGAATGTGTGAGGTGTACGCCAAGAACAGGAAACACACAAGATACATGCGGAAATGCTTCATTTTTACATGTTTTTAACCTTCATTAACTCCTACTCCCGATTAGCAACATGGTGTGCTATTCACCGAGAGGTCCGTGAAGGACAGAGCTCCTGCAGGGAAGCCACAGAAGTCTTTGGAGAAGAACAGGGAGAACAGGACCATTTCCCTACAGTCCTTCCGGGTGAGATTCCCACCGTGTTGTTTCACTGCCTCATTTGCAAAATTTAACCAGAGAAAAGTGGTGGCTGGACAGGTGAGCTAAAAATCACCATCTTTCAAATGCAGCCCTCCTACACACCACTTCCAGAAAAGCATGTTAAGGCAGAAAAGATGGAATATCTAACTCATGCCTTTTAATTATTAAACGTCAACACCTTATTTCAGGAAGCATCTCTCTTCAGGTCTCTGACTGAAAATAAATCCTTGCCAGGCTGTCTTCCAACAGAAAGGGAGCTTCCTGCCAGTAAAAATCCCTGCCTGAGGAAAGGAAGCTGGATCTGAGAGCGGAGGGAAAGTGATGATTTGTATTCTGTAGAGCTGCTAACGGGGACTGGAATTCCCGTCAAGGAGTCAAGAGCGGAGATGGGGGTATTCGTATATGAAGATCCCCGCGCAGCTAGACTCAGTGAGGATCCGGCCCCACTCATGTCTCCAGTGGGGAAGCGTCAGCCTTGCTCATCGTCCCAATCACTCCGAGAGCACCGCTCTTTTCCTGCTCGGCTGGCCACTCCAGGCATTGGGGTAAGGAGGACGGGTTTCCCTGCACGGCCGCTGAGTGGCCAGCCAAGTGGGAGGAAAGCGGTGGTCCGGGTGCGATGGGAAGGATGATAGAGGCCACCGCCACCGGAGGCGTGAGCGGACGGCCCCAGGGGCTGGACCCTTGTTAAGTCCAGCTGCACGGAGACATTCCTATACGGATATCCCCCCGGTCTCTAGTCGGGAGTTCAAAGACTTGTTTGAGGGGGCAAAAGAAAGGCTACTTCATTGTAGGGACTGAACCCATCTCTCAAAGCCCGTTTCCGTATCTGCAGTGTTTCTAGGGCTCCATCATTCAGAAAGAGAGAGGGCCAGTGATCTATCGGGGCAAGTACAGAACATGCTTGGAGGCTGGTTTGTCCATGTCGCTGGCTCACTGCATCACACTCACACCCTCAAATTGAGAGAGACTGACACGGTCAGGTCAGCGTGAACATTCTAAGGAAGGAAGGGTCACAAACCTGGGGTTTCTGCAGTCACTTCGTCCCCAGTTTGGCTTTCTTTCTCAGGGTGGTGTGAACCCCCCGCGGCCACAGAGCCTCCCTCCTGGGCGGGCAACAGAACCTCCTCGCTTTCCCTGGGGCAACCCGTTCCAGTCAGCTGTTTGCACATCTGTCTGAATCGCTCCTTGTGGTGGGGACGCACAAACAGAGAGAACCCTGAAAGCGGAAACAACCATCACAACATGTACAGAGTTAAAAGCTGGCTTGTTATGTTGCGGTTATGCGCTGTTAAGCCCCCCCCCCCTCTGACTTAGGGTGGCCCCATGAAGAAGTAACCTCCAAAAGGTCCCATCGTTAATAGATCTGCCCAGTTCCCGCAAACTCAAGACCATGGTTTCCTTTACTGAGTCAATCCATCTCATATGTGGTTTTCCTCCTTTCCTGCCGCCTTCCAGCTAGATGGACACAAAGTCCAGCTCAGTACAAGGTGGCCTGCCATGTTCTTCAGTAGCCACTTGGTGTAGGGAAAGGAACCATGGAGAAGGCACAAGGAAAACACAGTGTGTGCTGCCCTCCTCTGCTATAAGGAATGCCACAAGAGAGATCGTGGAGGCTCACAGAAAAGTGCCACGGTATGGTGGAGCCAGAGATAACCCCCTTTCAGAAAAGAGTCAGAGCTGTGGATTTTCCAGCTGTTCAAGTTGTGGGAGAGGAGTGGATTAACCCATGGACTCCTATCTCCAGAGAGCAGGGCTCAAGATCTTTCGGCATGAGTAGGCAAGGCATAACCCCGGATTCCAGGCCAGATTCCTAGAAATTGCAGAATGCTTAAGAACGGCTAAATTGGCTTTATAGGCAACCTTGTGACTAGAGAGCATGTCCAGAAGAAAAGGAACCAGCAGTGAGGAAATGGAAGAAATATCCCCAGGAGGGCCCTGCAGAAATAAAAGCTCAAATTCCTCAGGAACCCCTGAGCAAAACAAAACTATTCCTCAAAAACACACTATTTGTGGGGTTTGGCTGCTCTTCCGTATCTATGAGTTGGAATTCTTGAAAAACCCTCCCCTGTCAGGAGCAGAATATCTAACTGCATCATCTTTGCTGAAGACCAGTTTGGAGGCAGCACAGGACTCTTGCTTGGGGCTGGCGCCACCAAGGGCGGCCGAGGCATGATGATGCCCGTCCAACCTTTGATAGAAGGAACACAAGCAAGAGAAATGTGGCTTAGAACGCCACTCAAATTGCTGGCCACTTGTAGACCACAAAGGAAACCATAACCTCTTAAAAATATGTTCTGGCAGGGTTCTAGTCAAGTTTGTAGTGTTTTGTTCCATTCATGGTTTTGAGCAGAATATTCATATAGAAAACTGCAGAATCAGTTTTCTGTGCATGGAAAGATTCCCCCCCCCTCACACACACACACGTAAACCCCCGAGAGAAGAGAAATCCCCTTGGTCCTGCGGGCAACCTCAGCTAAATTGGGACTCCAACGGCTTTTCATTAAGCACAAAAGGAAGTCATCTTCAAAGGGAAGCCAACGTCTGAAGGAACCTTTCTTTCTAGACTAGCCTACACAGGTTTTAAGGTCGTTGGGAGGAGGTCCTTCTTTGTTCCTGTTGCCTTCACAGACACATTTTTGGGTGAGGATGCAAGAGAGAACCTTAGGACTTGCTGCCCCCCCACCCCCAAAACACACAAAGCTCTGAATCAAGTATGGGTTGAATACCTTCTGATATCCTTTTGTCCCTACAAAATTCAGCCGTGGCTGCTGTGCTGGTTCTCAGGGAGGGCAACTACGGTAAAACTGTTAAGCAACTGTGAACCCTGCCTCGGACAGAAGCACATGAATAAGGAGAGCACAATGGCACAAGCCAGCGAAGCCCCATGAAAAACAACAGGCAGGTACTTGCTTTGCAGGAGATGGAAGTGTTCTGGCTTCTCTGTGGTGAGGGCTGCCACGACGGAAACCATGGCATCGTAGTCGTCTGTCTTCTTGTACGTGGAGAGGGCCGAAAGGAAGCTGCTGTAGCTGTTTTTATCCAGACACTTCCTGAGGTCGTTCAAGTAGGCTGACAGGATTATCTGGTTGTGTTTCTCCTTTAGAGAGCTGGATGGCTTTTCAAAAGGTTCACTGGTTATGCATGCCTGGCTTCCTTCTAAGAAAAACCCAGAAATTAGGGCACGCAAGGACACAACGAAGAGGCAAGCCCCCCCCTTTAAGCCATTGTGTTCTGCTGCAACTTCTTTGGAACACTTAAATGGAGAGCAAAGACTGATTACGTTTCACAACCGCTGTCTCTCTTTCAGAAGGAGGAGTATGATGTCAGAAAACCCGGTGCCGATGGTGACAGCGTATCATCCATTGTCAACTGGGAGCAGCACAGGACATCAAAACATGGACCAGTGTTGAACTGTGTCTCTGCTGAACACGAGAATTGACGCATAAAGCATTTTTTTAAAAAGAGAGACTACACGGAAGGCCAACATGGTAAGAATAACCTGTTGCTGAATGCTTACAAGTGCTCTCTTTTGTAGGTGCCAATGTTTGGACTACATGAGGATGACGGTATGGATAGTCATGTGAAAAAGAAAGTACACCCTCTTTGAATTCTACAGTTTTCCGTATCAAGACATAATAAAAATCATCTGGTCCTCAGCGGGTCTGAAAATTAGGTAAATACAACCTCAGATGAACAACAACACGTGACATATTACAACGTGTCATGATTTATTTAAAAAAATATTTTACATAATTTTTATTGTGTCCTGATGTGCAAAACCATAGAATACAAAGAGGGTGTACTTTTTTTTCTACAGGGACTATACAACATGTCTTTCATAACGCATCTTGTTCTGTGATGTTCAGAAACAGAAAGCTTCTATACCCTGATCTCCGTTATTAGTGTTGGTACGTCACTTGTTGGATGACGCAAACGTACCTCTGGCATCTGACACAGAAGTTAGGTGGGACCCTCCTTTGTTCAAGTGCTGCTGAGAGTCAAGCTGCTTAGAGGAACTCTCTGAAAAGGTGGTTTGCCTCTCAGATTCCTTCTCTGTGATAAAAGGGAACAGAACCAGATACTGATTAAGTGGAAGCGAGAGAGCTTGGCCCAGAATCCCCATAGAGATGGGGACAACTCAACATTTTGGCAAGTCGTCCCGAAGTATGAAATTGCCCTCACGAAGTGACAAATAACGAATATATTGGTTGATTCATGGAGAGCTTATTTAAAACACACACACACACACACACACCTGCCTCTGCCACTTCCACTACTGCCTTCAACTTCCCCCAGCATTATTGTTTCTTCCAGTCAGTCTTCTTTTCTCACAATGTACCCAAGGTATGATGGCATCTCAGCCTTAACTAATTATGCTGGTGTAACTCCAAGAGGGACGTGGTGGCGCTGCGGGTTAAACCGCCGGAGCCTCTGAGTTGCAAGGTCAAAGACCAGCTGTTGTAAGATTGAAATCCACGTGACAGAGGGAGCTCCCGTTGATAGTCCCAGCTTCTGCCAACCTAGCCGTTTGAAAGCATATAAAAATGCAAGTCGATAAATAGGTACCACCACGGTGGGAAGGTCACGGCATTCAGTGTCTAGTCATGCTGGCCACGTGACCACGGAAATGGTCTACGGACAAAATCCTGGCTCTACGGCTTGGAGACGGGGATGAACACCGCCCCCTAGAGTCAGACACAACCGTATTAAATGTCAAGGGGAACCTTTACCTTTAAGAATAGAAAGCCCATATTGCTAATGAAGGAAAATGCACTCATGTCATGGGAAATTGCACTTTATTAGAGTTTTATTTACAATGTCACAGAACACCTGAATTATTTGCTATACCAGTCTTGGGGCAAAGGAGGCTCTAGCTAGGACAGAATAAAGGGAACAGCCCCAAAATATTTGAAAGGAAGTTTTGGGAAGGGGGTGGTTCTTGCAGTTTAATACCTTCCCGAGTGGCACCAAAGTATAGTGGCAAGGATTTTAGATGTAAAAAAAGGTCCTTCAAGTGGTGCCTGTGACATAAAAATTGGTGGAAAGACCAATGGCTACTCGGCCCAAAATGTTACTTGTGCCGCCGGTCGGATGGCCCTGTCACAGAAGGCGCTTCCAGGTATTTGCAAATAATGAAGAATGAAGTATCCGTCTTGCTCCACTGCCTCTCTTTCTTTCTCTCTCAACAGAGTCGAAGAGCTCACAACATAGATTTAAAGGGAGCTGTAGTCATACTTGACGAAGCTCACAATGTGGTAAGTAAAACCACAGCCGATGATTCTCCTTCTTTTTTTCTTTTTTTTTAGCCCCACATCCATGTTAGAATTCTAATAATTCTAGCTGGTTGCTTCAAAAAAAGAATCACTGGTGTCAAAAAGTTGGAGACTCAACTTTGAGTCAAACAGAATGTAAATATTCAGAACAAGTCGTGCTGGCCACGTGACCACGGAAGATTGTCTTCGGACAAAACACTGGCTCTATGGCTTGGAAACGGGGATGAGCCCCGCGCCCTAGAGTCAGACACGACTGGACTAAATGTCAAGAGAAACTTTTACCTTTACCTAACTCCACCGAGTCATACAACTGGTGTGCTACAGCAAATGCTTACACCAGCTTCTTAACTCACAACAGTTCACTGCTAAAATTTATGCCAACGAAGCAGTGTTAACTAACAGGATTCTTGCCATCCAAAGAGAAAATTTCACAGTAGGTTGTCGAAACACTGACCTGGAGATTAGATACATTATACAGGCCTTTTCTATCAAAAGCAGTATCCACTTATAGTGCTAAGTGAAAGAGGATTCGCCTATGGGGTATTGCCCAAAAATGTTGCAGAGAGAACAGTTGAGCAATCACAGTAGGAAATACCCTTGCGCATGGAAACTTTTCTTTTTTGAAAAACCATTTTGATAAAACTACTGTACTGTATTGTGTATAACTTTAAGCCTTCCGGAGAGAAAATAAGAAACAGCATAACCACCACCACTACCCGACCAAAACAACAACAACACAAAGAGTATCAGCATAGCAAGGAGTCAGTTCATTGGCCTGTCTGGTTATCTCTCTATCTAAAAACAAATCAAGGTCCTTCCATGGAATGCTACCCTTCAGAAAGTAAAGATGCTTACCTTAAATTCTTTCCCTTAATGACTGGTGGTCTAAGAGGGTGTTTGTAAATGGATTGAGTAATCTGTTGCTTTTAAATATGTTTTTAGTACTGATTTTATTTAATCAGCAAGCTTAGCTAAGGACTCAAAAGACCACCTCGTTTCCTGTTAAACCAGCTACAAGAACTCACAACTTCCTCTCCTCTGGGTTTGTTCAACAAGTACGTTACCCCAATCACTACCGGCTTTGCCCAAAACCCTAATGTAAATTCATGGGAGCTAAACACCAGTGAAAAGTAACCTGGAAGGGATTTTCTCTAAGAATAGCAGAAAACGGGCAAGATCCTATTGGTGTAAATTTATATGGCGGAAGCTGATAATGTCATTAGTTTCCACCAATAACATTTAATTTAAATTAATCAAACACCTCCCATCCCTGTTCTTTCTTCTGAGGCTTCCCTAGGGCTTGCTTTTGTTGCTACATGTGTTTTTGCAACACAGATTGTATATATGTGTGCATGTGAATGTTTATAGTGTTTGCTAAGAGTAGAATGTGTTATTAGCATGGAATGTGACTTTAACCCATCAGATTGTATCTGTCATTAGCCAAGCTGCTATAAAAGCCAGTGTTAGCCAGGAGACTGTCAGACAGGGTCCAATGTCAGCTACTGTGAGAGGGACCCACATAGGTAAAGGTAAAGGTTCCCCTTGACATTTAGTCCCGTCGTGTCTGACTCTAGGGCACGGTGCTCATCCCTGTTTCCAAGCCGTAGAGCCAGCGTTTGTCTGTAGACAGTTTCCGTGGTCATGTGGCCAGCATGACTAGACACGGAATGCCGTGACCTTCCCACTCACATTTACATGCTTTTGAACTGCTAGGCTGGCAGGAGCTGAGATCCACATAATATATAAAAATTAATAAAAGTTATTTATTACTTTACAAAAGTGATTTTTAAAAAACATTTCCAGTGGCTGCACATAAATTCTACTAAGTCATAGGTTATAGCTTACAGTGGTGCCCCGCATAGCGACGATAATCCGTTCCAAAAAAATTGTCGCTATATGGATTCGTCGCTATGCGGGGCAAAGAAGCCCATAGGAATGCATTAAAACACGTTTAATGCGTTCCTATGGGCAAAAACCTCACCGTTATGCGAAGATCCTCCATGCGGCTGCCATTTTCGCTGCCCGGTAAGCGAGGAAAGGGTGCGAAAACACAGCAGGCGGCCATTTATTTAACCCGGTGGCCATTTTGGAACCGGCGATCAGCTGTTAGAAAAAACATCGCAATGCGAAAATCGGTAAGCGAAACGCTTACCGATCACCGCAATGCTGTGTTTTGCCATTAAAAACATCGTTATTTGATCGCTTTGGCGATCGCAAGAAACACATCGCTATGCAGATTCGTCATTAAACGAATTGCTCGTTATGCGGGGCACCACTGTATTTATTATATCTAAAAGCCAACAGCTTTTGCCCCACATAAATAAATGTTCTCCTATTTAACGGGTCATGTTGTACTTAGGGAGATTTTTTTTAAAAAGTAGTTGGATGCACAGCCAGACACTTAACGGATCCGTTTGAAAGCAGCAACGTCTGAAAGGTTCCCTCTGGAATCTCCAGGAAGGCCCCATACATCATGCTTCCGATGTTACGAAGTTCACTTTCAATCCGGCCCCTCTACGCAGTGCACTTAGTTTGTTAAAAAGCCCTGCAAGCTTGAGTGACAGCTGCAATCACCCACTTCCACTAAGGTCTTAACAATGCATCTTCGGGATCTGCCCTTTTCTGAGACGACAGCTGCCAGAATTTCCCAGCCAACACAGGTCTTATTTGTCTTGACCAGGAAATATATTTAGAAAGATGTCTGCGCGCTCCTTGAAGTACAGCTGTTTCTCACCAGCATTCTTGGCCAGCAACAATCTCTCCTCTCGCAGAAGGCTGTGCTCTGGTTTATACCCGCAGCCCACTCCAGTCAGAGAACAGCAGGCTTCATCAAATTGTTTTTTATGCTGTGGCCGCACAAACTGGTAAAACTCTGGCAAAGTGAAAGAAAAAGAAGGGTGAACTCCAGAGTGGCAATTTATACTATCAAATATACAGTACTTCACAGGGGGCATTATTTCAGTTACCACTTTCCCCCAAGCATACATGGATCACCACTCTTGCCTGTCCGATGGTGGGATCTTCTTGCCACAAGTGGACACTCCTTCATCAAAGCAGCAGCCATAAATCATCGGGGAAAAGGGAGCGGCAAAGCCGGGTTTGGGGGGAGGGTCCCCTCAAACGTTACTTAAATAACTCTCTCTCCCCCCATTCCCCTCTTTTTTAAAAAAAAATAGGTAAAAGAAGAAAAGGAGGAGGAAGAAAAAAAAAAGGAAAGGCAGAAAACCTATTGGGATAATGACAAATATGAGGCTGAGGCTCCAGAGCAGTCCTCTGTGTGTGCTGTTGCAGCATCAGACAAAAAAGGAGGAAAGCAGGGCTGTGAACATGCAGTATAGATAAGAGAGCCACTTTTATTTCTGAGGCTCTGGAACTTTCCAAAGCGAGGTCTGTGCAGGTGCTGAACTGCATATATGGACACCATGATCAAGAACTAATAATTCACCTCAAATTAAGCCTAACTTTCATTTTCCCTGTAACAAGATGACAATCCTGGTCACCAACTTTCAAAGTTGTACAGTTCAAGAAATACATTTTAATAGATGTCAAAGCAGCTAAACCAAGAGTTCTGCTTCTGTATGTTGTTGTCTAGTCGTGTCCGACTCTTCGTGACCCCATGGACCAGAGCATGCCAGGCCCTCCTGTCTTCCACTGCCTCCTGGAATCGGGTCAAATCCATGTTGGTCGCTTCGGTGATACTGTCCAACCATCTCGTCCTCTGTCATCCCCTTCTCCTCTTGCCTTCACACTTTCCTAATATCATCTGCTTCTTTATAACCCTTCACAAATAAAATAAAATGCTGCTAAGAAGCAACCATCGAAGCAACAGTGTCATTGAAGCGACCAACATGACTTTGACCCAACTCCGGGAGGCCGTGGAAGACAGGAGGGCCTGGTGTGCTCTGGTCCATGGGGTCACGAAGAGTTGGACACGACTAAATGACTAAACAACAACACAAGACGAAAACGGTACCCTTTTATGAACAGTAGCAATTTTTGCAAGAAGTGCAACAAACTCTTAGACGAGATGTTCAGATGGCTACCATACCTCGCAACAAGACATGCTTTTCCTGGTCTTCTGCAAAAAGAGTGCTCATTTGAGAGAACATCGCATTGAAGTCATTTGTGTTCTTGTATTGCTGCAGGGCTCGTGAGAATGTGTCGAAATTAAGCTGACTTAGGGACTGTTTCACCGTTGCAATAAAAGATGCAGCCCTTGCTTTTTTTGGTTCAGAGGGATCTGGCGCCTTGCCAGTCTGCTGTAATTCAAAAGAGAGGGGGGGGGAGAGAGGGAGGGAGAGTGTACAGCGCAAGATCTGTGAGAAAATTCTTTTACAGAGACCTCTTGTAGTGCATTGTGCTAAACTAAAGCCCTTTTCCACAACAGTTGATATGGGGACAAAGACCGGCTGATGATTCCCTTTTCTGAAGCTACCCAGAGAAAGGAGAACAGATCATGTGTGTCTTCTAGAATCTAGGTGCTGCTCATGGGCCAGTGATATCACTCTATCACTGGCCCATGAGCAGCATCTAGATCACTGAGCACCACCTATCGACTACGCTTCTCCCCACTGCAATAACGCCAGCCATAAAGATTCATGTAGGGGATCTGGTCAATGCTATTTTCCCCCCAACAATATAGTCATTGGTAGAGTGATGGTGGGGAAGTAATGTGGGGAGGGGGAGCCCCTCATTTCCACCACCTGCTGCAATTTCTTCCAGATCCTCACTTTTTTAAAATGCCTTTAGAAATACTTTCACCTCTGGAAGATGTAGGACTACTAGCACTCATTAAGCTACAACAGCTTCAATCATCTTACAGGGAAATTAACGAACTGACCGCTTCTCCCATCTCCATTTTTTACAGTAGAAAAGTTATTTCTAAGCCATATATTTTTTTGCAAATTTTGTGGTACGTAGTATGGAACTAAAATTAACACAGGCTGTGCTAACAGTTCCCTGTTATATTCCCAAATAAAATGACATGGGAATAATTTCTGTCCTTTTTTTATATGTCTGTCCTTGGAGGGATTATGCCTTCTCTGAATGGTACCTTCAAGGACTGGACAAAAACTCCAGAATTTTGCTTCTAATGCTCTCTCATATGCCTACTAAATAACATGTCTAAGCACAATCCATTGTATGCTCCACAGTTCCTTAATGATCTCCAGAAGTAACATTTATGCCATTGCTCTGTGCCATCAAATGTCTTCTGATACAGTTTGTGGTGATCTCATGAATTAGTGACTTCTGAAAGGTCCCGTCATTAGCATCTCTCATTCAGGTCTTGCAAACTTAAGACTGGAGCCTCTTTTAGTGAATAAAGAAAAAGAAAACAGTATATGCTGATGAGCTGTTTTTTTAAAATTCAGGTCATGTACATCTACATGCCCAGGAAAAAAAAATACTGTACTGTATATGCATTCATGTATGTGTGTGTTTGGGGGTGGGGTGGGGTGAGCAAGCAAGCGAGAAGGAGCTCCACCATCATATGCATTTTACTTCTAAGGGCAAAGAGAGAGAACTGTTTTTAACCTAGTATTAAGGAATGAGTCCCTTTTACCTCTTTCTGGAAAAAATATACAAATCTGCTCTTTATCAGGTTAATCTACTTATTCAGCAAGGCAGGTGCTGACTACTGTGGTGGCAGTCTTGTCAAGAGTTTTCTCCAAATCAGAGGTGACTTTATAATTATTTTTTAAACTAGGTATGTTAGTGCTTAAATGTGGCCATCTCGGTACATGGAACATGGGGTTCTGCCATGACCTTTGGGTTGTAAAGACCATTCCCTAGTGCACCCCGGAACCTGATTCACTCTACATTTCCCAGACACTGAGAAAGAGAAGTCTATATATTAGAGAAGACTTGGCTTGTGTGATACCTAAAAATATTGCTAGGATGCACAGTACCTAAGACTTTTAAACAGCAGCACACAAGATGCATGGATCTCAAATATAACCTTTCTTTCTATGCTCCAGCACAACGTACCAGAGTGCTCAATATCTTGATTTTCTTCCTGCCTCCTTTCTGCCCATCCATCAGTTTTTTCTCATATTGAAGAGACAGAGTTGACAAACGTTTTGCCTGTAAAGATAACAGAGTTGACACAGTATCCTTGCTTCCTTTTGGATAATTTTCTGTAACAAAGGCAAGTATTCTGTCGTTAGCTGGTCTTTCTTTGTGCAATGACCGACACCCATCAACCACAGTGACAGATAATCTCTCCCCCCTGATCACAACAAAAACATACTGATCAACCTATCTCCTGAAAAAAAACATAAAGGCTGTTCCCACAGCTATAAATACTCAACTATCCAACAAACAGCAACAGAGCAAGGACAGTGTTCCTACTCCAGTCGTCTGAAGATGCCGGCCACAGAGACTGGCGAAAGGTCAGGAAGAACAACCTTCAGAACGCGGCCAAAGAGCCCAAAAACCCCACAACAACCATCAGATCCCGGCCGTGAAAGCCTTCGCAAATACATTGAAATATGGCAGATCAATGAAAATGGAGGTAGTAATACAAATATAGTTTGGAATACTATGAAATGTGTTATCTGGAAGTTGAGTCATGGCAACTAGACTTCTTCCTTGTTAATTTGAACCATTTCGCTACTCATGCAAGTCACTTCTTCAAACTGACTTTATAAATGCCGTATTGAATAAAGGTAAAGAGCAAAAGCCAGGTCAAGAATATATGTATATATGTATTTTAAAAAAAAGATGAAGGAAATGTTATTGTAAAATATAGCTATGTACTGTCTTAACGGATGGTTCCTGGGGTGAGGGATGTACTACTGTTTTGTTTTGGGGGATTTTTTGTATGTAAACAAATCAAATTTAATTTAAAAATCATTAAAAAACAAAAGACAGAAACATTTTGGCACCTTAAAGATTAACTGCTATGTTTTAATATGAGCTTTTGTGGATTATGTCCACTTCCTCAAATGTAAGCTCACATTATAATATAGCAATTACTCTTTAAGGCGCCACAACATTTTTGCCCTCTTTAATTTTCCGTTTTGTTTTTGGCCTGATACGCTAACAGAGATCAACACAGCGACCTCCTCTCGCACTTTCTTGTTATTTGAATCCATAGATTCAAGTTCTACCCTTTGGAGCAGCAGAAAACAGTTTCCTCCATATTCCACAGAGCAGCTTTTCAGATATCTGAGGTATCAAAAACGCCTGTTAAATAGTGTGTCCATACCTTTTCTTCTCCTGGCAAGCTGTCTTCCTCACCTGCCTCTCCTACATTCTTCTCGTTGTTTTCTAGCGCATCCAAGAGACTAGCAGGCTGCCTTCTGGAGGTGGTCGGAACCTGACCATACTCTGTACACAGGTTGGTCACTCCGTTGTCTGACAAAAGACGGAATAATAACATTTAAAACATACATGTGGAATGTTCTAACTCATTTCTTTCCGGTGGTTGTTGTGGGTTTTTCGGGGCTCTTTGGCCGTGTTCTGAAAGTTGTTCTTCCTTAGGAAGAACAACCTTCAGAACACGGCCACAGAGCCCCGAAAAACCCACAACAACCATCAAATCCCGGCCATGAAAGCGTTCGAGAATTTATTTCTGCTTAGGACTGTTACATACAGCACTGATGTTACCTGTCTGTCATGGGTTTGGAGGGAAAGTTCCATCCTATGGGGAGTGGAAGGCGGGACATCAGGAGGAGGGGCTGTACTGTATAAATATGTGATGCCTGTGTGGTGAAGAGGTCACACTGAGAGAAGCTGGGAGACACTGGGTTGTGACGAAGCAGCAGCTGGGAAGAAGAAGCTGTTGTGGGAGTCTGTGTGTCAGACAGGGTACTACTGTGTGTCAGAGTACCAACCTGATAGGTTCAGGTGTCTGTGGGTTAGCCAGAACTGATAGGTTCAGGGTCTGTGCTTCAAGTTAAGGGTTCTGTGTGAACCAAACTGTATGCATGTATGAGTGAAAGTAAGCCACGTTACTTTATGTTATTCACCTGATCATTTTATTATCCCTGTGTGTATTTAAATAAATCTTATTCTTTTTATTGTTTAAAAATCCATCCCTGGTCTGTGTGACTTCTTACAGGGAATGGTTGGTGGCAGCTTAGTGTAACTGTGTGACATATCCCAGTAGGTCTGGGTTTGTCACATTGATTGGTGTCCAGCGTGTGGGATACGACTGGTCCAGTTGTCCAGTGGTCCAGCAAAGCCTTGGCAAGTGTGCCCAGAGCAAGGGGGGTCTAGTCAGGGACAGTCTGAGGCGCGTAGGTAATCTTCTAGGTGTACCTCACGGGGAGGTGCGCTAGTGGAAGAACGTGCCAACTGGGGAGACTTAGATTAAGGTGCTCTGAGGCAGCCTAGTTTTGGCGGGAAAAAGCTGAGGCAAAACTGCGTAGCAACAGTGAGCTAGCTTGCCAGCTGAGAGGCCCAGCAGAGGGGGGTAGGCTCTGACTCGATACTGTTGCAAGTTAAGTGCTGAAGAACAGCAGCCTAGGGAAAGCTGGTTCTGAGGCAAGAGGAAAAAAGTGGTCGTTTTATTTTGAGGCTTGACTTTTTAAAGCAGCCTGTTCTGAGGGGGGGTTATGCCCTTGACTCGAAGCCAAGTAGCAGAAATGAGTGAAGTGAAAGACCCCCAGATTGACCAAGGTTCTGAGGAGGAATTTGGCTCAGTGCAAGGTGACAGCACAGGAGAGCAAGACCCGGAACTCAGAAAAATACTCCTAGCCCAACAGCATGAACTGAGGATGAGGCAATTTGAAATGGAGGAAAGGGAAAGAGAAGAAAGGGAAAGAGAGAAACAGCGGCAATTTGAATTAGAGAGAGAGAGAGAGAGAATGGAGAAGGAAGAAAGATTAGAGAGACAGAGAATTGAATTGGAATTGCAGAGAGAGAAAATGGCGTTTGAATTAAAAAAACTGGAACTGATGAATCAGAACAATAATAATAATAGGGATTCTGAGGGAGGCCAACTGTCTAAAGCTGACCTGAAGAAATTCCCTGTGTACCACAAGGGAGATTGTCCTGAGGTGTTCTTTTCCTTAGTGGAAAGAGCGTTTGTGGACTTCTCAGTGAGGGAAACTGAGAAGATGACCATCATGCGGTCTTTAATCAGTGGTAGCCTGGCTGAGGTTTATGCCGAGATGCCTGAGGAACTGATGAAAGATTTTGCAGAATTTAAAAAACTGGTGTTTGCCAGACATGGGATAAATGCAGAGCAGCTGAGACAAAGATTCAGGTCCCTCACCAAGAAGCCAGAGCAGACTTTTACCCAAGTGGGGGCCCAATTGGTGAGGCTGCTTGAGAAATGGCTATCGCAGGAGGGGACAGAGACCTATGAGCAGCTTAAAGACTTGATAGCACTGGAACAGTTCTATTCAGTCCTGCAGGGGGAATTGAAATTCCAGGTGAGGGAAAGGAAACCGAAATCTGTGGCAGCAGCCGCAGAGATCGCAGATTTTATTTCCCAAATAAGAAAGCCCTTGGGTGAGGGGAAATCTGTAGGTAAACCCAAAGAAACCTACAGCAAGTACTCTCAGGGACCAGGGAAAAGCCAGCAAGGGGGAGGGGCCCATGGTGAAGGGAAGCCCTCAGACATGAAACTAAGACCTCAGATTTTGGAGGGAAAACCAAAACAAGATGAGAGAGAATCAAAATACACCAGAAAATGTTATTTCTGTCAGGGAAAGGGTCATCTAATCTCAGAGTGTGAGAAATTAAAGCAGCTAAAAGGAATGGTGCCTCAGAATGCTAGTGGGACCAAGCCAAAAGCTGTGTTCTGTGTCCAGAAAGAGCAAGGCTCAGTGTCACTGAGGGAGCCTGTTGCCATGGCTACTCAGTCTGGAACAGCTACCGCTGCTGATCAGGCTGAGGAAAATGGTCCTCTTATAGAGGTAAAGCGCTGCTTGCTGGTGAAAACAGATTCTCAGTTGTTTGAGACAGCAGGGGTGGACGTAGGAATACTTGACCGTCAGTATAGGGGGCTGCGGGACACTTGTTCCCAGGTAACCCTGTGCCATCCAGATATTATTCCTAGGGAGCTTATAATCCCAAATGAGAGCATGAAGGTGGCAGGGATTGAGGGGCAGGTAATCTCTCTGCCAGTAGCAGAGGTACCTGTCAACTTTCAAGGCTGGAGGGGAGTTTGGCGGCTAGCGATTTCATCGACTCTGCCAGCAGCCGTGCTCGTGGGAAATGACCTGGCTGAACATGTGAAAAGGGTGCTAGTGATCACACGCTCACAAGCCACCACAGGGACAGTTCAGGGGGGTAATGATGAGCCAGAGACGGAAGCAGAGGGGAGTTCAGAAGCTGTGGTGGAAACCTTAACCACAGACAGCAGATTTGGACAGGAGCAAAAGGCAGACGCCACTCTCCAAAAGTGTTTTGAACAGGTGACTGACGCCCAGCTAACACCTGAAACCCCAGTGAGATTTCTGGAGAAAAAGGGGGTTTTATATAGAGAAACCCTGAGGAATATCTCAAAAGGGGGAGATGGGATCAGAAGTCAGCTGGTGGTACCTGAAAAGTATCGCCCCATGATCTTACAAAGGGGGCACTCTGACATGTTTGCTGCACACTTAGGGGTGAAAGGGCCCCTTGATTTGATCAAACAAATTTGGGAGCAGGTCACCCAGGATGACCCACAAGACGTTGTGACATACATAGACACCTTGATGAATGACCTAAGGAGAAATCTAGAGCTGGCAGCAGAAAACCTGCAAGCTCAGAAGGTCAGACAGAAAACTTGGTATGACCACAAAGCTAGAGAGAGGCACTTTGACCCAGGGGAGGAGGTGCTTTGGCTTAGGCCCTGCAGAGAGAATAAACTGCAGCTCAAATGGGCAGGACCATATAGGGTCATTTCCAAGATGTCAGACCTGAACTACCTAATAGAGCAGGAGGAGAACCAAGCAAGGAGGGTGGTTCATGTGAATGCCCTAAAACCCTACTACCGAGGGGAACAGAGGGTTTTATTCGCGATAAAAGCAGCTGAGAGTGAGGAAGCTGAATTACCCTTCTGGGAGGGTAGAGGGGAAGTAAAATACAACCCAGAGGAGGTAAAGATCAGTCCTGCACTCACCCAAGACCAGCAGCAAGAACTAAAAATGCTGCTTAGTAAATATCAACAGGTGTTTTCCAACAAGCCGGGGATAGTGAAGGGAGTGATGCATCGGATCCACACAGGGGATGCACCCCCGCAGGCAGTATCCCCATACCGAGTAACGGGACCCTATAGGGACAAGGTGCGGAAGGAGCTGGACGAAATGCTGAGGGAGAACATAATCGTCCCCTCTTCTAGTCCTTGGTCCTCTCCGATAGTCCTTGTGGACAAGCCTGATGGGAGCATTAGGTTTTGTGTCGATTACAGGAAGTTAAACCGTGTAACCACTCCTGATGCCTACCCAATGCCCAGGCTAGACAACCTGATTGAAACCATAGGGGGTTGTCGGTTCATCTCATCATTGGACCTGGTAAAGGGATATTGGCAATTAAGAATTGATCCCAGGGATCAAGAAAAGACTGCCTTTTGCAGCCCTTTTGGTCTCTATGAGTTTCGAGTCCTGAGCTTTGGTCTCAGAAATGCACCAGCCACATTCCAAAGGCTGATGGACCAGACCTTGGCAGGGCTCAGTGACTTTACAGTGGCCTACATTGACGACATAGGGATCTTCAGTAATACCTGGGAAGATCACCTGATACACCTGGAGTTAGTGCTGCAGAGGTTAAGTGCAGCAGGGCTAACCGTAAAGGCCAGCAAGTGTCAGCTGGGTAGCCCAGAAATAAAATACTTGGGTCACATGGTAGGGGGAGGAATGATAAAACCCCTGGAGGCCAAAATAGAAGCTGTTCGTGATTGGCCTAGACCCAACACCAAGAAAAAAGTCAAATCATTTCTTGGGTTGGTGGGCTACTACAGAAAGTTCATCCCGAGGTTTAGCGAGATTGCGGCTCCGCTGACCGATCTGACGAGGAAGACGGCTGATGACCGCATCCCGTGGACCAGCGACTGTGAGGCGGCGTTCCAGAGGTTGAAGGAGGCGTTAATCAACTATCCAGTCCTGCGGGCTCCAGACTTCGACCAGGAGTTCATCATCTACACCGATGCGTCTAACAGCGGCGTAGGAGCAGTTCTGTGCCAGGAGGATGAGAATGGTGACCAGCATCCAGTGTCCTACCTGAGTAGGAAACTTCAAAAAGGTGAGAGACATTTGGCAACCGTGGAGAAGGAGTGTTTGGCCATAGTCTACGCGATCCAGAAGGCCAAGCCTTACATCTGGGGAAGACATTTTATTCTGTGTACTGACCATTCACCATTGCAATGGTTAAAGACAATGAAAACCCACAATAGCAAACTTATGAGGTGGGCTTTAAACCTACAGGACTATGACTTTGAAGTGAAGGTGGTCAGAGGGTCAGTGAACTGTGTTGCTGACGCCTTATCAAGAAGACCTGAAGAATGAAGACGGCGAAAGAAACATGGACTATGTGTATATAATGATGACAAAAGTTAAATGTACCTGTTTTTTGAATTTGGTTTGTATGAATAAAGGTAAATTGATGTAATGTATATGGTAAATGTTTAAATGCCTAAATTGCTATGGTTAACTTAGAATGTAAGTATAAGTGAGTATTATATGGTATTGAATGTATAATTGTTGTTGTGTATTTTACCCAGGTTGTTTTTTGGTGAAAAGCACGTTAGCTTTCCCCCTACAAAACAACTTATAAAGAGGGGAGGTGTTACATACAGCACTGATGTTACCTGTCTGTCATGGGTTTGGAGGGAAAGTTCCATCCTATGGGGAGTGGAAGGCGGGACATCAGGAGGAGGGGCTGTACTGTATAAATATGTGATGCCTGTGTGGTGAAGAGGTCACACTGAGAGAAGCTGGGAGACACTGGGTTGTGACGAAGCAGCAGCTGGGAAGAAGAAGCTGTTGTGGGAGTCTGTGTGTCAGACAGGGTACTACTGTGTGTCAGAGTACCAACCTGATAGGTTCAGGTGTCTGTGGGTTAGCCAGAACTGATAGGTTCAGGGTCTGTGCTTCAAGTTAAGGGTTCTGTGTGAACCAAACTGTATGCATGTATGAGTGAAAGTAAGCCACGTTACTTTATGTTATTCACCTGATCATTTTATTATCCCTGTGAGTATTTAAATAAACCTTATTCTTTTTATTGTTTAAAAATCCATCCCTGGTCTGTGTGACTTCTTACAGGGAATGGTTGGTGGCAGCTTAGTGTAACTGTGTGACATATCCCAGTAGGTCTGGGTTTGTCACAAGGACTTCTTAGGATGACAGCAGGGACGTACCTAAATTAGGTGGTTGTTGCTGAAAATAATCGTGTTCAGATGTTAGCCCCGCAGGCTTAATAAAACCGCAAGGAGACAGCACAAGCCTGTCATCACTTTTGCTCATCTCCTCACATGGAGAGAAATCTCCTATGCTTGGGAACACAAAAAACATGCCTCCATGCAGTAGACAGTGCTAGAAAATCAAAAGCAGGACTAAGTTGTGCAATATAGCTAGTATCACAGGCTCCCCCGCTCAAATCCCGTTGTCCCACTGGCTCCAGATCCTTTGGTACCTCTCAACTTCTCTTGATCTTTTTGCCCTGTCTTTTTAACATCTTAAGGATTCCACTCCTGTGTTAATAACACATTGTTAGTTTTGTCTGTTGTTTGTATCCTCATCAAGTCATGGCCCCACCACCATGTGTAAATATAGACGATATGGTATAACCATTCCATGTGTCTGAAAAAGGGGATTTTGATCCGTGAAACCTCACAACAAAACAACGCAGGCGCAGAACTAACCCATTCGTCTGCATTCACAGAGACCACGAAGAAGAGCAACTGTTACTCAAACATCACATTTCCTTCTCTCTCACGCTCTTTCCATTTCTCTCTATGTCATTGTGTCAAGATGCTAAGACTAACACAGCTACTCTTTAGTAACTTACTACAGCAGACGCGGAGCTTGAGATGTTACTTTTAAAGCAGATGGTCATAATGGCATGTGGAAGCCACCCATAATTTATTACACATTTAATTATTATATTATAATACTACACCATCTAGTGGCCTTGCCACTAGATGGGTAGCGAGGTTAGGTAGCGAGGTTCCAAACCGTTTGATCTGTGGGAGGTGGAGGATTTTGTCAGAAGCCTGCTCAGTTATGGATGGATTTAGCATATTGTTATGCTCACTCTAGAGGTGTACAAAGTAGTTTTCAGTCTACAACCCTCCACGATTCTGAGAGTTCTTGTCCAGAATACAAGATCTGCATACCTCTAGCTCAGGGGTCTCCAAACTATGGCCCACGGGTCACTCTTCATTTGAAATTTAAAAAATCAAGAAGGGGGCGTGATGGGGAAAAAGTTAGCAATTCTGTGTTCTAATTTACGGATCACGCTCTTTATTGGCAGCTACTTTGCCTCTCATTGAAGTTTATCGATTACTAAATTATAAATCAACAACTGAAACAGCAGAAATAAAACATGGAACCAAATAAAGCAGTCAATACAAAGTTGCATGAAACAAGAACAGTTTCAAAAATCTGCTTAAATTTCTTGGGACCACATGCAACTCTCAAAGGAAAACAATACCAAAAACTGTCCGAAGCTCTGTATTTACAGCCTGACAATTTGACAGTTCACAGGAGGGGGGCCAGCAAGGTCTCTGAGGACAAGCACGGGGACCTGGTGGCTTCATAGGGGCAGAGACAATCTTTCAAAAACAGGTGCTCTGAACTCATTCAGCAGTTTAAAGGTCAGAGAAAAACTTCGAACTGAGCCTAGGAATCGAAAGCCAACCTACACAACTGGTACTGAGATGATATAATATGATATCCATGTCAAGCCCCTAGAATATCCTGACAGTTGACTTCTGTATTTAAAAAAAAAAGTTTCCCTGCTGTCTTTCATGACCATAATCTAGTCTGGAAGTGAGAAGGACGTGTGTAACTGAAGGTACATCCGTTTTCTTCCAGTACGGACACAACCAATGAGGAACCAGCCAACCCTGACCAAAGGGGGGGGACCTCTCCTAGCCATTGAGACCACTAAATACTGCCAAGGTGAGGGAAATCTCCAAGAATGGATCCCCATCATCGTCCAGCGACTGGCGCCCACTTCTTTAGATGCATTTGGACGTTGTAGATCAGTAAGTAGGCTACGAAACATATAAAAATATAAAAAATAGAATTTAAGTCTCTAAGGTGCCATAAGACTCCTTGTTTTTTCTGGGGGGAAAACCCAGTTGATGTAGGACTTGATGGATCAAGTCCATCAAGTCTTGATGGATCAAGTCCAAGTTATCAGTTTTTGGGGAATACACCTAGACCGAGCACTCTCTATAGAGGCTCAGATATTGGCTGTGGCCAAAAGTGCCTTTTATCAACTTCAGTTGATTGCCCAGTTGCACCCCTACCTGAATATGAAATGCTTAGTAACAGTGATTCATGCATTGGTAATCTCAAAAACAGACTACTGTAATGCTCTCTACATAGGGCTGCCCTTGAAAACAGTGCGGAAACTTCAGCAGGTCGAAAATGCGGCAGCCAGACTGATTTCTGGGATGAGTACATTTGACCTTAGATCCCCAGTCTTGGCTCACCTGTACTAACTCCATGTCAGTTTCCATGCTCAATTCAAGGTGCCGATTACAACTCACAAAGCCCTTCACGGTTTAGGACTTCAAGATTTTTTGGAATGTCTTTCATGGAAAACTGCTTCCTGTTTCACCTGCTCCTCGCAATCCAAGTTGCTAAAAATGGCCACATCAAAGGAGGTCAAAAAGGCAACAAGGAATCAGGCCTTCTTGGTGTTGGCTCCCGACTGAGGTATGCCAGGCTCCTTCCCTCCTAACCTTCAGGAAATTAGTACAGAAAGAAACATGCCAAGCTGCCTTCAGGAACTTGTTCCCCTGATGCCCGTAATAAGAATTTTAAAATTTTTCCCTCTTCTTGTGCTTTTCTTTTAATTTTACATCTATATTGTTGAACCACAAGATCACTCTTGGGGTTGTGTGAGGTTCTAAGTTTTTAATTTGTAGTGCATCCACTGGAGCAGCGGTCCCCAACCTTTTTGGAGCTGCGGACCAGTTGGGAGGGGTGGGCTCCGTGCACGGGGAGGCGGCACACGCCCCCCCACGAGTGTGACACCTCACAAGCGCGACATGCCCACCGTTCATGCGTGCGGGGGGAGGTGGCAATCCGTCTCCACGGCCCAGTCCTGGGAAGCCCACGGATCGGCACCGGGCCACGGACCAGGGGTTGGGGACCCCTGCACTAGAGGGATGGCATGTAAATCGAATACATGAATTTTTAGTGTTTTTTGAACCAAGTTTCAATGGAGGAAATTTCCTGGTAGTTGCATTTGAAAGCAAGACAGCAACCCCTAGAAAAACTAATTCATTTGGCTGAAATTTTGGGACACCAAGGCAGGCAGAGCCTTTCAGGTTCTTTAAGAGAGGAGAGGATACCAAGGTTTATTTTTTCCTTGTAGGAAAAGAGGCCTACATACCAGTTCTCTTCCTTTTCAAACTAGGAACATGGTCATCTAAATTGCTGGCTTTTGATACAGGAAGGAAATGCTCATGTGAAGCAGAAGGCGTAACGTTGTCTTCTTCTCTATTAGCAGCACAAGAGGGATCCCGAATTGGTGGAGCAGGCATCTGTAGACAGAACGGGAGTGTTAAAAACCTCTTAAAGGGCTACACCAAATGATTAATTTCAGGAACGATCTCTTCCGGGTGGAAAACCATTCCCATCCAAATGTAGTAACGATGCCAAATAAAGTTTAGAGCAGTTAACACATTACTAGCAACAGCAGCAGAGCCCAGATATCTCTCTTCCACGCTATTATGTCCAAAAAGTTCCTAAATAAGGAAACAAATCCTGTGACTACTTTATTGTTAACATTTAAGAAATACAAAAGTTTCTGCGGAATCAAATTTAAAAATAATCCACCCACTGGAACATCCTGTGCCCAACAAATGTTTCTAGAAAGCTACAGGCTTGGATAGCAACCATCAATGTGAATGTTTTACTAAGCCACCACATCCAGTAGCTATTAAACTAACCTATCCTCTGTATATTTGGCTAACCATTCTAAGCTAGAAAGTCATCTCCACAATCAGCAGATACGAATGTCGTAAATTACTAATGCATAATGCCTGTTGTTCATCTTTCACCTTGTTTTTATGTGTTGTCAAGTCACTTCTGAAGCATGGCAAGGTTATGATTTAGCAACCTTCAAAACGTCCTCACATTAAAAGCACTCCGCAGGTTTTGCATATGTAAAGCCATGGCTTTGTTTACTGAGCCAACCCATCTTATATTTGGCACTCTTCCGACTCCCTCCAACTTTTCTCAGCATTACTGTTTTTTTTTCCTAGTGAATCTTGTGTTCTCATAATGTGTCGAAATAGTCACTGTCAATGGTTGTTGTGGGTTTTTCGGTTAGCTTGAGTTTCTCTGCCACTGTTTGTGAAAGATCATCCACTACTTTCATCTTCCACTCCTCATGCCACCACCCAGTAGCTGCCCTTCAGGAGTTTCTCTGCCACCAATATCACTGGAACTATTATCTTCTACTGAAGTGACCACTAGTCTAGAGAAAGGTGGATGCATCTTAGTTTGGTTTCACTCTTGGTTGACCCTCTTACAAGTCCAGACTAGCCTCCTGACAGTGTTGCTTTCAGCTTCCCCAACACTCAAAGCCACCCACCATGTTAAGAGGAAGATCCTTCACCTACCATCAGTAATTTCCTTTGAAGTTCAAGTTCTAATACTGTCAGACTTCAGAGAAAAAACATAATTCACTCATTCCATACTCTATAATTTTATTTATACATTCTAATCTCACCCATACTTTGTTGTTATGTGCTAGCAAGTCAGAACTGATTTACAGTGAACCTAATAGGGTTTTCAAGGTAAGTGAGGTAGTTAAGGAATGTTCCACACCGCCAGTGAGCTCCATGGCTAAGCGGAGGTTCGAAACCAGGCCTCTTGAATCCTAATCCCTAAATTGTGTACCCATCCCCTATACTTTAGCTTTTCTTTTTTGGCGAGAGGCCAAGAAGTCTCACCAACTTTTGTCTTCCAATTTTTCCTGTTTTCTTTGAGTTCCAGGATATACCCAGAGGCAAGAAAATGAGACAATAAACATTAACGTGATGACAAGGAACTAATAAAGAAACACACAGAGATATAATTTTTTAAAAGCAGTTCTCATGTGCCATTAGTAGCGGCTGGTACTCTGATACTTGTCCAATTCTTTGGAAATCAGTAGAGTCAAAACTGGAGGGGCCTTATTTATTTATTTACTGCAAAAAAGTTCCATGACTTTACAAGTTAAATCCAATGGATGGGGGTTTACTTTGTTATTTTCCAAGAGGGAGCAATTGATTTAACGTCTTTGCACCAAAACAGCAAAGAATTATACAGCACCTTTAACAGAAACATTATGGCATGCACACTACCTGGATTGTTTATACTACCATAAATCATTTCCTCTTAAAGATGCCACACTTTTATGAATATCTGTTTATGAACCAAGAGGAGCTACTAAGAACAAAGCATCTTGGACCCCAATAGCAATCTGTGAAAAGCAGGCTGTTTGCTCAGAAACACTGCCAGTATGGTACCCTGGAGTCAGCCATGAAACTACGAGCTTTCATATATCACTGCTTGATACCTACGCAATTTTGTGCAGTACGGAAGAAATGAGACACCTCTCTGACTACATGTCCAAAATTCTCATAAATCTTGACGTAAGGTCGGACCCAGGAAGGTAACTGGGCTCTTGTATCTATATTCATGAACCTGTTGTGAATTGAAAACAAGAACCAGCTTTGTTACAAATGCCATTTCTAGGAAGATGGTATTGCATAGACGAGGGTAGGCAATCTGGTGCCTAGAGAAGTTTTTGTCTCGGACTACTACCGTGTTTCCCCGAAAATAAGACAGGGTCTTATATTAATTTTTGCTCCAGAAATGCATTAGGGCTTATTTTCAGGGGATGTTTTATTTTATTTTTTTCATATACAACCATCTACATTAATTCACATACAGTCATGTCATCTTCTGGTTGCTGCACAAGGGTGGAGGGCAGGGTTTCACTGAACTGGGGCTTATTTTTGGGGTAGGGCTTCTATGACGAGCATCCTGAAAAATCACACTAGGGCTTATTTTCAGGTTAGATCTCATTTTCGGGGAAACAGGGTATAAGCCCCAGGCAGGATAGTCAATAGTTAGAGATTATCAGAAATCATCAGTATCGTGTTGTGTATGTGCAAAATATTGTAGCACTTTGGAAACTCACCAATGTACTTCAGTGTGAGCTAGGATCCTATTGAATCCTTGACCTTGCAGAAGCAGTCCCATCAGCCAATATCAGAGGAGGGAATCTCCTCCCTGCAGCCACAATGCACTCACAGCAGAATCATCATCATTTTAGAACTACAGAGCTGGAAGGGAGCCTGTGAATCATCAAGTTCCCTGACAAAGTGGGGAATTGAACTCCCAACCGCTGGCTTTGCAGCCAGATGCCTAAACCACAAAGCTATCTTTGATGTTCTCCTTCTCTCTCTCTCCCCTGCCTCTCTGCAGAACTCAGAATAATGTCTGGAAGGGTTTTTGAATCCTCTGCAGCAGATACACAGGGCACAAAGGGAGATCTCCTAGCTTTGGGATTCTCTGATGGGCTTCTTCCCATAAGAACCCAACTAGATTCTGACTAAAGGGAAAAGTATAGGACGGAAGAGCTGTGACTTGGCAGTTTGTACACGTAAAATGAATCTCATGGGTCACAAGTTGCCTTTCTCATATGTTTATAAATTCTAAGTTGAAACCTGCGAAATCAAGTTATGAGCCATGTACCAATTACTCTACTAGATGGCAGTACATGAGAACAAATGACAAATATTGGCCCAAATCCTGTTGCTTAGTATAGTAAATTACACTACAGTAAGTGCACTGAATCAATGGAGATTTAGTAAATCACCTCCATACGTTCCATTGACTCAAATGGGTTTACTCCAGTGGCTGCTTATTTTAGCACAAATCACTACTAGAGTGGGCCCATTTGGAGTTGACTGACAAAATCCGCATTGCCTCAGTGAGCAAACTCTAGTGCAAATTACTACATTAAGCAATACGATTTTGGCCATTCACCTCTTGCGCTATCAGTGATTTGCATTATGAGTACAGTGGTGCCCCGCATAGCGAGGTTAATCCGTTCCGGATTAAGCTTCGCTATGTGAAAACTTCGCTAAACATCGTTTAATGCGTTCCAAATGGGCACAAAACTCACCCTTTAGTGAAGTTTCAGGGTCCGGCAGCCATTTTCGCGCCCTCCCCTCGCTTACCGAGGGCGCGAAAACGCTGGGCGCGGCCATTTTAGGCGTCTGGCGGCCATTTTGAAACCGCCGAACAGCTGATCTGCGGGCGTCCCAAAGCGAAGATCGGTAAGCGAAACGCTTACTGATCTCCGCTATGCGAGTTTTGCCCATCGGGGCTGACGCTATGCCTCCGCATTAGCGATCCCGAAAATGGGATCGCTATGCGGATTCGTCGTTATACGGTGCGCTCGTTAAGCGAGGCACCACTGTATTCTGTCAAGGTACTTATTTGCATGTGGACCAAATCACTTGTAAAGAAGAATACTAGTTGTACAAGGAACTTCAATAATTAGCCTGACCACACAGCAATCTTCCCCTTCAGCACAGATGTTTACATGTGAAAAATGTAATGATTACAAACTTTTAGTACACCTGAACTGCTGTGATTGCAATTTCCTTGGCATGCAGATAACATGTCGCAAAGAAAGAACACAAACAAAGTTACTTTTCCAGGCATAACATCTCAGGCAGGAAAGCAAGGAAGCGGCATTGGGTGCAAAGGATTCAAGCAGAAGGAAGAGAAGGGAGTTCACTCTAGAAATTTTAATCAAACATGAAGGATAGTTACCTGTGGTCACAGAGGAAGATGGCACCATAGTCCTGTCGGTGCCGGATGACTCTGCCTATGGCCTGGTTTACTGCGCGAGAAGCCTGCTGTTTGTACCAGTGGTTCCCAGATAAATACTGATGGGGGGAAGACAGTGTTTTGTTTTTTATTTGAAGGGTTCCCTTTTTCACAGCTTTGAGCCCAACCCCTCCCCACTTTTAAGGACCAAAATTGAATGCTGCCCTTTAAAGAACGATGTGGCCTGAAAATAGATTAGCAAAGCATACGTACTTATAGTCCCTTAGCTGTCTGCCATCAGGGCATATATTATGCTTTCAGTTTACAGTCAGTAAAAAATCAACAATGGATCAGAGGATTTTTGTGTTACAAAATCAAAGTCAAACCACAATAAACCCATTTTACAATAATCTCTGATGTACCTGTTTGAGATATTTATTTAATCATCTTTACATACTTAACGGGCAGAGAGAGGCTTCCTTAATACTGGGTCTACGGACGGATTATTCCGAAGTAAAATTTGTAACAAATTACTGATCAAAACACAGCGGTGTGTTCATCTGACCCTCCAAGGTAAACAAAAGATATGCATAAATAGATAATGGGTTAGCACCGCTTTACGTCTGGTCTGCTGCCAGCTTCGAACAAATAAATCTGATTATATTTTAATGGACCCAAACCACATTTCTAGCAATCCTCGTATAAATAATCCTGCCAATTTTGGAAACTTTCAGCCACACTAATGATCATTCAAGAAGTTATTGGGGTGGGGTGGGGAATTCACAAAAAAAAAAACAAAACCCTACGAGGGACAAGAAGAATTCACAAAAAAACCCTACAAGGCCGCCTAGAGTGGTCGCAATGACCAGATAGGTGGGGTGTAAATAGAATAAATAAGAAGACGAAGAAGAAGAAGAAGCATTCAAGCAATCTGTTATGATTTTTGGTCATTACCTGTCCACCCGCACTTTTTGCTTTCATCTCGTCCAAGAACTGCATCTTTAAAATGACTCTGGGGTCCATGCGAGGAGGAAAAGGGAGGCCGGTGATGATGACACCCCGTCCGTTTCTGTCAGCAAAGTCCAACCCTTCACTGGCCTGGAGATAAACAATCCGGTCAGTGACATGGGTTCCTGGCAGAAACAAATTGCTGCACGACTCAGCATGCATCCTTCTCTCCCCGTTTATCCTGCATCTCCACAGAGAAACTTATTATATCTTGATTTATATTGGCTGAAATCCTGTTGCTCAGTAATAAAGATCATAACACTTTGTCCAGTCCTAGCCAGTAAATAAAAGAGCTGCCTCCGTGATACTTCGGGGTGGGCACACATTCACGGATTGGCACTCCGAAGAACTGCAGCAGCAGCTTTTTGTTTACTGCCTAGGAATAGACTGAATGTAACCCGTTCTCATGCTGAAGGAAGAGCCCTTGAAGTCAAGGTACATATACCGGGGGAAAGGGCATGTACTAATGTGTCTTTTTCTGATCGCAGAAATTCTAGAATTATTTCGACAAAGTTCCGCACATGTGCGGATCACCCAGAGTGTGATTTACAGAGGCCACGAAGAAGAAGTGCCTATGCCGGCTTCTTAACTTGTGGCAATTGGCTGCTGAGATTTATGTCAGTGGCATTATGCAGGCAGATGCAAGCAACAGGATTCTGGCCACAACAGTTGTATGCAACTCTTCTGCCCCAAAATGAGGTTTTCAGAATGGCAGATACTCATAAAAATAAATCATATGAAAACAAGGTGAGATTTAAAATAAATGAAAAATAGAAGCAGTAACGAAGATCGTAAGAGAGGTAGTAGCAGAGAGAAAGCAGGAAGTAAGGTCACACGATCCACACCAGAAAGAACAGCAATGTTTGGTTCTTCTTCGCTTTGAGATGCTCCCTTTCCTGCTGGCAATGATGAGAACATTCATAATGTCAACAATGCCTTGCTCCAGAGTAAGCAATGTAGTGGAGCAGTGGCCAGTTTTGCCACTGGCTTTCTATGGGAATGTTCTCCGTTTAAAAGAAAGGTTGGCAAATACTGAAACATTTACAATTTGTCCCATTAATCAACAGCAAATATCTTATGTACAGATCCTAGTTTTCAGAAACATACCTTTCCACGACACACCGCCGTGAAAACAGCACCATTAGATTTGGGACAGGCAATCTTCTCATAATAGGCATCTATTACCTAGGAGAAAAACTTTGATCCATGAATACAGATGTGTGTGTTCTGCTTTTAATGACATACGCAGTAACTATGACTCCAGGTTTCTATTTATTATGCATCAAGTGGGATCTTGTGCTCAAAGGACTTATTTCCATCTGATTTTATTTGAATTTATTCTATCTTGTGTTTTCTTGCTCTTTGCATCTGGGGCAATTACACTTGATTCTGCATATGCAAATATCCCTTTGGACATGGGGCTGGTTATACCCCCTCCCCACAAATTCCCAATTTTTGCTGGGGATGTAACTATCCCAAAACCGGCACAGTCTATAGTCTACAGTCTCTGTTTTAAAATCCCAGTGTGTGGGGATTAACTAAATGAATAATCCTTTCTTAAGAGAAACCTCATGGGGTAGCACTTAATGACATCAATTTCCATGGAATAGAAAACAAAGCATTCATTTTTTCAGACCTCTTATGTTCTGACCAATTGTGTTCAAGACGAGACAAATGACAGTAATGAAGAAAAATGAAATGCAAGTCATGAAGATGTGGAAAAAAAAAACATTAGGATTTCAATGGAATAGAAAAAAGATGGTATTATTTATGGATCAATTTGGTTGCTGAATACATATTTTTAACATAATAGTCCAAACTCTTTTCACAGAGTTTAGTATGGTGCGAGCTGATAACATCATCAGCTGATGCTAGCAAAATTAATTTTAATTAAATCCTTCCCATCCCTCCAACCCCCTTTTGAGGTTCTGATGTTCCTTAGAGCTCCCTTTTGCCCTGGGAAATTCTCTGGAAGCCATGGGGTGGGGAGTTATTTGCCACAAACTGCTGCTGAATTGCCACCATGGGGATCAGGACTATGGGTGGCGAACTAACTGCTTTTTTTGGCAATCAAAGGCTCCCACATTCCCCAGTCCTGAGACTCCCAAAGGTTTGCTTCCCCAGATCAAAAGGATGCCCTTGGGAGCCTCAGAATCTCAAAGGTGGGGAACAGGAAGCATTTAATTAATTTAAAATACATGTTACATCATCAGCTCATGCCACGCAAAGTTACACACATAGGATGCAGTTGTTATGTCTGTAAATAAAATTATTTGCAATGATGCACTATATTTCCTTGAACACACTCAGATGATCTCACTGGAAAGACAGCATGAATAACGGACAAAGAGAGTTGTAGTGTAAAGCAAGCAAGTAAAGGAAGCCTCACCCTTGGTATCCCTGTCTTTTGGAAGCATTTGGAAACGAGCAGAAGAAGAGAATTCATTATACTGGAAACACCTTCCTCTTAAAAAAAAGGGTGCCTCCAGTAGCCGTATATTAAATACAAATACATGCAACTTAATGGTTGTTGAGATGTTGTCTTTAAACAAGAATGTTTCACAGATTTCAGTAAGTGACCTTGTTAAACAGACACACCTGTCTGCTTAACAAGGTCAAAGGTCAAATGCCCAAATCACTTTCAACCCCTTGAAATTTATTAAACTAATTTTTTAAAAGCTGTGAATTTTTTAAGGGTGCATTGCACTGTTACAGTACCATTCTAGCCATGCTTACTCCGATGTGGCTTACTTCAAGAGGCGTACACGTATGATTGCAGCCCTTGCTGTTTATCTTGTTTTAATTTTGATAATCGTACGCCTTTTCGTATATTTTAATAAAAAATGCATGCACCTTTTTTTCTTAACGAACTCTCCTATTAGTCATGGAATGCAGACATGAACTTTTTTATCAGTTGTTTTAAAAAGGCCCAGAAGATGGAGAAATCTTTGTGTGCCTTGTGACGAACACGGGTCCGAAAACACACGTGTAAGCTTGGACAGAGAGCAATCAGGAGTCTGCACATGCTAAAATGGGCTGAAAGAGTCCAATTCAGCCAGCCATACTACAACACTCCTTCTCGCAGGTCTGCCCACATAAGAACACCCTGGTACTCTCAGATATTATTGTGAAAAGGTCAAGTGGGCTTTGTAGTCCTTAGACTTAACTTGCACCACTGACAGGACTCTAAGTAAGCTAGGCCGAGGCAGCACTCTCAGATGACCCTATGACAAGTGTACTGTTCAGGAAACCAAATGAGTTTTATAATCTTTATTTTATTAAAGAAAAAGCATGTTACTAAGCCAAATTAAACCAAAACAAATAAACTAGCATTGTGCTGTTTAGTTACACAGATGTAGTGAGGCAAAGAAAACATGAAAAATATAAAAGAGTTCCAAAACCTTATTAAAAATACAAAAAGACATTAAAAAGAATCAAAACAGTTCCAGAACAAGAAATCATTAGTAAAAACCAAAATAATCCAAGTTCGTTATAAAAAGGCTATAGTCCTCAGTGATACTATAGAATAAAAACCCCTAAACAAAAGTAAAAATCCATTATATGTCCCATAGTCCTTAGAAAAGAAAAATCCAGTAAATATACCATAGTCCTTACTAAATTACAAGAGCATAGTCCATATGGAGTATTCCAAGAAAAGAAGTCCATAAAGAATATTCCATAGGTAACAGTCCATAGAAAATAGTCCATGCATAGTCCTTAGGAAAAATCCCATAAGTCCAAAAGTAATCCAGCAAAGCATAGAAACCAGTCCATGTAGGTAGGCCACCAAACTCTCTCTCAAGACATCAGGGTAAGTCCCAAATGGCTGAAGTGTAGGTGACGAAACACTGAAAGGTCGGTCATGGAAAGACAATGTCCATAGGTAAAAAGTTCCTTTTTCAAGAGTAACTGGCAAGGGCCTAATGCACCTTCCCACGATGTCATCCAATCAGAGTTCGTTACTAGGCAAACAGTCCTGTTACATCACATGAATTCTTTCTCATACACAGCAGATGTTATTTGGGTTACGGTGGTTTCTCAAAGAGTCACAACAATTCCCATCTATCTAATCACACAGAGTCCTTTCTCAGGCCTTCAGAATAACATTCTCTCTGCTCGCCTAGAAAACAACTTGTCAGCATAGCACAGATACTATATACAAAGAAACAAAATGGAACCTCTCTGGCTCACTTCATAATTACAAAACCCATATGCCTTTAAAAGATTTTAACTTAAAAACCCATCTCATCACATGCCTAACAAAATATATGGAAATGTGAGGAGTCCCCACCTACATAGGGAGAGAGCTCCAAAGAATTACATTAGCCAATGGAATGCATTTATCTCATTTGCAACTACCTTTACAGCACCCCACATCCCAAACCCACTTTGAAATTCTCCTGTCTCAAAAGAAACAGGTTTTGAGCCAAGCGTCCCACAGGGCACTTGGGCAGATGTGTGGGACCAGCTGCTCAGTTGCTTTGATCAAGAACGTGGTGATACTGGGCACTTGTAACTAAGGAGGTAATCCACATTACTCACTCTGAGTCAAATCTGAAACTTCGAGAAAAACCGATCCAAACCACAGAACATTGTGCAGCGTATTACAGATGACACCAATCTACACAGCTCATCTAGCTGCACTGGAAAGATCATGTACACTGCCACAGAAGATGCTGAGATCATTTCCATCTAAACTGAACTACTGCACAGCTCAGTGGTTTGGGAGCCAGAGGTTGGGAGTTCGATTCCCCACTGTGCCTCCTTGGCAGGGGCTGGACTCAATTATTATTAGGATCCCTTCCAGCTCTGCAGTTCTGAGACGATGATGGTAATGATAATAATATGAGCTGCCTCCTCATAAGAAGGGCCCTGTTGGCTGGATCAGGCCAAGGGCCCCTCTAGTCCAGCTCCTTGTATCTCACAAGTAGCTCCACCAGATGCCTCTGGGAGCCCACAAGATCCCTGTCTCTTGATCCCCCCCCCTGCATCTGGCATACCTTTGTTTGAAGCCTGGAGATTATACATCCCCATCATGGGGGGATTCATAATCTCCTCCAAATGACTGCCCTGTGACTCTGTAAATAGTATTACAATATTTACATTCTAGCTTTCTAGCCAGAGATATGGTCAAGGCAACTAACACAGACGCCCTGTTTCTACACAGCTTGCTGCTCGGCTGGAGATGCTCCTGGCTAGCCCAGCTGTATTCAATTAATGAGCAAAGTCTTCCTGGTTGCTCCACCAGCCTGGACTGGCTCACAGAATTCCTGGAGTGAGCTGAGCAGCGATGCTGACAAGGTTATGTGCAATTGAAGTCATCTGGAGACTCAAAATGTCAGCATCTGTTTCTGTTTGTGCAACTCTTCTTCTTGGATAAAAAGACTAAAGGAAGAATCCTGGTCTTCTCCTCTGGAGCTCTGCCTCCTCTCTGAAGTCCAGGACCCCTCTTAGGTGGGCTAGCCAGAGGGTGCTGCAGGGCAGCTAAGTGCCCTTGGAAGCAGGTGGCAAAAGCTCCTTCTCCGCAAAAGCCTCGTAGACCCGGCTTGCAGCCACCAGTCTGTGCGTGGGGTAGTCTTCCTGAGAGGCGTCGCCAAACTCTGCCCTGCCCCAGCTGGCACATCTCTCACCTAGCGAAGCGTAGGATGGGGAGGAATGGGAGCTTGACCCTCTCAGGACCAGGAGGGAAGTTGACTGTAGGGTTCCTCCATTCAGGCAGCCTGCCTTTGGGGCTTTGTCTGCCAGCAGCAAGCCTGGCTTGGTCTCGACGGACTCTGGTGGCACAAGCCGCTCAATCTAGTAGCCGGTCTCAGGATCACGTCTCAGGATTGTCTCCCACCCGTAGTGGCGGCACCTCCTGGGCCTGGCATGCCTCCCAGTCTACGATGTCTGCCCAACAGCCCTCCTCTCCAGTTTGCCCCCCACTTCCTTAAATCCAAGTCCCACCACGGCCGCATCTGCGACCTTGAGAGTGTCGTCCCCCCTCGCCAAAGTCCTAGTTTACAGATGACCTGTGGGTAGGGAATCCCGCCACTGCTCTCCAAGAGGCGGAGATCCCACTCTTGTGGCCGAGGGAACCTTCACCGGTCCCCTTGTTTGGCATTTAAGAACCCATTCCAGAAAAACACTTTAACTGAGACTATGCAATAGCGACTTTTCAGTAGCCTGCCTTGAACGAAGCCAGAGCACAAGAGAAATGAAATATATCAGGGCATGACAGTTGAATGAACGCTGTGAATGCTGATCCACTTTTCCTCCGATTCATTCATTCATAGGCTGCCATATATCACAGGATGTCAGAGTTTTCCCACTGCTTCACCATCCCTAACTATTCTTGTCCCTTTTACTGTCTGTTAGGGATCTAAGTTGGCTTACAGAAAGGTGGAGTATTTGTCATGTGCCGCCAAGTCATTTAGGGACATGGTGGCGCTGCGGGTTAAATGCAGAAGCTTCTGTGCTGCAGGGTCAGAAGACCAGCAGTCGTAAGATAGAATCCACACGACGGAGTGAGCTCCCGTCGCTTGTCCCAGTTCCTGCCAACCTAGCAGTTCGAAAGCATGCAAATGCAAGTAGATAAATAGGTATCATCTCGGTGGGAAGATCACAGCGTTCTGTGTCTAGTCATGCTGGCCACGTGACCAAAGAAGCTGTCTACGGACAAACTCTGGCTCTACGGTATGGAGATGGGGATGAGCACTGTGCCCTAGAGTTGGACACAACTGGACTAAATGTCAAGGGTAAACTTTACCTTTACCTACCAAGTCAGAACTGATTTAGCAACCCTAACAGGTAAACGTTAAACCACTTCTGAATATTCTCTACCTGGAAAACTCTGAAAAGGGTTGCCATAGGCCAGAACTGACTTGGCAACATATGGTTATTATTATTTATAAGAGGAGAATGAGAGATTTACCAGCTCTACACCCCCAGTGAGTTTTCAAGGCTAAGCAGAGATTTGAACTCAAGACCTCCTGAGTCCTAATCTATCACTCTATCCACCACACCACATCATATATCATGATATATACATAAATTCAAATATTTTGTGTAACAAGAGAACAGCCTTCCTCAAGGTTCTGAATCCCAGGAGAGACTCTCATACAGATATGTGATCCTTCAAATATTCTGGACACAAGTGATAAAGAATTTTAAATGTCACTCATACAGTAACTATTCTGTTATACATTTTATTTATTCAAAATATTTTAACCCCACTTTTCTTCTTAAAAAGGCTTCATTTAAATGGACAAAGTTTTATCTCCATACAGGAGATAAAAACAGTAAGCATACAAATACTTAAAAAGCATCAAAGAAATATCATATTAAAAATGGTAAATAAAATCAATACTAAAAACAGATTTTAAAGCAACAGAGTACAATGATCTCAAGAGACTATGGTAACATGCTGGAATTTTTAGCATGTATACATTACTGAAATAGTGACGGACTAAATGGTAACGTGCTCTAAATGGAGGACTTGGAACATCATCTAGTGTGGCTGAGAAGGCCAATTCAAGAGTGACCATCCCTTCCACACTGAAGACAAATTCAGTCTGTCCCCTGTCCAGCTCCCTGATTTTGCTGGTTTCAGGACTGCCTCTTTGCCTCGGCCTGCTGGAAAAGGGTCTCTTAAAATGGGAGAGGCCGTGATGCACCGCCTGCCTCCAGGCTGAACGCTCAGATGTCAGGGTTTCTCATCTGTTGAAGTCCATTCCTAAGGCCTTCAGGTCCCACTTGCAGATCTCCTTGTATCGCAGCTGTGGTCTCCCTCTGGGGCAATTTCCCTGCACTAATTCTCCATATAGGAGATATTTTGGAATCCGACCATCAGCCATTCTCATGACATGCCCAAGCCAACGTAGATGGCGCTGTTTCAGTAATGTATACATGCTAAAAATTCCAGCTCATTCTAGGAACTTTGTCTTGCCAGGCGATACCAAAAATGCATCGGAGACAACACATATGGAAAGTGTTCAGCTTCCTCTCCTGCCGTGCACAAAAGGGTCCAGGACTCACTGCAGTACAGGAGTGTACTCAATCACTACAGTATAGCAGTGTAGTCAACGTACAACCATCTACATTTATTCAAATACAGTCATGTAATCTTCTTCTGGTTGCTGCCCAATGGTGGAGGGCAGGATTTCACTTAACTGGGTCTTATTTTGGGGGTTGGGCTTATATTACGAGCATCCTGAAAAAATCATACTAGGTTTTATTTTCAGGTTAGGTCTTATTTTTACGGAAACAGAGTTTATCGTAATGTAAACACTAAACAGAGCCATGTGCTCTGTTTCTATTATTGCCTGAAACATTATTTCAGGGAACAAAAATGGTTAAGCAAGGAGGAAGAAAGAGCAATTTTGCTGAGTGTTTGGATGACTTTTTTTAATCTTACAAGTACTGACCAACATAAAAGTTACACTGAGCCAATACAAAGGGAATTCCGGCAATTGGAAGCAACTATGGGGGGGGGGGACTGATGTGACATGCTGCAGAAAGAAACCCTGTTTAACATTGTGTAAAGTCTTACAAACCTCTGTGAATGTTCCTTTGTTTCTTGGTTCCACAAACAATGGTTTCACTGCCTCTATTTTTCCTGCAAAATCATGCTCCTGTGAAAGCAGACAGAATATGTGAAGAAAACACTTATGATTTTATTTACTTACTAGTTTATTTATTTTCTACCCCATCTTTCTCCTTCCAGAGGGACCCAAGGACACTTACCACTTACCAATACAGCAAAGTACACTACTGAAAACAACTAAGCATAGTCATTATTTAAAGGTACTAAATAAAATTCCCTCATTTCGTTGCACCCACTTGTGAGCGCAATGACAAATAAATTTCTTATGTCTTATGTCTTATGTCTTAAGAGAATTTAAATTTTTTCTCTCCCTTTAAAATACCAACTTGAGCAACAGTTCATACATCAAAAACAAACTTTAAAAGAACAGTCTTTGCCTGATGATGGAAGGAGAGCAGGAAAGGAGCCATCCTAGTCTCCTATGGAAGGGAGTTCCATAGGCTGGAAGCAGGCAGTGAAATGGCATCTACACCATACGGGCCTGTGAAGGCAGTACGACCAAGAAAAAAATTCCCCAAAGGCTTTGAAACAGGACATGCTAATATGGAGTGATACAGTCCTTTAGATCAGCGGTCCCCAACATTTTTAGCCCCGCAGACCAGCTGGGGAAGGCGGGGTACCCCCTGCACATGCGCGAAGGAGCAGGGGCTGCTCGTGTGGGCACGCACATGCTTATGCGCAAGCGCAAAGGGTGGCACAGCAGTCATGGGGGTGCGTAGGCACAAACGGGCTGTGCAGGGGGGGAGTGCATGCAGGGGTAGGGTGGGGAGGTCGGTCTCCACGGCCCGGTCCAGCTCAGGCCATGGACCGGGGGTTGAAGACCTCTGTTTTAGATGGCGGTGGGCGTCTTAGGCTTGCAGAGGGCGCGCCCATGCGTGTGAGTGCAACATGCCCAACTGTGAGCGCAGGGGTGCCCCCGCACCGGCACACAGAACCCGCCCCCCCCAAACTGAGCTGCGGTTCCAAAAAGGTTGGGGACCATTGCTTTAGATCATTGGTCCCCAACCGGTTGGAGAAGCGGGCTCCGTGCGCGGCGGGCAGTGTGCACAGACATACATGTTCCCTCCAACCTGGCTGCAGCATTGTAAATCAGCTGATGTTTCCAAACCGCCCTGCGTAAAGCTTATCACAGGAATCCCAGCAGGAGGTAAGCATGGGAGGCATCATCAGGGCCAAGTCAGATGTCTCAAGGGACGGCCGCATCAGGCGCACCCGCTTTAACTGCAAATGCACTCCTGGCCACTACTGAAACTTAGGCAGGGAGGCTCAGAAAATAATCCAGGAGCGTGCGGAAGCCAGAAAACTTGAGATTCCAGGGGGAACAGAATCCCATCCAACACGGGTAAAATCCCTATTCCCTATTCCTATCGGTCACAAGTGTAAGCAAAGCAATCTGCATTTTCCCCCAACCAATGTGTATTCCTTTTCAGGCAGCCAGAAAACAACAAGCAGTTGTGAGAAAGGAAGTCCTTTCTCGCAAGAATACCCAGGCATTGAGTTTCAATTGACAGTTCAACTTGTACGCTAGGGGAGGCCGGTTCCAAGGATCCAGAACCCCATTTCATTCCCCAAGGACTACACCAAGCATCCTCCCACACACAAGATAAAAAAGCCAGAAACAGGCAGATATACATCTCTGGTTTGATTTAAAAAATGTGTTTTTATGTTTAAAGGATGCAAGGGGGAAGGGCTTTAGTTGGTTCCAAAGGTGAATCGCCGCCACCCCAGAGGCTTCTGAAAATGCAATTTACCTTTTTCTTTCAAAAAAACCACTCATGTTTTTCAATGGGCGGCGGGGGAAGGTCAGGCTGAAACTCGTGAGTTTAGAGATTTGACTAGTGTGCAGAAGAGATTAAAATGGATGTAGGATATTTTCCTGTTCTGTACTCCTGGGATGAATTCACATATTGTTACCATGGCATGGCAGCTTTGTGCGTGGTGAGGCCCCAAACTGGACCACAGAAGTTTATCAATGGAAACTGTGTTACGTTTGCTCCACAAGGTTTCTTCTGCAGTAAAGAACCAGAACAGCTGGACTGAGATCACACGAAAAGAAGCTCTTACGCTGCTGCAGGAACAGGAACCGGGACCAACTCACAACTCAGTCCACAGTTAAGCCAAATCCCCAGTCAGTTCCCCCCCTTTCTTTGGAAGCAGAAAACATGAATTATCAATGCGCCTGGGCCTTGTGGTGCAATAGTTAAACTGCAGTACTGCAGTCAAAACTCTGCTCACGATCTGACTTCAATCCCAACAGGCGCAGATCGCTGGTTCAAAGTGGGCACAGCCTTCCATCCCAGCTCCAATGCACATATTGTTATTATATGACATCAAGTTGGAACCAAATTTTAGGGACCCTAATAGGGCTTTCAAGGGAAGTGAGATATTTAAGGAGCGGTTTCACCAGTTCCATTGAGTTTCCACAGCTGAGTGGCGATTCGAACTCAGGCCTCCCGAGTCCTAGTCTGTCACTCCATTCGCTATACCACACTCTTTTATCTATTGCTAATATAGCTGTCTGGAAAGGATTTATGTATGGCAACCAAACCGAGTAATGCTTACGGCTCTGATATGTCAACTAAATAATCTAAGTGCAAAATAAGATCTTATATGATCTCCCAAATGGAAACCTACTCGCCAATATTCCAGAGTTTTGTCCATGACAGGATATGATGGGAAGAAGACAAGTAGCCCATGTGGTACGATACGAACAAGATTTCCTGGAACAGAACATAAACACATATATTATATAAAAACCCAGTTCATCCTGACTTCAATATTGATTCAAACACTTTGTAGTAGGGAGACAGGCCTATAACTTTGGGGTCTAATGGTTCAATGCCTGGTTTCAGTACAGAGATTATATTCATCTTCTACTATATTTCTGGAATCCGTTTGCTCGTCTTGCAGTTACTAAAGCGCTGGAGGAGCCATTTCTTTGCCTTTTGCCCCAACTGTTTAATTTGCTTGATTTGGACATCCCTGAGTCCGGCTGCTTTGCCATTCCTGCATCATTTTATGGCTTCCTCCAGCTCTGCCAATATGAAGGCAGTAGAAAGTTCATTGAATTCACTGTGAACTAACCTTTTATGTTTTGATTATGCATTGGTTGTTCTTCTCTACCAGAAGCAGCTGGCGTGCTATTTGCCTGGGGTTTATATTTGCATACAGAATTGTTTAGTTTTGATCACTGTCCAGTCTTTTCAGGAGTCTCCTAAATTTCTGGCTGCTTGTTGCCATGTCAAGCTCTGTTGTAGTGTCTATCCAGTGTTCCCCCCCATCACCCTTGTGTGTGACCTTTGTCTATTCTATTGCTTCAGCTCCCAGTTGTCTCCAACTTGGAATTTGCCCGCTTTCTTATGGTCTTTAAGACATAATTGTAACATAAGAGCTTTCTGTCTTACCTATAGTTTTCCCAAGAGAAGAGAGGCATTCTTGTGAAAATCTGCAATTTAAAACAAACAAAAATCCTCAGTGTTTCGGGAAGTAGCTAAGATTTTCCACGAATGTAATTTAAAAAAGATGTTTATCATGTTCTACCCTTGGGCATGACAACCACCATTCCTCATTCTCTTCCTGGTGTTTGTCTAGCTGTTCGTGTAAAACTGATTCACAGAAAAAACAGGTTCCTGCTATTGTTTTTAAAAATGCTGCCATATTGTATTTGGAAAGCATGTTGGCAAGTCCATAAAACAGTAAAAATCAGAGTCATTAAACAACAACAAAAACACAGTGTTGGGAGAATCAATGCTGTGTGTGTCTCATCTTTCAAGACGATACATGTTTACTGAATTCTGTGGAATGGACCCCTTGATCTCTGGCAGTGGAGATAAAATCTCATTGTATAACTAACTGCAAAACATAAGTTTTTCCTGATATTCAGCCTAAATATGGCTTCCTATAGCTTGAACCCATTATGTGTCCTGCACTCTGGGATGATCAAGAATGGATCCTGTCCCTTTTCTCTACAACTACCATTCAAGTTTTTGAAAAGTGCTATCCTATCACCCCTCGGTCTTCTTTTCTCAAGGCTAAATAAGCCCAGTTCTTTCAGTCTTTCCTCCTAGGGCTTGGTTTCCAGTCCCCTGTTCATGTGATCCCAAGAAAACCCATCAATTAATAACATGAAATTTTGCGTCTGTTTGAAGACGTCCCACTAAGGAAGGTACTTATGTCATATGGCACCTACTAATTAAATTACAATTGCAATCCCTTCCACTTTTAACATTCTGTATAACATCTAGCGTACTGCTAGCCATGAACAGAAAAAGGAGGACTCAAGAGACGTTTTGCCAGCTTCTTGTTGTTGGGAAAGAGGCAGGAAGATCTTATAATGATATCCACCACAAAATGTTTCATCGTGGCCAGAATCCTACTGTTTATTTATACCAGCATGAGTTCCATAGGATAAGCAGCAGCAGCAAATGGTCCCCAGGTAATAAACACACAGGACTAACATATGAGACAAAGAGGAACACAAGGTGTAACTTGTTAATAAGCAGTTATTTGTTGCTGTGATTCATGCCACTGTGCTTACACTGACATAAATAACCAGTTGGATTCTGGCCACTGTTCGCAAAGCAACGGGCGACTGTCTGCAATCAGAAAAAAGCAGCTTACTTACAATTAAATGGCCTCAAATGACTCATGTGGTTTTATATACTCCAGATGTTTTCAATTTCTTTTAAATGATTTTAAAGGGCTTTAATATTCGCTGTATTTTCACAATATAATGAATGTAATTCTATTTTAAAGTCTGTAACCTTGTTGAAGACAGGACGGCCTGGCCTGCTCTGGTCCATGGAGTCACGAAGAGTCTGACACGACTTAACTAAACAAGTTGTTTAGTCATTAGTTAACTTGTTTTAATTAACGACTAAACAAGACTTGATGGCATGGTGGTTACATGCCATCAAGTCACCTCTGACTTAGGGTGACCTCCAAAAGGTCCTGTCCAGAACACCCCCCGGCTCAGCTCTTGTAAACTCAGGCTTGTGGCTTCCTTTATGAAGTCAATCCACCTCGTAAGTAATCTTCCTCTTTTCCTGCTGCCTTCAACTTTTCCTGCATTCTTGCCTTTTCCAGTGAATCTTGCCTTCTCATGATGTATCTAAAATAGGACAGCCTCCATTTTGTCAATTTTTGCCTCCAGTTTGTATTTTAATTCTCTACTGCTTTTTAGCTGTATTGTAAGCCACCTTGGGTCCCAGTCTTGCTAGAAAAGCAGCATATAAACAAAATAAACAAATAAGCTACCATCCCTATTTCAACAACACTGTTTGTTTCACAGTCGTGGGACAGCAATAAAGACTGGAGAAAGGGAAGAAAAAAAACTGGTTTACCTTTTGATACAAACGATAACATTTTGCATTTTTGAAGAATATGAGAGCTGAAACACTGTTATCCTTTCAAATACACATATTTCCAAATTTTGTGATGCAGTTGTTCTCCCATAAAAAATGTGTGCATAAATATTAGGTGAAAGTGAACACAAAAATGAACGTTATCAAAATAACAAAATGATACCCCATGAAGAGTGTGTAATGAGGTACAGCTAAGTATAAAAATGTCTACATTAGGAGAAATGTGCATAAAAATGCATTCACGTTTTCAACCAAACAAACTAATTTAGAAGGGAACATTCTGAATTTAAAATCTGAAATTAACCAATAATTAATTTGTCAATAACGTCTGATGACAGGTTTGTAATACAGTGGTGCCTTGCTAGATGATGATAATCCGTTCCACTGAAATCGTTGTTTAGCGAAATCATCGTCTAGCGAAAAGCATCTCCCCACGGAATGCACTGAAACCTGTTTAATGTGTTCCAATGGGGAAGAATCGTCGTTGTGTAGCGAAGATCGGCCATAGGAAAGCCGCTTTGCGAACCGTCAATCAGCTGTTTAAATTGCTGTCTTGTGAAGCTTAGGTCCTGAAAACACCCGTTTTGTGAGCACGGAGGAAGCTGTCAAAATTGTTTACGAAAATTGGTTTGCGAAGCAGGGACCAAACATTGTCCAGCGAAATTCCCCCATAGGAATCACTGTTTTGCGAATCGCTATAGTGATTGAAAAAAGTCAATGACTAGCGAAAAAACTGTCATGCGGGGTTACTGTCTAGCGAGGCACCACTGTATCTGCTTATAACACAGGTATATAACACTCTGAGTAAGGCTCTCTAACAAGGGGCTTCATTTCACTTCTCCCAATGACTGTGACTCAACTCCCAACACGGAACCCATCCACCCTTCCCTTTTTTTCCCTGGGGGGTGGAAAAAGCTTGTTTTTATTAGGGACTCAAGACTTGCCAAAGACTTGCCAACATCCCTGTCTAAGATTCCCATCTTAGAAAACCTTGGCTTTCTAATGCATATCAGCACGGCTGCTACACACCCGCAAAAGGAGGAGGAGGAATGTCTTGAGTGTGTGTCCTTAGTGCAACAGAATAAATGTGCAAGAGGAGAAAACAAAGAGAGAGGGAGGAAAGGAGGGAGGGAGGCAGAGATGGCATATTTGCATGCAAGGAATCACCTTTTTTCATAGGTCGAACTCAGCAAACCTCCATCAGGTCCTTTAGGGATTACCCCCACCCAAATCTGGTGTTTATCAATAACATGAGGGTTTTCCAGACAAACTGGGAAAGGTCTAAGGAGAAGGGGAAAAAAAGACACCAAAAGGTTATCAACTTGTCAATTCTGTATGGGCCACAGCTTAACTCTGAGCAGCAAGACCATAATCCAGTAGCAGCTAGAATGTTTATGCAGATATTCCTTGGCAATTGACCTCTGAAATCTACGATTTACACTACACACAGGGATGACAGATACAGTACCTAGAGTGGTCATAACGACCAGATAGGCGGGATATAAACAGAATAAATAAATAAATAAATACCTCTTACTAGTTTTTTTTTTTTTTGCAATAGTCAGAAAGAAACTTAGTTGTGCAAACAGCTCTTTCTCTGGAAGACACCAACTTTGTTCATATCTCCAGCCAAGTTAGCTTCCCATTTGATAAATGTGTCTCCTATTCTCACACAGAGACCGCTGTTCTCGCCTAAGCATCCTGCACTTGTTCCTACTGTTATAAATGGCCTTTCTCCATTAAAGAGATCTAGATGCCTATATTCTACTTCCAGTCATCCAGGATCATAGGAATACAGCCTGACTTGTTAATTTCTAAAAAATGCAACAGCAGACTTGCTACCAAATTGAGAAAGTTATATAATCACAGGGTAACTGAACTGGAAGGGCCTTTGAGTCCAACCCCCTGCTCAAGGCAGGAATCCAAATCAAAGCAGATCTGACAGATGGTTTTCTCTCAATTTTCTCTCGAATGCTTCCAGCACTGGAGTGCTCACCACCTCCTGAGGTCATTGGTTCCATGGTTGTACTGCTGTAAGAGCTGAGAAGTTTTTCCTGATATTCATCTGAAATCTGGCTTCCTGTAGCTTAAGCCCATTATTAGGTGTCCTGCACTCTGGGATGAGGAAGAACAGAGCCTGCTCAAAGTATGACTATCATTTGAAAGTATTTGAAAAAAGCTATCCAGGCACACATGGGCATATATCCTTGAAACAACTGATCTAAAAACATCTGAAAAGAGATGCATAATTTCCTCACAATAATGTAAAGTAAAAGTAAAGGTTTCCCTTGACAATTTTTGTCCAGTCGTGTTCGACTCTAGGGGGCGGTGCTCATCCGCGTTTCCAAGCCATAGAGCCAGCGTTTGTCCGAAGACAATCTTCCGTGGTCACATGGCCAGTGCGACTTAGACACGGAACGATGTTACCACGTCACAATAATGAAGCCTGCACAAGTAACATTTGCAAGCCGAAGCAAAAAAGTCAGATCCCACCATGGGACACAGTTTGAAGAGTGAGCTTTCGGTCACACCACAGTTTCCGTTAACAGAACATCCCCCACTCATAATACAGGGAATTTCCATGTGTGGTTGATTTCTGCTTCCATTTAACCACTCAAACGAGAAAACGTACCAGAGAAGTTAAATAACTATTATTTGAGCCCGTTGCTCAAGCAGCATCCTGCCAATACCTGAACCCATGACAAATACAAAACCATCGCAGCTCAACTGCAAACAAATCATTCAAAAGAGGACTTCTACAATAGCATGTCTCCGTGTAAGGAAATGGATCCCAGAGGATAACCCCAGGCTCTGCTTGTATTGCATGACATGCAAGATCGGAGGACAACTGTTTAGATTTCTTCAGTAAACATGTACAGTGGTGCCCCGCTAGACGCTTACCCTGCTAAATGACAAAATCGCTTGACGATGACTTTTTTTGCAATTGCAAAATGATGTTTCCTATGGGGTTTTTTTGCTTTACGTTGATTAGGTCCTTGCTTCACGAACTGTTTGTTCGCAAAACAATGATTTTTCCGGCTCCGCAAAATGGCTTCCCTTTGCAAAATGGCTGGCTTCCTTTTGCAAAATGGCTATTTTACGGACAGAAGCTTCGCAAAACAGCGATTTTAAACAGCTGATCGGCGGTTCTCTATGGCCAATATTCGCTGGACAATGAGGTATTTCCCCACTGGAATGCATTAACCGGTTTTCAATGCATTCCAATGGGGTTTTTTTGCATGATGACAATTTTGCTGTACAGCGATTTTAACGGAACGGATTATCGTCATCATGCGGGGCACCACTGTACTGAGAATTCCACTTTTTTTTGGTGTAACCTCGTACTTTATCTGAACCTTTGTCCCATACTGTGCTCTAACTGCCGAGTTTCTTTTCATAAGCACGAAGGAAGGAAACTTACATCTGCATTTCCAGAGTAAAAGATGAAAGAGGGGAGAGTGTCCCACTGGTAAGAATGATTGTCCGGACTCCGTGACGAACCAGTTCATGCATATTGTATCCAGGGCTGAAACACCAGTAGCTCAAGATTTTCCCTGTATGTCAAACAGAGTAAGTAGAAGGTTAAAAAACTTGCTCTTCAGGGGTTTCATCAAAGACCACGCTGTGCCACAAAATATTCCACTTCCTTGTGGTCAGCTATTGAAGGCATCCTCACCTCAAACACCCTACCATTTTTCGATTGATCTTGCTGCTCAGTCTTCTTCTCAGGAGAAATTAGAAGCTCGTAAACGCACTGTGGTTCCCAAGTTCTTAACAAAATGCATGGTATTGTTGATGGTTTGAGAGAAAAAAAAGATCAACATACTTAAACATTGTTACAGGATAGGCTACTTATCTGAACATCATCTGTGAAGACAGTTGTGAGTTCTCCATTAGGGAAAATATTGGAAAGTGCTCCTCCCCACCGAGGTGGTACCTATTTATCGACTCACATTTTACATGCTTTCGAATGGCTAGGTTGGCGGGCTAGGTTGGCGGGAGCTGGGACAAGCGATGGGAGCTCACTCCGTCGTGTGGATTCAATCTTACGATGGCTGGTCTACCGACCTTGCAGCACAGAGGCTTCAGTGGTTTAACCCACAGTGCCACCCATGTCCCCAATGTGTTGGTGCTGGCTAATATGAAAGGTAGCATTTCTAGAAATTAGCTACCAAGGGGTACACAAGTGAAAAAAAGGTTGGGAACCACTGGTCTAGAGTGATACATTAGACTTACATGGACCCCACCAGCAAATGAGGCCTTTTGGTTTTAGTCAATCAAAAATATAACTCTTTTAGCATCTTCCAGAAAAAATACAGACAACCCTAACCTTTTTTGGGTACCCCTCCAGGCCTCTTGTCTGAAACATCACTGGAATGCCACTTTATTCTCCCTCCTACAGTCTTGCAATGAAGCAAGGCACATATTTTAGAGGAGAATCATTCTCAGAGGCCACTACTTTTGCACATCCTTCTTTCTCCAGAACTTGGAAAAACTCAAGTGTACAAATACAGGATGGGTGACATCTGGATTTGCATGTGTATTTGAAAAGGCTCTCAGAGTAAAAGTAGGTCATGAGTTTAACAGTGTGATCCAAGAGCAAAAAAGCAAAGGCTGGATCAACAGAACTGTCACGTACAGATCAAAGGAAGTTAATAGAACTGCCTATTTTGCTTCGGCCAGATTTCATCTGGAATACTGTGTCTGGTTCACAGCAACACGATTTAAGGAGGATATCAACCAGCTGAAGCATGTCCATAGGATGATAACCAACATGGAAAAGGATAAAGAACCCAAGCCGTATCAAGAACAGTTGCGCAAACTAGTTGTTTAGCCCAAAGAAGAGAAGGTTGACAGGAGGAGACCAAATAGCTATTTTCAAGTATCCGAAGGGATGTCACACAGAAGATGAAGCAAGCTCGGTTTTTGCTATTCATGAGGGTTGGAGTCAAATTAATGGATTGAATTTGCAAGATGGAGGGAGGACTGGGAAACTGAGATTGTAAGCAATGCCTTTCTTATTTCCATTCTCAGTAATATTGTACGCAAGTCGTATAAATTACGTACATTGTTTTCTGCAGCATCCACATAATTTCTAAACAATACCAAATAAAAATATTTCCCTTCCAGAAAAGCACATATGCTGTGCAGCTTTTCTGCAAGAGTTTCCTGAAAATGAAGATCAAGCCATGCTATTTACACAGTGAAGTACATATACTGTACTGTACGTGATTTTTCTCCTCATTGTAACTTGGCATGGGTAAAATAAATATTCTTTTCTTAGAATTACTTTGGGCAATTACTGTGGAAAATTTTGGAGATGAAGATAATGCAGCTAGCAAACAAATTCATCTCTATTCTTTAGCACCCGTCTTAACATCTTATCCACAGTCCTTGCCCCACACGAACACAGAATCGAGTCTTCCAACCACAATATCAGAGATGCAATCACTGAATCATCAGTGGTTTCACACAAACTAGCTGGAAGGAAGACCAGACTGCTCCTCCTCTGGGAGACAGCTGGTCTGAAAAACTTGCTCATCAAAAGCTGGGGAAAAAAGCAGCTGAAGAAAACTGGTTTAAAAGACCTAAGCGAAATGAGGGACACCTTGACTCCATTACCTTGTTTTTTAGTTACCGAGGCATTCCACAGGTCTGTCCTCTGCTTCTTTTTTTGACCATTAACATCTGGATGGATGTGGACCTACACAAACAGTTCACTTTTGTAAGGATGAAGGCAAAGAACAGGACACCTATCACCCAGGACACAATGATTTCATCTGATTTCAGGATCTAAGCACTTACTTAATATGTGGAAGGGAACACTAGCTGGGGCATGCTACGACTCTTCAAGTATGGCAAGGGAAGACCCTTGCTTGAAACTCTTGACGGGTTCCTGATGGTCAGAACGATATTGGGCAAAACCACCCAAGGGATCTGAGTCTATACAAGGCAACTCTCAGTGCACCACAAGTAACACTAGAGGGCTTTAATTTCTATTTAATGAATAAAAATGCACAAGATGTTCCTAGAAGTGACTGTTAAGCAGATCAACACAAAACGGAACTACAGTGGTGCCCCACAAAGCGACGATAATCCGTGCAGCAAAAATCGTCGCTATACGGATTCGTCGCTTTGCGAAATAAAAAAGCCCATATGAATGCACTGAAACCCCTTCAATGCGTTCCTATGGGCTTAAAACTTACCTTTTAAGCGAAAATCCTCCATATGGCGGCCATTTTAGTTGCCCGGTAAGCGAGGAATCCGTCCCCGTTTTACCCGGCGGCCATTTTGGAACCGCCGATCAGCTGGGGAAAATCATCGCTATGTGAAAATCGGTAAGCGAAACAGCTTACCGATCGTTGCAAAGCGATTTTCCCCCATAGGAAACATTGTTATGCGATCGCAAAAGCGATTGCAAAAACATCGTCGCTATACGGATTTGTCGTTAAATGGGGCGCCTGTTATGCGAGGCACCACTGTATTAGTCCAAGCAAAAGCATTTGTCATATTTTGGCAGTGCATTGATTTGACATTGCTAAATTAAAACGCCGTGAATTCATGCTAACCTAGTTTCGCAGCACCTGATCAACTTACTCCCATTTTATCATGAGGATTTGCAAATAATTCATAACCATGACTTCCCAGTACCCCAAAGCACCACAGCAAGTAAGTGAATCTCTATTGCATAATCAAAGGATCACTGCAATTTTTTAAAATTTGTTAATACACTGCATTAGAGCAACAGTACTATCATGCCACAGGTATCAGTAAAATACAATAGAATCATAGAATCACAGAGTTGGAGGAGACCACAGGGGCCATCGAGTCCAACGCCCTGCCATGCAGGAACAATGAATTAAAAATTATGCTAATATTAATATTTTACAAATGGGGCTGTAAATATAATTCTTTATTTAATTTTTTTAGCTAAAAGCCTCTTTGCCACAGAGAAAATCTCCCTCAGAACAATATGAAGAATATATACCTTATAATATTTTGACACCGAGAAGTCTGGCGTGGAGTTAGACGTTCCTTCCGATAGACCAAAATTAAAAACAGTCTAAAGGCAAAGGGGGAGGGGAGAAAAGTGCAAACTGGAAGTGAGAAAAATCACAGTTAAGAGTTCTTGGCAAGTTACCTAAGATGGATTACACGTCTGAAGGCCATCTCCACAAAAAAGAGGAAGAAACAACATGTCAACACAGAGCACATTTTTCCTAGATTTTCCAGTTCCTTTTCATGGCTGCCAACTTATTAACCAAGTTAAAGCACAGCCCAGGATAAAAGGACACAAGTGAAGAATCTACTGGTATTCTAACTCTCATTTTGCCAACATGCTCCTATTATTCTCTGCAAACTTAGGGGCGCATAGAATTAAAACATAATTCTTGTTATCAGGCTATTAATATAAATGTTATTTTACATTCCTTTTGCCACTATCTGTAGAAAAAGCAGATGCCTTAATGCTGTTTATTCTAATTTTTAGACTAGAAGATCCAAATCTATGGATTATTCTTGTATCCAATTTTTTTTTAAAAAAAATGTTGCCCTTTATATGCTCTTTTACATATCATAGCCATTTCCGTGAAATTAAAACTGAAGTAAATGGGATTGCTCTTACATAACAATGCACAAGACCATAAATACATCTACATAAGATGCCGCCTCTCAGCCTCACCAGGTAGTTGCAAAGGTTTTAAAAAGGGAAAAGGGAAGAGCTACCGGGGGGGGGGGGGGCTGTCTTTAGTTCATAAGAGAGAAGGCTTGAAATAAAGGAGTGAGTGACTGGGTGAGGGCCATGGTTTTACCCCCGGAGAGTGGTTGTAACAGACTTCCCAATGATCTGCCTGCTACTGTACTCATCAGAGATCCCGTCCTTCGTTCTGGGGCCATGAAAGGTTCAGGAGGTGGAGCCTTTCCAGGTTTGGCACCCGGGCAATGGAACTTCCTGTTTTGGAAAGCCTAAGGAACTCTCCCCACCATCCCCTTCAAGCGTTCATAGAACGACAGAACTGCAGAGGTTGAAAAGATCTGAATAGCCAGCCAGCCCAAAGCCCTACACAGCTGAAGAATCGTATCCGACGCTCGCTGCATCATCCACACCCCAGACGTTCAGATCTCCGAAGACAGCTGTCCTATCACCTGTCAAGTCTTTCGTTTTCATGGCTAAGCAAGCCCACCTTCTCTCACTCATTCCACGTAGGTAGGGCTTGGTAAACCCCTTCTTAAACTAAGGTGCTCACCACCGAACACAGTATGTTCCAGGTCTGATCAAAGCATAACACAGTGGTACTATTACATCCCTTAAATCAGGACACTTTTGTTGATTAAGTCTAGAATGGCCTTCTTGCTGCATCACGGTTGACTCATGTTTGTTTAAAATATTTTTACTCCGCCTGCTTCCTTTAAAAGGACTCAAGGCAACCTACATCATTGAAAAATAATACTTAAAGCTGAAAAACAATGAGTATGCAACATTGGTTTACATCATCAAAAGATAATATTTAAAGCTAAGAACACTGAGTATTACGTAAAAGGCAGCTTACATCATTAAAAGGCAATATTAAAGCTAAAAGAATAAATGTGTGAATACTAAAAAGGAACAAACACGCACCACCCTGAGACACAGTGAACATAAGTAATACTAAAAACTCAGTCAAAGCTGCAATGTATAACAATCCATCTAAAAAAAATCACACTCAGGGAAGGCTTGCCTGAAGAGAAAGGTCTTTGCCTGCTTGCGGAAGGACAGCAAAGATGGGTCAGCCTGGCCTCCAGTGGGAGGGAGTTCCAGAGTTTGGGAGCAGCCACAGAGAAGGCCCTCTCCTGAGTTCCCATCAGATGCTCCTGTGAAGGTGGCAGGATGGAGAGAAAGGTCTCTCCTGAGAGTCTTAACTTCTGTGCCAGCCCATAATGGGAGATACAGTCTTTGAGATAGCTTGGACCCATTTCGGGCTTTACAGGTTAAAACCAACACTTTCAATTGTGCCCTCTTGTATTAATAACTGCTGTATAGATCAGTGGCTTAGATCTCTGGCTGTGGAAGCCGAGGTTGGGAGTTCAATTCCCCACTTGTGCCTCCTTGACAGGGGCGGGCCCTTCCAGCTCTGCAGTGCTAAGGTTGTTTTTTTTTGTAATTATTATTATTATTATTATTATTATTATTATTATTATTATTATTATTATTATTATTATTATTATTATTATTATTATTATTATTATTATTATTATTATTATTATTGAGAAAGATGGTGCACCACTGCAAGAATCTGAAAGGGATAGGAGACTCTGCATGGTGTACAAAATTATTATATATCCAAATGGTCAAGGGGGGGGGAGTGGAGCACATTCTGTTATATTGTTCATTATGTAGGTGATGTTGTCAATAGATAACTTTTATATAAAATGTTTGTTATCTATTTGGCTTTTTTGTGTGTGTGATGGTGGTTTTTTTTGGGGGGGTGTAATTTTAAAATAAATAATAATAAAAACAGTCTTTTGCAAGTCTGAGTTTGTTCTGAGCGTAACCTTCTTCTTAAAAATACCAGCTACTCCTTTTCACTTTCCTTTGGAAATTTGCTCCCCTTGCCGTTTTTGATACCTGCTCCTCTCCCATTCATGTGAGAGCTCCCTATGCGACCCACAGGTTATTTAGAGGTCTCCCCCTTTTTTTTCTCCGTGTCAACTGTATGCATTTGTGACTTCAACATCTCCCCTTTTAAAAGGTGGCCATTCACTGTGGACTCAATTCGATTGGATTATTTGATTTTTTTCCTGATCTTGTGATTTCTTCAAGTTTATTTATTTATTTAAAACTATACCTTTCTCCCAGACCCTGATGTTGGGAAAGTGTGAAGGCAAGAGGAGAAGGGGACGACAGAGGATGAGATGGTTGGACAGTGTCATCGAAGCTACCAACATGAATTTGACCCAACTCCAAGAGACAGTGGAAGACAGGAGGGCCTGGAGTGCTCTGGTCCATGGGGTCACGAAGAGTCGGACACGACTTAATGACTAAACAACAACAAATACTTTTCCCCCCAAAATGACTTAAGTTCATTGAAATCTGCTTTCCTAAAGCTCAGAGGGCATGTCTCGCTACACTTAGTTTCCCCCATCTTCTGTACAATGAATGCAAGAGGACACGGTTACTCCCACCCAAGGGTCCCATTCCTTCAACCTCATTGCCACGTCTTCCCTATGAATGAGGTCCAAGACAGTTCTTCCTGGTCTTGCTTCTCCCACCTTCTGTAAAAGGAAATGGTCAGCAAGCAAAATGTTGAATCATAGGTCCTTCCTAGAGTTTGATTGAAAACAACACTAGAGTAGCTGAAGTCTCCTATTACTATTCTCTTTCTTTGTCTGCAATGCTTGGCATTTTGATTTGTAGTTGTTTAGCCGTTAAGTTGCGTCTGACTCTTCATGACCCCATGGACCAGAGCACGCCAGGCCCTCCTGTCTTCCACTGCCTCCCGGAGTTGGGTCAAATTCATGTGGGTTGCTTCAATGACACTGTCCAACCATCTCATCCTCTGTCGTCCCCTTCTCCTCTTGCCTTCACTCTTTCCCAACATCAGGGACTTTTCCAGGGAGTCTTCTCTTCTCATGAGATGGCCAAAGTACTGGAGCCTCAGCTTCAGGATCTGTCCTTCCAGTGAGCACTCCTTCAGAATTGACAGGTTTGTTTTTCCTTGCAGTCCAGGGGACTCTCAAGAGTCTCCTCCAGCACCACAATTCCAAAGCATCATTTCATCGGTGGTCAGCCTTCTTTATGGTCCAGCTCTCACTTCCATACAACACTACAGGAAAAACCATAGCTTTGACTATTCGGACTTTTGTCGGCAAGGTGATGTCTCTGCTTTTTAAGATGCTGTCGAGGTTTGTCATAGCTTTCCTCCCAAGAAGCAAGTGTCTCTTAATTTTGTGACTACTGGGTTTTTTTATGTTGAGCTTCAGACCGTTTTTTGCACTCTCCTCTTTCACCCTCATTACGAGGAGACTCCAAAAGAAAATCTGCTCCTGTTTGCTCCCTCTCTGCCATCAGACTTGTATGGACATGATTTACAGCTTGTCTCCAGACTCCTATCTGTGAGTCCACTCTTACTCAATTCTTGATAGACTCTTACTTCTGGTTACAGACATTTGTTGTCTTAGAACTAAGCAGCAGTGTTCCTCTGGAACACATCACACCTTCAGTTACTACATTCCATTCATGATCTTCATTCTACCAGATTGAAGGCATGCCTATTAAATCATATTCTCCCCCAACACATGTCCACCTCATTTGTTTCCGTGCACTGCTTTAGAAACATCTGCTCCAATTGGCGATTCCTTCCAGCTTCTTCCCTGTATTTTTTTTCCTGCTTGCTGGTGGCTTTCCACATCACAACACCATCATACCATAGATCTGATTGTTCCTAGTACTTGGTGTTCTTTTGCGCTCTGAAATAGTAGCCCTGTCAGCTAAAAACTCCTTTGAGGAAACTTGTGAGGCAGTTAACAAGCCTGTTCTTCCCACCCCTATGAGATACAGTGGTGCCTCGCATAACGTTTTTAATTGGTTCCCAAAAAAAAACCTTATGCGAAAAAAACTTTATGCGAAACACCATTTCCCATAGGAATGCATTGGAAACCGGTTAATCCGTTCCAATAGGCACGGATTGGCGTCCTTAAGCGAAAAAACGACATAGGAAACATTGTTAAATGATACAATGTTTCCTCCATTGGAATGTATTGAAGCCGACTCAATACATTTCAATGGCTTTGCGAAGTCAATTTTTGCAAATTTAAGTGTGTCATAAAAGGGTCAAAAATGGTTTTAAATGCTTGGATTAGCTTCTGCACCCTCTAAAACGGATGCAAAAGTTAATTTGGCTTTGATCTGACTTTTCGTTAATTTATGGTGATTTTTTCCCCCCAACTTTTGACAGCTGTCAAAATCTGACAGCTCCATTGTTTCCTATGGGGCAGAAAAAAATTCACAAAAAATTAACGAAAAGTCAGATCAACGCCAAATTAAGTATGCACACATTTTAGAAGGTGCACTAACGATTCCAAGCATTTAAAACCGTTTTTCAACATGTTAAGACACTTTTGTAATTGAAAAAATGAACATCGTTAAGAGAAGCAGGGGACCTAAAACCAAAAACGTTAAGCGAAGCATGGTCCCAAAATCGCTATGTGAAAATCGCCCATAGGGAAAAACGTTATACGAAGCACAATCTGACTCTGAAAAAATAAACATTAAGCGAAAAAAACGTTAAACGAAGCAAACGTTATGCGAGGCACCACTGTATAACTCATCTCTGTCTAGAAGTCCATCTTCATCAAACTACTGACCACAGTCCAAGAAATGGCATCTTTTCCAAGCACACTGTCTGTGCAGCTGGTTATTCATTTTGTGATGAATTAACTAACTGTATCCCCAAATCCTTCACCTTCTTTCTTAGAGCCTCATAGTCACCTACAATGTGTTGAAAGTGGTGCCTGTAACGTTTGTCTGTTCATATATAGGTTGGGGGGGGGGAAGAATCATGGTCAGAGGGTTTAATCACTCTTGGTAACCTGTCAGATCTTTTCACCAGTGTGATCTTTCCTCTGCTTCCCCAGTGCTGTTGGCATTTCCTGCTGGTATTCCTACTGTTTAGGATTCAATCACTATGCCTATTACAATTTCCTGAAACTTCACATTACTGGCTATTGGCGTGCACTCTTTTCGATGTTGGAGGACACAGGGAATCCTTTAAAAATGTCTTGTCTGTTTGTGTGTGTGTTTTAAACAGGAAAATAATGACAACATAGTCTTCATATTGATTGCAATCGTTATGTATCTCTGAAAATCCCAAATTATTAAAATTACGAGTCTGAAGTGCTGTACAGTGGTGCCCCGCTTGATATTTACCTTGTTAGATGAGGAAATCGCTTGACAACTAGTTTTTGTGATCGCTATTGCGATCGCAAAATGATGATTGAATGGGGTTTTTTTGTTTCACGATGATCGGTTCCCTGCTTCAGGAACCGATTTTTCGCTTAACGATGATCAAAACAGCTGATCGTCGGGTTTTCAAAATGGCCACGCGCTGTGCAAAATGGCTCCCTGCTGTGTTTTAGGATGGATTCCTCACATTACAGGCACCGGAAAATGGCCGCCCTATGGAGGATATTCACTGGACGCTGAGGTATTTCGCCCATTGGAATGCATTAACCGGGTTTTAATGCATTTCAATGGGCTTTTTACTTTCGCTTGATGGCGATTTCGTTCTACAGCGATTTTGCTGGAACGGATTATCCTTGTCAAGCAAGGCACCACTGTAATTCCTACTTCAAATTCTGAATTCCAAATTGCGTGTTCCAACAAAAAGAGGTGCTTCATTTCTACTTTAATTTTCATTGTTCATCTTGATGGTTTGATTTCTTTCTAAACCTATGGCTAGGTGATATCTTTATTTATTACTGTGTGCCCTCATCAAATTGCTTCTTACTTACAACAACCCTAATACCCTGTTTCCCTGAAAATAAGACCTAACCTGAAAATAAGCCCTAGTATGGTTTTTCAGGATGCTCGTAATATAAGCCCTACCCCTAAAATAAGCCCTAGTTAAGTGAAACCCCGCCCTCCACGCTTGGGCAGCAACCAGAAGATGATGACAGGACTGTATTTGAATAAACGTTGATTGTCGTACATGGGGGGGGGGGAATAAAGCATCCCCTGAAAATAAGCCCTAATGTGTTTTTTGGAGCAAAAATTAATATAAGACCCTGTCTTATTTTCGAGGAAACACGGTAAATTTTTCAAGGTATGTCTGTGAGATATTCAAGGAGTGGTTTAACATTGCCACTCCTCAGGGAGTTTCCACAGCCCCGTGGGGAATTGAACTACGATTCACTGAGTCCTAGCATTGTACTAGCTCCTACACCAGGTTTTGAAGCCTTTATTAACAACTACCAAATATGCACAAAATTGGTCTGGCTTCTAAGATTTCTATTTGCATAGAGAGGTAAAGAAGCAGGGAAAAGCCAAGCTGAAGTCACCCTGGTGGGAATCATAACTGAAAAGAATAAAAAGCCCAAATATACACTCATGCTTAGAAGTGTACGGTGGCTTTCTATTCTACAACTGCACACCTGAACATAGGACTGTGCATAAGGCAGGATGAACAGCACCACCCAGTGGAAATTTTATGCGGTATGGCTATCAATCTATGACAGAAATCTTCGTCAATTATATGTGCAGACCTTTGCACGCAGAAAAGCCACAATTTCACTAAGAAACGATACTCTTTTTATATAATGGGCACATGTCCTGCATCATCTTAGATAAGCATTCCCTTTTCTCTTTTACTTGGAACAAAGCACACCTCTTTGCAATTATTTTAAATACCTGTAATCCAAAAAAATAAAAGATCTGCTGCTCAATTAATTGGGGACATTTTTAGACAGCCTCCAGCACTTATCTGATATATCCCCGTTGATTTTATGTAGCTTCATAGCATACAGATGCCATCTGTGAACAACTTTCAGAACCGTTTGTTTTAGCTGATATTAATTTATATGGATATTTATTTCATATTCCTGTCCAAACCTCTTCAGGTATATTAATGTTTAAATTCATTTGGCAAAATGCTTTGCCTCCCCTGCCCTCACCATGTTCTTTCTCAATGACACATTTATATACTAATGACGTCAATCCTATCCTTTTATTTTTATCTTTTCAGTACACGGTGTTGTTCAAATTCTGTTAATGGTCTTATAGGGCCAGATTTTTTATATAACTGTATTGCAAAGCTCCTTATTTGCTTTATTTGTAGCCAACTGGTTTCTTATTTGCCTTGTCTTCTCTTCTGTTTGTCTAACAGCAGTTGGTTGCCCTGATTCAAATAAATCCTTAATTCTATATGTTCCAATTTGCTTTTAAAGTCCAGAAACAGGTTAGAGAAATAAAGAGTAGCTGGAAGGTCATTGGATTGCGATAAATCCTCAGAATAACTCAAGTAAAACAATGTATTGGTCTTTTGGAAAGCAACTGTCATGTGTCATCAGGGCACATGTGACCACAAGTGACTAACTCTTTAATACCACTAACTCTATCATTATATTGTGTAAATATATACAGTGGTGCCCCGCATGACGATGATAATCCGTTCCATAGAAATCACTGTTTAGCGAAATCATCGTCATGCAAAATCTGTTTTCCCATTGGAATGCGTTGAATCCCATTTAATATGTTCCAATGGAGAAAATACATCGTTGTCCCGTGAAGATTGCCCATAGGGAAGCCATTTTGCAAGTGCCGATCAGCTGTTAAAATGGCTATCCTGCGAAGCATGGGTCCCGAAAACACAGGGAAGCCATTTTACGAAGCCGCCGATCAGCTGTAAAAATCGTCGTCTTGCGAATAAACGGTCCGTGAAGCACGGACCAAATCATCGTCCAGCGAAAATCCCCCATTGGAATCACTGTTTTGTGAATCACTATAGCGATCACAAAACCTCATCGCCATGCGGATTCGTCGTTTTACTAGGTCGTCTAGCGAGGTACCACTGTATACTGTATGTCATGTCATTACACAGCTACAACAGGTCCTTTGTTCAGGTAGGCCTACTCTATCCTAGCTGCACACTTCAGCAGGCTGAATATGGGATCACACCAGAACTTTTAATTTTAACCATCCCAGTCTCTCTTAATAGCCACCTTCCCCCACATTTACAGCCTGAGCTTCAGGAAGGTACTTTCAGAATCCCATGACGGAGCTTCAGAAATTAACCCTGAGTCTGTGCTACTCTCGGAACAGCATGAGAACGTAAGAGCCCTGCTGGATCAGGCCCTCATTCTGCAAGACGGGAAGCAGCAAACATTTACCTGGATTATGTCTGTTAATTTATGCAACCCAGCCGTGTTGGTGAATATCCCAGTACCTAGAGAGGGAGAACAAACAAGAGGGAGAGAAGTAAATATGAGTGATAAAACGTTTTGATGTGTGTCAATTAGGGGTGAATAAGAAATTTGCTCCATGTACATTTTCATACAGAAATATCAATTTCACATTTCCACAAATTGCTGTCAGAAGACAATATATCTCGCCTCTGTCATCTACAGATGTGCAATATTTGTGAGGTGTTTTAGATGCCAACAAAGTTGAATATTAATTTCAAGTTCACAAATACTGGCAAATATGCTTTAGTATAAGGATCTGTATTGGGGATGAATGTCTGCAAAAAGTTTGGATTTCTGGTAAACATAGAGGCTGCCAGGTTTTCTGATCAACCGTATCTTTCAGACGGATGAAAAGGATTTGCAGAAGTTCAGAGAGATTCCTTCAAATTGGGGGAATACACTGTTTCCCCTAAAATTAGACCTAACCTGAAAACAAGCCCTAGTATGATTTTTCAGGATGCTCGTAATATAAGCCCTACCCCAAAAAATAAGCCCCAGTGAAGGCAAACCCCGCCCTCCACCACTGGGCAGCAACCGGAAGAAGATGACATGACTGTATAAAGCATTTTTGAAGCAAAAATTAATATACCCTGTCTTGTCTTCGGGGAAACATGGTACATATTAAAATGACTAATGTGGTTCAATGTAAACAAGCATAAAGTTATGCAGAGGCAGAGGGTGGATGTAATCCCAACTTCCCAACAGATGTTCATGGCATCTAAACTAGCCAGAAAGGGGATGCTATTATTATGGACAGGTTGTTGAAAATGTCAACCTAATAGGAAAAAAGCAACATTTCATATTGGAGATTGATTAAGAAATGTATCCAAACAAAAACCTACCCATATCACACAGCCATTCTACAAAAGCTATGATGCAAAGTACACTTGAAATTCTGCATCCAGGTCTAATCACCACTCTTTGAACAACATGGGGTAGACAGAAAAGGTGTTGGAAAAAGCAAAAACAAGGTGGCCAGGGGAACTCACAAAGGTACAAGGCCTGTTGCTTTAACAGAGATTCAGATCCAGCAGGATGAAAACAAGAAACCCTGCAGTGAAATTTCAGACCACAGAAAGACCTTTGGGTACAAAGAGGTCCCTTGGAAGAGGATTATGATTCTCTTGGGTCAGAATTCTGGCCTGCAAGCTACAGCCAACCCTCCAAGCCGTTCTCAGTGGCCTCCCAAGGCTTTTTAAAGACAAAAGCATCAATGCTGCAATTTGTGGCTTTTCTGTTAATTACCCATCTCCATGTTTATTTCCTGGAATGAGACTTCTGGAACTAACAGAAACAACCCAATCAACAGAGGAGCCACATCCTGGGAAATGAATATAGCAACTGAAAGCTTCCATACAATTAAGATACTAACGGACAGGGACAGGGACATTTAACAAAAACCAAAAGTGGTAGTCTACCTTTAACTATGAAGTAAGTGAAACCACACTAAACATATAGAAGCTGCAAGACTGACCAGAAAGCTGCATCAGAGTCCTTTAACGGGGGAAGCCATTAAAGCAACAGTTCTGTTGCTTTTTAAAATCTTTAACATATTAAAGCCTTTGTTAAAGCTTTGATTTAAATGAGAAACCTTAACAAAACCTTGTTGCAAACTTATTATGTCTTAAAATAAAAGGTAATAAAAGCACAGCAAATTAATCATTGTAACCTATGAAAATTTCTATTTAGCTATTGGGGTTCAACATTAAGAATTAATTAGCCAATTTGGTCACACCACTCAGACTTTAGCTATTTTCTCAGGAAGTGCAAATTTCAAGATGCTGGAAAGCCTAAATAATGGCCCTTGAAAACTTCTGATCTGCCCATTCCCACATTAGGTATACAAAAATTAATGTGATCTCTCAGGTAAGCTGATCCTAAGTTCTTAGGCATTTTAAAGGTAAAAGGTTACTTTAAATTCATAACTGAAGTGGTCCAGGAGCTGATTCAGCTAATAAAGCAGACATCTTATGGTGCAACTGCCTAGTCTCAGTTAATTCTTCAACTAATCCTCATTTTGGATCAACTGCATTTTCTCAGCTGACTTTAAAAGCGGACCCATGGATCACATCTTGCAGTCAATTGAACGGGAGGCTATTACAACAGTAGTGACTACAGCCGGGTTGTTTCACTCCAGGGGGGTTACAGCTGGCATACCTGCTCAAACGGATCAAGGGGATCTCAAGTCACAAAGGTTGACCTCAGCCTCCAATGACAAAGATGGATCAGTTAGCAACTCAGAGAGCGCACATGATCCTTTACGGCAGCAGTGGGCAAGTATGCCCTCCAGATCTAGCTGGACTACAACTACCATCAGCTTCATCCAAAGCAGTGGAAAGGATGCTGCAAGTCACAACCACACTCGCCTACCCCTGCTTTAAAGGAAATTCATTCCTATTCGTTACAGATAACGTAACCCTGCATTCTCTCAAAATACAATATTATTTCCAAACTTTCTCATGCCTCACAATTTTTTCCAAACAATGAAGAATACACTTACGGCCTGTTAAATATTGCACAATTTGTTCCAGCGAATCGAGGAGAGAACTTTGGGTTTGGTAGGTGATCTGAGCCTTTGCGAACAGTTCAAATATGTAGCTGTAAAGGCAAAGAAGAACACCTGATCTTCAGTAACTCAAACAGCTGGATTAAAACTGCAAGAAAATGGGTTCACTCTAAACATTCAGACATGGAGGTTTTCAAGCACAGGTTATAAACCAGCTATCTGTCAGGTATACTTCAACTTTTAATCTCCCAGAGTACAGTGAGTTGGACCAACGGCTTATCGCACTCTCAGAACTGTAGAGGAAAAGCTAGCAGCTAGATTTTTAAGTCTCCATAAGGATGAGGGCTAATTTACTTTTTAAATTCAAAACCAAAATTCCTATACGAGACGTGGCAACTTGACTGAAGTCAAGGGACTTAGTTTTATTATATGATAAACATTTTCAACACTTCTTTCAAGGAAGGATCCTTCCTGCTACAGTGGGGAGGTTCATAATTCTGTTACACCTATATCTCACATTTACTCCACACATGCTCTCCTCTACAACATCTTAGTAATTGTGTGGGACAGGTGAAGTGATGGCAAAAGGTATTTCATGACCGAGGAGAAATCTGACTCCTAGTTTAAGCACTATTCTTTCCGGAGCCCTGTATAATGTCCAGCTAAGGTCACTCAGTGAATGCCATAGCTGAACAGAAGTGTTAAAACAAACCTCATTGGTCCAAGTCTAATCCTCTTCCCTGTTGCTTGGAAAAACCTTTGCAACTTGAAATTTCCTTTGTCTGCAACTCAACTGCTTGTTTGCATGAACAACAACTGAAGAATAGCCGGCTATTTGCACCCACAGGCACTCCCCTCCCATCTTCAACACAAACAGTATAGTAGGACCATAGTATTCACAGAATCAGTATCTGATGATTCACTTATTCACTATCTGAAAATATTAAAATAAAAAAACCTCATAAACATGGATTAACTAGCATTTCCAGGGTGTATTTACCAGAACTGGCCACTAGAGGGAGCAAGGGACAACACAATTTATAGTGTTCTATATACTTCTGCATTTTTTGGCATTCGCGGGGAGGGGGGGAAATAATTCCTCATGAATACCATGGTCCAACGGTACTACAAAAGACAAGCAGCACCACAAATGTCTGAAAACAAACACACAATAATAATTTTTTTAAAAAAACGTGAACTCAAGAGAACTGTTACAATCCCTGGAACATACATTCCATCTTTAGTAAGTCCACTTCCTGTTGGTGGTAGCTCTACAGCATCTATTTCATTTTCCAGTTGAAGAAGAATCCCTTTAAGGCAAACAAAGAGAAAGTGAGGGGAGCACAGATGTGGCTGGTAAAATCACCATAACGGGAGGGCCATTGTTTTGAAAGATTTTCTGGCCAAAATGTTCTGTGGATCCAATTCCGGAAGCGAAGTGATGGGTCGGCTGAACTGCTCCATTTATGCTGCAAGGCTATCTTGGAGGCTTGGTTGTTGAAAAGTAGGATAGAATTTTTTTTTGGGGGGGGAGCGAATAAACTAAATTACAGCTCAAATCTCTTACCCCACCAAATCTTTAAAATGGTCAAAGGAGTCATGCAAACTAGGAGTGGAAAACACAAAGAAATTCTTGAGTTTCTGACTGGCTTGCTAGTATTTTTTGGGGGGGCGGGAATAGCCAATCCTTGTTTAAGGAATTTTAAATGGTAATTTCTAGTTCTCATGGGTGAGGACACTGATAAACTTAATTAAAAAATTAAAGGGCATATGAAAGAAGGTTCACTAACAAGCAACACGAAGTCCGATCTCTGTATGTTTGCTAATTGTCACACGAAGGGCCTTTCCAAGAGATGATGAAAGATGCTTGTATTTGTGGGCAACGCATTTTTCAATAAGAACACTACAGACCAAGCAGAGCTGAAGTCGACCTGTGGTTTGCCATCTGCTAGAGTTATAAAAATGATATGCAAATTACATTTAAAGGCAATTAAAATATGCAAACGAAGATAAGCTCCCTAGCTCAGGATACATAAACATGAAGCCTCCTTGGTATTCAACAAGGTACCAGCAAATTGGCTAATCGTTCTCATCCACCATGGATGTTTCACTCAAGCTACTGTTTAGGAATCTACATCCATGCTTGTACATTTTATTTCCATAAATGCATGAAAGAAGCCGCCAAACGCCTCCGTTTGGGCTCTTTGAACAGTGTTCCAGACTCAGTTTTCAGTTACTGTCTCAGCTGACACTTAATTTAAGCGGCACAAACAAGGCATCAATCAGATGAAACCCGACATATAGAAAAGTCATCAGCTACACAACCCTCCCAGTTGAACATCAAGTGACTCGTTCCCAAAGCCCGTTGTAAAACTGCTCTACAGAAAAAGGTGAAACTAATACTTACTCTTTATCTTTGCTATGTCTTCAAGCTCCATGTTTAGACCTGTTTCAGGGAAAAAAAACTTAATTTGTATTCATTCTAATCTTAGGCCGGGTCCCTGTCCTCCCGGCTGTCCAATATTTCCTCCTCACACTTTCAGGCATCCATGTGGAAGTGAGTATCAAAGCACACACTAATGTATTTTTTCAAACTACAACCCAAGCGTGCCCCCAGCAGCGTGCTTCCTGGGTTTTATTTTCATATTCTAGGATCTTAGCAGCAGAGGGAGGAAAGAGGGCACAGGAGGGTGCAAAGCACTGTGATGGGGAATTTACAGACTTGGCCCCCAGACTTTGTGCTCATCAGAGGAGAAAACCACCATTTCACTTAGACCGCACATGGTCTTCAAGACCAGTGGGCCAATGACTCACTCTCAGCGAACAGCTTGGAAGGTGAACAACAGCATGCAAAACTAGAACTGCCGTTGATTGGCAGACCCTGGCAGAGGGGGCAGCTGAGATGAAGTACGAAGGAGCCGTATACGATGGCTCAGGATACTTCACGAAGGGTGAAATCCACTAAGTCCTGGCTGTTAAGTGGTCAGACAATCAGCAGCTGGTATACCGATGCAGGCCCTTCAAAAGGTGCCCTATGACAGCTCTACTGTCAGTTCCCCTCCAAAGATCACTGTGTAATCTTCTCATGTTTTTTGTAAATAAAGAAAATAAGGAAGCTAAAGCTAGCAAGAGAGGAGCAAGGCTTTAATCGAAAGACATGTGGGAAGATCACTCCTTCATAAGGTCCAACACAGCCGCAGGTAGGATGTCACTTAATAGAGGAACTAGAAAGGAACCATGGGGAGAGGATTTCCCAGAAGAATCTGGGTGGTCTCCGTGAGACAAACAGGGTTCTGGCCCTTTCGTCCGATATAACACCCTAACACATGGGGCCCAATTTCCTGGTGCACACCAGTACCTTTCCTTCCTCTTTCCCCAAATCGCTCGCCCCCACCGGGAACCTTCTGTCTACAGCCCGTACCGTTCTCTCTACTTTTGTCATCAAAAGGACCGCAAAGGATGACACGAACAATAGAAGCCTGCCTCCCTCTAGAGCAGGGGTCCCCAACCTTTTTAACCCCGCTGACCAGTTGGGGAAGGCGAGGCACCCGCCCCGCACTCGTGCACATGTGCGAAGGAGTGGGAGGGTGCTCGTGCAGATGGGTGTGCTCGTGCACAAAGGGCGGTGCGGCACTCGTGCGGGCACTCACACGCATGTGCAAAGGGCAGGGCAGCGCTCAGGAGCACTGTCATGTGCAAAGGGGCTGTGCGGGGGGAGTGCGTGCGGGGCTGGGGGGGAGATCTGTCTCCACAGCCTGGTCCAGCTCAGGCCACGGACCGGCACTGGGCCGCAGACCGGGAGGTTGGGGACCTCTGCTCTAGAGGGTTTATTATACCTCTGATTTATGGCCTGCTCTTTGGCGAACAACAGGTAGAGATTTTGGGATGGGATTGTTTCAACAGCCCACCAGGATGCAAGACCCCTGTTCTTCCTCTTAAAAAATGAGGTAGCAGAGAGAAAAGGGGGCCTGTTATCCCTTCTGCCAGGGGTGGGTTGGAGAAGGGTAAGCACTGGACTGAGAGGACAAATTCACATTGTTTATCCACTTTTCCTCTGTTTGGCATGTGAACATGTGTGCATTTTAAAATGAATAAAACAGCATGGGAAGGGGGGGAGAACATCCTGTTCTTTTTCATTTCATTCTAACATCTCCTCCTCCTTACCTGCCCCTCCAAAAAACTTTTCACATCCAATTTTTAAAAACCCAAGTCATAAAAATCAACATTACATGGGCTGATTGAGAAACAGTATAATACATTTGATTTTAGGGGCAATATTTTAGTTTTTCATTTACCTTAAAGTACACACAGTGCTCTTCCAGAAAACTCTAGCACACTGCTCTGCAAAAACCTCACCAGCATTACCCCAAACTACGTTACTATAAAGCACTTCTGTGTTTTCATCCTCTCTCTTCTCTTTCTACAGGGGCTTATAAAAAAGAGGCACCAAGAGGATTTTGCTCGGTGTCCCTAATTTATCAACTGCCTAGCAATCAAACCAATCTTCCTAAAGATTAACTGAAGAACCACAGCATCACATCCAGAGCAAGCAGCCGATAAAATCTTCCCTGTACTCTATCCACTACTGATGGATTCAGACAATCTACCCGAGTTTCCTTGCTCTGTGCCGAACTGAAGGGTGAATTCATTCTGCTGAACTTTTTTGGTTTGTTCTTCCAAGACAATGTTGATGGCATCTACTGCTGAAGCCAAGTCGTAAGGAGTCAAGTCAAATGATGCCATCTCTTCGCATAATCTCTCCTAACAAAGAAAACAAAACATCGCATTTGTATTTTAGAATATTAACAGCACCAGCACACGTACTGTCAATATAGCACTGACACACAAAACCAATTGGATGAGAGAATAGGAATACTACCTGCGCTGGAGGGAGTTACACTCCCCCTGAAAACTCAGATCTGCAGCTTCGGTCTACTCCTGGATTCATCCCTAAGCTTGCATGCCCAGGTCTCGGTGGTGGCCAGAAGTGCATTTGCACAGCTAAAGCTGGTGTGCCAGCTGGGCCCACTCCTTGACATGTCGGACTTGGCTACAGTGACACATGCCTCAGTTACATCCCGTTTGGATTACTGTATAAGGGGCTGCCTTTGAAGACAGTCCGGAAACCTGAGCTGGTGCAAAACTTTGCAGCCAGACGACTGACTGGGGCCAGCGACAGGGAGCCTATGACGCACCTGTTACAAGAACTGCACTGGCTACCAGTCCGTTTCTGAGCCCAATTCAAAGTGCTGGTCATGACCTATAAAGCCCTCTACAGCTTGGCTACCTGAAGGACCGTATCTCCCTATATGCGCCTTCTCGGCGCTTAAGATCAGCAGAGGAGACGCTCCTCTCGGTCCCATTGCCAGCACAACTGATGGGAACACGGGAGAGGGCCTTCTCGGTGGCCGCTCCCAGGCGATGGAACGCTCTCCCTCGGGAGATCAGGATGGCCCCTTCCCTTTTATCCTTCCGAAAAAAACTAAAGACCCATCTCTTCAGGCAGGCTTTTAAGAGTTACAACTGAATCCCTGAACCCCATTTTAGCAGATAATTTTAATCTTTTTCATGTTTGCATGTTTTAATCCTTTAATTTTATTTTATTTTATTTTGTTTAATTTAACTTTCAATATTTAACTTACTGTGTCTTTAAATTGTGTGAATTTTAATGCTGCGAGCCACTTTGGGTCCCTTGTTGGGAAAAATGCAGCATATAAATAAAACTAATAAAATAAAAAATAAATAAATCTGGGAGGATCAGAATCCACTGATTCACTCATCTGCTGGCTAAAAATAGTAAATTAAAAATCCCAGAAACACAGATCTACAGTATAGGTATTTCCAGAGGGTAGTTACCAGAACTAGAGAAAATGAGAAACCATGCAACGTGTCCACTTTGTGTTTACTACGTGCTGATATGTTTTCCAAGAGTACACATTATTCTCTAAAACTAAAAACAACCTATAATAATGCTAATTTTCAAAATGATAATAATTTTCAAGTAACTGTTTAAACAAAGAAGATATGAGCAAGAACTAACAATGATAGGGAAAGATGAAAAATGCTTAATTACCTAATGCAAGTTAGAATGAAAATGATCTGCTCTGTAAACTGGACTATGCATATTTCCAGTGACCTTGTAAAACAGCACCAGGGACAGCCAATTTGGAAGCAAGACAAGTTGTCTGGAAGAAGCCCAGATCTCTGCTCCAACAGAACTGCCTGGCCGCCTCCTTCAGCTCTTACCTGTGTGACTGCTAGCTTTCTGCCTTCTGCAGGCAGCAATAAAACCTGAAAAAACACAGTATGCTAAAGATGACCTCAATAGATGACGCAAATCAAATTAGACTGTGCACCTAGGTAGTCCAAGAGCCTTCAATGTAGACTTTGTGGGCAATAAGGTCAAACACAGCCGATAAACAGTGATGTGCCTTAAGAACTACAGAAGCCCATAAGGTTGGGAATTTCTTTAACAGATAGACCTCACAGACCACTGAATGATGACAGGAAGCTATGCAAATTCCACATGGCAATGGAGTAAAAAATGCATTTCCCTCTGTGAAGAAGCCATACCTCTGACCCCTCGTCGTCGTCGTTTTTGTTCTGAATATTTACATTCTGTTTGACTCAAAGTTGAGTCTCCAACTTTTTGACACCAGTGATTCTTTTTTTGAAGCAACCAGCTAGAATTATTAGAATTCTAACATGGAGGTGGGGCTAAAAGTAAAAAAAGAAGGAGAATCATCGGCTGTGGTTTTACTTACCACATTGTGAGCTTCGTCAAGTATGACTACAGTTCCCTTTAAATCTATGTTGTGAGCTCTTCGACTCTGTTGAGAGAGAGAGAAAGAAAGAGAGGCAGTGGAGCAAGAGGGACACTTCATTCTTCATTATTTGCAAATACCTGGAAGCGCCTTCTGTGACAGGGCCATCTGACAGGTGGCACAAGTAACATTTTGGGCCGAGTAGCCATTGATCTTTCCACCAATTTTTATGCCAGCTGGGCGACACACACACCTCAGGCTGTCACAGGCACCACTTGAAGGACCTTTTTTTACATCTAAAATCCTTGCCACTATACTTTGGTGCCACTCGGGAAGGTATTAAACTGCAAGAACCACCCCCTTCCCAAAACTTCCTTTCAAATATTTTGGGGCTGTTCCTTTTATTCTGTCCTAGCTAGAGCCTCCTTTGCCCCAAGACTGGTATCACAAATAATTCAGGTGTTCTGTGACATTGTAAATAAAACTCTAATAAAGTGCAATTTCCCATGACATGAGTGCATTTTCCTTCATTAGCAATATGGGCTTTCTATTCTTAAAGGTAAAGGTTCCCCTTGACATTTAATCCGGTTGTGTCTGACTCTAGGGGGCGGTGCTCATCCCCGTTTCCAAGCCATAGAGCCATCGTTTGTCCGTAGACCGTTTTCCATGGTTATATGGCCAGCGCGACTTAGGCACGGAATGCTGTTACCTTCCCACCAAGGTGGTACCTATTTATCGACTTGCATTTTTATATGCTTTCAAACGGCTAGGTTGGCAGAAGCTGGGACGATCAACGGGAGCTCCCTCTGTCACGTGGATTTCAATCTTACAACAGCTGGTCTTTGACCTTGCAACTCAGAGGCTCCGGCGGTTTAACCCGTAGCGCCACCACATCCCTTTTCTGTTCTTAGTTCCACATAGAACAAATAGCAAGGAGAGATTGGTTCAAACAGGACTTTTTTATTTAGGGAATACAGATAAATACCCTGTTTCCCCCAAAATAAGACCTAACCTGAAAATAAGGTCAGGATGCTCAGAATGTAAGCCCTATTCAAAAAAATAATAAGCCCCAGTTAAGTGAAACCTCGCCCTCCACCATTGTGCAGGAACCAGAAGAAGAGGACATGACTGTATTTGAATAAATGTAGATGGTTGTACAGGGAAAAAAAATAAACATCCCCTGAAAATAAGCCCTAATGCATTTTTGGAGCTAAAATTAATGTAAGACCCTGCCTTATTATCGGGGAAATACGGCAGAAAATCGTGTTTGATTGCCTGAACCAATCTCTCCTCATTATTTGTTTTATATGGAACTAAGAATAAAAAACCCAGATTATAAATGAAGGAAAACACACCTATTCTTTTAATCCATATCACTTATATCCAAGTACCTATTAATATGAAGCACACAATCTGGTAATGAGATGCTGCGGTGATTATGAAAGAACAGCTTCCTAGGCCTCAAAAAGATACCAGGTGTATACCAGTATCATCTCAGTGTATCCTGAGATGAGGCCTCAGGTAGTTGTTAGTACTTCCTTCAGCATTTATTTGTTTAAATTATTTCACCCTGCCTTTCTTCTAAGAAAGGACCAAAAACAGTTTACATCATTAAAACACTACATCAAAGTTAAAACAGTGAATTATTCAGATCTTAAACAACTTAATAACATTATTATTTGGTAAAGGTCCATGGCTTTTAACTTCCCTGTCCCTCAAACCTACTATGCCGACATTGCTGGACTCAGAACAGGAAACAGGATCAAGTGGCTTTACTTGATAGTCACAGAAAAGAGAACTATAGCAGGTGAGATATTTCTGGATTGAAATAAACTGCAACTACCAGAACTCTCCCCTGTATGCGGAGCCCACTGGACGGCTCAACAATCCAAAGAATATTTATTTAACATGGTTGTTGTGGGTTTTCCAGGCTGTTTGGCCATGTTCTTAAACAGTCCAGAAAACCCACAACAACCATTGGATCCTGGCCAAGAAAGCCTTCAAGAATACAATATTTAACATATTTGGAAGGATGAAATTAAACAAGAACTGCTACACAATTACTTTCAGTATCAGTTGGTAAACAAAACACAAATTTTCTTAATTGCTAGATGAATGCTACTGAAAAAATACCTTACTCTTTCTAGAAAAGAAATACAATACAAAAACATTTCCAGTTCTCAGAAATCAAAATGCTAGAGAAAAATTAGTGTAAATTGTTCTGAATGAAACACCACACATATCCATATTTTCCCCCGTGCAGTAAGTGTTTAAGTTTGTAATGTCATTGCCTGACATGCTAAGTATTTTCCCTTTACAGCCGCAGCCGTTAAAATCCTTTTAAAATACGCAGTAAAACAGACTCAAATATTTTTTTAAAAATATACACCACGTACCTTTGAGTCCAGCAAATAGTTATAAGGCATAAAAATGATATCTGCTTGCTGCTTCAAAGTCCGGGAGAGATAATAAGGGCAAACTCTGTTTAAATACAAAGAGAAAAAATATACACGCAATGCATTAGATCCTGGGTCATTTTTAATGAGGGTTTTAATAAGGGTTTCTTGTCAGCTTCCCACTGGCCTATGAGATTTTAAAGGCAGATCAGCTCGTGCATTTACAGGGGCCCTCTTCTGTTCCCTTTAATAAAAGAGAATGCTGAGAACAAATCTTTCACAATGCAATTCCCACAAAACAGATATGGGCAGAAATGCTGTAGGAAGGCAAAGCTGTAAAATACTCAGTTGCATCTACATGGACCAAACTTCCAGTCAAGGAAGTAATCACAAGACAGAAGCAAAGCCTGAACGGAAAGAGGCCTCTCTGCAATGAAGCACTGAAAGGAAGCAGGCTCATCCATCAGTTCTTCCATCATTACCCATTTGTTTTATTACCCATGAAACAAATATCTGTTTTGTTAATCAGGTGTTTAATGGGGCAAAGATGAATTGTTCACTGTTTAGAAATTACGGGAGGCATGGATTTGGTCTGATCATTCTAAAAACCAAAAACCATATCGCTAAGCAAAACAGGGGACCTAAAATTGTCATCGCTAAGCGAGGCAAGGTCCCGAACATCGCTATGTGAATTTTCCCCATAGGGAACATCGTCTTCTTACAACACATCCCCCCAAAATACCAAGTCACCAAAACAGGAGTCCCACCTTTAAATTCTGAAAGTGATTTTTTTTTTGAAGGGGGTGGTGGATTTTCTCCATTTCAGTTCAGCACTAAGCCTGCTTTCTTTTGAGGCTCTCCTCTACAGCTATACAGACTGGAGGAGAATAGTTACCTGTGTTTACTTCCATTTTTAACAAGATCTTCTATATCCATGATGGGGTTTATTAGCTCTTTCTCTGTGCTTTTCTCTACGTGGAGAACAAAAGCGATATTATATAAATTATAAAGCAGCCAGTCAGCAAGCACCTTGAAAACAATGCAATGACGATCAGGAGCCAACGGCGAATTCTCAAAAACAAATCCTGCCAGACTAACTGTAAGAAGGGGGGGGGGGAGAGAGAGACCCTCTCTCGGGAGTACTGTCCCTCCCACCAACCGCTGAGAAAGAGAGCCAGACCCCACCAGTTCCCCCACCCCGGAAGATGAGACCTCCTGGACATGACCCGGGGAATTTGGAGGGAAGTTTGAATGGACTCATGATTGCAGAACCCAGGATTACTTTGGTGGGCACGGGAGAAAAAAGACAGGAGATAGTGGAGGAGGGACTGGGGGATATATAGAAGGAGGAAGGAGAGTTGCCAGTAGGCCGGGAGTGGATCTGGGTAGCCAAGGGGTGGGCAATTAATTTCTTGGGGGGGGCACATAAAAATCTGAACTATGTTTGGGGGTCAAACCAACTTTACTTAAAAATAAAATGAAACAGTGATGTTATTTTTGTTTTTATTTTAAACTTGTTAATCTTCACAAATACTAAAGAGGTTTTTTTGCAATATGTTAAAGATAAGCAACTGATCAACTTTAGACAAAAATGGTTTTGATGTTCAAAACTGTCCTCGGGCCGGACAGAAGCGGCTTGCGGGCCGTATGTAGCCTTCGGGCCGCACTTTGCCCATTTCTGGAGTAGAAAATCCATGGACCGGAAAGACAGGGAAACTGTGGGTCCCCAAGGAAGAAGCAGACGCACGGAGGCAGCGTGAGTTAAGCCTCAAACCTTCATATAGGGGAGAACGAGAAACTAAGGAATGGAGGAAGAAGCTGACAAGAGGAAAGAGAGAGAGGTGAAAGAGATTGAAAGGAAAGGCTAGAATGGAGGATTTGGGAGGATCAGCAAAGGGGATTCCTGGAGTCCTGTGGGAGACTGGGGAACCCCCCCAGGGAGTATGACTGGGTGGACGTTCGAGAGGAAGATACAATCCCCCTACTGGAAGGAGAAGAGGGATTACTACTGAATGCTGACTCCCCACCAGAGTGGCCCGGGCCCTGGAACAGCCAGGGTAAAAACCCTTTCAAAACAGATGATTGGAAACAACCCCCCTTCAGACCTGTTGTCAAAAGAGGAGAATGTCTGGAATGCTTTTGTTGACACTGGACTGTTGTTGAATACCCCAATAAATGTTATCCCCATTTCTAAACCGAGGAGAGTGGGTGCGTTCATTGACAAAGTGTTGGAGCAAAATACTGAATCCTCACACTAACCTTATCTAATTTTTTTAACAATCAAGTAACACCCTGGTAGAGAATATTGTAGAAATGTTGTAAGGACATCATTGTGAGAAAAGAGGCAGGCAGGCAGGCTACCCTCCCAGTGGGTGTGCCGTCCTCTTCCCCCAGAAGTGGAGAGCTATGAGAGCATGAGGTCCCCCAGAGAGGCAGGGATCCTGGCTATCAAATTGAAGTCACCCCCACAAGCGGAAGGCTGGGAGTGGGCGGAAAGCTGAGAGGCTCCCGAGAGCCTGGGAAAGGAAACACCAACAAGAGCCTGCAGCCAGGGACCAAAGGAAGAAAGCCCAGGAATGGAGCCAACAACGAAGGAAGGTATTGCTCAGTGAGAAGAAAGAATGGGAAGAGGAAGATATACAGTGGTGCCTCGCAAGACGAGCTCTCAAAATCGTGTTCAATGCATTTCAATGGGGGGAAAAATTCACCAAAAATTAATGAAGAATCAGAACAAAGCCAAATTAAGTTTGCACACATTTTAGAAGGTGCACTAACGATTCCAAGCATTTAAAACCATTTTTGAACCTTTTAAGACACACTTAAAATTGCAAAAACATAACACCGCTAAGCAAAACAGGGGACCTAAAACTGTCATCGCTAAGCAAGGCACGGTCCCGAACATCGCTACGCAAATTTTCCCCATAGGGAACATCGTTAAACGGAGCGCAAAATCGCTCCAGAAACCTCATCGCTACGCGAATACATCGTTAAACGAGGCAATCGCTATGCAAGGCACCACTGTACAACACTGTCGTTCTACAGCGATTTCACTGGAACGAATTAACGTCATAATGCGAGACACCACTGTACAAGGAGGAGTCAAGAGGAAGGAGGAGGAAGATGCTGAGGAGACAAGGGAGCCAAAAAGAGAGACCCAGCAGTTAACCGAGGGCTGGGCGTGGGTAGAGAAAGAGGGGGCCCTGGTCATGAGAGCTAGTTAAGTTGATGATTCCTTGGGAGGAAGTGGAGGCGCAAAGACAACCCCCAGGTAAACTTTCATAGTGTGCGTGGGGGAGGGAGAACTAAGGGAAGAGGGAAAGCCAGAGAGAGAGAGAGAAGGATTCTAGCTGCTGGTAAAAAATATCCAAAGAGGATGGCGGGAGTGGCAGAGGGGAAGAGGGGGAGTTCCCTAGGGATTGGAGAAACAAAAGGGGAAAGACCATGAAAAGAACCAACTTTAGAAGGAGCCTGGGCACCATACCCTGCTATGGCAGCCTGAGTGAAGCTAGATGCCAATCCCTCCATCTTCCCACCGACAAGCAGAGGTTTGGTGGAGTTCTCCAACAGTTGAAGGGATGGCTTTTGATGTTGTTAAGGACAGTTTGTACAAGTCCCATCTGTTGATGTTATAAGAGGAATCCATACAAGAGGTGGTGGAGCCAGCGCTTCTTTTGTTAAACAAAGATATTCTTGTTAAACCTGAGTACTCTTCATCTGGACCATAGAGAAGGCTGACCACCGAAGAATTGATGCTTTTGAACTGTGGTGCTGGAGGAAACTCTTGACGAGTCCCCTGGACTGCAAAGAGAACAAACCTATCCATTCTGAAGGAAATCAACCCTCATAGGCATCCTTCAGTCTCGAGAGACCATGGTAACATGCTCTAAATTGAGGAATGTCCTCTCCAGAGCATGAAGCCTGGGTAAAGTAATAAGGAGGATAGGCTGTTACCCAAGGAGCAAATCCCCCCTCTCCACATTGCTGAAATGGTCCAATGGAAAGGCAAGAGCCAATACAATTGGTTCCAGCAACGTCGCAGGAGTTGGCAGAACGAAACTGCCTTCGGGACTCCAGCTCCGGATTTTGCCTTTAGGTTAACTCCTGAAGCCTTTTCCACGAGTGGATATAGCCACAAGGCAGTGGAGGTTTGAAATCAGAGTTTTCCTTCTCCTAGATGGGTTGCATTTCAAATCAACCCTGAGTGCTCACTAAAAGGACAGATCTTGAAGCTGAGGCTCCAATACTTTGACCCTCTCATGAGAAGACTCCCTGGAAAAGACCCTAATGTTGGGAAAGTGTGAAGGCAAGAGGAGAAGAGAATGACAGAGGATGAGATGGTTGGACAGGGTCACTGAAGCTACCAACATGAATTTGACCCAACTCCGGGAGGCCATGGAAGACAGGAGGGCCTGGTGTGCTCTTGTCCATGGGGTCACGAAGAGTCGGACACAACTTAACAACTAAACAACAACAACTCTTCATCTATGGCTCTGGAATTGGGAGGAGCCTCAGCAGTCAAACATGAACCCCACCAGAGTAATATATCTTGGCTTCAGCAAAGCTTTGGACAAAATGGTCCATGTTATTCTGACTAGCAAGCTAGAACAACTATCCAGTAGATACATTAGGGAACATCAAACAAAATAAAGAACCTGAAGACAAAGCACATATAAGAACTTCCAAAGGTAAGTGGGGTGCACAAACTAAATTTGTTAATGACGTCTACAAGCCCACCAAAATAACATTATTATGGCTGGATCAGCAGGCCTGGTAAACATACCAAGAAGAAAGACTAACATTTAAATGGGCAAAACAAAGTCATATATAAAGGCTGCCTGATGTGAGTCAGGAGTCATTTCATCTCCTTTCACAGACATTTATTCATACCTTCCACATTACTATAGAAATAGCACGTGCGAGTTGTTACTTTCATACGACACATGTGAATCTGCAAGGCAATGTATAACCAAATGTATAATTCATCACACAAGATAACAAAGCAAAATATGCACACAACCCCACTTGCTCAAATTTATCCCTTTATTTTCCCGAAATTTAGTCTGCAAGCTTTGGGCAGCAAGGATTTGACTCCCTGTTTTAAAATGCCATGTTCATCACCGACATAATATAAAACACCACTACAAATAAGTCCCAGTTGAGGATATCAGGTGAGAACTAGGTATGAGAAAAAGGTAGGAGTGTGTGGAGGAACAGTCCACAGATAGGAAGCAGACAGCAGTCTTATTTGGTCATTAAAAAAAAACCTCTAATGGCACACAAAATGGACAGAATACATCTAACCCAGAAGAAAGGGCAAGATGATCATGCAAACGGCGAGAACTACATGGCTTGATGTAACTGCTCCATAACAAACATTGCCATTCCCTCTTGGATAATTGCTTTTGCCTCTAGCAGATTTTATCTCTTCCAAGAGCAGATGCAATGGGTACACAAAATAAGGTAGCACATGCCCACCACCCACCCTTACCAATAAACCATCCACTTGAGATGATGTGAAAAACAAGCTCATTTATTCATATTTTATTTAGTGGGTTTTATTTATCCATGTTTTATTTGGTGAATATATTACATGCTAGGAATGTGATTAAACTTCACTAATGTCCTAATTGTCAGAGAGCACCTTAACTACCAAAACAGTGTCTTAAGAGTTTGTTCACTCCTGAGAGTTTTCTTGTCTCTATCACGAGTCCGAAATCATGTCGCTTAGCATAGTAGGTCAAATTAGAGCAGGCTCATTGGGTTAGTGGGGATCTGATGCGTCAACTCCTCTGTAAATTCCATTGAGTCAATTCAGCGTACTCTAGTTGCAATGTACTGTGCTAAAGTTAAGTTGTAACTAGGGTAGCCCCATTTGAATCAATGGAATTTACAGAAGAGTTGACTTACCAAATCCAGTGGGAGTACACTAGCGTAATATACTATGTTAAGCAACAGGATTTCTGCCAATGCATGCTTTTTTTCCTTCAAGGGTGCTGTGGTTCACAAAAACTGGTATCTTTTCCCTTTTGAACCTAAGAATGCACACATAGGGCTAGCTTAAAAAGACCTGTTGATTGATCAAAAATGCAAATAACCCACCCAATGTTTCTGAATTTTAAAGTATGTGCAACATGGCAGCACCTACAGCAGCTTTCCACAATTAGCACTACTTCACAAAATCATTCTTGCCCAAATGAAAACTCCAGTCTAGACCTGAAGAAAATGCCTTGCTTTACTGCAGGTGAGAAGCAAAATTTTGCAGTAGCTTCTTCTCGTATATGAGAACAAGAAAAACAAGGACCGGCATCCCTATTATATATTGTCCTTCAATAAAAGATCATTTAAAAATGCAATATAGAAAATATCATAAAAATACAAGACTACAAGATAGAAAAACCAGGTAAAAGCTAACCAATTCAATTCCAATTATGAATAAAATGCATAAGAAAAAGGTATTTCCTGGAATGCAGAGAATAACAAGATTAAGTGCCAGAAAAAGTGCATAATTGGGAGTGCCAGTAAAACAAGTGCTCTCTCTCCAATGGCCACAACCTCATTTTAGAGTAGAGGTAGTTCTTAAATAAGGCCTCCACCAAAGCATTTAAAAGATGCAAAAGCATACATGGAAACAAGACGCCCACCAAGGGTCCAAAAGATAAAGACCAGCACTTTGAACTGGGCCCCAGTTTTCACTTAGCAATTGACACTGTGCGCGTGCTATTGAGTTTATTCATTTTTTTACCTGCATATGGTTACTGTCTTGCCTTTTAACTTCTGGGTGGATGCACAGCTGCTCTCTGGAACCGAGCACACATACTTTGGGCCTATTTAAATAAGAAACAGGAATGAAGAACCCCTCATTTAACAGATAAATACCAGCCAAGAAAATGTTGCCAAAAATATACATTGCCATATTACAATAAGCATGGCAAATATGAAAAAAAGAGCAGTGAAAAAGAGGAACAAGGGTGGTATTACAACATTTGCCATTTTTAGCATTAAAGACATTTATGTTCTGTGAAAGTAACACTTTCCCCGCAATGGTGGCAAAGGTCAGACAGAGCTGCTAATCAGCATTCTCAAAATGCTGCCAGAAACGAAGACATCACTGAAAATGAGAGGACGAGGTATCTATAAATCGCAAATTCTTTCAGATTTGGAATGAGCAGCAATATTTTAAATGTTCTTTACCTGTATACTGTGTTCTTTAATTCACTGATGACCTGCGTAAGCTGAGAATGAGTTCTTGAGGCATAAATTATTTTGGGAATGTCACTGTAATAAGCTGTCAAGTGGAGAGAGAAAGTGGGGGTGGGCTTTGAATTAGTTCTGATTTAGTACTAAATATATCATCAGTCTGCTTTTCTCCTGCTGGTGCTATGGTAACAACTCACCCTCTGGAGGCAGAGGGGGATTTTACAACTCAACTGCTTACCTACAGGAAACACTGAAAGTGCTTATTTTTACTGCACCTGTACAAATGTAGTCATAAATGGCAGAAAAAGTCGATGCCCTTATAAACTGTAAGGTTCCTAAGTAAAGAAGCCCTTCTTCCACTAAATGTAAACTAAGGCAGAGGCCCCCAACCCCCAGGCCACAGCCTGGTGCCAGTCCGAGGCCTGAGCCCGACCGGCCCACGGAGAGAGACCTCCACACCCACCTGTGCATGCACTCCCACACACACAAGCTGTCTGCGCCCGTGTGCAAGCATGCGCCCACACGAGCACTGTGCCACCCTTTGCGCATGCACATAAGGGCACGCGCCTGCATGAGCGTCGCACCACCATTTGCACATGTGCACAAGAGTGTGCATACCCGCACAAGCACTGTGATGCCCTTCGTGCATGCACACAAGCATGTGCGCACACCTTTGTGCCTGCGCATGAGCGCAAGGGGTGCCCCGCCTTCCCCAGCCGATCCGCGGGGTAAAAAGGGTCGGGACCACTGAGCTAGGGTTTCCAAGACCTCCTCCTACTCTCTGATTCTATCTCATCTTAAGGTAACTCGTCAGGACAGCCAGCAATGTTTTCAATGAGTCACCCGTTCCTGAACCATGAAACTCTCTGAATGCTCACAGCTGTGAAATCAAGAAGGAGCGGCATCCAGCCACTGATCACACTCTGCTTCAATCAAACAGCCCACTCTGAGAACTCATACATGTTTCCATGGCTCACCAAGTCAATGTAAGGCAACATATGTGGAAACACAAGCCACACAACTTACCCGAGGCATCAGTCCCTGGGGCTGTGTTACCCCAAGACGACAGTGGTCGGTCAGAGAAAAGTTCTGCTCCACCTAGTCTCTGGGCGATCTTCTGTGCAGAGATTGCATCTCTGAAGTGCTCCCGCCAAGCCAAGGTCGAACAAAGGAGGCATAAAGTCTTCCCGGTGCCCGTGGGACTCTCCAAAATCCCATTCACTTGCTGGAAAGAGGATGAAAAAAAAAGAAGAAGAAAAGAGCAATATCTGGGAAATATATTATTAAGTGCTTTGCAGTCCATGAACATTTATGTCAAATAAAATATACTAGTCTTTGAGACATGAATGGATTCTTTGATCATTTTGCTGAATAGACTAAAATGGCTGCCTTAAGATTGTTGTTTAGTCATGTCCGACTCTTCGTGACCCCATGGACCAGAGCACGCCAGGCCCTCCTGTCTTCCACTGCTTCCTGGAGTTGGGTCAAATTCATGTTGGTCGCTTCGATGATGCTGTCCAACCATCTCGTCTTCTGTCGTCTGCTTCTCCTCTTGCCCTCACCCTTTCCCAACATCAGGTTTTTTTTAACCAGGGAGTCTTCTCTTCTCATCAGATGGCCAAAGTATAAGTGAAAAACTGAATATTCACCCTGGTGACCAATGACTGACAAATATTTCTTCAAAGAGGCTGCATCCACCTCACCAGAAACAAACAGGCCTCTGCCATAAACTGTCTGGATGCTCCCTGACTGGAAGACCTACCTGAGAAGACCAAGGTAACAGATATGGTTGAGATCAATTGTAACAGGAAAGCAGTGACAGCTTCTAAATATGTAGTGATAGCATAACTTCTCACTCAAGAGAAAAATGAGAGAATCAAAGAGTCCAAGATTCTAAAAGCTACCATTATACACAGAATGAAACACGCACAATACAGTGGGGTCTCTACTTAAGAACTTAATCCGTATTGGAAGGTGGTTCTCAAGTTGAAAAGTTCTTATGTTGAATCTGCATTTCCCATAGGAATGCATTGAAAACCATTTAATCCGTATCTGCTCTTTTCCGTCCATAGAAACTACAGTGGAACCTCTGCTTAAGAACTTAATCCGTTTTGGAATGGTGTTCTTAAGTTGAAACGTTCTTAAGTTGAAGCAAAATTTCCCATAGGAATGGACTGAAAACCAATTAATCCGTTCTGGCTGTTTTTTTGTTATGTAGAGGTGCGTTCGTACATTGAAGCATTAGTTCCCATAGGAACTAATGCAAAGCTGGTTAATACGTACTCTACCACTAGGGGGAGAATTTTTTTTAACCTAAGATGACCTGTTAAAAAAAGAGCAGGAAAGGTTTTTTTTTCCTGTTCTTATCTTGGATTTCTGTTCTCAAGTAGAAGCAAAATTTAGCAAATGGAACTGTTCTTAAGTTGGATTGTTCTTAAGTAGGGACGTTCTTAAGTAGAGACCCCACTGTACCTGAGAACAGTAGAGTCAGATTAAGACAGCTTAAAGAACTGTTATTTCCAGTTTTCTATATCTGGTTTAATTTGCATAAGGCATTAGGATGAAATTAGCTAGAGATTTTTGGGGGGTCAATGCTATTTTAAAACTCTGCTGTAAGTTGAATATTCTGAAGTTATTCCCCAGCTCTATCACAATCGGCAACCAGCAATTAAAATAGTACCAAGGTAGAAATGCTATCCACGAAGCACTTCTGTCAGCCCAATGCACAATAGGTTGTACTTGGGCTGCACAACTGATTACACAATTCAAGTGCACAATTCTTTGTTGGGGGGCTCAACATCCAGCACATTTACATTACATTGGTGTCAACAGGATTTTGCCCATTGTCTCAGGTTTTAAAACTGAGAAACAGACTGAGTGAACATAAGGGCCACTCAGTTCCTTCTTTCTCCTTTTTCCTCAACAAGAAGCATAGGAGAAAATCCATCCACCCACTTCTCTACAAAAAAAAAACCTCTAACGCATATAGTCTGGCACTGACAGTAGGAAAATTTGCAAAACAATCTCTTTTCAGGAAGTGTTAAGCAAGTTTCATATGTCCAAAATGCATCTGTTCTGAACAGTATAAAAATACCATTAAAACCCAAGAAAAAGAACACAGTATCCTTTACTGGGCCAGTACAAAACAGATACATATACAGGTATACAAATATTTTCCTCTATAAAACATGTTTTTTTTCTTTTTATGCATTTATGCAGATCTTATTAATAAACACATTCCACTATTCCTATGCATTTTGGGAAACAGATACAGATGCAGCTTCCTTCCAAGTGATTGTACGTAAGACTGCAACCTGAATTATATTTAATCAACAGCCATTGCTTACATTACATTTTTTCAGACTACTTTAATTCAGTAATCTTTGCAAAAAGTTTAGAAGTATGCTTCTTTTAGCTTTCTAAAATCATCATTATAAGTACATTTATTAATTTTATGCTGGGCTTGTTCACTGGCACCAATTTTCATGAGTAATAGTTGTTCTGGCGTTTTCGGGCTCTTTGGCCGTGTTCTGAACGTTGTTCTTCCAAACGTTTCACCAGTCTCTGTGGCCGGCATCTTCAGAGGACAGCACTCCGTGCTCTGGTGTAGTAGGCTTGGGAGTGGAGTATTTATGGCTGTGAGATGGGCTTTTGTCTTTTTCTGTAGATGGGTGATTAGTGTGTCTTGTTGTGGGTGTATTGTTGTGATAAGGAGGAGAGATTATCTGTCACTGTGGTTGATGGGTATCATTAGCTGGCCTTTTGTGTGTAGTGATCCCCGGTCCTTGTGAGTGAATAGAGTTTGTTGACCTTTTGCACGCTGTATTTTTGAGAGCTGGGAGCCAAGTTTTGTTGAGTTTCCAACTTTCCTCTTTTTTGTTGAAGTTCTGCTGGTGCTTGTGGATTTCAATGGCTTCCCTGTGCAGTCTGACGTAATGATTGCTGGTGTTGCCCAGTATTTCGGTATTTTGAAACAGAATTTCATGTCCAGTTTGTTTTAGGGCATGTTCAGGTACTGCAGATTTTTCTGGTTGTTTTAGTCTGCAGTGTCTCTCATGTTCTTTGATTCTGGTGTGGATGCTTCGTTTTGTGGTTCCAATATATACCCATCAACCACAGTGACAGATAATCTCTCCTTCTTATCACAAGAATACACCCACAACAAGACACACTGATCACCCATTTACAGAAAAAGACAAAAGCCCATCTCACAGCCATAAATACTCCACTCCCCGCCTAATACACCAGACACAGAGTGCTGTCCTCTGAAGATGCCAGCCACAGAGAATGGCAAAATGTTAGGAAGAACAACCTTCAGAACACGGCCAAAGAGCCCGAAAAACCCACAACAAGCATTAGATCCCGGCCGTGAAAGCCTTCATGAATACATTTCATGAGTAAGCTGGCATGGATGTTACTAATTCATAACACTTCATATTTCTAAGCACAACTTGATACTAACACATTAGACACAAAGGAGAAACAGATATTCCAACATGTGGAGGAAGAGCAAAATCAGTTACAAACGCAACAGGATTTCCATTTAACATGAAAAACACAAAAAGGAGCCTGTTCAATTAAAAGACTGGTACTGTAATCTTTCCATAATATTATGAGTCAAACAGGTCACAAGTATGCACATACAGTGGGCCCTCGACTTACGAACTTAATCCGTTCTGGGAGGACTTCGTACCTCGGAAAGTTCGCAAGTCGATCTACCATTTCCCATTGAAATGCATGGGAACGGAATAAATCCGTTCCAGCATTTCAAAAAACAAACAAACAAAAAAATAAAAATAAAAAGAGCAAGTCCCACGATGGGACTGCAAAACACACACACACAACACACACACACACACAAACCACAGACACATAACCCCCCCCAGTCCAAACCCACCCTCCAAAACCCACACAGAAAAGTTTTTTTTTAAAAAAAGGACTTACCAGTCCGAAGCCTCCCAGCGCTCTGCTGGCTCCGTGCGGCCAGGGGCGAGCGGCCAGGGGCCCAGACTGCTCTAGCCTCCCGGCCCTCCGCTGGTTCCACACGGCGGGGGCGAGCGGCCAGGCGCCCAGGCTATCTAGCCTCCCGGCCCTCCGCTGCCTTTGGAGCTTTCAAAGGGCTTCCTCTGATGTCGGGGAAAGCCCTTTGAAACCTCTGAAGGCAACGATCGCGGCGGTGAGGACCCCCAGGGAGGTCTCCCATGGTGGCGTGCAAGCCCTGCGAGACCTCCCTGGGGGTCCCCGCCACCGCGATGGGCAGCTTTGGAGCTCTCTGAAGCAAAAAAGGCAGGGAGAAAGTGCAGGAAGTTCGAACTTCACGCGCTTTCTCCCTGCCTTTTTGGCTTCAGAGGTTTCAGAAGGCTTCCTCCGATATCAGAGGAAGCCTTTTGAAAGCTCCAAAGGCAGGGAGGAAGGGCAGGAAATTCAAATTTCCCGTCCTTTCTCCCTGCCTTTTGGGTTCGTAACCCGATCTGCGTTCGCAAGTAGGGTTTACTACTTGCAACGAGATCGGATTCGTAACCCGAAATGTTCGTAACTAGGGCCGTTCGTAACTCGAGGGCCCACTGTATGTGCTATCATTGTATCCTCTCCACAGGCAGACAGAATAATGCCATCCACTGTGAAAAGCTAGCATAGAATTCTTTTGAAGCCAAAACTGAACACACACTGGGAAAAAGAGGCCTTTTTAAAATAGTGTATTAGTCAATAAATTTCAAACATCCAATGTTTTCAAATAAAGAGCTTGGTCAGCAGTAACACAGTGCTATACTGAGCCTATGGATATTATCAATAGCATATTATTAAGAACACATCTGTGAACTTAGCTGATGTATGCAAGAAAACAACCTTAGGGAGGCATCAAAACATTTAGGTTAGAAAAACTAAAAGCTGACCCATGGTTATTTCAGCATGGTTAGCATTATGAGCCCTGTGTTTTCTCTTTCTTCTGATACACACTCCCCCCCACAAAAAAAAATGACTGGGGTTACATCCAGTGCTACAGTCCTTTCCACAACCACTTCTCTCCATGACACCCTATAAACCAGATCTAGAAGTTTTCCTAGCTCTCTACAGTGGGTATTTGGCGGTTGTAGTCAGGGCAGGAATAGGAATCAGGAATCCTTCTGTTGGTAGAAGCTGTTACATCAATACCGTGTTTCCTCGAAAATAAGACAGTGTCTTGTATTAATTTTTGCTCCAAAAATCCCAGTAGGGCTTATTTTCAGGGGATGTTTTATTTTACAGTCTTATCATCTTCTGGTTGCTGCATAATGGTGGAGGGTGAGGTTTCACTTAACTAGGGCTTACTTTTGGTGTAGGGCTTATATTACAAGCATCTTGAAAAATCATACTAGGGCTTATTTTCAGGCTAGATCTTATTTTCAAGGAAACAGGGTAGTACCTGTGATTTCCTAGAATATTTACCTTTTGCAGGCACTCCAGCACTTTGGACATATATTCTTCCTGACATTTGTAAGGCTGAAATGGAAAATCCACAGTGATGCCGTTTAATTGTATTTTGGGCATATTTCATCTGACATGTCAGGACTCCAGAACCTGAAATCAAGAGTATTCTTCCATAAGAAAATGGCTTTTAAAAAAAAATACCAACAAAGATACTGTTGTCAAACTTCCTCTCGCAATTCCTACTTGGGAGTCTGATACTTCTTGAAGAATTCAAACCTCCCTTTGTTAAAAAGAAGGAAACCCATTATGTCTTGTAGATTGTAACCAAACCCTGGAAATGGCATTTTTGGGACACTAAAACTCCCAGAACCCCTCAAGCCCACAGTTTTGTCTGAGCATTTAGAAGGATTAAAGCTATTTTTCTGACCTCAATCAATTTGTTGTTGTTGTATCTATTCCTTGTACATATATTCTGGTAGGTTAAAAGAAGGTGGATCTAAACTTAGATGTCATGGTCATACACAAAACTGACCTCCTATTGGGACACAAGGTCAACAGAAAACCCACCTACACAGACCGGTACCTATACAAAAACCCACGCCAAAAAAACAGGCATAATCAAAACACTGGTAGACTGTGCAAATCGGAACTCAGTTTCTCAGCACTGAACTCAGTCATCTGAATTGGGCCCTACAGGCAAATGACTACTCCAAGAATGAAATCACAATGTGTAGCCTTTATAATTAAAATTGTAAACCGCCCGGAGAGTGCTTGTAGCGCTATGGGGCGGTATATAAGTCCAATAAATAAATAAATAAAATAAAATAAGAGACATCAAACCAAGACATCAAACACCAAACTGAAGAGGAAAAACAGCCACCCACAAATAAAATATTTTGTCATACATCAAAGGGGTCACAGACCGCACTGGGAAACGTTTGAAAAAACACAACCTATAAACAGTATTCAAGCCCACCACAAAAATACAACAAATGTTACAGTCAGCAAAAGGCAAAAGGACCCCCTCACCACTGCAGGAGTACACTGGATACCTTGCAGTTGTGGCCAGGTATACATTGGAACCACAAACGCAGCATTCACACCAGAATCAAAGAACATGAGAGACACTGCAGACTAAAACAACCAGAAAAATCGGCAGTAGCTGAACATGTCCTAAAACAAGCAGGATATGAAATCCTATTTCAAAACACAGAAGTACTGGACAACAGCAGCAATCATTATGTTAAACTGCACAGAGAAGCCATTGAAATCCACAAACATCAGCACAGCTTCAACAAGAACGAAAAAAGTCTAAAACTCAACAAAGCCTGGCTCCCAGCACTGAAAAGTACAGTGGTGCCCCGCATAGCGACGATAATCAGTTCCGGATAAATCGTCGCTATCCGGATTCGTCGCTATGCGGGGGGAACCCATAGCAACGCATTAAACTCCATTTAATACGTTCCTATTGGAGAAAAACTCACTGCTATGTGGCTTCGTCATTAAACGGTGCACTTGTTAAGCGAGGCACCACTGTACAACCTGCAAATGGTCAATAAACTCTACCCAGCCACAAGGACCCTGATCATTGCACACAAAAGACCAGCTAACAACACCCATCAATCACAGTGACAGATAATCTCTCCTCCTTATCACAATACACCCACAACAAAAAACGCCCTGATCACCATAATCACCCAATCTCCTGAAAAGGACAAGAAACTGATCCCACAGCTACAAATAAAGTACTCAACTATCCTACACACGATACCAGAACACAGACAGAGTTCTAGCTCCTGTACTCTGAAGATGCCAGCCAGAGACTGGCGAAACGTTAGGAAAACCTTAAGAACATGGCCAAACAGTGTGGAAAACCCACAACCACCATGGATCTAAACTATTTGCAGCAGATCAGCAAAGATTTCTGACTTCCAATTGTGTAACAATTAGAACAATGAAATAAGTATCTATCTGCTTTTAATCTCTTCAGTGCTTTAAGAAAAAAAGCAAGGAAGGAAAATCAGGATTTGACTGTTTGACTTTTGAGTTCCATTCCGTGCTGGTACTTAAAGCAAACTCCTGGGTTCAGAATTCTTTAATCCTCACTTTGTTTATGCCTTCTCTGTGCTTGATTCTAGTGGATTGTAAAGCAGTAATGAAAATCCTACACTCAAGGTGTGCCTATACTTCGTTTAGATTATTAAAGGAAGATAAGGCGAGGAAGAAAAATGCTTTAACCTTATTAATACGTGACAATGATGTACTATTATACAATAAGTAGGGAGCACAGTGTTTGCTCTTAGAATATTTTACTTTTATTTGGCCAAAATTAAATAAAAAAGCAAGAACGCAATCCAGTTAAAAAAAAAGTCTGTCCCTTTTTCCTCCTGGGATTCAAAGATTCAGAGTGGTCGCATACACCAGATGGGCAGGATAAAAATCAAATCGAACCACATATCAAATCAAATTTCAAATCAAATCTAATCTCAAGTCAAATCAAATCTCAAATCAAATATATCAATCAATCAATCAATCAAGAACAAAGGTGCCCGGTCCAGAAACGGTCGAGTCCAGCGAGGCACAACTGGAACGGCAAAGGTATTCCATTAAACCCAGCAAAAGCTGGCGCCAGGCAGCAGCTGCGCTCGAGGGACCGAACCTGCGGAACTCCCTGCCAAAGGACAAGGAGCTGCCAACGACAGGGAAGAGTGGGGGGGGGAGTCGCAGGGCGAGGGGAGCCTCGGCCAGGTCTTTTCTCGAAGCACATGTCCCATCAACCCCAGTCAAGAGAATCGACGGCGGAGACGGATGGGAGCTAGAGTCCAGCAACCTAGGGAAGAGAACACCCCCCTGCCCTGGCTTGCTCCAAACCACCCACCCCGTCCAGGGGCTTCGGACTACGATTCCCAGAATCCCCCGGGGCAGCCCCTGGAGAAAGCCGGGTTGGGAGCGAGGGAGAGGCCTCCGGGAAAAGACATACCGCCGCTCCCGACGCCGCTTAAGGGCTCCCCACACACACACACCTCCGATGCAGAGACGACGGGTCTCCCGCCGCTGAGGCGGAATGTTAGGCCTCAAGCCTCGGTCTGAAGAAAAAGGCTCACCTCACCAACGCTCTAGCGTTCACAGATCCCGCCCGCAATGTCAGGCGACCTCGACCCTAGCACCCCATTGGTTAAGCCGCCGCTGCCGCCCGCGCACGCACATGCGCGAGAATTCCCCCCCCCCGCTCCGCGGCTACATCTCGCGAGGGCGCGGCGTTGCCACGGCAACGGGGAAAAAAAGAAGGCGCGCTCGGAACACTTCTTCGGCCCTATGGTTCCTCGTAGTGGGCCTGGCCTCCTGCGCTGCCGTTACCATGGCAACCAAGGAGTCGCCGGGCCCTAGGGGTCCCGCCTTCATTCCACTCAGAAATACATAAAGCTTGGAGATGGAGGAGGATGGCCTCCCTCAGAGCAGTCCAAAAAACCAACTGCCTTCCCTTTTATCACTTTGGGTGGGGTTCATAGCTCTTCCTGTACTGTATACTAATTCCATTCTTCTAAAGGCCCCCGTGAAGTGGGTCGGAATTAGCTCCACAAGAGGCAGCTGGACATTTTAGTCATATGGATTCCGTGGGCCACCAAGTACAGGTCACAAAGTGTTAATATCAAAAGTTAAAAGTCAAGCTAAAGAACAAGGAAGTCATAATAGGATAAGTGTAACATTCCTGAAGACTGTAAAGACCGTATAAAGAACAGATTTGCATTACTAAAGTATATCCTGCAAGAGGAATGGTAAAAGATCAAGACAGACTTATCAGATCAGGATTCAGTAAAGACAAGAGGGAATTGGAATACAGGAAAGAAAGATTGCAGAAGAGAAGCGGAAAGGACAGATTCCTTCAAACAAGTCTTTTTGATTAACTTAAAATTCTAGAAAGTGTAGTAAAAGCTGATGTCAAAGCGTTTGTAAGAAATAAATCACCAGAAATGACTAGGATGCCTAAAGAGTTATTTCAAGCTGCAGAGATAGAGTCTACCTAAATAAGAATGCACCAATGAATATGGATAACAAAAGAATGAAAAAATTCAATACATATTTCTATCCCAAAGAAAGGAGACACTAGGAGTGCAGTGACTATGGAACTATTGCATTAACATCTCATGCAGCACAGTGATACTCAAGATCTAACAACAAAAATTGTTCCCCATGTATGGAGGAAGAAATACCAGGTATTCAAGCGGGATTCAGAAGCTGAAGACGCACTAGAGATCATATTGCAAATATACATTGGCTATTGGCTAAATATACATTGGCTAGAGAAGACTCCTTGGAAAAGACTTTGATGTTGGGAAAGTGTGAAGGCAAGAGGAGAAGGGGATGGCAGAGGACGAGATGGTTGGACAGTGTCTGCGAAGCAACCAACATGAATTTGACCCAACTCCGGGAGGCAGTGGAAGACAGGAGGGCCTGGCATGCTCTGGTCCATGGGGTCACGAAGAGTCGGATGCAACTAAATGACGATTGAGGAGTAGAGGAGAAGTTCAGAAGAAAATAGTTTGTGCTTTATAAATTACAGCAAAGCCTTTAACTGTGGATCATGGAAAATCATTGATCATTCTACAAGAAATTATGGATCATTCTACAAGAAATGGGTGAGCCACAAGTTATAAGGTGTAATACCTGAGCAAGACAGCTACTGTTCTGTCAGTCAAGCAATGCTGTATGTTCCAGAAACAAATTCAGCAAGTAGCAGTATATTATATACTAGTCACCACAACAGATGGCATAACTAAATTCTGTTTGAAGTCCTTATTTGAAAATAAGTGGGAAGGAGTGAAACAAACAAGGATACGCATGCACCAAGTGTTTAAACTACACTATTTATTTATCTATTTTTCCGGCTTTTACCCCACCCATCTAGATTCGATGAATCTACTCTGGGCGGCTTACATTTTGAATATAAAACACAATTTAAAACAATATCAGACAACATAGAGATAAGCAAAGACCAAGATGGTAAGACTTAGGAAATTAAGAAATGGAAGGGGGGGAAGGCCTGCCTGAAGAACCAAGTCTTCAGCTTGTTCTTAAAAACACCCAGCAAGGCTGCTAGGTGAATCTCCAGGGGCAAGGTGTTCCAGAGGCGAGGGGCCACCACCAAGAAGGCACGATTTCTAGTTCTCTCCTTCTGGGCTTCTCTTGGGATCAAGCCCCTTAGCCATCCAGCCTTGCTACATGTTGAACAGAGCGTAGATCAGGGAGATCCGTTAGACAGGATAGAGGTGGGAAAGGGCCTGAGTGGAGAAAAACATCTTTGCATTTCTATCCTGCAGAAATGTGACTTCTTGCTCAGAGAAAAGAACAGATATGGTACATCTTCAACAGTTAGGCATCCTTCAGTCTCGAGAGACTATGGTCACATGCTCTGTATGGAGGACTTGGAACAGCGTCTGGTGTAGCTGAGAAGGCCAGTTCGAGAGTGGCCATCCCTTCCACACTGGAGACAAACACAGTCTGTCCCCCGTCCAGCTCCCTGGTTGTGTTCTTTCGGGACTGCCTCTTTGCCTTGGCCTGCTGACAAGGGTCTCTTCAAAATGGGAGAGGCCATGATGCACCGCCTGCCTCCAGGCTGAACGTTCAGAGGTCAAGGTTTCCCATCTCTTGAGGTCCTTTCCTAAGGCTTTCAGATCCCGCTTGCAAATATCCTTGTATCACAGCTGTGGTCTCCCTCTGGGGTGCTTTCCCTGCACTAATTCTCCATACAGGAGATATTTTTGGAATCCAACCATCAGCCATGCTCATGACATGCCCAAGCCAACGTAGACATCGCTCTTTCAGTAATGTATACACGCTAACATTCCAGGTACCCAACTTTAGGGCAGAAGTTTTCTTATGATTGTTGCATGGTGCAGGGTTATCCATCTGCTTGTCGGCTTTCACCCTAAACCCCACACACACTGTGAGGTTAACAGACTGTGGCGAGGTAGCACCTTACTGGCTGGGGACTGCCCAGCTTTAGGCAGGCAAGCTACCTAGTGAGGTGCAATGACCTCTCCCAACGTCAGAAGTAGCCCCTGGTGTCATTCTATATGCCAATCGAGGAAAGACTTATAACCGGTAACTGCTACTTCCCGTGTTTTTTCATGGTGGTGGGAGTCCTTTAGTTGTAGGTTTTTTGGGCTGTTTGGCTGTGTTCTGGAGTTTTTCTTCCTAACGTTTCACCAGTCTCTCTGGCTGGCATCTTCAGAGGACAGGAGTTAGAACTCTGTGTTCTGGTGTAGTGTATGGGATAGTTGAGTATTTATAGCTGTGGGATCAGCTTTTTGTCCTTTTCAGGAGATTGGGTGATGACTGTGATCAGGGTGTTTTTTGTTATAGATGTATTGTTGTGATAAGGGGTCTGATTTGTCACTGTGATTGATGGATGTTGTTAGTTAGTCCTTTGTGTGCAGTGATAACACAAGGATCACATTGATCCACACGGACTGGTGATCACTGCACACAAAAGACTAGCTAACGACGCATTAATCAAAGTGACAGATCATATCCGTCCTTATCACAATACACCCATAACAACAACACCAAAAAAACACCCTGATCACCATAATCACCCAATCTCCTGAAAAGGACAAAAAGCTGATCCCACAGCTACAAATACTCTACTATCCCACACACTATACCAGATCACAGAGTTCTGTCCTCTGAAGATGCCAGCCACAGAGACTGGTGAAACGTTAAGAAGGAAAACCTCTAGAACATGGCTAAACAGCCAGAAAAACCTAAAGCAAGCATTTATGGTGTATTGTTTCCTGGTAGCACTTTTTGGCACAGAAAAAGAAGACCTAGTCTACTTCTGTTTCTACTTAAAATTATTGATCCCTTTAAGAGCTGGACCCATATCTTTCTGGCACAGGGCTTGGGACAATTTTTTGAGATGCAAAACAGGTCATTGTTCTACCTTCCTCCCAGGCAGGTACCAAGAGTTAAAAAAGATTGTACTGAAACTAAGGACCTTTTAAGCACCAGCCACACATCACACCAAATGTCATTGTATGGACAGGCTAGGTTTGGTTGTCCCTTTCTGTTTTTTGGCTGAACCTTTCAGTCTTCCTTACAACAGTTATGCAGTGATTAAGACAAAAGCAGTTCCAGCAACAAAAGGGGGACCCAGGAAGGTTACTAGAGGAAACAGCAAATACAATGACTCAGAATCTGCTCTTTCTGTAGCTTCTTATATGACTCAGCATTGGGTAGGTTCTTCCCTTTGACTGTATATTTGCTGTTCAAAGACTGTATCAAGCACAGTTTGATTTTTCTGTCTGTTTCGCTGCAAGTTCAAAGTTGTTCATTCTCCATTAAGTTAACCCTTCTCAAAAAGCCCAACCCTGGGCACGTTTGCTGGGAAGTAAGTCTTTCTCAGTACTGGATTATATGATAAAATAATAAATCAGGGTGAGCAGCCTTCAAAGATTCAAGGGTCTCAGCCAGCCACTGCTGGACTTGGAAGACTGCACCTGCATTTGCATCCCTGTCTATGCTGAAAACACTTTATTTATTTAAAAAAAAAAAGACCTTTCTACTGAAAAAGTCCCTTTATGTGTCCTAAAGACCAAAGAACTGGGGTGGCATAGGGTGCCTAAGGATGTTAGGGACACCCAAGATGTGGTCTGATTGCGTCCCACATCCTCTAGACTCAGGCACAAAGGAACTTTCTGAGTAATCGTATATTACATTTACCTTGGAGACGGTCTGGACCTTGTTGCCGACTGTGGAATAGATGATCCCAGAGCATGGTTATTTGAATAAGAGATTTAAAATTTAAAGTGATTTAAAAGAGATTTTTTAAATCTTTAGTGTTTGCATTTAAAGCAAGGTGTGCAGCTTAAGTACCACCCCAATAGTGCTTAAAGCAATCTCTGGGTGATTTACAATTTAATTATGCAGGCTACACGTTGCCCGCCCACCCCAGTGAGCTGGGGACTCAGTTTACTGACCTTGGAAGAATGGAAGGTTGAGTCAGCCTTGAGCCAACAAGCTGAGCCTGTCGGGATCAGAACTCAGGTCATGAGCCTAGTCTTGACTGCAGTGCTGTGGTTTCACCACTGCTCCACAAAAATAGAGTTTATGTGATGTTTGTTGTGTTATGTGGTTTGCTGTGTGCTTAATGTTGTTCTTTCAAAAATGTCATTTTCCATCAGACTTGTACTCCTCATGTGATGTCAGTCTCCATCTGTATCTTCTCAGATTTTATCTGGTCCTTTACCAGGGCCATGTTAGCTGCATTGGGTGCAGTCTACCTCAGCTCCATCACCAACCCCCAATCTGGCTTCTTGTTCTAGCCCTTCACAGTTGGCTTACATCCAGAGAAACAAGGCAGGCAAAAATGGGAACAGATGCTACTTTCCTTAAGTAGAAAGAAAACGTGTCCTCCTTTGCTAGCCACAAATTCAAGGAGAAAAGGCATGTGCTAAGGAAAACAGAGAGGAGGATGTGATTCTGTTGTGTTTCATGGAAACTGTGTTTGGTGCATATTGAGATAATTATAGAAATAATTGCTTTTTCTGTCAGTTACATGTCACTTATGCTGAATGCAGATATCGTACTACTAGACAGAGGTCATTTAATGTGGCCAGTAGTAGTTGGCTTTCATATACTTAGCAAGAGTGAGAAGTGAGAAATGCCTAAAGTTTTCAAGACATGACTATATTTCTTGGAGGTTATTTATTTAATGATATCTTCAGCTTGCATATCTTTCAAGGAGATCAAGAGGATAGACATAACTCAGTGGGTCTCCTTTAGCTGAGATTTAACTACTGGATTTCAGCTGCTATATGTTTATTCCATTAACTCCTAGGGAGTATTTTCCACATTTCTGTATCAGTAGTTACACACTTGTAGACCATAAGACACAAGCCTGTTTTGGTGGGGCTACATCACTTCTACTGGAGACATCATTTGTAGTGTGCTTAAAGAAGTGATGATATTGGAGCTTTAAAATTCCTTTGAAGTGTTCCTATTATAGGTTAGCTTTCAATAGTCCTAAAGTTACTGATCATTGCATGAAATGATTCGATCTAAGCCTAATTCAGTTTATTTGGCATACTCTGCTCTTTACACAGAAAGCTGCTTGGAATATGGTGATTAAATAGCACCAGTTATCCAGACTGCAACCACCATTATGTAGAGATGTTAGATCCCAATCTATAGTCTCTTCCTGCCTTCTAAATTCCCAGCCAAGCCTGATGTTTTATTCTAAGCATCTGAAGCATAAGGCTTAAATCATTTTAAAAGCTTGTGTCATAGTATTTCTCTTAGCTTTAATAACTATGACAAAGCCTTTGACAAAGTCCAACAGAGAAAGCTGATGATGTTGTTGGTAAATACAGATCTTGGTTCCAGAGAAATTTGTATAATTGGCAACCTGCATCAATAACGATGAAGGAACATTTGGAGCTTCTAATCAAAGATTTGATTGGACTTGATAAGGTTTCCTGAACCAGCTGCATTCTGACTTTTAGAACAGATATTTTCCTATCCCATCCTGTCCTGCTTTGAGATTGATAGGCACTCTAAAGGTCCTGTCCTGACAACCTGTTTTATCCTCAGGGCATGATTGAGGAGGATTCTGCCTTTTGTTACCTTTGCTTTCTCCATTCCCTGCTGAGTTCAAAGGGGGATTACAAATAATTACTGTAACTAGATTGCCCATTCTATGTAGGAGCTGGGAAATACTTTTCTTTGTCTCTCACTGATCTAAGATGTCTCTCTTGAAGGATGAGCAGAAGATATTTTTGCAGGTCCTGCATAAGAAGCTGTGACAACAGTGAAAAGTAGTTTTTGACAGTTGGAAACTATCTAGGGAGTTCTGGTCATTTGATCATGAGACAGGGTGGTTGAGAATCACCACAAGGGAGATTCACCACAGTAGCAATGGCCACAGTGAAAGCAGAAGATGAGGTGGCAGAAGGCATAGAGGTGAAAAGAGGAATACAAGGATGAGCACTGTTATCACGGATTTTCAATAAATACATACTCCAAGAACATTTTTAGAGAAGCACTTGCAGAAGCACTTGAAAACATCCCTAACAATTGCTTTGTGTTTGGGTGAGAAGTGGTTAACTAATAAAAAAAGAGTCAGATTCCCCTCCTTGGTGTCTCTTTGTGAATGGTAGTGAACACAAGAGGGCATCCCATAGACCATCTTGACTGCGGCCATGGGTGTCGTCAGCATTCAGGCTGCCCTTGGCTATGGAACACTGGGCAGCTTTTTTCCTGCTGCCAACGCGGCCACGGTAATGTGCAGCAATATTGGGCCATTCCCTGGCATTTTGAATCTTGGATACAGAAGAACAATATCCCACATCCATAAATCAGAAGCTTTTTTGAAGAACTGAATGTCTTGGCTTTTTAAAATATAAATTTAAGTATAAATTAATTATTTATGCAGATGATAGCACTCTGATGGCAGAAATTAAAGAAGCTTGTAATGAGGGTAAAAGAAGAGAGCACAAAAATCGTCTAAAGCCCCACATTAAAAAAAAAAAAAGATAGTGGCCATTGGTCCCATCACCTCCTGGCAAATCGAAGGGGAAGATATGGCAGTAGTGACAGATTTTACTTTCCTTGGCTCCATGATCACTGCAGATGGTGACAGCAGCCACGAAATTCAAAGACGCCTGCCTCTTGGTGGGAAAGTGATGACAAACCTAGATAGCATCTTGCTGACAAAGGTCCGCATAGTCAAAGCTATGGTTTTTCCAGTAGCTATGTATGGAAGTGAGAGCTGGACCATAAAGAAGGCTGACTGCCGAAGAATTGATGCTTTTGAATTGTGGTGCTGGAGGAGACTTTTGAGAGTCTCCTGGACTGCAAGGAGAACAAACCTATCCATTTTGAAGGAAATCAACCCTGAGTGCTCACTGGAAGGACAGATCTTGAAGCGGAGGCTCCAATACTTTGGCCATCTCATGAGAAGACTCCCTGGAAAAGACCCTGATGTTGGGAAAGAGTGAAGGCAAGAGGAGAAGGGGACGACAGAGGATGAGATGGCTGAACAGGGTCATCGAAGCTACCAACATGAATTTGACCCAACTCCGGGAGGCAGTGGAAGACAGGAGGGCCTGGTGTGCTCTGGTCCATGGGGTCATGAAGAGTTGGACACGACTAAACGGCTAAACAACATAAATAAATAAATGATGCTCAAATTCCAGCAGCAACTTGAATTTGTCTTTTGGTTTCAAAAACAAGGACATATTTTCCAAAGTAGTGATGGCTGGAGACCTATTGGTATATTCAAGTGTGAAAATCTGTGGGGCTAAATTCAGTTGCAATACAGTACTGTAGTCGCACCGGGTTGTGAATGGCTCTGCTTGTGGTTGAAACAGGGAAATGGTAGTGACAGGGCAGAGTAACTCAGTAGCTGCCATTTTCATGCCAGGTGTAGCTCAAGACCAGGTGCGGCTTTCAAGTCACCTGGCTTTCATCCTTCTTTAAATCTTGCAAACCAACAAAAATAGGGTTTGCAGTCTCTTTTCTCATTTTGTTTCCAACTCATGGGAATAAAAGATACAGCACCAGACAGCTAGATTACGCCAGAGAAGAAAAAGGAGGGAGGCGAGTCTCCCGCTTTGGGTGTGTCTGCTGGCATTCTGCCTTTGCCCATCACACACAGGCTGTACATTTCTAGCGCTCTGATGCTGGAAAAGATTCTGATATCAAAAGAAACCCTCGGAAGCCAATTGATACTGTGATCTGGAAAGCTTTTCTGCCTTTCGAGCTTTTTTCTCTTTTCCCACACCCCTTCTCATCCCCCCCCCTTCCTATCGCTCTTTCTCTCCTCCCTTCTCGGATAGCCACAGCCCCCTAGAGCTGAGTCAGACCTTCCTCCTCTTCCACAGCATTGCAGCACTCCAGCAAGGAAAGCCAGCCTTCCGCCTCTCTGTCTTTTTCCCTTGCAGTCTCTTCTTCGCTACCCATCTCACCATCATGGCCAGCACCGTCTCAGGTAAAACCACCAATGCTTTTTCTTTCTAAAGCAGCTATTCGGCTGAGAATGAGTGGATTCGGAATGGTCCATTGGAAACCAGGACCTGCTCCTTCTTTTTTCAAGGTGGGGCTTTCCGGCAAAGCTATACACACAAGTGTCATTGTCTCTTCTCCACCTTTTGAATGCTTGCTTGCTTCTTGGATAGGTGGATGTCCAATAATACCTTCTCCATTTTCTAGGTGATTTCAGACTCATTTGCCCAAATGGGGTGGGATGGGGAGAGCCACTATTTCGAATGATCCTCATCATGATTATCGTGGTTAAACCCCAATTTTCTCTAACTGCAAACTGGCAATAGCAGAAAGGATGAAAAGAGAAAAGGGCAAAGAATCAAGCATATTATATAAAAATTACCAGACTTCTGGGTTAGCAGAAAGAATCTGGGCAGGTTTGACAACCAGAAGCTGCTTTAGAGGGAGTGGTCCCTCCATGGCGCTGAAAGAAAACCAATGCTGTTAAAACCATCCTTTCCTGCAGGGGCTATGACACCACTGCATCGCTGCACCCTGTTGCCCTCCCAGATCTCGGGGCCTGTCTGGAGGGGTGTGTGGACAGCTTTGCTCGCTGTGTGTAGCAGCAGGCTGGTGTGCTTTCTGTGTGGCTGCCGTGGCTTTCTAGTTCCTGAGCATCATCTTGCTGCATCTTTCCCCTTGTTGTCGTGGCTGAAGCAGGGGCCCTATGGATATCATTGGGGAAGAAATGAGTTAGTGGTGATTTTAAAAAAATCTAGACAAGAGGTTGCCCATGAGGATTTTGAAGACCCCACACTGTCAGTCTGGGAACCTTTTGTAAATTCAGGCACAGTTGGGGGGGGCAGAGGGTGTTGTCCTAGGTGGGGGGAAAAGAGGGGAAGGGGAGTGAATGGTTTTCATACAGAATGCATAAATGCATCAAATACCCTATGACTAAGATCGGCTTCTCCTGCTGTTTTCACTGTGTTTGCCCATCTCAGTGACATCTGCAATTTCTTCTCTGGGCTTCTGCCCTTTAAAATACAAGGAGACCATGTATGTGACTGTCTGCCTGCCTGTATGTTTGGGGCGGTTCAAAATAAGCTTTGCATGAGAGGAGAGATCTGCCAGAAAGTTGACGTAAAAGATGCTTGCCCCCTGCTTAAAATTAAAAAAAAAACATTCTGTTTAAAGGAATGAAAAGCAGCAAAAATAACAGTAAGGCTGGAGAACTCTCTCTCAACCCCCCTCAGAAATATGTGACCCCCATCTTATTATTAATTAATTATTAATTATTAATGTAGAATTTGTCTACAGCATATAAATGGAAATACAAGGGTTGCTCGGGCTTCTTGGCAATGAAGGCAAAGGCTGACAGACCCTGCTGGGAAGGAGTGGGGGGGGGAGGGACACGTCTGGGTACCAGGTGCTTTTCCCATATGGTGCTCGGAAACAATATGGTACTTTCTCCCTTTAACCCCCACCAACAATAAATTTCAATTTCCTGACAATAGGAAGGGACCTTTAAAGCTGCGCAGCTGTTCTCAGAGGTCTTTTTTAACTCCAATCCTCTTTGCTTTCCAATTGGATTAAATTTGGCATAAGACTAGTTCCGAATAACATGGATTGCAGGATGACAGGAGTATGACAGAAATAAGAAAGAGAGTGAGGAAGACAAAAGAGCAGGATTAGAATGGAGCCATCTCCAGTGAAGTCTTCTTGAGACAGGTAGCTGTCCCTGGTTGTAAGCCTACAAACCACAGAGCTGGTGGGGGGGGGGACATTTTTTTTTCTCTAGGCAGTAAATGCGTTTCTCAACTAACCACTCCTTCCTACCTCCTTGTTCCTTCACTCTTCTTACTGAAAAAAAGGGGGGCTGGAGAGCAGCCAGAAGGGTCTTCCTCTACATCTGTGACAGAAGCTTTCTGAAGATCTAATTCAGACTGAAAACAAATGAATAAAAAAAAATCTGCACCTGAAAAAGAAAAGCATGTTCTCCGAGCCCTGTTCTTGCTTCCCTGTATTGTTCCCACTTAACTAGCAAGGGAAAGAACAGCACATGCTCAGTGGAGGCAGAGCTGCAGTGGTGGCTGAGATGTGCCAAAGGATTCTGTCCAGGCAGAGATCTTGCACGCAATGCCAGACAGTCCTGCATAGGTAGGCTAGACCTTCCTGAGTATTCGTCCCAAGTGGGCCATGCAAAGCTGCCCCACAAAGTGATTTGGCCATTTAGTATTTGGATGTGGAATGGATAGCTGTGACCTTTCCTGAGGATTATACAACGCAGTGGTGTATTGCAAGTCCTCTGGGACTTTTCTTCTGTAATGGACCCTTCTGTTCTTCCAGCTGGCCCATCCATTTGGCAAATTGTACATTTGGCTCTTGAAAAGCTACTGGGTATCCTGGCTGTGCACTGAGTCAGCAATTATCTGAGAAACTCAGGAAGCGTCCCCATGCCTATAAATACTGAATATTTTGGCCGTACTGAAGATGGCGTTGATATGTGGCATTCAGAGGAGGAGAAAGACTTTCCAAGCACACATCCTCTGTGGTAGGAGGAGCCTTTTCTGGTTCCTGTAAACTGCTATCAGTGTTAAGAGTGTAGACTGGAAAGTTTTTTGGAAGTTGGAAAGGAAGGGGAGAGACATTCTTAAATATTTTAAAACAGTTGATGGGCAAAATAAACCGATGGGGTACAAATAATTATTTATTTGATTTTTAACATACAGTACCTATTTCCCCATAGAGGCAGCTTTCAGGATAACTGTATATAATGTAGGTTTCTGTTTAGATTAAGAAATTAAGACTGAAGAGGAGGGAAGGAACCACAGGGGACCCGCATAACTGGGTTCCAACATTTCTCCTGAAATATATATTTTATTTTATTTTTATGCCTCCCATCTGGCCAAAGGCCACTCTGGGCCCTTTACAACATAAAAATAACAGCATTAATCGTAACCCAACTCAACATAAAAATTCAAAATAGGCACAAAATACATTTAAAAATACATAAGGAGGTTTAAAAAGTAAGTGGTAGTCAGAGCAGGTTAGAGGTGAAGGAGGTTCAAATATCTGACAATAGGTTCCACATCCTGGTTTTCCATCTGAATGCATCAAAGGGTTCACACACAGGTTTCATTTAGGTCTGACAGTTCATAATGGCATTAATCATCATCATCATCTTAGAAGCTCGAAGGGACGCTATGAATCATCAAGTCTAGCCCCTGTCAAGGAGGTGCGGTGGGGAATCTCAACCTCTAGCTCTGCACCCAGACGTCTAAACCACTGAGCTACGTATTCATCCGTTCTTGCAACAGCAGCGAGGGCGACAATCAAAATTCTTCTAGTCTCTCTGTCAAGATACAGGTTTATTTATTTGTATTTGGCAAGAACTCACCAGCCATGCCCCAGGGATCTTACTGTATCAGATGGTACATGGCTGATTTGTAGATGACACGAAAGGAAGGGCATGAAGACCTGCCAGGATGGTAGAACAGAAGTCTGCAAGGACCAACCGAGGCTGAGCTCCAGCTGTAACAAACCCATTCACTTCCCCAAACCTCTTAGTTTCAGAAAGAAAGTGGGAAAAGAGACATTGGACCTAGACATCCAATGACTTTTCCAGCCGGCTCTTCATCTTCTTATATATTGCTGTATCTTCCTGTATATTCCCATATAGGAACAGACATGTTTGTATTTATCGAGAGAGAGAGAGAGAGAGAGAGAGAGACACACACACACACACACACACACACACACACACACACACACACAGAGATATCATAGGCTGCCTCTTTTTGAACAAGGAAAGGTAAATCATGGTATACTTGATGGTAGTCTAAGGAATCTCTGTCCAGCTGGTTGCAAGGAAGGTGTGGATGGGAAATATTCAATCCACACTGTATGTCACAGCTGGAGACCTGTCTGTGCTATATGGAATTGTTCTGCATCATCCTAATTGACAAATAATCCGTGTAGGTTCCTGCCCATACTCCATAGGGGCTCTGATCTTCTCTACAATTAGCTTGGAGTTCCTAGTAATACTTTCAGAGATAGGCTGGATTGCTTGAGAAAACACAAGAATTCTGTGGCAGATATTCTTATTTCTTCTGCTGTCCAGTTCCCTAATGGATTCTACACTCAGTTTTATTTGAGGTTTCCCCACACTCCACACCTGTTTTAAAATTCTTGGTCTCTTCTGGCAAATTAGACTTCCTGATCAGTCCTTCATCAGCTGGGCCCTATATAAATCCCAGTGTACCCAACTCTAAAAAACCATAGTACCATAGCATCTCTCCCTTTCAGAGTATCTGTCTCTCTCATACATACATATAGTATTCCTTCACCTTTAGAAGTAGAAAAGGAATTTTGTCAGGCACAACCTGTCATATGGGGTGATAAAGTTGCATGCCCAAAAACTTCTGACTCAATCATATTGTTGTTTAGTTGTTCAGTCATGTCCGACTCTTCATGACCCCATGGACCAGAGCACGCCAGGCCCTCCTGTCTTCCACGGCCTCCCAGAGTTGGGTCAAAGTCATGTTGGTCGCTTCGATGACACTGTTTATCCATCTTGTCCTCCATCGTCCCCTTCTCCTCTTGCCCTCACCCTTTCCCAACATCAGGGTCTTTTCCAGGGAGTCTTCTCTTCTCATGAGATGGCCAGAGTATTGGAGCCTCCACTTCAGGATCTGTCCTTCCAGTGAGCAATCATATTAGTAGTGATAAATTAACTGTATTTTCCAGGGAATAAATCACTAGTCTTCTGCCTGGAAAACCAACACATGCATGCAAAGAACTTACTTCTACATGGACAAATCCTGGTTCTGCCAGTGAAAAGATATTGATCAGAAACCAGCCGTGGCTTTACCCTAGGATCGGTATCTGCATAAATTGCGGCAGCAAATTGCTGCTAGTTAACAACCTGTAATTTGCATTCCCAGTTGCGTTATCAAGCAACTTGATGTGTGGGTGAGAAATGTGAGTAGCAATGCTTTTATTAGATGGCAGAAAGTTCAGTGATAGGGACCCCATAAGTGGGGTGTTTGTGACTGACAGTCCATGTGTTGCCCACCTTGACAAAGATGTTAAACCATTAAACGTGAAAGGCAAGGCTAGCAGATTCTTCTCACTGCTTAAGGAATAGTTACAGATTGAGATTACTGAGTATTTTCTTCTTTCTTGAAAACACTGTTCATTGCCTTTGAAAGGTCTGTAGGCTTTTGAAACATCTGGACTATTAAGAAGCATGTTTTTCAGTAAATGAATTCCAGCTGAATGCCTTTCCCATTTCTACTGTTTTCAAGTATTTCTTTGCTCTTTGTGGCTAGTGACATGCTGTATAAATAGCAGTTCTTTTCATAGTTGTCTTTATTCCTTAAAAAAAAGGCCAAAAAAACTATTCCATCCCCTCTTTTCTGTGCTTCTCCAAATAATGTTGATGCTTTGTAGATTCATCAATCTTCCATCCTGCAACTTCTGTCTCCTGGACCCTCTCTATCTTTGTCCATGATCAGATTCTCCCCTTAAGGCAGAGATGCTGGGTATGAACTTCACCAAGCTGAACAGGAAGGGATCTCATGCTTCCTCTTTCCAGAATCAAAAGAAAAGCACACTGCATAATGGGACCCTGATCTGTCCAAAGCACCATTCCAAATAATTCCCAGCTGTCACCTCTTCACATTGTTGGTGTTTCCAAATACAAAGAGAGGGCATTGTCTTATTCATGTTGACTGACATATGATTTTAAAGAAATACAAGCAATACATTTGCCTGCCTTTTAAGAAGTGAAAGGGGCTTTAAACTGAAGCTCATTGGGAGGATTTTTAATCAAACGATGGATTGAAAAGGTTGTGACATTGCTCTTTCTTTCTGATGAGTTCCTTCCCTATTTCCAGCTCCCTCCTACGACTATGCTTCTGGGTTCGTACAGGGGGACAGGAGAGAGAACTTGAGATCCTAGTTAGTATGCATGAGCCTTTAGCACGTACATCTAGCCTTTCCATGTCACTCCTCAGCGTGTCTCCGGGGATTTTTGAAAGCTCCTTGAAAGGCAAAAGGCATTCTCAGAAAAGGCACTGCAATTATTGTATGATAATCCACGTATGTGTGTAGATGTATATATAATGTTTTGGAAAGTGGGCTTGGCCCTGCCTTTGACCCAAGCAGTATGGGGTAGGGTAAATTAGTTTTCCACCCCTGCAGGGGTTTGCTAATCCCTGACATGTGTTATTGTACATGAATGCCATTTCCATAGCAGTAGATAGAAAATTATCTGTCTGGGGGATAAGAATAAGTTTCTTTATATAGATATACCTTGTGGCCCTAGGTGAGGGTCCTGCATATTGTTTCTATGTACACAAGGTTCTGGGGAAAAAACTCTAGGGAGAAGTGCTCAAATTTCTTTCTTTTTTTCTCATTCAGTGGTGGCAGTAGTCTCCTGAACTAGTTGTCATGTGACCATATTAAATGTCTGTCCTGTCCAAGATAACTCTTAATAAGCTCCAGGTAAAATGCTGTAAGTGTGGTATTAGTTATATTGGGGTAGTAAACCCTGAGCCTTCAAACTACTACAACTCCCATAATCCCTTATCTCTGCTCATGCTGGGGCATCTGGGAGTTGAAGTGTAAAAACATTTCAAGGCCCCCAAATTCATGACTCCTTATTTGCAAAATACGTGCCATTTTGCTATCAGAAATTCCTCAGGAAAAAAAAAAACAATGACAGAAAAGCGTCCCTGTGGTATATCCTAAACATTATAGTATTATTGGTTTGGATCTTTTAATGTCAGCTGAAGCATCTAGTGCATTTATACCTTTTTTAAAAAAATGTTACGCCTTTCTCTTTTTAGTGCAGTTACAAATAGCATGAGCAAATTCAATCATTTGGTTTACATTTGAAATGTCAAACTGGATTGGCAGTCTTTCAGTCTCTAATTCCATAGCTAGAACCGGTGTGAAGGAAAACAAGGACATGAAATATTCACCCACGCCATGTCACCGTCTGTCATGGACATGAAAGGGAGATAGCTTTGCTGTTAGCATAGATTAGAAAATAGATGGCCAAGTATAGATCTAATCAGCTATCAGACGAGCTGTGTCGACGACGTCTTTACCCTGCTGGGTGTTCAGGTCTGAGCTCGCAAAAGAACCTCCAGTCTGACTGCTTTGTTTAACTAGCCTAGGAACCCCCGGGTGCATCTAAGATCACATGGAATATCTCGATTGACAATTTTGTTGTGGGTCTTTGTCACGGGGCTGGGGGTGCACAGGTGTCTGTGAATCATAGCCACAGGGACAATGCTTTGCAGTGAAGGGAACCCCCCCCCCAAGTGAAGACAAGGGGGTTAAAAACAACTTCTTTTGGCTCTTGCATCAATTAATCATCACAAATAAAATGATTTATTCCATCGTACAGAAGTGGTGTGCATTTTTCTCAGCTGCCATTGGATCTGATCGATAGAGGCACTCAGTAGATTAGGCCTCAAGTTAAAATACACTCATATCTTGATCCCTTACAGCCTAGTTTTATGTACTGGCTGTCACGTTTGTTCCTAATGCTTTTTAGAGTACAAAGAAACAGTGGCTCTTATACTAAAATAACAACGGGCAGATAGAAAAATAGATTTAAAAGAAGGAAACGTAAAAGGGGGGGGGGGAAGCACGTGGTCAGTTGGAGGCTGATGGTGGTGAAATCAGGTTTACCACTTTGGCCTCTCAGAAGCCTGCTCAGTTCAGTAATCCATAAATATCACTTACAGGGTAAACCTAGTCTTCCCACGCCCTTGTTGCTTTGATCACATGAGCATCAAATGTACAAAGAGAAGACATTCCTGCTCGCACAGGAAGCTTCTCTTCAGGTGTAATTACTGTTTGCACGAGCAAGGCTACAAGGTGCGAGCGCTGGCTACCTTCTCTCCTGTAACCATGTTGATGGTTCCAGAGAGTACAGCACGACTGAATAGGGCTGATGTATTATTGTGTTGATGTAATGGAGAGGTTTTTAGGTATAAGCAAAGAGGAACATTCTATATGGCAGGAAACCCTCTCAGATTTTAGAGACAGAAATGTGATATGCGTTGACTTATTTTGCATCATTTGTTTCCTGATATTATTCATATTTCCAAAAGATGTGGAGTGGCTTGGCAAAGACTTAAGAGATGGAAGAAAGGGGGCAAATATTGTGGCAGTCATCAAATTTGCAACCTACAAAGCAGCCCCACAGATGGGTAAAATACACACAGGGGCAGCTAGTTGTGTAGGGGCTCTCGACAACCTAGACTTCCGCGAGCTGATCTTAGTTTAAATGGAGAGTATAATTAAGTTGAACTACTTTTTGGCTTCTAGCATTTCCTCCAGAATAGACTTTTCACTCTTGTGACAGCAATGGTTCCATGAATGGCTGCAAGGTGTTCTCTCAGGAGCCTGTCCTGAATTATCTTGTCTTCCACTGTCTGCTTGATGACTCTGAGCCAAGATCTCTATCAGAGAATCCTAGAATGCTATGATAGAAATCCTATCTATTTTCTGTGCTTTCATTCTGCCTCAAATGCTTCAGCAGCAGGGGAAATAACACATACATATGATCCCGAAGGGGAGAGATGTTTTTAGGTGCTGAAATTTACAAATTTAAATGAGTCCCCTGGCCAGCAGCTTCTAGGACCAAACAAAGCCCCTTTGCTAACAATTTATGTTGATTACCTTGCTTGCATTTTGGAGTCAGCTGTTTGTGGGTTGTTTTCTTCACTGATTTCTTAGCAAGGCAAGAGTATTCTGTAGGTTACTTAGGGAATCAGTTGTAAGATCACATAAGCTTCCTAGGTGGTCCTTACTACGCCCATCAGTCTGAAGACAAAGTGAAGCCTAAATGAGTTCTCCCCTGAGACTGCTTTGATCAATCTCTTTTCAACTAACAATCAAAGATCACTACACAGCCCGCATAGCGTTTCCATTGCTCTACCTTGATTCTGTCATATCAGAAGGGCTCTGAGCCACTGGTTCATAATCTGGGGAATGTGAAGATATTTCAAGGGAGATTGTGAGAAGAAGTATATTACTCTCAGCTTAAACAAAATTCTGTGCTAGATGTTGTTGCCAAGGCTGGGTTTATCAAGAAAAAAAGTGCTTATTTTTAATTCATTTTTTGAGAATTATCTTTCTGTATAGACCTTTAATTTTAAATTATGATTTTTTTAAAAAAGTAGGGATTGAGTAAATGGTAAAGGAGAGGTGGAAAGGCAAAGATCAAAATGGGGACATGCTACTGGAACGTTTTGGAACTGCTCCTCTTATCTATTGTACCATGGCCTGTTTCTAGGGTCAGCACCAAAGTGGTTCTTCAGCAGGACTTCTGTTTTTTTTTCCTGGTGGGCTAGTTCTGTGGCTCTAAAGTTTGTGGCTGACAGTACTCGCCCAGTCCTATCCTTTCTTTGGGCTTGGCCTCTAATTTGGCTGAAATGTTCAGGGTTCTCAATGCTAATAGTTTTGAAGTTGATCTCAGAATGAAGAAATATCTCACCCTTTTCAGAAGCTACAGTATGTCCCTCTTGCTAATTGTGCCTAGGACACAATCCTGAAACAGGTAAAGGGGACATGTAGTTGGACTACAATTCCCATCAGTTCTAGCTCAGTCTTCTGTTCAAATCTCCAAGCAAAACAAATTAAGTAAGCAGCTGCAGCTGTGAGGTGAGGTCTGATCACGTGTCTAGTTCTGTACCAAGCATATGACCAGACCTTATCACATAGGTAATGGTAAAGGTTCCCCTTGACATTTAGTCTAGTCGTGTCCGACACTAGGGCGCAGTGCCCATCCCGGTTTCCAAGCCGCAGAACCAGGGTTTTGTCCGTAGACAGTTTCCGTGGTCCTGTGGCCAGCGCAACTAGACACAGAACGCTGTGACCTTCCCACCTTATCACATAGCTGCAGCTAATTCAGCAAGTTCCCTTTAGTGCACAGTAATTGGAAAAGACTTTAAGAAGCAGGCTCACTGTCTTGATGCTGGCTGGTCAGTCTGCCTCTGAGGGTGGGAAAGATGCTAGAAAGCCAGGAGGGCATCTCTAAGAATCTGTCTTTTGAATAACTATCACGGCAGTTATTCAAAAGACATCCAACCTCTTGTAGTGGTAGGTCAGGACATGTATGAGGGCATCTGCTAAAAGAAAGAAGAAAGTTGTGCCTTAGGCTTAATACCAATCAGAGACTGCTATGGATAATTCTAATCAACCATTTAAATACAGTTTCAATGACATTCCATTTTATGTCTTGATCTGAACGCCATTGGCAGCCCAGTTTTATATTTTTACCTTGAAATAGTCACAGTGGCAGTAATATGTAGTAAGTCACAACAAGAGTAGGTCCACGGAATCAATGGGGATTTGGTGAGTCAATACTTTTGCACATTCTATTGATTCAATGGGCCTACTATATACTAGAGATTTCAGCCACTGGCTTTAATAGGATTTACTTCTTGCCAACCCTGCACAGCATAGCAGCTTAAATTCTAAAGCAAGGACAGAATGCCAAAAAGGTCTTGAGAAAGGATTGTGCCTTCCATTTATAATTTGCTACAGGGAGAATTCCTTCGGGCAGTGGGATAAATTGATAGTGAATCAACTTGAAATAGTAAGAATCAAACCATTATCCTTACATATTGATGGCAAAGGATTTGGAAGTAGCCCTATGTGAAAGATCTTTTCAGATACCCCTCTCCAAAGCTAATATGCTTTAGGAAGCGTTTATAGGCTCCGTTAAAGCAGATTAGCAAGTTTGTTCAATAATGGAATTATATAAATTTAAAAGCGGTGTTAAAGGGAAGACGAAAGATTATAAAGGAAGGCTAGCAAGTGGAGGATTATGTTTTAAAGAATTAGTATTAGATACTTAAAACCCAGGAAAACATATGTGTCAATTATATGAATATTTACTCATATGCGGATACTGAGCACGGTGTAGTGCAGTGGTTCGCAGTCTTGGGTCACCCAGGTGTTCTTAGACTGCAGTTCGCAGAAGCCTTCACCATCAGCTTTGCTGGCCAGGGTTTCTGGGACTTGCAGTCCAGCAACACCTGGCTTACAGAAGGTTGGGAACCACTGGTGTACTCAATAGAGTGTCAGACTAGAACTCAGAAGACCTTGGTTTGAATCCCCACTTGGTCATGGAAACTTCGTGGTGATGGGGAGGGATGGCATTGGTAAGACCACTCCTTAAATATCTCACTTACCTTGGAAGTCCTATTAGAGTTCCTTAGTCAGTTCTGACTTGAGGGAAAGTAACATACATTTACTCAAATGTGATGGTCTTATACTGACTGATTGAGGATTCCTTGGATTGCAGCCATAGGACTCGGTCGGCCTCTGTTGAGTAGTAGGGTCTTGCAGAAGGTTCCTCCATCAACAGAAGGGCTTCACTGATGGGGTAGGACCCATCCCTCTACAAGAACCCCAGAAAGCTACACCTGTGGGGATGTGTCACATTTATAGTTTTTCTGAAGTATTTGGCGGTAAAAATAACATGTGTTGGACACAGGTCAGGAGAAGCTTGGGAGCTATCGTGTCTTGTTGCATAACTAGAACTTGCATGATTTTCTCCCCCCCCCCATTAATGTAAATTCAACAAGAAATAATAATAATTTTAAAGTCCAAACGCAAGATAGAAAATCAAAGAACCCCTAATTAACTCTCAAGAGTCAGCTTAAGACCTGGCTCTTCAGGCAGGCCTTCCCCATTGTCAGTACTTGAGCTTTACTTCTTATTTTAATTTTCTGTCTTTACTTTTTCATTTCATTGCTTTTCCATCTTGAGCTACACTATTATTACTATGCTTAAATTGTGGTTGTATTGAGTGTTTGAATTGTTTTAATTCTACTTTGTTGTAAGCCACCCAGAGTACACGATGTCTAGATGGGCGAGATATAAATTCAATAAATAAATAACTCTGGCCAGCAGAAGCTGGCCAGGTTTAGAAATGGCAGCCTCTCACATCCTCTTCAGTTTAATATTGGTTTGCCTTCTTTGCCTATTAATAGGCATAGGCTTAATTTAACTATGAAGAGAGCAAAGAAATAGAACAGATATGTTACATATAGAATCAGAATCTAAAAAGATTTACACACATGAATTTTCTAGGATCCTTCTGTAGTTTGTATCATGACCCTCAGTCTTGCTAATACGGCATGCAAGATGTACTGTATTAGAAATAAGCCAAAATCAATGTAGTCTTTATACATGTAAAAAACTAAATAGTGAATAATTAAAAAGCCCAAATGATAGTGAAACAGGGTATAAATACAAATTTGACTCAGGTGAGGATATCTTTGAAGGCCTCTTGAAACACACCACCTCTTAAAACAGTGGTTCTTAACCTTTGTTACTCGGATGTTTTTGAACTGCAACTCCCAGAAACCCCAGCCAGCACAGTTGGTGGCGAAGGCTTCTGGGAGTTGCAGTCCAAAACTCCTGAGTAACCCAAGGTTAAGAACCAGTGTCTTAAAAGATGGGAGGGAGGAGGTCTGGTGTACATCTGCCAGGATCCCATTCTATAAGGAAGGGATCAGCACCCAAAAGGCACAATTTCTAATGACAGCCTTTTTTTGCCTCCCTTAGCGAAAAGCAGGATATCAGTCATTTTAAACAAATATATATGCAAAGATTTTTTTTTTAATCATTAAGTGTAAAATCTTCTATGGGCTGCCTGGCTGGCTTGTGAGCTAATACAGGCCAAAGTAGTGCTGAAAGGACAGCTCCTTCATCTGTACCCTTTAGCTCTTCAAAAGAGAAATTCCAGTAGCAGCGGACTGAAATGGTTTTGTGCAAGAAGTGATGTGTCTGAGGAGATGCCAGCCTTATATTTTGGGGGGGGGGGGGAGAGAAGAAAAATTGCAGAACAGCGGGAGTAGTGAACAGCAGGTGGCTCTAGAAAATCAGCTCTGGGTAAAGACGGTCTCTTTCAATCCCTTTTCCAGTTTCACTGAGTTGCTTGGAGGCAAAACATGGACTCCAGCTGGGAGACTCAGCTACAACTTCATTTAATTGCAAGGAGATGAGTTCAAGGCAGAGTCTCCTCCAAATTTCTTCCCCTGTGGCTTCTTCCTGACTCTCAGATACATCTGAAACCCAAAGACCTGGTCCTCCCTTCCCCGTGATGCACATTGTCTGGAGGCAGCTAATTGCTTGTGATCACTGGCGCCAAGATGGAGCCATTGGGTCTCAAGTGCCAGAGGATGTACACTCCCACTTTTCTCCTCTCATTAGCCTGCTGACAGCAGCTGGCTTGCATTTGTCTCCAGATGGATGGAGCAGGGGGGTTTCTGGAGCAGGGGGATTCAGGTTGAGGGTGAGAGGAAAGGCTGTTCCAGCAAGCACAGCTAAGATGATGAAATTGCTGGGTGATACTTGGTGGAGCCTTTAGAAAGCAACCCCCAATAAGAGGCTGAATCAGCAGAGGATGCTGAGCCCAGCTTTTCATGATCGGTTTTTCATCTATTGCCTCTAACTGCAAATGCCAGGGTCAAATGTGCAATGTTGTATTGTTCTGATTACACTTTATTGTTCCCTTCATATTTTTCTATATATCACTCAGACATCTGTAGATTTAATAAATAAGATAAATGCCTACTTGCAAGTGCTGTGTGAATGAACTCACAGAGCTGGGAGATTTCTTCTGAGAGGTTTAGATCACTTTTATTAAGTTCAGTCCCAATGGCATTAAGAACATCCATTGGCTGGAAGATACATTTGATATCTTGTCTTGAATTCATAAATGACAAAACAGAGAAAGGCTCAGATGCCCTTTTTTTAATGACAGATATTAACACAAAAAAATGGAAGGGGGCAAATTGGCAAGAGGGATTTATAGTCTACACACAGGTCCAGGTGAGTGGAATGCCTTTTAAAACTGAGAGAGATCAAACAGTCAAAGCAAAGCTTGGGTTTCCTGTGCTTCTGAAATTTGTCATATGTGTTACATCTGCAGTTTTCTGACACTCACGTTGGCTTTTTGCGGCTTCCTGTGTTATCTTTGGAGCAATTCGTACAAGATTTCTAAGCATATGCCATACATTTTGTTGCTTAATTGATTTACTTCACTAAGTATCTTGTCGGTGAGCAGTTTAGTCATGAATATTTTAGAAGCAGCAGAGACAAGGCAACGGCAAGGTGGTACAGCCAACCAGAGCTCTGGTTCATTGCCAGTTTAAGAGATAAGGGGTGATGTCCCCCTATTATTTTCACCACCCAATCAACAGGACACTGTCTCTGCTTAACAGTTCCATTCATAAAGATTACTCTTGCACTATATGACAATAAATAAGGGACGGGTTAAACCACAGAAGCCTCTGTGCTGCAAAGTCAGAAGACCAAGCAGTCGTAAGATCAAATCCACGCAACGGAGTGAGCTCCTGTCGCTTGTCCCAGCTCCTGCCAACCTAGCAGTTCAAAAGCATGTAAATGCAAGTAGATAAATAGGTACCACCACGGTGCGAAGGTCACAGTGTTCCGTGTCTAGTCACGCTGGCCACGTGACCACGGAAACTGTCTATGGACAAACGCTGGCTTTACGGCTTGGAAACGGGGATGAACACCATGCCCTAGAGTTGGGCACGTCTGAACTAAATGTCAAGGGGAACCCTTACCTTTACCTATATGACAATACAATCTAAAGTTACATGGTTTTCCCAATTTGAAGAGACCCTTGTCCAGCAGGCCGAGGCAAAGAGGCAGTCCAGCCAAATCAGGGAGCAGGACAGGGGACAGACTATATTTGTCTTCAGTGTGGAAGGGAGGGTCACTCTCGAATTGGCCTTTTCAGCCACACTAGACGCTATTCCAAGTCCTCCATACAGAGCATGTTACCATAGTCTCTCGAGACTGAAGGATGCCTAATCTAATCTAATCTAATCTGCAAAACACTTTTCATTAGAACCTTGCCAGTCCTTCCTGCACACACATGCGTGCACATTCAGGTTACTGTTTCCACTTTACAGGATAGTCACACAGTAAATGGGGATGGACTTTAATTTGGGGGGGAACCATGGGCCACTTTTTACATTGCCTGAGATATATGGGAAGCACTTCCATGTGGCTGAATCCCACCTTGCTCCATTAAGGCCAATGCGAAGGGGATTAGTCAATGCCTTGATTTCTTTCCATGGCAGCGTAGAACCCTTACCTTGGGGTTTGTGTGTCTGTGTGTATGACAAAGTGGAAAGGTTCTTAATTATGATGTCCCCTTATAATATCTTCCTAAAGGGGCAGAGGACCAAACCAGGCAGAAGTGGCTTTTACACAGATCATGTAACCCAGATCTAATTTGTATGTGAATTACTTATTGACCCCCTACCCTCGTTCTCACGTTTGCAATGCCTTCTTTTCATTTCATTTTCCCTTGTTTCCGTTTTATGAGGAAGGGTAAAACAAATACCTCTAGCCTTATGTTGGAGAGAAATTCAAAAGCAATCCTGTCCCATCTCTCACATGGCAGTTCATGGGGTGACGCCAGCAACTGCAGGGAGCCAAGAAGAACTATTAATCAATCCTGGCAAGTGGCTACCTGGGAAGCCACCCAGGTCCTGATGGCTGGATTGATGAAAGCAGATGGATTGTCTTGGACAAATCTCTTTTCTGCCAGTTGCAGGGCTGCTTCAGCGTTGTATTCTTTAGGACACACAATTCAACAGCAGCTAGATTTGTATAAGGAAAGAAAAATTGGAGGGGGGGGGAAGCATATTGTACTTTGGCTAGAAGAGGCAACACCAGGAAGACCACATGAACAAAGGACAGAAAGTTATAAGGAAGAAAAGGACCAAATACCACAGTCTACGAAACAAATGCTAAAAGGTACAATCTCTTAGGAATGTCCTGGGAACAAGCTCCATTGATATACATAGAAGAACTTTTATTTTTCTCACTTGTGACTTACAAGAAACTATTCTTCCTACGAGGGACAAGCTCTGCTCGTAGATGTGCTGGTGAGGGTTTCAAATTCTTGCCCTCTGATAGGTTTAGGTATCTGGCTGTAACTGTTGGAGGTTTGATTCCCCACTGTGCCTCTTGCAAGTAAAGCCAGCCTGTGTGACCCTGGGCAAGCTGCACAGTCCCAGGGCACCCTTGAAATAAAGGAATGGTAAACTACTTTTGAATATTCTTGACCTGGAAAACCCTGGAAAGGGTCATCGTAAGCCAAAATTGATTTGGCAGCATATGATTATCATTATATTAAAGCTATCTTTAGAACTTTGCTTTATGGTGCAGACCAAAAACCCAACCCGAACCAAACCAATCCTTTTCTGAGACGGTGGAAAAAGCTCTAGAAAAAAGCCCTACAGAAGACACAGGCATGAGAGGGGGAACATTTCACCTTTCTCCTTTGAAAATAACAGTGTTACAATTAGACCTTTCAATTTATCCGTTTTTGGCTCTGTCTTTCCAGCTTACAAAGAGAAAATGAAGGAGTTGTCCCTTCTGTCACTGATCTGCTCCTGCTTCCACACCCAGCCACACCCAAACACCATCTACCAATATGGAGGTAAGTGAGACAAAGACCTGCAGAAAACCAGTGCCGTCAAGTTCACTACTGTTGCCTAGAAATACACAATCCCGTTTCATACTGGAGAAGGTATCTCGTGTCCTTTTTAAAGATTCTTGCCCTTAATCTTGTCATCAAATTAGGATTACAGTTGAGCTTCAAATTAGGATTACAGTTGATTCTTGCCCATAATCTTGTCTTCAAATTAGGATTACAGTTGAGTTTGGAATAAGAAGTTATTTTCTCAGCATCTGGAATTTCTCTTGTCTTTTCCCACTGGCTTGAAGTGCTTTCACATTTGGTGGTTCAGATCAGGACTGGGTCATAAATCCATGTCCACCCTTTGATGACCGTAGCAGGAAGTGGTGGCTTGCACATGTTAATGCTCTAATACAGAACAAAACCACACACACAGGCCACTTCACGGTGCTTTGAGGTTTTTCAGTTGACCTTAAGTGGTTAGTCGCCGCTTTACGGGAGCGCAAGGTCCATTCCCTTATCCTGCCTGATCCAACCACCAACCCTTTCCTTCACAGTTTCCCACCACCAATGGCCATTCATTCTGCAGCTTAGCAAACGGAGTGGGGGCCTGAGGCTCCTTCCATGGGCCTGCATTGATTTCACTTGAACTTTTTATATAGCTTTTGTTCCTTTACTTTTTTTGTTGAAAAAGGAAGAGGAGAAACAAATTTAAAAAAATAAGTGATTAAAGTTATTTTATCTGCTTTCAAGTTACCAGGGAGTAATCAAGTCACACAAATTACATGTGATTTAATTATAATTCTGCTTAAATTCCAGTGAAGTCAATGGTATTTTAGTAGGATATCCTTAGGAAGGCAGCCTTTGTGTGGCACTGAAAACTGCCTTTTCACTATTCTCAAACTGTATGGGTTTCACATGTCAAATGCATAGCTTTATAGTAGCAGTATGTAGGGCCGAGGAAAGGAGAGACCTTTAAAGGAGCAGTAAGACCAATAGTGATTTCTTGGCCCAAATCCTGTTGTTTAATGTAGTGAATCATACTAGAAATGAGCCCATTGAATCCATGGGGATTTAGTGAGTCAATTGCACAACACAGAGACGCACACCTTAGTTGATACCTTATACCATCAGATTACATCCTGCTACTTACAGCTGCATATCAGGAACTAGGCTTGATGCTTACAAACAAATCTGCACTTACATACACAAATCCTAATATTTCTAGAGAAAATTCTGCACACAGAAAGGAGAGTGAAAGTGAGAAGGCAGTCTGGAGAACTATTAGAATATGTTCCAGAAACCAGTGTTTTTTTTTAAAGTTATGCACCAGCAATGGGCATGACACAACCATACTTAGAACTGACACTGTGATTCATTTCTTCTGTGCAGATATGGAGGTCAAGCAGCTGGACAAGAGGGCTTCTGGTCAGAGCTTTGAAGTGATTCTGAAGTCACCTTCTGACTTGTCTCCCGAGAGCCCTGTCCTCTCCTCTCCCCCAAAGAAGAGGGACCTCTCCCTGGAAGAGCTGCAGAAGAGGTTGGAGGCTGCAGAAGAGAGGAGGAAGGTAATGGGATGGCCACAGAATGGCTCACCAGTTGGTCTAGAGCCTTCCTCGAACTGAGCTTTGGAGCCTAAGCCAGAACTAAAATCACACGGTGCTTTGGGAAAAATCTTTGGAACATTGCCATTCAGATTTCCAGAACTTTGTGTATAAGCAAAAGCAAATGCCACTGGAGGAGTAGTCAGTCAAAATCATACTTATTACTAATATTCAATCAGTAACATTAAAGCCAGAATCTAATCATAGCACATGATTGTATAAATAGCATATAAGCAATAAGAGGCATTTTACCTGCCATCTGCCATCCACCTTGTAATCTAGGCATGCAAGTGACAACCAACAAGTCGTGAAAACCATGCTGTCACATGTGTAGTATCTTGCAATAAGGTTTTGGTCTAAGTAAGACATGGGCTATTTGTATTTGCATCCCTGGGGGTATGAATCATGGCACCACAGAGGCCAATTTCCTCCCCACCAGAACCAGCCAATTCACTTGGTGAGCACTGTTCACCGTACATTGCTCGGCTCTGCCATTGTGCCAATCCTAGAAGGAACTCAACCAGCTCTTCTCTGCCTCCCCAGACAGCCAACCAGTCACTGGCTGAGTGGGGAGACTCCCCATCCCACCTCCATGCCGAAGGGGTTGGCTAGGCGTATTCTGCAACTGATGCAAGAACAATGATGAGGGAGCCAGTCACTGCGCAGCAAAGTGTGGCTGGCTGGCTAGTTCTGGGGGGGGGGGGGGGCAGGGGCGGAAATGGGCCTCCGTGGCACCTGTGGTGCTGTGAATAGCCCATATCTAGTCTTAAGCATTTAAAGTGATTACTGTTTTACCAGACAGCTTTATGGTTGTCATGAACACTAAGTCTATCAGCAAAACGGTGACTGGATGATGCAACACTAACCTCTTCCTTTGCAGTTGACTCATAAGTAATCACAATAGCCAGGGAGGAAAATAAAGTGTGAACCTGCTTGGGAAGAAGCAGCTCAGTAATAATTTAAAAGAAAATCTAGAAAGTAATATGATTGAGTTCATTGATAGGGAACAACTTTCTAGATGTCCTATGTTTTATTAGGAGGCTAAAGATCTTGGTTTAACGTGCAGCTATAAGAGACGTTTGAGGGGAATTGGGGGACCTATTGTTTAAAAGAATGTAAGGCCTGTCTCCGGTGATGGCATCGCAGCCGCGCAAGACTCCTTGTGCGTTTTTCAAGGTGAGGACAAGGGCGTCTGTCATAAAGGGCAGACAGGCATGATGATGAACTGAACTCACCAAGCTCGAGAATCCATTGGGGAAAGGATGCCTAGATTTTTCCTATGACAGAGGGACAAAGAATTGGCTACGGACAGGCTGCATAAGGTCCTCTGGTTTGTTGTGTTCCTTGTAGAGCCAGGAGGCCCAAGTCCTGAAGCAGCTGGCCGAGAAGCGGGAGCATGAGCGGGAGGTGCTTCACAAGGCCTTGGAGGAGAATAACAACTTCAGCCGGCTGGCTGAGGAGAAACTCAACTACAAGATGGAGCTGAGCAAGGAGATCCGCGAAGCTCACCTAGCTGCTTTGAGGGAGCGACTCCGCGAGAAGGCAAGTGCTAGAAACTCTCACCTAACCAAACCCCAGAGTCACACATGCCCAATGTTACTTGTGATATGAATAACGCAACCAGTTCAGCTCACGGAACAGCTGATACTCAGTGGACTCCCGCTCTCAGGTCTTAATAGGGTTAACAAAATAGGTTCTTGCTGCAGCTGCCACACACCCTGAACACACTGGACCCAGTTAAAAACACTACACGAGACAGCAGAGGATCTCTGATTAGATCTTCGGTTGGCTTTTGAAAGGCAAATTCCATAGGATAGGAGAGAGAAGGGATTGTAAAAATCCTTTCCTTCTGGTGTTACGTTTCCCACTCTGCACCATTTTTCTAAGCTGAAGCTCTTCCCCTTTTCCCCAGAGATGCTGTCTGGCCCACAAGGCAAAACATATTGGTACTATGATGGAAGCCTTATCCTCTCTGGGAGGGAATAATTTGGAAAAGAATACAGCACAGGAAGAGAGCATTAAACTCTTTCCCTCTCCGTGCTGATTCCCATACCTTGATTCCCACACCCCCAGTGGTAGCTGTCCTTTAAAAAAGCACAGCCATTGGCCATTCAATCATGGATCTAACCTAGAATCAGGCACACTGAATTTAGATTTCAGTGGAATTAATCTGCTGCTGAATTGTTGCAAAATTTATATTTCTTCCCTCACAAACGACAAAAGGTCATGAAGTGCCTGATCCTATTGTTGTTTGTTTAGTCGTTAAGTCATGTCTGACTCTTCGTGACCCTGTGGACCAGAGCACACCAGGCCCTCCTGTCTTCCACGGCCTCCCAGAGTTGGGTCAGATTCATGTTGGTCGCTTCGATGACACTCTCCAACCATCTCGTCCTCCGTCGTCCCCTTCTCCTCTTGCCTTCACACTTTCCCAACATCAGGGTCTTTTCCAGGGAGTCTTCTCTTCTCATGAGATGGCCAAAGTCTTGGAGCCTCAGTATTTATAGTTATAAATCTGCTGGAACTCCTGGCCCATCAGTTCATCTATCCCTACTCTAAGTAGCGTTCACAACTGGTATCATTTCCATGTCTTTCAGGAACTGCATGCAGCTGAGGTGCGCAGAAACAAGGAGCAACGGGAAGAGATTTCTGGATAAAGGGCTTTTCTACACAACTAGCACCTGCTTCCTAACAACTAACAAACAAATCCCAACACTTTTTTTTTAAATCTAGATAAGGCAACATCGAATTTCTCCATTTTTGTTTCCCCTACTCTTTCTTCCCTCCCGTATAGCAAGCTACATCTCTCTCCCCTCTCTGTATCCTTAATTTGTGGAGGGGTTCAGATGAACCTCTCTCAGCAGAATAGCAATTAACACACACATTAACTATAGAATCCATAAACCAGCTTCTCTTTGGGCTATTGTTCAGAAAAAATAATAATCTTAAACTAGTGCACAAGAATTAAGACCACGAATAGGATGCGTTCAGCGGCGTTGTTCTCTAAGAACCACCTGCTGCTCCTGCATCTTTCCTCCCAGGTCAAGGAAGGATATAGGATTGGACCAAGAGGAGCACTTCCTTGTCAAAGAAGGCAATCAGGATGATTCACCCACCACGTCTTTTTTAGGTATACACCTATGTTTGTTTTGAGTGTACAATGGAAGTGTAGAATGAGGACAACTGTGTGTTTGCAAACAAGTGTCTTGCATCCATAGGCTCAAACCATTGGCTGCACTGAGCATCGTTTCCATGGCCAATCCCGGCCGGCCACAGTGTAATGGGCCCAAAGAGACCCTCTGCTTTCTCAGGATCTGAAGGAGGGACTTGGAAGGCTTGAGGGACTTGGTTGGAAAATGCCTTTTTGCAGCTTAGTTTGTTTTCTCTTCTACTGACTGATTTCTAGCGGACAAGAGACTTTAGCAAATAGGCCACACATAAAAAAAAGAGAAGCACAGCAAGCATGATCCGCTGCTCTGTTTTGCCTTAGGCATCATCATAGCTATAGAATTACATGTTCCTTTAGGATGAATATCTCTTCAGGGCTCGGGGATCCCCCTTGCTTCAACGGGGAGCTGTGTTTGATGACCCTGGGGGTCTCCTCCAGCTCTTACAGTTCTAGATTTGATGGCAACACCCAGGTTTCATCTTGTTAAAAAAAAAAAGCATCTCGACATTTCAGACACCAGTTCGATTTGGTCACGAAGGTCATAGGAAAATTGCATGCCTGCACAAGAGCCTGGAAGGCTCTAGTTAAACACTGCCAGTGGGGATAGTAAGCAGCACCTTGTGAGAAGTATTTCAAGGGATGGACGCGAGTAACGTTTATGGGTCTCTCTTTAAAAACAAAGCAAGCAGGAGCCTTTTAAAAAAGAAACTCTGATAGTCACAGCTTCAAACATGTAGGGAAGAAACCGCTTGAAATAAATAAATAGAGAATTGTAATGTACTGGAATGTGTGCATCTTGCATTGATTTATGAAGCTGCAGTGATAAAAGGGTAGAAGCCACAGAATATCTGATTGCTATTATGCACCAAAGTAGCAGGTGTAAGTGGCAGGAGTGTTCACCTGGATAGCTGAAAATTCTGTTTAAACCAATTCACACTCTATTTTTAGGAACTATCCATGTTTAAATGACAAAATACATGCATGGAACAATCTGCTGTGTCAGCCAGATAATATTTGTTATTTCACCACTGAGTCACAATGAAAGAATTAAAAGGAAAATTATTATAACAAAAGAGAGCATTCAGAACAACAGTAAGAAACCTATCTGTTTAACTACTGAGAAAGTAAAAGTGCTTGGGACATAGGCCTGCCTGTACTGTAGAAATAATAATAATAATACAGGTTGCTTTGGCTGAGCAGATGCTGATTCCCCCCAGGTGGCATAAAACCTGGAGGAACTGGACAGAAACAGAACTGCTGGCCAGGAGATGTTGAGCGAGATGGTTTGGCTTTTGTGAAGCCCAGCTCTGGAGATGTTTCTGTAAAAGCAACTCCTATTGAATCCAGGTGGGTCTGCCTCCTAGCCCAGCTTTCCTTTCTCAGCATCTGTGGTTTTTGTTTTGTTTTGTTTTGTTTTTGGTCTTCTCAGTCAGGTCTGCTTTGGTCAATGAGACATCCAGGTCCTTACCCTGCAGGACTTCCCATCCTGAAGAGTAAGATTCCACAGACGTGAAGCCAGAAACTAAAATGGCTATTTACACTCAATCTGGTCCTTTTTGCCAGTGCCCCGTAAGAAGGACAGAGACTGGCACAGATAAGGAGCATACTCTCATGCCACAGTGCTGTTTATTTTTTATTAGATCAAGGATGTACATTAAATTGGCTGCTACCTGGCAACTTTTAGGTAAATGCATTACACATCCTCTATTCGTGGTCCTCCCCCACCAAGAGTGTGCTGCTTATATACTGCCCCACACCACTCAAAGCACTCTCTGGGTGGTTTACAATTTCATTATGCAAGTTACACATTGCTCTCCCCCACCCCAGCAAACTGGATACTCAATTTACTGACCTCAGAAGGGTGGAAGGCTGAGTGAACCTCAAGTCAGCTACCTGGGATTGAACCCAAGCTGTGAGCAGAGTTTTGGCTGCAGCACTCCACTGCACCACAGGGCGGGGGCATCAGCTAAACATGCAACAGCACTGTTTTTTGACTTATGCTCCAGAGAAAAGGTCCTAGCGTGACTGCCGTTATCACAAAAGGTTCAGTGTAGTTAGTGCAAAGGTGAAATGATCACTGTCATCTCAGTTGAGATACCAGAAACAGACACGGGGACCCTCTAGAAGCAAAGCAGGCCACATGTTAGGCTTAGCAGCTTTGCTAGCCTTGTAATTTTTTCAGTCCTATTAATACATTACAAAGTCTATTCAATAGCCTGGGAGCTATTCACTTTTCACTTGACAATAATTAATTAATTAAGACTTCTTTGTATCCCCAGAAGGGGCTTTCTTGGCTCTCTCTCAGCAATGCACCAAAGACATGGAAAGTGAGCTTTACTCTAGCCTGCTACAGAATGGGTCCCAGGGTTTGACACCTGGAGAGCCCCCTTCAACCAGCTCCAATGGCGTTCTCCCATGCTATCTCATGGAACCCCATTTATTCACAATGTTACTGTGCTGGTTAGCAGAGAGTGATTGTCTCTAGAAGGCTCTATTGGGGTTATGTTAAGTCCTGAATTGGGGAGATTCAAAATCTGTTCCAATACCAGCCCCCACAGGAGTATATATTAACATCTTCCATTGATATTACTCAGTACTGGTATAGCTATTTTGTTGTTGTTTAGTCATTGTGTCCAACTCTTCGTGACCCCATGGAGGTATAGGTATTACTCAGTACTAATTTAGTATCTCCTGCTCTTTTTCTTGTATCTCCTTTCTTAAGTTCTCTTGCATCTATAATTCTTAGTGTTAATGGCTCCCTGGCCAGATCGGAATGGTGACTTCTCAAACATAAGCGTTAGGGTTTTAATGGGCCATGATGCCATTCTGCAGAGACCTATGGTTTCAGTAACACCAGTTTCCCTCCCCATTTCCCTCCCAGTATTAGCCATATCACCTTTTTGGCTTGGCAAGCTATGTTGGCCAGAATCCTACTGGTGTCCATGCAATGTTTGTGTCTTGCTGCAGATGATTATGACTAACGGATGAGGTGCCAGGGCACATCTCTGTCATTTGATCTGGCATGTGCCCCAACGCTTTGTCAATTAGCCATGGTTCATTCTGCAAACCTTATGTGAAACACCAGTAGGACTCTGGCCACTGTCTGGTTATTCTCTGCAGTTAAGAAATGGGGCAGGCAAGGACTGCACAGTATTGGGGTGTTATTTACAACTGTATAGAGTACAGCTTCTCTGTGACCCTTCCAGGTGGAACTGACAAACAATGTAGTCTGATTTCAACTGTTAAAATTAGCTGGGCAACAGGGCAGGAAAGTGAATGCTGTGCTTAAAACAGAAAGTTCAAGGAAAGTATGGAAGAAATTGGGTAAACTATTAGGCAATATAGCAAGTGGATATGGTGGGTGGGTAAAGATCCAGCTGAGTCAACACAACCAGCTGACCCCAATCAAGACAAAAATTGGCTGGAAGTCAGTTGGAATCGTGTCCTCCCCATCACATATCCTGGCTCCCACTTAAGAGTAGGAGGACATCTGCGGAAAGCTTTGTATTCTTGAAGGCTTTCGTGGCCAGGATCCAATGGTTGTTGTAGGTTTTTCGGGCTATAAGGAAAACCTAAGAACACAACCAAACAGCCCAAAAAACTTACAACCATCGTCAGAAAGCTTTGTATCCAAAGAATGGAGCCCCCAAGTCAAACAGAAATGTTTGTTAAGAAACTCAGAAGGAAACTAGGACTGATAGAAGCAACAGGTAGGGATGAAAGAAGAATCAGGCTTGAATGTAGCTAATGAATCTGTTTCTAAATAGCATCTGTCCTAGATAAGCAGCTGTCTATCACGCAGAATCATCCCATCCATTACAGTAGTGATAATGCATTTTAAAATGTTTAAATAAAATTATTTAAGGAAATTTAAAGGAAAAAAATAAGAGTTTGTGTATAAGAAGTGGTGGCAGAGGTCAGTTCCCACGTCCTTTGGCAGGACAAGCGGAAATACCTGCCAGGTGTTAATAATGTCTTACTTGCTGTGGTGCTGAGTGTTTGATTGGTGTGTAAATCTGACCTGCTGTAAATTTTGTTTTTTTAGTACTATGATTACGATGGCTGATATTGATTATAATAACAATGACAACCAGAAAGGTCATACTCATGAGTACAGGCTCAACAGCAGCATATATTCTGGGACTTATCCATTGGGAGGGGGGGATGAAGCATTTCTAGAGGCAGGCATGGCTCAGGTGGAATAAGACCTAGTTTTCCCTGAGATGGCAAACTTGTGTCTGAGTTGTACCATTGCGGGCTTCAGGTTAGTGCTGGAATGCTCCTCCATAAAGAATTGGTTTCTGCATACAGAAAACCAGCATTTCATTAAAAAAAAACTAGGTTAAAATGCCTGTATGCATGCATGAATGCATAACACAGCATTCGGTCACGTAGGCCAGAACCTGCAACCTGGCTGGTACACCCCTCGCACACGTATCCCACCTTGAGGACAGCAAGACCAGGCCTGTAGCAAAAATGAGATGCCTGTACAGTACTGGCCTTGTTGCTTATTGGAGTAGCTGAGAACAACTAAGAGCATTAATAAAAATCAAGAAGAAAAGGAAGGCAGGATTTAGCAGTTTGTTGGGTAGAAATGGAGAGAATCTGATCTAGCCATGGTGGGAGGAAAATAGTTGAGTGGTGGAAATTTCCTGAAGAGGGAACTGGCAGCCTCCTAGACTAGATGATCCAGCCTGACTTTTTATAGAACAGAAAGCAAAAGCAAGTGTTTGTTGGTGATCTCTCCAGTTCCTCCACCTGCAGTTGCCAAGCCTGTGTTTCTGTGACTGCTTCCCCCCGGAGGTCCCCTTGGATCTTTGGCATCCATGCACCACTTCCAAAGCATGCATGTTGCATGATGATGCATCATCACAGTCTTGATTGGGGGCATCAATTCACTGAATATTTGACCTTCTGAGGACAGAAATAAATATTGGAAGACTTAAACCGTGATTCTATACGGGGGCGGGGGGCACAGTTAATCCCAGGAAACAACATATGGTTCAGTCTAAGGACTGATCTGTATGATTTCACTTCGTCAGGGCAGCTACGTTGTGGTGGCCCTGGCTGTTGCTGGATTACAGCTACCATCAGCAGAAGCAGTAGGTGGGGGAGACTCATCTATATACACACGGAAGTCATCCTGTTGCATTTCAATCCAATGATTAACTAGGACTAGCCTTTAGGCAGCCCACGGTGCTCACTTAGATATAAGGAATGGAATCTTTTATTTTCTTTGCCTTAAGTCTTTCTGTGTTTGAAAAATTAGCAGGCCTATCCAAGAAAAGGTGCGCTCAGGGGATGCGGATGTTATCAGGAAAAGAAAAAGAACATGTTATCAGGAGGGAGTTTTGACCAGTCATGTATTTCTGACATAGTAGCAGTGTCTGAAAGAAATTACCGAATGTATCAGGGGCTGTACAACTGAATATATGGCAGACACTGGGGAATGGATTTCTCCAGCATCAGTGGGTGCATAAAAACTTGCTTTTTAAAATACCACTGGATATGTTTATTAATTAATTTAAATTAAAACGTGTGCTTAAGGAGATTGTACTCATTTTAGAATGAAAATTGGAGTGGGGCACATCAACAGGCAAACACCCAATTTAATAAATGACAAAGAAGGCTCATTTACAGTACACAAATCCATGGTTAAGTTCATGTTTTTCCTAGAGGACTGCCGATAATGACGTGGTTTGTGTTACAACTAGGCTTTTTTTTTTTTTGCTATCCCTCCATTTCCTTTCTGTACCATTCCCTTTGTAAGTGCTTCTGTGCTTTGCACCTTGCAGCTAATACCAAACTCATTTCTCTGTGTACTGCTCCTTATGTAGCCAAAGGTGCACAAGCAATATGTAACAGAGAGACATCAGCAAGTGTGAGCTAACCCCAAGGTTTGCTAAATTTATACAAAATATTTGAGGGGAAAATCAGTCCAATGAAAATCAAGTATACTTGTGTGGATGCCTCAAAATGCTGGCTGACTGTTGGATAATAAAATGAGTACCAGGGGTGAGAACAGTATCTTGCGTACATTACATCGCAGCTTGCAATGGTGTAATTTTTGGTTTTCTTTCCTGTGGCAAACCTGGAAAGACTTCACCATACACATGTCTAGATTCAATGTTAGCTTTTCATATACTTAGAAGTCCTGTTGATATGCTTTTTTGTGTTGAGATGTGATGAGCCAAATTATACCAGCAACAAAAATTAATGCAGGAGGAAGGGAGAATCTAGTTTATTTTGGTTGCAAAAGAAAAGGCATAAACAGTGCTTAGGCATCTGAGATTGGTTCAGCACATTTTCAACATTTGGTTGCCATACTTACATATGCACATCAGAGGAACCTGCTTTGAGGACAAATTTTTCAGTTAGTTGCAAACCTTTTTCTTCTCAGTTTCAAGCAAATGGCTACAGTGGTGCATTTCCAATCCTAGTCTGAACACGTAATTCTGGTTTACTTTAAGAGTAAAACAAGCTTAAATCTGAAAGCTGACAGTCTTTGTCCATGCATACAGTGACATGGCTAGGGTTCAAACTTTAGGGACTCCAGCCCAAAAACTCCCTGCATGACCACCCGGAAAGGAACAGGTGAAGAGCAGAGAAATGGGCATGCTGAGGCTGGTGCCGATCATGCCAACAATATTTCTCCTCCTTTTACAAGACACTTGAAAGTCATGCATGGCTACAGATAACTGATCATTAACATTATTATTTAATTAAAACATAAGATCATTCTTTTTTACAGCCAAACAGTGCTTATTCCCAAGTAAATGTGTGTAAGCAATCAGAACAGCAGAGGCAATTTTAAAAAAATCTGTAGCGATGATAGTGTTTATGACACAAGTGAATTTAAAATGCAAAACGGTAAATGCTCAGTGGACTACTGTATTTTAATTCAGGCTGGTAGTAGTCTTGTTATGGTTATTTTATTTAACGTGAGGATGAGAGTTGCAAAGAAGAGTGTCGCAAGTGGAATGCAGGGAGATAAAAAATGTCAACTGTGTGTTTCATAGTTAAAACTATATCAAAAGGGAGCTTCCTAAAATCTCTGAACCAGATTCTAAAATGACCTAGCTGCACTGCTAAAAGCATACGGGACACTTTAATTTCAAATGTTAAGAACATAACTAGAGATGGGGACGAATATAAAAATGGATCGCTTTTTCCAACGAATACAGTCAATTTGTTAAAATATTTGTCCATCCATATTTGTAGGTTCCAGAGGACCCCACGAATACAAAGGGACAAATATTTACCAATTTTTATTCATCCTTCGTATTTAAAAAACAAAACACCATTTTGCCTACTGGAAAGGCAGAAAGGCAGCCACCACCCCACACAGCCACCCAAGGCCACAGCCTACCACCCACCCCCTTTCCTTCCCTACCTTAGACCCCATGCCACCCCACCCCCACCCCCACCTTCTTACCTTAATCGCTGCTGCCGAGGTCTTTTGGCCTCGGAGCTACACATGTAAAAATGGAGACCGGCTGCCCTTTGCAAAGATGGCGGCTGCAGCTTCCCTACCCTAAATGAAGTCACATTTGTTGGTGGGAGTGGGGTGGGGGCTAAGGTAGGGAAAGGAAAGGGGTGTGGGGGTAGACTGTTGGGGTGGCTGGCTGTGCGCTTCTGAGAAAGCCTCCATGCAAATATGGTGTCTCTAGGTGCTTAGGATCCAGTTTATAGCAGTTTAAAGTGCAGATGAATCGACAGATCAATCCGTTGAAGAATATTTGTATATTTGTATTTGTTGATCCGTTAACCTTGATGAATAACGGATCAAAACAAATTGCCATTTTTTTTATTTGTCCCCATCTCTAAACATAACAGTCTACCCAAAATGTCCTCTTCCAGCCACCGGTGGTTTGTAGTCCAAGCAGGGGAACATCTTGAGCCACCTAAACTTCCAGTATTAAGTGGTCATTACCCAAAGCTGTGCCCATAGCACATAGGATGTTTCTGGTGCTCCTTTAATATACTTCCCTTACTTCTCAGTATTTCCTTGTTTGCCAGTGATAACTGGCTCCACTCCACAAGCCTCCTTTGCTATCACAGGGACCTAGCAAGACTATGGGTCTGCAGGCATTCAAAGAAGAACATATAAGCAAAAAATAACATTTAAAGATGCACATGTGGCACACTCAAAAGACAAAGGAATGGGCTGTCTATGGTGCTACTGACATTATTGTACAGATGATCCCACATTGAAGCCCACTAATAAGCAATGCTTTCCACCCTTAGCGGAAAAAACAATTAATATTGAGGCTCCCTAGCCATACACAGAATGAAATAGAAAGAGAATGGTGACCACTGGATGCTGGAGAGATCAGTGATGTATACAAAGAAAGGATGCAAGATTGCTGGAGTTCATACGGTAGCTAGCAGATGTCTGGGGCATCTGCCATTTAAGCTTCCTGTTATTAAGGCTACAATCTTCAGAACTAGGTTCTATTCAAACCAAAAGGAATAAAGAGCAAATTTGGTTGGGACTGAGTTGCAGTGTAGCACTTTTGTATACAGAACGGAGGTACTGTATGTTCTTTTTGAGGGAATGTATGAGAAGCAGTACATCAGAATTCTATAAATTCTCAAACAGGTGCCTCCACCTTGTGTAAAAGAGAAGATGGCTTATGGGATGTTTTCAGAACAGCTGTACAGATGTTGAACCCTGAATATGTTTCAGTTTTCTCCCTAATATTGCCCTCCTGTTCTCTCCTGATAGTCTGGCTGAATGTTGTTGGCCTTGCACAAGGTTCACTTCTTGGGATGCAGAGCGTGTAACCACTGTCTTTTGCAAACAGACAGGAAAGTAAGTGTCATGGTGTCATGAATGGACCTTTCACACTCTTGAAGAGCCTCATCTGATTCCTTTAAATTTACCATATGCATTTCATTGTCAACTTGAAGTTGTTGTTGTGCAAAAGAAGTGATTAATGAGGAAATTAAGAAATAAACTTGGTATGAAACCACAACTCTCCGCTTTCATTAATATCTAATAATGCTGATCTCTTTGCAGTGTCTTCCAAGTGGTTTTCCTCCAAGGCCTTCAGATGACTAGCTGGTAGATTCCTTCTAATAGGCTGCCATGAATCAAGTTAAACTTGCTGGCATGCCCTAATTTGTTCAGTTATTTGTGTGTCCTAAGACTTCCTTCCGAGGCCTCTCTTCAACCTAAAAAGGGTGAAAAATTGGAGGAATGCTCTGGATTTAGTCCTGATGCCTTGGGAGGGTATCAAAGCTACACACCCTTCACATCCTTGTGTATATATTCTTTGTGTTGAGGTCCAATTTTGGATATGGACATATGGCAGCAGCACAGCACAACGGATGCCCTTTCATCACTTGTGTGCACAGCCATCCATAAATCAACAGAACTGTTGCAGAGAGCATGGGTAAGCAAAGGACCTACTTCTTGCACACCAAGGTTGTGCTGCTTTGTTTGGCATGGGACCCATATGAGGATCCCCTTCCAATATGGTAGTATATGGTAATAGATCTTCCTTTTCTAGAATACTACTTCTAGAGTATTCAGAGGTAGTTTACCATTCCTTTCCTATGGGGGAACTCTAGGACTGTGCAGCTTGCCCAGGACTACACAGGCTGGCTCTTCTGGGACATGCAGTGGGAAATCAAACTCCCAACCTTTCACTTCACAGCCAGATACCTAACTCACTGACCTACCCATCTAACACAGTCCAAATTAGGAAAAACATTTTAGCAGCTTGAATAGAAAATTGGGTTTTAGATCACATATACAACTTCTGGGAGAGAACAGTTTTAAACTTTTAATTATGTGTTATTAGGAAAACAAAAACGGAGGAGTGCATTCTACATGTTTATGGTAGCATGAACCCAGAAAACGCCATCCCTTAGTAAAGATGGAGTATTTTGCCAAAATACAATAGTTTCTTTTCTGATGTCTGTGACCTAAGTGATCCAAGTGTTGATATGAAGAGTTGGTTGGTTCCAACTAGCTACAACACTATGAAAAACAACATGTTTCAGGAAAACAGATTTCCCATACCAAACTTAACTGATAGTGGGGTTATGAAGAAATGAAAAGAAGGCATATTGTTGCTCTGTTCAGAAAACAGAGCCTAGCATTTTAAGAAAATAAATAGTTGGGCCAAATTGGCAAGTTGGAAGTACACACACCGTAGTGCTATCTCTCACCTTAATTTCTGTGTCTAAGGAAATAGGAGCAAATTCATGATTTCACATGAAGTCACCCTGTCCTCCTGCTGCTGGCCAATCAAGTCACCTAACATTATCACCCAGTACTCAACTAATCTTTCAACATATACGAAGTCCGCATGAAAAGCTTTCTGTCAAGCCATAATATACTGTATATATATAATGGTGGTGTTTTGTTGCCTTCCACTCTGCAGTTCAACTCCTTTGATCATCATCACAGCCATTTCCACCCTGGGCATCCCTTGCCTTTGGCTTCCAGTCGATATGACACTGCTGCTGCCCAAAGTCAGGTGTGATTGGAAGTAATAGTTTCCTAAGCCTCCACAGGCCTCCTTGTCAAACTCCTCTGCCCCCAACCACTGGCTTTTCCATGGTTTGCATTAACAAACTCCTATACTTGTCATGGCTGAAGTGCAGTGGCAGTCCAGAAGATAGTCCCTCTGCAACCACTCTTAGCATTCACGCAGGGCTGAAATAGATTCATGAACATTCCTCACATCCCCTAAGGATACGAAAAGTCGTACAGCTGGACTTTTACACTCCCCCAAAGGAGGTGGTCCTGTATTATTCTCAAGGACTACCAAGGAGAATAAACCTGTGTTGTCTTGCCCACTCTCAGTTGGTCTTGCATGCATGGGATATTAATTAAATATATCTTCCCCACCACCACCTGGGATGACCTACAGTCTATAGCTCATCCGATGAGTAAATCCTCCCTGACCTTAATAATGCTGTCAGAGTCTGTATATACTGTATTCCCTTCATTGGCTGGGATCCTTGGGAAGCACCTGAGCTCTACCAGCAAAAAAGAGGCATCACCACTGTGACATTCTCTGCTTGGCACAACACTGTTCGGCTCTGTGCTTCTCAATGCCCTGGGACCTGCGGTGACAGTAGTGGGAACAATTTATTATTTTGTTATGACTGTCACGTGTATAATAGAAATTAAAGGGGGCACAGTCTGCAAGAGGCACATGCTGGTAAAACTCTACCAAGACTTTTTCAGTCCACCAACAGCCTGAGCCTGTGCCCACACACATAACAGGTTCACTTTCTACATATATGGTGTAATTAGAAATTAGACACATAAGAGAACCTTCTTATTTCAGCCATATATTGACCTCCACATGCCATCTTAGGTCCTCCCCCCCCCCACAGGACAAGGGTGGCACAGAAATTAATATATAGTTAAATAAGAAGAGCTATGATAATGTTCAAACTCCAAAATAAATTGTAATTAGAAAAACCTCCTTTGCAATGAAATCAATGTCACTGATTTGTCAGCACAGTGTTGTTGTTTTCCAGAGAACTTTGCCCATTCACATCATTTCTGAAATTCTTTGGTTCACGTTTTCTTGTGTTTGTGCTTCTTCAGAGTTTGATAAAAGAAAACGTTTAGCCGTTACAGAATTCCTGTTCTTGGCAACAACAAAAAAAAAGGTATGAGAGGGAACCTCTCACCGCTAGAAGGTGCTAACAACTTGCTGAGAGATATTGGGCAAAATCTTCCTTGTGTAAAGTTTTGTGGTGCAAGGTGATGATGCTATCAGCTAGCATCAGTAACACTTAGTTAAAAGTCATTTAAGTGCTTCCTATCTCCCTGATTCTGGTCACTGATTAGATCTGATGATCTATTTAAAATACAAGGTAACAAAATGTGAAGTATGGTGAACACTTTGTGGCATGCTTCCATACAAGTTGAAGTTTTTAAAGCCTTTAGTAAATGGAACTCAACACACTTTGTTCAGAATCTTGTTGGGGAAAACCGTATGGAAACAGTAGACTGTGCAAGAAGCTTCCCCCTCCCCTTAGCAGGGTCTGATTTCAGAATTAGCATGCATCTGCTTATGGGATCACCAATTTACAGTTTTTCTCTAACACAATTCTAGCCTTCATTTTCATTGAGATATTTACTTTTTTCATCTTTGTGAGTTGCAATCCAAAACCACGAATCTGCACACTTCCAATAATACAGTGCAGGTGCAATTTCTAAAGCATAAAACAAATAAACCCCAGACGTTGTCAATTACTTAAAAATATACAGTACTGAGTGGCCTTCCATAACCTAGACACATTCATCTGTTTGAGCAAAAACTAAAACAAAAACAGAACACAATGATAGTTGCAATTTTAAGACTAATTAAATTTATTTCCCTCTGAGAGCTTTGTTAGGGTGACTGACAAAATATAAGTTAATTATTATTTCAATATTAACTGTGTAATTATAAATTGCCCATATCTGTATACTCATGGGTCACTTTAATTGGCCATGGTAGTATTTACTAAAGATCTGTGTGAGGCACAAAATTTTTCACAACCTTTGTGAACAGCAACCCCGGAACACACAATAATCCATGTTAAGCTCTTAAAAGACCTCCAGTCCTGTTTCACTCTGAAAACTGGTTTGCGCATCGGTTGTTACTTTTTTAGATTACGCTTTTGTAACAGTGCGGTATTTAGCCTCCCCACCCAGTGTAATTTGTTTTAACTGTATGTAAACCACCCAGAAGAGCCCTACAGCACTAATGGGGCAGTATATAAATCAAAGGAACTAATAAATAAATACCTGGCAATTCTGATGGGCCTTATACTGCAATTCATCAACTGAACCTAGTGAAATTACCATCTTATTAAGACCACAATGCCACCTTTTAAAATATTCAAATGTTTTTGTATGCTATTTTTTTATTCTGCTTCAGGTTTTTTTTTTCTACTAATGTTGAAATTTTGGTTTATCTTGTAGGGTTTGAGGTTTGCTTATTGTTTATAATTTATGTTGTGAACCGCCCGGAGTGGCCCTTGGCTAGATAGGCGGTATCTCAATCAATTGATCATCAATCAATCAATCAAATAAATAAGTAAATACAATTATCATGAATAAACAAAATATTTAATAAATCTATCATGCATGAATAAATTAAAATAAACAAATCACATTATCGTGAATGAATAAAATTAACATAAATAAATAAAATTAAAATAAACGAGTGAATAAATAAATAAACAAATAAAATAAAAAATGACGTTTTCGGCCGCGCTGGATAAATCACGTCGCAGCCAGCACGACCTGAAAACTTCCCCCGCGCGCTCTCGACGGGGAAGGAAGCACTTGCCTAGCGCGCTCGCGCTCCCGACAAGCCTCTCGGACGCGCGCGCGCGCCCACGAAAGAGCCTGTTCCCCCTCCTCCCCCACCTACACCCAGCGCCCCAAGTGGGGAGCCCGGCTTCCCGTTTCCGCGCAGCCGCAGTGGCGCCCGTTTGGCGGGACTTATTTCCCAAGGCCGCCTTTATAACCCACGCGGCTGGATGGCTGGCTCCCCTCCCTCGTCGCCACGCCGCCAAATAAGTCCCGGCGAGCTTCTCCAAACCGCCCAGCGGTGGAGGAGGCATCGGCGAGGCGCGCCTGCGCAGGAGAAACCTGAGGCGGCGCGCCCGCCCGCGCGCCGGAACCCGAGCTTCCCTCATAGGCAACCCAGGCAGACATTTCCCCCCCACATACATACATATACTTTCCCCCCCCCGCGCCAAAAAAGAAAAATTCCCCTCAGCGCCTCCTTCCGTGCCGCTGGAACCTGAGTCGGAGGGCGCCGGACGGCCGCGGCTGAGGTAAGAGAGCCCCCGAAAACCCCCTCAGCGGGGGCCACCGCCGCGTTCCTCCTCCCCCCCTCACGCACGCACGCACGCGCCCGTCCGCCTGCCTGCCTGCCGTGCCGTCCGTCCAGCCAGCGGGTCCCTGCGGAGCGTCAGGACGTTACGGCAACGGCGGAGAGACGACGACGACGACGACGGCCGTTGCGCAGCCCAGCCAGCGCTCGGCCGTCTCTCTCCCCCCCCCCGCCTTTCCCCTCCTCCTCCTCCTCCTCCTCTCTCCCCCTCCTTGCCCTCATGTCGCCAGTGGCGCGCGCCCCCGCGCGGCTTCTAACTCCCCCCCTCCCCCTCCCGGCCTTGCGAGCGCGCAGCGACGCCTCCCCCTCGCGCTCGCTTTTCCCTCACGCGCCGCGAGGCGACCTCCGCCTCGATCGTCTGCGCGTGCGCCCGCGAGAGAGAGAGAGCAAGAGCGAGCCCGGCCGAAGGTCCCGCGTCGCCCCGCCGGCCCGGCCCTGCCCGTTGCTTTTCTCTCTCTTTCTCCCCCCCCTCCAAACCGTTCCCCTCCCCTTCTTCTTGTGGAAGGGAAAAAAAGGCGCCCCCCTGAGACCCAGACGCGCCCTCCCTCCTTCCTTTTCTCTTCCTTCCCCACCTCGGCCTTTGCCTCTGAAAAACCTGTAAAAATTGTTTTTAAATAACTTTTTAAAAAAGTTCTAGGTCTAGAGATGGAAAAAATTCCATTTCCCCCCGGGGGGGGAGAAGCAAGGAAAAAGCTGGGGGGGTGTCCCCCAGAAAAATGGATCACTGTCGATCCAATCTAGATAACTTTATATACATACAAATATGTTCAAGGAGGAAAAAAGTTTTCCCTGTGTTCTTCTTGGGGGGGGGGGGGGGGAAAGAAATTTCCATTTCTCAGTCAGCACAGTCTGGATAACAATATGCACACAATTTTTTTTCTGGAAGGGGAAAAAGAAGACATTTCCCAGTCGATGGAGTCTAGATAACTTTACATACATGCAATTTTTTTTTCTGGGGGAGGGGAACCGTTTTGCCTGGTTGTTGTTGTTTTTTCAGAAAAAGTTTTATTTCTCAGCCTATCCAGTCTAGATAACTTTACATACATAGGTTTTTTCCATAGGGAAAAAGATCATTTTTGGAAAAAATGGAAATTTTATATCACTGGTCATGGCTTTATTAGAGATCTCTGAAAGGAAAGCAAGCACTCGCATTCTCCAGAACTCTTCTCTGAATGAAGGTGGTCTAAAATGTGAGGTTCAAGCAGAAAGTCCTAAAAACCCACCAAAAGCTAAATAGGAAATCTATTACTCATTTAATTAATTTAATTAAAATAATTTTTAACCCACCTTTCTCCTTAAAACGACCCAGAACTTGTGACCGTGGTATGTTTCCTCCCACCATGGTTATGGTTTTTAGTATTATAATTATGCTCGTTGGAAAGGGTTGCCATAAGTCAGAATTGGCTTGATGGCAAAATATTATTATAATATTTATTGCGTGACAGAGGCCAGCCCCTATCCTGAGGTGCATGCCCCTCTACATTTCAGCACAATGAAGGCTGGATTGTGTAAGTCCAAAACTGTTTTTCTTGCAACTTTTAAATCTTTAAAGTCACATTTAAACAGGCAGGCACAGTTGATTAATTCAAGTATCAAAACAACCTTCAGCAAAGCTGAAGCTTTTCTACTGTTGCTTCCTCCCTTGTTTCACTATGAAGCGTCCAGGTTTTATGCAGGAACATTCTGCAGATGGCAGCAGGAAGCAGTTCTTTTGCACATTCATATTGTGCCAGGTGCCATCCTGTGTGTTGTGCATATGTGGCAGCAGAGCCTGTTGTGTTCAGCTGGGCTTACTCTTAGGTTGGAACCCAGGAACATCGACTTGGACATAGGTTCTGTTAAGTTCAGTGGGACTTGCTTCCAGGTAGGTGTGGGTAAAATGTTGGACTAAGTATGCTTTTGTCAACAACACCTACTGATACAGCACTTGCAACGGTTATTTCCAGATTCATAGAATTAACCTGTAAGAAGCAATGTCATCTTGGTGAAAATCATCAGGTGCATCATTTAAATGCCGCAGTTGTATTGTAGTCTCAACCCACACGCAGGTGTTGTGATTCTCCTCCCCCACCCACTCCAGTTTATATTCTGTTTGTCAAAGACCAGGTCATCAAGGCAATTTACACCATTTTAATACACCGTTGTCTCTCTTTTCCATGGTTTGTAATGTGTTACTCCTTTACAATGACATGTTATGCTCTTACTGCATGCAGTTCAGTATTGGCCATGAGTAACTAGATGTACATTATTTTGTGCTCCAGTGCAGAGCTGCACAACCTTTTTGCATCGGTTGTCACAGATGGAAGCTGTACTTGTGCATATCTATGCATTTGTCCCAATAATCCTCTTTCTTGACTTGAATAAAATGTTAAGATTCTGCTGTTCGAAGTGTTATCTGTTTGAAATCAGTATATGTGAGTGGGAGGAATGTGCAGAGAGGAGCAGCAGCTTCAGATTCTGCATTAGTCCTGCAGATGATACCAACTGGAAGTCAGGGAGAGACTGAGCCTATTTTTATTTGATTCTGATGCTATATAATTAAAGTGCAGCAGGCTCACAGGACTGCATGTGGTATTTGAAAAGGTGATGCAATGAACCTGAATATTTGAATATGATGTTACTTTTTACCTTTATTTGTTACAGTTGTGTATGAATCACCTGCCATTTCAGCTGAAAGGATTTCAGAGTAAAAGGACGTTAGAGAGCCATTTCCTGTAAGGCAACACAGTTAATGAGCTATATAGACTGGTGATCTGACTGTCAGTAGAAGATGGCTTCATGGGTTCAACCTAAAACAAACAAAAATTCTAGTGCCCTCTTACAACACGATATATCTCCTAAATATATGAGGTTTTCCCTTTTGGAACTGGATATATTTTTACCACTTAGAATTTTTTTCTTTCTGTTAGGGCAGCTTCCATACTGTCTCATAAGTGAAAGGTTACGTGCCAAGCACGTTACTTTGATGATGACAGTGTCTGTGATTCTCATGCTTTCATTCCTACTCTAGATTGCTTGTTGAGAGGGACACAGGGTAATTATAGTGGAAATAAGAAATGCATGGCTTTTTAAAAATTCACTTGAAGAAATCACAGCTTTCAGTTTTTGTTTTCTTGACAGGGCAAAGGCTGCAGAAAGGACCTTACCCTCAACATCAGTCTTGGCTGCATTTGCTATTCTGATGATGGCAACTCCAGATGTGAGTGTCCACATGGAGGAGGTGGTGGTAGTAACGACTCCAGACAATGTGGTTGATGGCAGTGGTGTTGAAGAGGTGAAGACTGTTCTAGTCACCACTAATTTGTCTCAGCATAGGTAAGCAAAAAGAATACCTGAACTTTAGGGTGACTGCCTTCAAATAGTACAGATCCTTACCTTTTCTAATTTGTTACATTAGCTCTCTAGTTGCTTCCAAGGGGGTCTTGGAACTTACTGATTTCTAGAAGATCTTACATAAACAGTACAGCTCATGTCTTGCAGACTAAACGGTGTGGCTTTTTTATTGAGTCAATCTATCTCATGTTCAACCTCCCTCTTTTATTCCAGATTTCCACTTTTCTTAGCAATATTGTCATTTCCAAGGAGTCTTGCCTTCTCATGATATGCTTAAGGTCCAGCCTTAATCAGTTTTGGATAGTTGCACCTCGTCACCTGTGTCCCCCCCCCACGCCAGGTTCCCTCAGGGTTCTGTCTTGTTTAAAATGTTAAATTAAGGTTGCTCAGAGTTTTGGGGTTCAGTATCACCAATATGTGGGTGACACTCATGGCTTCTCTATTTTGGCTTTATTTTTGTAAAATAAATAATGACACTGTGTAATATGTCGTATGTTGTTGTTCATCTGAGGTTGCATTTACAGAATTTATAGAACTGCTAAGGACCAGGCTATATTTATTATGTCCTGATACATAAAGCCATAGAATTCAAAGAAGGTGTACTTTCGTTCTCACATGACTGTATGTGTGGGGCATTCTCTAACTTTTGGAATGTGGTGATAGATAGATACCACATTCCAAAGGTTAGAGAAAGTTCTGTTTTGTTTGATTACCAAATGCTTCTCATAAGTTGTTGAGACTGCTAAAGACCTTAAAGCCCGAGCAGGTTCATATAGAAGAAAGCCCTTTAGATCAGGGGTCCCCAGCCTCTGGTCCGTGGCCCCATGCTGGTCCGTGGCCTGGGCCGGTGTGATCATGCCGCTTGTCATCCACCTCCCTATTCTTTACTTTGTCCAAAGAAGAATTCATCACACCCAATTCTAATAAAACCAGCTTATTGTTTAACATGGCTTCTTTGATTTTTTTGGTCTCGTTTGTCATCATCCAACTTCAACAACAAATTCTAAGTCTTTACATGATTAAAACTGGGTATCTCTTCGTGATAAGACAATGGGGAATAACTGCTAACTTCTTGGGTCCATTTGGGTTTGGCACCCATCAGCTCTGGTGTGTTCTCAGCCAACTTCAAGTTTGTGGATGGGACATTGGAGTTCCCTGCAGTTCCCCCTTTGTCGAGCCATATATCTTTCTCTGTCGGGGTTTGAAGCCCATGGGACTGCTGGGGAATCCCTATACATTTTTACCTTTCTCTCCTTTGTTCTTCTCTCTTAACACATGCCCTATATTTCTTCCTTTGCTTTCGCTCTTCAGTCTCGTCTCTCCCCCCCCCCCCCCGGTATGGTGGTTTTCTATATATTTGTTGCCTCCATTCCTTTTCGGCGTACTCATGAAGCACCTTGAACTCTACCCACTCCTGTCCGAGGATCTTCCTGGATCAACTTTACTAGGTCTTCCTTTTTCTCTCATTTCTCCTCTCTTTCCGAACATGCTTCTGCCTCTTCTGCTCCTTCTCTCTCCTTCTTATCCTCTTCCTTTCCTGCCTGATTTGCGCCCCCTTCAGCCTCTTATTTTATTTCTAGTTTACTTAATTCCTTTTCTATCACTTCTACCTCTTGTGCCATTATTTGAGAGGCAGACGGTATGCTCTCCTGATCCTGGGTGAGGTGGCTTGTTGCTTCACAGCCAGACCGTCCCTTCCCACCCACCACACACACAATTTCCACCCCCCGCACAGCCCCTTTGTGCATGCGTAAAAGTGTGCCTATGCAAGCGCCCCCACCCCTTTGTGCATGTGTGCGAGTGCCCTATGTGTATGAGCAGAGGTGCCCCACCTTCTCCAACTGGTCCGCAGTGTTGAAAAGGTTGCGGACCACTGCTTTAGATGGTGAGATTATCAGGTAGGAATCTACTCTCTTGTTCTCCCTAAAATGTTATGAACAAGGGTGATGCTGTACAAATGAAGCATAATACAGTAATTACACCTGAGACAGGATTAGCTTTGTGTTCAAATTTTAGAACTCGCAACCATCAAAAGTCTCTGGTTGGGATTAGACCCAAAGGAAGGCCCTCTCCTAGTGTTTCTGGAGATTGGCTCATAGCAGAAAGCCATGCCCCTTCCCTATAGCACCTACGTACTGTTCCTGTTAATAATGCTTAGTTGAATATAATGTGGTTTCTCTCAGTGAGTAACTTTTCATACTTCTTTGCATTATGGTTCAGAATGGATGGGGTAGTTTTCCAAAGTGATGTGGATTATAAAGCAAGGCATGCTCGGTCGGTCTAACTGTTCATCTTGTTACTAGTAGTGACCTAAATGAAGACACCCTGGAGACAGAAAATGCAGCTGCTGCAGCTGCAGCTGCTTTTACAGCCTCCACGCATCTGAAAGAAGCACTTTTAGGTAGGTGCACAAAATGCTAACACAGTCCTTTGCATCTGCAAATGGCATTATCTCAGGTCAAATGCAATGCACACTGAAAAGCAGAGTGGATAAAAATCAGTGATTTTTTTTAAGCAACCAATTTAAGTCACTATTTAAACCATTATTTAAATAAAAATTCAATTTTTAAAATATAAATCATGATTTAAATGTGTCATTTAAATTAAATCTACCCTGCTGAAAAGTTTACAGCTTTTCTGCCAACTTCTGGAATGTGCATTTGCTGATGATGGGGGTAGGTGTAATGTTTGTTTGCTAAATTCTGTGGAATGCAAAATAATCCACATGCGGTGAGGTGAGTGGAGCAGATAACTACATTTGAGGATAGTTGGACTGTTCCATGGTTTTGTGATTGTGTATTAATTGCAGTAGTGCTTCTTCTTTATCTCTATTCGTCCTCAGAGAGATCTAGGTAGCTTCCGTTAAATATTCTTCATCTTGTGAAGTGTCTTCTGCCATGTCTGAATATGATCAAGACAGCATTATTTCAGCTCCTTTAATGTTGTTTAAGCAAAGCTGTTGATGGCTAAAATGCTGCTTTCCTTAATGTGTTGATGTCTCTTGCTATAAATGCAAGCAATGTTTTCAAGACAAGACAATAAGACTGTACTGTAGTTCAAAAATTCCTTTGTGTGAATACACTTTTTTAAAAAAAAGAAATGTTAGAAAAAGGAAGAGGAAGGTAGTTAGTGGTTGAAGAATGTGCATCAACGTGGGAGGAAAAGATTAAAAAGAAAGAAACTAATTGTTCTGATTGATGATTTTTATTATCTCCACCACCAGAGCACAATATTGACTCCCAGTCTTTTCCCAGGCATGCAGCACTATAGAATAGATAAGGGGAAAGTTACAGTCCACTCAAAATTGCAGCTTCTCAGTGGCTGTTTGGGGGAAAAACAGCAGCAACAATATGTGCTTTTAATTTGGGGATCTTTGTGCTTTGCACCTCTCTTCCTTAGAAAGTGATTATGCTTTCTAGTTTCTTCTTGCCATGAGTATTGTCACTTTTTCCACTTGATGCCTCCCCTATGTGGTGAAATGTAGACAGTATATTTCCCAGCATATATACGTGTTCTTTTTGCTTATGATAATGTTTTTTGTGAATAATGGTATTAATGACTCTAGTCTTGCTGAGTAGAGCTACACTTGTGTAGTTTGATGTTATGCAAGTGGTAGCTGTAAAAGTGCCGTGGTGGAAGAGCTATTCATGAGGCACTTCTGTGAACAGATTACACAAAGGACTTACACAGTCCTTGTCGTCTGTGCGAAAGGACAGAGCCAAGTTGGGCCTGTGTAACGTTGCAGTATATGATGACAAAAAAGATTCTGATTAACAGAAGCAGTTAATTAGCTAGATGTTCAGTATTACCACATTTCAAGCTTGTCTATATATATATATATTATTGAAGGGAAGGATTTTTTTAAAAGCTATTTTACAAAATGTCTTCTGCTCACAATCAGTAGCCTGTGAGTGTAACCTTTTTTTAAAAAGTCTGTTCTGATTCCTCTGTTTGAAGTGAAGATGGCTGAAGGAGAGGACTGCATGGAAGCAGAGATAGTGTATCCTATCACGTGTGGAGATAGCAAAGCCAACCTGATATGGCGGAAGTTTGTTTGCCCTGGCATCAATGTGAAATGTGTCCAGGTGAGATGGTGGCATAAGAAATAAAGCCTTATGTATATATTGCTATTTATTTCAAAGCACCCACTGTCATGGAATTTTGTGAAAGATTCAACATTCAACATATACCTAACTGTTACCAATCGCAAAAGAAGTTAGCTATAATTTTTACTGAGCATCAGGTGCAGGGCGTCTGCTCAAAAAGACCTCTGTGCCTCTCTTATGAGTATGATTTAAGGTTTTATTTATTTATCTAAAACATTTATAGCCTGCTGTATATCACAAGATCAAGGCGGGTTACAAAGCCCGAGGAAACGATTTAGGAACATAAGAATTTAAAATGATTTAAACAGAAACTTTAAAACCATTGCATTAAAGCACAGGCCAAAGAGTTTCAGACCCCAAAGGCTCTGATAAATAAGTATGTTTGGACTTGATGCTGAAGCGATGCCTGTGTCAGCATCAGTTGGACCTCCGGGGGGGGGTATTCTACAGTCAGGATGTTCCAGCTGAGAAATGCTTCTTTCATGCCTCCACATAATGAGCAGTTCTCAAGTCTGCGACATGGAGGAGGGCCTCCCCTGCAGGTGCCTACCTGTACATCACCACTACCCAGGAGACATTGTTTTTTGTCCCTTTGCTTTTTTTTCTCAAAAAAGGTTATCCCTATAACTAGAGATGGGAACTCACCATAGTTTGTCACGGCAGCGCAGTTCAGCAAATTGGGCCCTTCGATGTCATGTGGGTACCCTGTATTCTACACCCTCTTCCTGTGGTCACCCCATGAGAAGCAAGGCCGGGGGCTTCCCTGCCCCACCTCCTCCTCTGCATGGGTGGCTGCAAGAGGAGGCAGGGCGCAGAATCTGGGGTGCCCACGCAACACTTGGGGGTTCAATCTGCCGAACCGCGCCAAACCACCAAAACACGATAAGTACCACTCTCTACCCTTCAGTAATAGAAGCATGTAAAACTCACAGACTAAAGAACTGGTTTATGTAAGATGCCCATTCTTTCATGATATGTGTATTATTTATGAAGTCGTGTAATTCCTAAATAAATAATTCATAAGCCTCGACCTGCTGAGTTATAGTCTGCACTTTAAAAAGGCAACACAAGAGAGAAGAAAATTAGGGGGAGGGGGGGAATACGTCATGTTGGGGGATATTAAAAGGAATGTTTAATGAACTCAGTGGAATAATTAACCTATATAGCCTGCTGTATATCACAGATTAGAGAACATTAATCGCAGATTAAAAATCAGAACATTAGAAAGAAAGAAAGAAATATGAGAGAAAATTACAATTTTTTTGTAAAGTTTTTAAATCTTTGGCTCTGCTTGGTTGTCTTTTTTTTCTTCCTGATCATACCTATCTGTTCTTGTTCCCATCATATGGATGGGCAACTGAAAATGAACACAGTGTGTTGAACTTATGCAACTCTTCGTTCAGTTTGATGTTCTTGTCCGCTGGAGTATTGTTATTGTCTCTTTATCCAGCTGTTAAAGTGGAAGGAAACTGGTTAGAAGGTGCCTTGATCTTGTTTAAAACAATTCTTCATCCTTCCCCTAATGACATTGCTTTGGGTTGATGAGGAATGGGAACAGAGACAACTGCTTCTTTTTCCCCTCTGCTTTCTTGTCAGGTCCTCCTCAGGACCATGAACTGGGTAAGGATGGCAACAAAATGGGCAGTTGCCTCTGTTCCTTCTGAGCTTCATCACCAGTCAGAGATGCCACAAATCCAGGAGTGGATTCAAGGCTGCTTCCAGTCCTTCCCAGTTCCATGTTTGTTTTAGAGGTGATGAAGTTGAAGGAGTTCAAGGTGGAAGAGATGATTAGGAATTTCTCTTCCTCACTCCCTGCAAGTCTCAGTTTCTGTAATGTAAGTAATATTGGTGGTATCCAGCCGTACTCTGTTCCCCGAGATGTGATGTCTTCTGTGGGGACACAGCAGAGGTGCCAGGCAGCAAGACTTGGGAGTAGCTATCTGATTTTTGTACTACCGGACTTAGAATGATGGTTCTGCTCTAGCACTAGCTGACAGTGTGATGGTCTTGTTCCTTCATGCCACTTTCTCTCTTCTTTGCAGTATGATAACCATTTGATAAGTCCCAAGGAATTTGTCCATTTGGCTGGCAAGTCCACCTTAAAGGACTGGAAGAGGGCAATCCGGATGAATGGAATCATGCTAAGGTTAGCCTCTGTCTATGTGTAGATGGCGCAGGTACAGACTGAGATTTGGAGCAGACCTCAGGGCATGTACATTGCACCCCATGCTTTAAAGGAGTCAGGACCGACCAGTCCCTTTACCTTGTTATCTGGTACTTATACTGATTAAGGTCACCATCAAGAACATTTTCAAGCTTCATTGGAATAAATATGGTAGACGAAAGTGTAAATGTACAACACGGTTGTGGTTTTAAACTGATGCAAGTGGACATTCACATTTGCTCCCTCTGTTATAGGAAGATAATGGATTCAGGCAAGCTGGATTTCTATGAGCACACCAAAGTGTGTTCCAACACTTGCCGAAGTACTAAAATTGACCTGACTGGAGCCAGAGTGTCTCTGAGTAGCCAGACTTCGACGGAGTACATTCCTCTCACCCCTGCCTCTGCAGATGGTATGTGACTGGGTTGCGCACCTTTCAGGAATTAACACCAGTTTTCCCCAGCTGTTACTATAGTGGTTGGTTGTGAGGATGGTTTTTTATTATGTCTCCTTTGGGGGGGGGGATCAAGGGGTAGGGAGCGTACACTTCATCTCTTGATTCATCCTCCCTCTTTCTGGAAAGTTTGTGTCAGGATACACGATACATTAGTTCATGATACTAATGAACATATATCGTGTTAGGCTACACAAGCTAACTGTCTCATGTGGTATAAAAAAGTAGCATCATATTTTTATACATTAGTGCTCTCCAACTTTGAGAAGGGTCTGTGGTGTAGTAAGACACATGCTTTGAAGGTATGTTATCCATCCCCATCATGGGTAGGATCCTTAGGAAAGACTTCTGTGTAGGATCTTGGGAAGCTGGTTAAATTGGAGGTAGTAATAGGGCTAGACGGATGTCTTGTCTGACACCATATAAGGCAGCTATATTCACACTTCCTTTTCAAGATGAAATAGGGTGCTCACCTGGAATCTGAGTACTGAACAAAAAAATAACATCATTAGGTCCCAGTTGTCTGGGTGTGTAAAGTGTAGAATATTTGTCAAGTCTTCTTTTGAACCTTTGAGGAATTTAACAACACACTTCTGCAACCAAGTGGAATACATTCCAGCACCCTGTCTTGTGAATGCAACAGATATGTAGCCACATGTTCTGGGAGATTTATCAACTATAATTTCTCCCAGCTTGCATAAAGCATGTGAGATGCTGTCTCCAGGAGCCTCTGGACTAGAATATGACCTAGATTTCTCTGCAAGGACCAAATTTGACAATTATGCTTATAGTACTTTTAACATTTTTAGCTTTTGGCTTTTCTCATATTGCCCGATTTAATCTTAGCCCTAACCCTACGTTCTCAAGTGTAGTTTACCCTTGAACTCAGATTGTGTATAAAAATGAACATAAAGTATTTTAGTAATCCTTGTTTTCCCCTTGAATTTTAATTATTGCTGACTTTTGCCCTTCTGTCAGTTTTTTCTCTTTATCCTGGTCAGTTGCCAGCTCATATCTGCTCACCCCTCCATGGAAGAGCCCCCACGTTTCCTCTGCCCTTTAATAGGGCTGTCTTTCAACACAAACAGTTTATTACTGGCTAAATAGTTTAGAGACTTTCATTTTAAGACTGCTCCTTCATTTTTAACAAATAAAAAGAAGGGAGATTTCCAGTTTTTTGGCTTTCAGGTTACAGAAATAGATGTTGCCACCAAGATTTAGAGAAGTTACTTGACTGACATGCAGAATGATAATCACTGGTGAGTGAGCACACAGCAGTACAGGGGCAACATTAACTTGTAGATTTAGCCCTTTGAAATTTAGAATGATTATATGAGCTCACTTCTCCTGGGTAAAAGGAATCATGCCCACACTTCTTTCTAAACAAATTAAGAAAGCTTGCATTTAATACAGGGAGATATTTATGAAAGAAATGATGATTGAAGTCCTAGTTCCAGCTAACTGACCTGGAGACCTCAGGAGCCATGATTATCCCTTTCATCTCTAGAGAACAAAGGGAATATGCCTTTTCCTTGGAACGACAAGAGAAAAGTGTGAGAGGGGAAGAAATTACTTCTGCAACCATAAGAATAACGCTCTAAGGTTGCAGTCTAAGGTCAGTGCAAGTCTGAGCGTGTAAAGGACAATCCAAGAAACCTGAGGGCGTCCTTTGTGTATTCTTCCCCCTGCAAAGACATGCATCTTCTTGAATGTAAGCTGAGTTGCACCACTCACTTCAAGAATAATGAATCTTAAGTTTCCTTTTCTAGGAAGAGTATTTTAGCTGTAGTCGCCATGCATCTGTAAAACATAGGATGTGCTCACTCAGGCATATAGCTCACATTTTGAACCATTTGTGATGTGGTCCACTGCAAGCTGTTTGTTGGTAGTTACGCAAAGTATGGGAAATATGGCCCTTAAAATCGGGCAGGGTGGTGACGGTTGAATGGGCCACTTAGATATGAACTCCTTACAAGAGGGATATTTGCCCCCTGTTTTGAAGGAGACCGATGACCCGGTCCATTCTGGAAAAAGTTGTGAACCGACAATTTAAACAACTATTGTCCAGTTGCTAACATACCGTTCATGGGGAAACTGTTTGAGAGGTTCATGGCTGGCCAGCTGCAAGCCTTCTTGGAGGACACGGATAGTCTGGATGGATCCCTTCCGATCAGGGTTCAGGCTGCATCCTGGGACTGAGACACTTCTGGTTGCCCTGCTAGATGACCTATTGCGGGAAGCTGACAGGGGGAGTGTGACCCTGTTGGTCCTCCTAGACCCTGGAAATAGTCAAGATTGGTGATTGGAGGTCTAGCATTCGGTTGGTTCCGTTCCTTCCTTGATGTCCGATGCTTGGGGAGGCTGTTTCATTCCCGTGGACATTATAATGTGGTATGAGTCAGTCATCTCCCCCTTGTTGTTTAACATCTACATGAGGACGCTGGGAGAGATCATTCGGAAATTCAGAGTTCGCGGTCATCAGTATGCTGATGATACACAATTCTATCTCTCCTTTTCCTTTTCAGCAGGGGAAGCTGTACAGACCCTAGAACGTTCCCTGGCCACAGTCATGGACTGGGTGAGGGCAAATAGGCTGAAACTGAATCCTGACGAGATGGTTAGGGACGTGGTGGCGCTGCGGGTTAAACCGCAGAAGCGTCTGCTGCAGGGTCAGAAGACCTGCAGTCATAAGAATGAATCCACGCAACGGAGTGAGCTCCTGTCGCTTGTCCCAGCTCCCGCTAACCTAGTGGTTCGAAAGCATGCAAAATGCAAGTAGATAAATAGGTACCACCACGGTGGGAAGGTAATGGCGTTCCGTGTCTAGTCACGCTGGCCACGTGACCACGGAAGATTGTCTCCGGACAAAACACTGGCTCTATGGCTTGGAAACGGGGATGAGCACCACCTCCTAGAGTCGAACACGGCTGGACAAATTGTCAAGGGGAACTTTTACCTTTACCTTTTACCTGATCGGTTAGGGGCCTGTCACCTGATTTTGATGGGGTCATACTCCCCCTGAAGGATCAGGTGTGAAATTTGGGTGTGCTTCTGAACCCAATGGAGAAACAGATCCTGGGTGTGGCCAAATCTGCCTTTTCCCATCTGAGGCAGATTGCATACCTCCATCCCCTTCTCAACAGGAGATCCCTAATAACACTGGTTCAAGCGTTGGTAAACTCAAGGATTGAGTGTTGCAATGCTCTCTACATGGGGCTGCCCTTGAAGGTGGTTCAGAAGCTGCAGCGAGTGCTAAATGCAGCGGCCAGGCTGGTCACTGATACATCTAAATTTGACCATATGTTACCTGTCCTGGCTCACTTGCACTGGCTGCCAGTGTGCTTCCAGGCCAAATTCAAGGGATTGATGCTAACTTATAAAGCCCTTTACGGTTTAGAACCTTGCTACCTGTCAGAGCCCCGCTCCCTCAGGTCAACTTTACATTCCCACCCGCACCTCCCAGTCTTTAATGTTGCTGGTGGCCACTCCATAAAAGGCCCGGAAAGCATCAACCAGAAACCAGACCTTTTCGGTCGTGGCCACTCTGCTCTGGAACTCTCTTCCTGTGGAGGTGTGACTGGCCCCCACCCTCCTGAGCTTCCACAAGCAAATTAAAACGTGGGTTTTTACCCAGGCCTTCCCAGGCAACCCCCTTTTGTAACATTATGCTGGCCTCTTGTCTGCCATCCTATGTTCCAAACTGGTGATTTTATTGGGGTGGGTGGGTGAGTTCTGTTTGTTTTCTTTTAATGTGATTTATATGATTGTAATATTTTTAGCTGTTATGTTTTATAATATTTTCTAAGTTACCCAGAGTAGTGGCATGCTCACTAAATGGGTGTTGTGTGTGTAAATTACTTAGTTCTTCAGCCTGACCCTGATCCGTGCCCAAGCTAGACCTTTTTTGTCCACCAGTAGGGCTTCTGCTTATTGGTGCTAAGCTGGGGCGATTCCCCAACGGACGGAAGGGTTGCTTTAAGGGAGATGTCTCCCGACAACATGACCCTTTCCAGTGTGATGAGATGCAATCGTTTCTTGCTGTCTTGTCACACCCTTACTGGAAGCCCTGATGCTAGGTGTGATCTCTCACACTTACCTGTCTTTTGAGGTTGCTATGAGAGTAAAATGAAGTAGCTTTATCGTACGTTGCGGTTTCTTATTCTAAAGACAGTGATCATGTAAACAAGACCTTACAAGCAAACAGCCAAGATTTTGAAACTCTTATTTGAAATCAGTTCTAATTTTAGAAATGCCACGGGAATAGGGGAATTCCTGGCTTTCAGCTGGCAAATAATAGAGCAGAAAAGTGAGAATAGTAAGATAAGAAGAGTTTACAGTAAAAGAACTGATACATCTTACAAGGTCATACCATGTTCTTTTTGTTGTTAAAAAATCTTCCTACAATGGTAATTTTTGGTTTGGTTTTAATCACAGTAAATGGTTCTCCTGCCACAATTACCATAGAAACATGTGAAGACTCCAGCGACTGGACTATGACTATTGGAGGTGATGAATAGAAACGGCGCTTGTGGACTTGTCTGTGTTTCCAGTTCTGTTCCGTGATGGCTACCTAAACCTGGAAGTCTTGTAATCAAAACTATTGCATGTGTATGAGCTGATTGTTACTGTAATCTGTGTACATGGGGGCAGAACTCAGTGGTAGAACCCCTGCTTTACTGGCGTAGGATCCCAGTGCCCTTCCTAACATACCCAGATAGTTATGGAGGAGACCTGCCAGCCTGGAAACCTGTTACAAGTCAAGGAGGCAGTACTGAACAAGACGGCGCAATGGCCCGACTGTGTGAAACAGTTTCAGATTGGACATGGGCTCAATGCGCGTCACCAGCATTTGTACTAGTGATACCACAGGTGCTGTGTGTTCCTTCCCCCCACCCCTTGCCAGCTGCCCAAATCACAATCCAACATGTCCCGCCTGGGTCCTCCTTGTCCAGTCCGGGCAGATGCTCAGGCTTCCCTTCTCCGCCTTCTCCAGCATCCAGCCACTCAGACAAGGCAGCAGGGTGGGGATTCTTGCTGTGCAGCTGTTGAGTGGTCAGCTGCTGGAGGAGGCAGGGAAGGGAAGCCTGAGCTGGCCGACAAGAGGACCTGGGTGGCACTCACTGGGTTGTGAGTGTGGCAGCTGGTGGTTGGAGGAACGTGCATCCAGAACTCCTCCACTACTATACTTCCAGTATTCCCTCCCTCTTATATATTTTAGGCACATCTTCCTGTCAGCCATTTTGGAAATAGATGATATGTTAAAATTGTTCTGGAATATACAATTTCAGACTTTTGGGTGGGCAGTTGCTTGATTGAATGTCTCCACGGTATCTATAAAAATGTGTTTAGAAGTCAAGGAGAAGGATTCCAAGCGAAAACCAAGCACTGTGAGGGAAGACTGAAGGAGCTGGGCCTGTTTAGCCTTAAAATAAAATTAAAAGAGACTGAAGTGAAATATGATAGCACTTTTCAAATACTTGAAAGGCTGCCCTACAGAAGAGGAGCAGGATCTGTTCTCAATCATTCCCAGAGTGGACATGCAACCATGGGCTCAAGTTACAGGAAGCCGGATTTCGGTTGAATATCAGGAACAACTTCCTAACTGTTAGAGCAGTACAACAATGGAACCCATGACCTCATGGGGAGTTGGTGAGCGCTCAAACACTGGAGGCATTCAAGAGAAAATGGGACAGCCCTCTGTAAGATCTGCTTTGATTTGGATTCCTGCCTTGAGCGGGGTGGTGGTGGTTTGGCATTAATGGCCTTATAGCCTCCCCTCCCAACTCTGTGATTCTAGCAGAACGTTCCCTCTGTTTGCTGTTTTGTAAGGCTTTAGAAGTGGGAATAGCATTTGAGTCAGAAGTGTTGTTATTCTGGAACAAGTTATGCCACATAAATATATGGTAAAAATATAAGAGTGCCATTTGTAAAATATGTGTGGAGTACAAGTACCTTGCATGTGAGTGTGCCCACAGTAGAGTTCGGAAGCATTACTTTTTTGGACTACCAGTTCCCAGAATCCTCCAGCCACCCACCCCTGCTGCCTGGGGAATTCTGGGACTTGTAGTCCAAAGAGACGTTTCCAAGCCGGAGTACAAACATAGGCATACCAGGTCACCTTCCTTTCTTTGCAGATTTTTTAAGCATTCTCTCCTTTCCTCCAGAGGATACATTCGCGTTTTGGCGAGGCCTGAAGGAAGCTGGCTTGTTGGAAGAAGTGATCCAGGAGTTCCAAGCGGAGCTCCTGGAGACGATGAAGGGCCTGCAGCAGAGAATTCAGGATCCCCCTTTACAGCTGAGTGGTAAGATGTGTCAAGTGCACCGATCTTTCTGGCAAACAGTACTGTTTTTTCAAAAGTTCTTAACAGTTGTTAGAGGTCATTCAAATGGCTACCATAACTTCTAGGAACAGAAAAGACTGTTGGTGTAGATGTTGTAGGTAATGTTGGGACATTTAGGTCACAATTTCTACCTTTTTATTGAGTATTAAGAAGCTGAAGAAAGGATTCTTTCAAATACGCCCAAACAATAATGCTTATGGCTTTTTGGATTCTTTGTGTATGTAATTCGTTGCTTGTGCAAGATATGAATCTGTTCCTTAAATATTTAATACAGTGGTGCCTTGCCAGACAATGTTAATTCCGCGAAAATTGCTGTCTTGAGAAAACATTGTCTTGCGAAACATGGTTCCCCATTGGAATGCATTGAAATCTATTTAATGTGTTCCAATGGGGAAAAAACATCGTCTTGCGAAAATCATCCATAGGAAACATCTTGCGGAACGCGGTTCCCCATAGGAATGTATTGAAATCTATTTAATGTGTTCCAATGGGGAAAAATCGTCATCTTGCGAAAATCGTCCATAGGAAAACATTGTCTTGCGAAGCGCAACAGTGATCGCAAAAACTGTTCGTCTTGCGGATTAATCATAACGTGAAGCAATCATCTTGCAAGGCACCACTGTAATTAAATTCAGCAAATCTTGGCTCCTAACGATTCCAAAGAAAATCTAGAACCATAGTCGCCAAAGTTCAGAAATCAGAGGACATCCTGAATATGATGTCTCGTAATCATGAGGTTCTACTTCGTTGCCTGTGTAACATCTTGTCCTCTTCCTATCGTAACTATATTTTGCCCTTTCCTCTGTTTTCCTCCCTCTTTGACATCTTGTAATCTGCCAAGACTGTTTCAGGCTCTTTCATAAGAGAGATTCAGAATCCATGATGATGCAGATTTGAGTAAAACATATTTTGCATTCAGAATACAAATTTTAATGGCTTGGAGTTACTGGACAGGAAGGCTTCTGTTTGGAGAGGCATCATAGAGAAACAGCTTATGTGGGTTTTTTAAAAATTTATTTACCTTTATATCCAGCCCATTGAGTGAGCATGCCGCTACTTTGGGCAGCTTACAAAATATTATAAAACATACAGCTAAAATATTAAAACCATATAAAACATATTAAAAGAAAACAAACAGAACTCTAAAACCCACCCCAATAAAATCACCAGTCTGGAACATAGGATGGCGGACAAGAGGCCAGCATAATGTTACAAAAGGGGGTTGCTTGGGAAGGCCTGGGTAAAAAGCCAGGTTTTGATTTGCTTGCGGAAGCTCAGGAGGGTGGGGGCCAGTCGCACCTCCACAGGAATAGAGTTCCAGAGCGGAGTAGCCATGACCGAAAAGGTCCGTTTTCTGGTTGATGCCTTCTGGACCTCTCTTGGAGTGGCCTGGATGAAAGCTACAGAAAGCTAAGGTGGCCATTTTTCTTGTATTAACACTGCTGACTTCTCTTTTCTGCTGGCTCTGGAAGGAAAAATTAAGAATGAATGATAAGTTACACATTTTGTTGTCTTTGTGGCATAGTATTTCTAACAATTAATAAAAGAGGAAACAAAGCAAGTTTATTTCCCAAAGATACTTCTATTCCAAATGCAGTTACATTTTATTTGGTCTTTATTTCAGCTTGAGATCAGGAATTAGGTAGGAGTTCATCCAATTAAAAGTTAAAATTTTATCTTTGTAGCCTTGTACCACCCTATACCACCAGTAATGAAATAGAAATGATAATAAATAAAAAGCACAGATTAATCACTCTTCTTTCTTTGAATGTCAGCAATTGAGATTTTTGTTCCCACCTTATTTTTTTTAAGATGCTGTCTTGCTCAACAATACAGTCCAGAACTTTGGCATGCTAGACCTGGTGAAGAAGGTTTTAGCCAGCCACAAGTGCCAAATGGATCGTTCCAGAGAGCAGTATACACGAGATTTAGCAGGTATGAATATGCAGCCTTATACACAGCGGAGAAGAAAGAGTCCCTCTGGCCTCAGTTTTTCCTGCAGGTCTTGTACCAGGATTTGATCTGAAAAGTTTTTTTTTCCCCAAAGAACAAACATGGCTGGAGATTTCTCAGGCTGTGCCTTCACATTTGAATCCAGCTCCTTTCCAAGATGCTTCTCCAGACCTTACCCTTAGAGTTGTCATTTTCAACTCCATTGAATGGATCAGTTAGTGGACTGGGCGGTGTTCCTATGGTCTGCTAAACCAGGGGTCCCTAACCCTCGGTCCGCGGCCCATTGCCGGTCCATGGGCTCCCTGGAACTGGGCCGCAGAGACTGATCTCCGCCACCCCTGCACACACGCATGGTGAGCGTGTTGCGCTTGCGGAGGGGCCCAACATGCCCCACCCGTGAGCATGGGGGGACCCCCGTGCATGGAGCCCGCACCTCCCCAAACTGGTCTGTGGTCCCAGAAAAGGTTGGGGACCTCTGTGCTAAAGTACGCATCATCTATTTTAGTAACAGAAATAGGGACTCATTTATTTCTTCCCACAGCAAGCCAGCCTGCCTTGCATTTCCTTATCCATTCCCCTATTCCAGTATGCAGCACGATAAGCAAAGTGTGCTGCTTATATATTGCCCCATAGCACTTAAAACACACTCGGGGTGGTTACCGTTTTATTATGCAAGGCTACACATTGGTGTGCACACACACACACACACACACACACACAGAGCACACTCTACACTGCTAAGCTCCTTAGCAGCAAGACTTTCAGGACTTTTCCCCCAAAGAATAGTGTGAGTCAACATGGGGTGTGAACACAGTGTTACACAAGCCAGGGAGACCCAGGTCTCGATCCTTGTTTGTCTTTTAAGCTTTCACAGAGTCATGCTTGAAAAGTTTGCTTTCTCTCAGTCCAACGTGCCTCACTGACTTCTTGTGATAATGATTACAGTGGTGCCCCGCATAACAGGTGCCCTGTTTAACGACGAATCCGCATAACAGTGGCTTTTTTGCGATCACATTGCAATGTTTTAAATAGTAAAACATCGCTTTGTGACGATCGGTAAACTGTTTCGCTTACCGATTTCCGCATAGCGATGTTTTTTCTAACAGCTGATCGGTGGTTCCAAAATGCCCACCGGGTTTAAAAAAATGGCCGCCCGCAGTGTTTTCACGCCCTTTCCTCGCTTACCGGGCAGCGAAAATGGCGGCCGTATGGAGGATTTTTGTATAACGGTGAGTTTTTTGCCCATAAGAACGCATTAATCGTGTTTTAATGCATTCCTATGGGCTTTTTTGTTCCGCATAGTGACGAATCCGTATAGCGACAATGTTTTTCGGAATGGATTATCGTTGCTATGTGGGGCACCACTGCATTTGTTTAACTTGTTGCACTGATAAACTGTTTTATATATAAGTTCTCTCAGGCATTGTATTGATGTAAAGCTGAAAAATAATACCACAACAAGGAAAGAATTAAGCCATATTTGGCCGTTATTAAAGCAGACAACATACCACAAGTAGGGAAGAGCAACCTACATAGCCTCTCCACTTCTGCCTTCTATGGCAGAAGGTGCACAATCTGAGAAGAAGAGCATAGCTTGTCCTTGAGGGCTCTCTGCAAAGGTGTGGATGCTGATTTTCAAGTAATACATTTAATTCTATCCTAGCTGGAGGTGAAAACCCTTCAGCTTCTGTGTTCTAAAGGGGGTTGCACCAGGCAGAAGGGCTGTTTCCCTTTATAGCTATTGCGGCAGTACCCTGTTCTCCTTAAGAGATTTTTCACAGTAAGGCCCCTTGGTACTCCCTGTTTCAGAATAGCTTTAGCGCCACAGATGATGAGAGGCAGTTTAAGAGGAGGATACCAAACTCCAGTTCTTAGCTGATTAGTGTCACTGAACACCCTGCTTAGCCACTGTTACGATCTTCCTTCCTTCCTTTTTTATCTCCAGCTCTAGAGCAGCAGTGCGATGAGCATCGGAAAAGAGCAAAGGAGCTGAAACACAAATCACAGCACCTCAACAACGTGCTAATGACCTTGACGCCGGTCTCCCTCCCCTCCCCTTTGAAACGCCCCAGGCTCACGAGAGCCACCTCTGGACCTCCAGCCATCCCCTCACAGATCTTGACTCAGCCCGCACAGATCACCTTGGCTCCGGGGATGCCGGTCACTCAGCTGGCCAACCTGCCTATAGGCAAAGTGGTCTCTGCCCTCCCACTGTCTGCTCTGGGGAAAACAGCGACCCAAGTGACTTCCACAAGCTCTCCAGCCTCCCCACTGCTGGGTGGATACACAGTCCTGGCCTCAGCAGGTTCTGCTTTCCCCAACGCCGTCGAAATACACCCAGATGCCTCCAACCTCACAGTCCTGAGCACAGCAGCCATCCAGGACGGCGGCACCGTGGTCAAAGTGGTGAGCCCTTTCCAGCTGCTTACTCTCCCAGGACTGGGCACAGCTATCCAGAATGTCACACAAGTGTCTCCCGGTGGGAGTACAATCATGACTGTACCCTCCACTGTTGTTGAGGGTACGACGGCAACAGAAGAACATACTACCATTGAGGTAACTACAGTAGATGACTCTGAGCAGAAATGAGACACAGACTTTTAGCCTGCTTTCTGGGGTGTGCTTTGGGCTCACACAGACATCCCTCTGATGAGAAGAAGAGGGCACTGGGAAAAGAGGAAGGAGACGGATCAGCTCATGGGAGAACAGTGAGGATGGAAACAGGAGGGAGAGAAGCATAGAGAGACCAAGCTGAAGGGAGAACACTACACAAAGGTGATGAAATTCCTCTGTTCCAGGAGAATCGTTGAAAGCTACCATCTTTCCACCTACTGTATTCGAGCACTGTGCTTTCTCTGGCAATCTGCAGTGGAACAAAAGTGTTTGTAGAGCAAGAGAGGCAGACGAGGCAGGTTTCTGAGAATGAAAGAAATCGAAGAACCAAAGGACAAGTTAGCCAGCCAAGCAAGTGTAGCTCTCAGAATGGCAGTGCAGATAGCCAGGAAGGCATTTCCTGGGCTGAGCCATGATTCAGGCTGTACATGGGTCGTGGGCTCTTTCCCTGCCAGGTGGGAGAACAGGTGAGAAAAAACACTGCCTGGGATTGAGTGTTGGGTAAAACGTGTAGGAAGGCTCCCAGGGCCGCCTTCGCTTTGCAAAATGCTTGCAGGATTTAAAGCAGTCTGGAAGATAAGCAAGGAGGGTCCTTTGGGGGGGGATGCTTAGAGCGGGGACTTAAAAGAGTTGCCCATTTTTTAAATGCAACACTGGGCACATCTCTTTACCTCACTGTGTGGAACTCACAGTTTGAGACCTAGGACATGAGGTGTTTTGGAAGAGGGTTTGTACAGAGGACCAGTAGAAACCCATTCAAATAGAAGCCATTAACCTCCAAGAATTAATGGCTTCTTTATGTTATTAAAAGGCAAATAGACAAAAAAAACCAACAACCCCCATCCCTCACATATTCTAGCCTTTTTTGTTTGAGGCTAGTGGCCGGAGGAGATCATTCTTCTGAATACTGGATGCCTGAGCTGCTTTTGTGTCAGTGGAGGGCTGACGGTGTCTCTGTTCACACTGTCATCTTCCACAGGCGGCGATCCTTATCCACTGTGCATCGGCTTCTCGGGCCAATATATTTGTGGAAAGGATATTTAGGCTGAAAAGGCAGGGGGAGCAGTGAATATGTGCCACTTCTGAGCTTTTGGGGGTGCTGTTTCAGCTGCCTTGAGGGAATGTGATAACCGGTTGCTTAAAAAAAATGCAAGACAAGACATGCCAACGGGAGGGAGACGTTTGCTGCCCTAAAACACATCTAGGCAGTTGGATTCTTGCAGTGTGAGTTTGTCAGTAACAGCAAATGGAAGACTGGAATAAACTATTAAATGTGTTTTTAAGCATGTCCTGTGGCTGATTGACTTTCTCTTTTACATTTTCTCACCACGAAGTAAATGTCACTATTTGGATAGGAGCCCAAGTAAATGGCTTCAGATGAAGCTGTCAGAGTTTTGTTTGCTATCTTTAAAGGCAAGTTTAACATTTATTAGGTCACACGCAAACTCACAGTCTTACATGTTTGTTTTTCTAGTGTACATATACTCCAATGTGGTTATAGTAGCCCGGTTTGTATATTCAAGCATGAGATATTTCTGAGCTAGCATGATGGAAGAGCATGGAACGCAGGCTTATATTCCACTCCATAGTGCTTAAAGCATTCTCTGGGCAGTTTACAGTTTTGTGTTTTTTTAAAATAATTTTAATTACATTTTTTCTACTTTTCTATCCGTTGCAACTAGAGTGATTTATTACAATATATTCCATTCATTTCATCTTGTCTTATCCTCTCTAACATAATATTAATCTAACCTACTTAAATTGGTGTAGATTTCTATCCGGGTATAAAGAGGGTCCCATTTATTTTTATCCAGCCTATCATTTAGTATATCTGTCAAAATATCCATTTCTGCTAGTTCCAAAATCTTCTCAATAAATTCCTTCTTTGTTGGCACCTCCTTATATTCCGCCCCATAGGGCTTAAAACACCCTCTGGGCAGTTTACAGTTTAATTATGCAAGCTATACATTGCCCTCTCCTCCCCAAAGTGTGCTCGGTACTTAAATTAACCAACCTCAGAAGGCTGGAAAGCTGAGTGCACCTCAGGCTGGTTGTCAGAATCCACTGGGATCAAACACTGACCGTGAGCAGAGTTTTCACTGCAGTGTTACAGTTTAACCCATGCATTCCCTTTATAGTTGTTTATAAACAATTATAAAGAGAGGGATATCAAGGTTGACTCAGCCTTCCATCCTTCCGAGGTCGGTAAAATGAGTACCCAGCTTGCTGGGGGGGCAATGTGTAGCCTGTATAATTAAAAAATTGTAAACCGCCCGGAGAGTGCTTGTAGCGCTATGGGGCGGTATATAAGTCCAATAAATAAATAAATAAATAAATAAAAATAAATATCCTGAAATGTCTCCCCCAAAAGGTTAATGTTTTATGTACCATAAACTAAAAATTGAGGGTCGTCTCATACACTGAAGGAAGCTGAAGAGAGAACAAAAACAAGTGGAGGGGAAAGCAGGGATCAAAGCGATCCTGCAGCGCTTTGATCCTTTTCCCCCTACACTTGCTAAGCCCTAGTTAGATTTCTTAATTTTAGATTAGAAATGTGTGGGACGTCTTATACATGGGAGCGTCTTATACACAGAAAAATGCGGTACTGTTCTATTAGCAGGGAAGGATCGTGATGCATCTATAGGAAGCGAGTTCCACAAGCCGGTGGCCAGCATGGAGAAGGCCCAGCTCCTCATGGAAGACTCCCTGGCCTTTCCCGGGGTGGCCATCCACATCATCGAAGCCTGAAAGGTGCAAGTGGCATGGGGGGTTGATCTTAGGGAGAGGTATTGGGGAGAACCCAATGATGGAGTTGCTAGATTCAGTTCTTTTCACTCCAGCTCAAGAGAGCAAGGCTCTTGTAATAAGCTCCATTCATTGTTTTGTCAAGAGGTGGGCAAAGAGCCATCCTGGATTTGTTCAACTAACTACAGAACCCATTAGTCCTGTCACCTAGTCTCACAACACCTGGCAGGCGATACTTCCTTCTTTGGGTTCCAAAGTAGGTGGCCAGCATTCTGGCTTAGGTGCTCTGGAGGAGAACATTCAAGACAGTTTCACCCCCCTGTTGCCGTTGTACCAGCCTAGGTACAATGAAGCTGCTCTGTCGTACACAGCCCCTTACAAGAAAATGAACACATCCAGAAAAAATATGCCATTGTGTTGAAGTGTCCCAAGATGAATAAATGAAGGGCCCGTGACTAATTCTTGGGTTTTTGCCTGTCTCTAACACACTAATCAATCAGCCAGAGACAGAGAGATCCAATAAATATTTATTTTCAGCTGAAAATAGGCGCAAACTTCACATGCAGAAAACATGCGGAGAAGAAGCACACCCCCTGATACAAAAGCATACATTTTTATAAGGCATCACATGAAAGAGGGACCAAGGGGGTTGGGAAGAGGTGGAGAAAAGGGAAGGGTTTCTATAATTGGTACACATTCATGCATGTGGGCTGTAATTCACTTCTCCGTGTCAGATACTCTCCTTCCCAAGGACAAACTTCTCATTTAGAAATACCTTAATGGTAAATTGAAAGTTACAGAAAGCAAAATGGCTACTGTTAGGCCAAGATATATTTTATATGTATTAACTGGACCCCTTCAGTGTCTTAGCTGATTCCAAACGAATTGATTTAAGAAGAAAACTAGATTTGAATTAAAGAGAACCAAGAATATAACATGAACACTGTATCAATTTTAAAGTCAGCTAGGGTGACTATGTACAGTATATACTGTATAAAGTACACTTTGCATAAAAGATTCTTACTCATTTGCTGCCACTAGGTATGCTGGCAAAATAAACTCAAATTAGAATTTAAATAAAACCAAAAGCTAAGCAAGTTTATGTTGTTACTGGGGCAGATTTAAAATTGTGAGATAAGCTTTTGGAGACCGGATCATCTTTCTGGCTAAATGTTTAAACAGGAAGAAAAGAGGCTGAACATCATGGAGTGCAGAAACCTAATGACAGTTAACAATATACAGTACAGTATTAGTTTTGCAGGGAGCCAGAACCGGGGGAGCCATCAGTCCCAGTTAACATGGCTGGCATGCAGAAAGAATGGTCACAAAGATCTAACAAAATCTTGTTTCTCCACCTTTTCATATTTGAGATAGTTTAGAGCAGGCTGGAAATTCACAGAAAAATGTATTGACATGAGTTGGATGAAAAATGTGCAGCATTCAACTGTACTGTCGGCTGCCCTGGACTCCGCATTGGGAAGAAAAGCATTGTATACATTAAAATAAATACATATATTTAAATTGAGTGTTGCCATAATGCAAAACAATACAGTGGTTCCAACAAAAAATTGCTATCTTTATTGATATAGTTGGCACCCATATACTTCTAAATCAGTCTGGAGTCCAGTGAAATCTAATGCTATGAAATAATTGTTCCATTGTTAATATTATCTACAGGCTCAGCCCCATAAACTTGTGGGAGTTCTGTCGATTCTATCAAGTCTGGGACTAGCAATTGCATTTAAACCATATATTTCAGCCTAGGTACAATGAATTCTGAATCTTATTTTTTCAGAAAATAGCAGCTAATTCAACAGCTGCTATTCTGGACAGTACCTAACAATGACCACCTCTTGTTTGTGTGTATTAATTGATACCATATCTCTTGCCCATTAACTGTCAGCTATCAACAGATAACCAGAAACAACAGTTAAACATGGAGGCACGGCTCAAAGACTTCCTCCCAATCTGGATGACCTGGCTTTCAGAAAAAGGCAGCTTAATGACATGGTTGTGAGAAACATGAAGTCTTGATCCCACTGCTTCGATCGAGAGGAAAACAAAACCTATCTGGCAGATTTTTCAGGATGTCTTGCAAGCAACTTTAAAATTATCTGTGAATTATCTACTCTCGCAGAGCTCAGCTGGTCCTTTGAATTGTTCCAGGAAGCTAAAGCCCTGTTTGCTAAAAGAAGATTATTCGTGGAGGAGCAGGAGGGGGTGAACATCAATAGGAGGAGGAGAGCAAAGTACACATTGCCATCAACAGCAGAGACTGTTCGGTTTCCATTTCTCAAAATTAGTGAGAATTACCCTCTTTCCCCCAAATATAAGACCTAACCTGAAAATAAGCCCTAGTATGATTTTTCAGGATGCTCGTGATATAAGCCCTACCCCAAAGATAAGCCCTAGTTAAGTGAAACCCTGCCCTCCACCATTGAGCAGCAAGCAGAAGATGACATGAGTATCCGAATAAAAGTAGATGGTCGTACATGAAAAAAAACCTGAAAATAAGCCTCAATGCATTTTTGGAGCAAAAATTAATATGAGACCCTGTCTTATTTTAAGGGAAACATGGTAGTTGTGCCAGATAACTTGCAAAAAGTGTGAGATATCGTGTCACACTTTTTGCAAGGTCTCTGGCACAGAAGGGGGAAACATGCCTGATTCCTGTGTTTAAGAACGCCTGCTGCTTTTATGTTTTCTGCAGCCTCATCTGAAGGTGGCTTTTCACCACCATGGAATAACTCAATATACAGAATGTCTATTGGCACTTTCATGTCTGAGGAAGTTTGGCTTCTGAGCCACAAAGTCTAGCACTGAAACAAACCTGCCAATCTTTACTGTAAAGTGCAACCATATTTTGCTGTTGTTTTGTGCTGTCAACTTGGAACTGACTTCTAGCAGCCCCCCCCCAAAAAAAAAGCTTTAAAAGTTTGCCCGTCCTAGATCCCTGGTGAGTTTCTGCAGCGGAGCTGGGATTCGAACCCTGGGCCCACCTGTGGCTTTTCTTCCTGTTGCATTTCCCAGTTATTTTACAAGAGTAACATTATCTGCGAATCATCCACTCTCCCAGAGCTCAGCTGGTCCTTTGGATCTTGCCAGGAAGCTGAAGCCCTGTTTGCGAAAAGGAGATTTCTTCATGGAGGAGCAGGAGGGGGTGAAGATCAATAGGAGGAGCAGGAGAGCTAGGCACACGCTTGCCACCAACAGCAGAGACTGTTCGGTTTCGGTTTCCATTTCTCACTGGTTGTTTTGATGCCTCTCCCAGGGTTGGCAGTGACGTGGCGGCTTTGTGTTTGGCCCCCAGCTTGCTTGTCCTTCTCTGCCTGTCTCTCTTGCAACACAAGGGGAGGGAAAGAAGGTGGTTCCTGGGGTGTTATGTTCTCTTTCAGAGTAACTAATCTATCTATGGGTTGCGCTGGGAGGAGGAAGAGAATCAGAATATGTCACACTTTTTGCAAGGCATCTGGCACGACTAATTGTCTCATGGGGCTTCTGCAGGAGCAGGCAGGAACCTGAATGGTAAAGCCCTCCTGCACCAGTGGAATCGTGTCAGGCAAAACTGCTCCTGGTGGATTAAAGCTATGCTATTTTAAAGCCCACAGGAGCTGTGCTGGGGGGGAGGAGGTGGGCTGTTTATATCCCAACATTTTTCCAGCATACTTTGACTCCAGACATTAAGTTTTATGACTCCCTCTTTTTTAAAAAAAATACTTTGACCCTGAGCTTTTGAGTGGATGGTATTGACTTAACAGCCTTCAGACAAGGGAAGTAGCCCAAGATGGGTATAAATTAGCAAAACAGAAAGATAAACTTCTTGTGGCCCCCCCTCCCTGGGTGTCTCACTGTTTCCAGGTTTTAGAGCCCAAAGGTAAGGGGGAAAGAAGCAGAACGAAAGAACCGTCATTCAGATATTTTCCTCACCTCTAGTCTAATTTCTGTCACAGATCTCCAATTCTTTTCAGAGGCTCCTTTTCACTATGAAAAACAAAAGTGGTTTTGAGTAATAAATAATCCTCATCATCATCTTAGAAAGGCAGAGCTGGAAGGGACCCCAGAGATCCTCAAGTCCAGCCCCTGTTGAGGAGGCACAGCCGGGAATCGAACTCCCAACTATCTGGGTCTCTTCAGCCAGATATCCAACCCACTGAACTATCCAGCCTTTCTTCTTCTTCTTCTTCTTCTTCTTCTTCTTCTTCTTCTTCTTCTTCTTCTTCTTCTTCTTCTTCTTCTTCTTATTATTATTATTATTATTATTATTATTATTATTATTATTATTATTATTATTATTATTATTATTATTATCATCATCATCATCATCATTATCATTATTATTATCATCATCAGTATTATTATTGCAACAAGGGGAAAAATCGGGTTCTGGGGGAAAAGTTTTAAGGGACAAGGCAGATAACAGGTAACTGGAAAAGTTAACTGCGGCTCTGAGAGAGTTGGAAGAGTGATGATTGATCTCCCCTCCCCTGACAAATGTTGGGGACGGGGTATTGCGCAGGGCTATCTGAAGAGCTGTTCGGCTTGCATGCGCCCTGAGCAGCATCCGTTCCCCCCAATTAAGAGCATCCACCACAGCAATCACACCAGCCAGTACAGGTGAGCGGTTCTAGGGTTGGACCCAGTCTTAGGAGGGACAGGCTCAGCCCCTGACGAGCCACGAAACTCAAGGTGCCGCCCTGGGACATTCACAGTCTTTCAACTTGGCCTGCCTCACAAGGCTGTCGCAAAGATACTGACAGAGGGGAGCAGAGAAGGGAGAGAAGTGTGTGCTGCTCTGAGCATATTAGAGGGAAAGCAGGATTTTCTTTATTGATGTATTCATATCAGAGCATTGCACAATTTAAAATTATGGACATGTATGAAATATAGGAATTAATCACTTCTTAAAGGAATTAAAGAACTCTTAATGAGGGTGAAAGAGAAAAGAGTACAAAAAATGGTCTGAAGCTCAACATAAAAAACAAACAAAGATCATGGCCACTGGTCCCATCACCTCCTAGCAAGTTGAAGGGGAAGATATGGAGGCAGTGACAGATTTTACTTTCTTGGGCTCCATGATCCTTGCAGATGGTGACAGCAGCCACGAAATTAAAAGACGCCTGCTTCTTGGGCGGAAAGCCATGACAAACCTCGACAGCATCTTAAAAAGCAGAGACATCACCTTGCCAACAAAAGTCCACATAGTCAAAACTATGGTATTTCCAGTAGTGATGTATGGAAGTGAGAGGTGGACCATAAAGAAGGCTGACAGCTGAAGAATTGATGCTTTTGAATTGTGGTGCTGGAGGAGACTCTTGAGAGTCCCCTGAACTGCAAGGAGAACAAACCGATCCATTCTGAAGGAAATCAACCCTGAGTGCTCGCTGGAAGGACAGATCCTGAAGCTGAGGCTCCAATCCTTTGGCCATCTCATGAGAAGAGAAGACTCCCTGGAAAGGACCCTGATGTTGGGAAAGTGTGAAGGCAAGAGGAGAAGGGGACAACAGAGGACGAGATGGTTGGACAGGGTCACTGAAGTGACCAACATGACTTTGACCCAATTCCGGGAGACAGTGGAAGACAGGAGGGCCTGGCGTGCTCTGGTTCATGGGGTCACGAAGAGTCGGTCACGACTAAATGACTAAACAACAACAACAACATGAAATATAGGTAAAATTAAAAACAAAACATTAAAATAGCTATTTTTGACCTGAAGCAGGCTACTTCAATATTTATTTATTTATTTATTTATTGGACTTATATACCGCCCCATAGCGCTACAAGCACTCTCCGGGCGGTTTACAATTTTAATTATACAGGCTACACATAGCATTCTCTTGCCCATTCACTATATTTATTTATTTTATTTATTTATTTTATTTATATCCTGCCTATCTGGTCGGTTAAGACCACTCTAGGCGGCTAACAGAATATCTTATTTTGTACATGTGGTGGGGCATAAATTGCATCCACATAAATGCTGCATTTAATACATTTCTTCACAGTCACAGAACATTCGTCTTGTATCAAAGCAGTCCCATTTTACTTGATTATTCTTTGATCTTTCAGCTTTGCTTTCAATTCTATTTAATGACTTCCAGATAGTGCAGGAGGGCAGAGCATGAACAGAGGTGGGGAGATGACACACTCCAGGAAGAAGAGGCCTCATAAGCAGCTTGGTGCTTCATAATCTTGAAAACTGACCTGAACTGTCTGTCATTCCCTGCACATGGAAAGGTAGCAAGTCAGGGAGAAGGCTAGGCTAGGCTGTAGTGTTTCAAACATACTACTGTACTTTACAGTATGAAATAAATCTGCATAATGACTATCACAGTACTATAATTTTTAATTTTTTTACTCATGTTCTTCTGTATACAGTTTTAAGGTTTCCACAGTGGAGCATCCAGTAATGTGAATGTTGCTGTAAAATTGTAAGTTGCCCAGGACAGCACCTAGAAAATTTACTTTTTGGGACAAAAAAACTCCCACTCATGCTGAGCAGATTTACTTCCCTCCAAGCCCTGGCTTAGACACAAGATTTTTATGAAACCTGTGTGTTTATGGAAGATGAGAGCCATACATTTTATAACATTTATTAAATTGGTTTCCCAGAGTCTGCCTTCCAATGTTAAATCGCAGTTAATAACATCAGGTCCATCAAACGAAGGGTTAGCCATGTGGGCCATACAAAATAAAATAAGTTCCTCACATGGGTGCAAACCTGGTGAAGTGGTTCGTTTAATCCGTGAAAGCTCGTGAATTGCATGATGATTTTTAAGTGACCTATAAAGGTGTCGCCTATGTTTGCATTTTTATTTTAACAGAAGATCGTTGCCGAGAGAAAAATGGCGACTTTAAAAAGTGTTGGCCGTTGGTGGACGGCGAAATCCCACCCCACACTGGTGGTGGCAACTAGGAAAGCTTGGAAGGAGCAAGTTACAGGGAATGAAGATAATTGTAGCTAGCAAACATTTGTCAGGATGTAACAAAAGTTTTGTTTAAAAATAACATAAGAATGCAGTTTCTGGAAGAGGTAATCTGGTAGTCTGTTGCAGCAAAACCCAAAACACTGGGAGTTCAAATTTCCCCTGGTATGGAGGCCACAAGTGTGAAATAGTGTTTGAATTACGAAAAGATCAAGCGGCAGCCCCCCCCCCCCCCGTAAATCTCACTCTCTTGTTTTCCATCCTAGCTGCCCATCCGGTCAGACCATTGCATCTCTCCTTGAATATCAAGGATAATGAAGGGGTCCTCCTATGAAAAAAAATGTTAGTTTCCTGATACTTCCCCCCCCCCCCAGCACAGCTCCTGTGGGTTTTAAAATAGGAAGGTTTAATCCACCAGGAGCAGTTTTGCCTGACGCGATTCCACTGGTGCAGGAGGGCTTTACCATTCAGGTTCCTGCCTGCTCCTGCAGAAGCCCCGTGAGACAATTAGTCGTGCCAGATGCCTTGCAAAAAGCGTAACATATTCTGATTCTCTTCCTCCTCCCAGCGCAACCCATAGATAGATTAGTTACTCTGAAAGAGAACATAACACCTCAGGAACGACCTTCTTTCCCTCCCCTTGTGTTGCAAGAGAGAGAGGCAGAGAAGGACAAGCAAGCTGGGGGCCAAACACAAAGCCGCCACGTCACTGCCAACCCGGGAGAGGCATCAAAACAACCAGTGAGAAATGGAAACCGAAACCGAACAGTCTCTGCTGTTGGTGGCAACGTGTGCTTTGTTCTCCTGCTCCTCCTATTGATCTTCACCCCCTCCTGCTCCTCCATGAAGAAATCTCCTTTTAGCAAACAGGCCTTCAGCTTCCAGGCAGGATCCAAAGGACCAGATGAGCTCTGGGAGGTTAGACAGATTAGTTTGTCTGGGAATTGTCTGGTCAACTGTTCAGTAGAAGGACGCTACCCAGTGTGGTGTAGCCCATGGATAGGGTGATGGCTAGGACCCAGGAGGCTTGGGTTCGAAACCTTCCTGAGTCATCAAAGCTCCTTGGGGGAAGGGGAACGGGTAAAACTACTCCTTCAATACCTCACATGAGGTTGCTAGGAGTCAGTTTGGACTTGACAGCACATGACAGCCACATTAAAGATGGTAAGAACTGGTTGGATCAGGAAGATGAGCCATGGAAAGCTGCTCAAGTGGGTAAAAGACATAACATGCAGGAGGCTACAATAGAATAATTGAGTTAGAAGGGGCCTACACGATCATCTAGTCCACCCTCCCGCTCAATGCTAGCACTAGCTATGATGACCAGAAATTCTGGGAGTTATAGTCCAAGAATTGTGGTGCTGGAGGAGACTCTTGAGAGTCCCCTGGACTTCAAAGAGAACAAACCTATCCATTCTGAAGGAAATCAACCCTGAATGCTCACTGGTAGGACAGATCCTGAAGCTGAGGCTCCAATACTTTGGCCATCTCATGAGAAGAGAAGACGCCCTGGAAAAGTCCCTGATGTTGGGAAAGTGTGAAGGCAAGAGGAGAAGGGGGACCACAGAGGACGAGATGGAAGCGACCAACATGAATTTGACCCAACTCCGGGAGGCCGTGGAAGACAGGAGGGCCTGGCGTGGTCCATGGGGTCACGAAGAGTTGGACACGACTTAACGACTAAAAACAATTATCAAAGAACATCTGGAGACCCAAGGTTGAGAAGTAGCGGAGGATTTCAGGGTAAAAGGAGGAACATTCTTTCTGCAAGCAAGAAATTTTGGAAGCAACAAGTTACAGCGAATGTAGATAATTGTATCTAGCAAACATTTGTCAGGTTGTAACAAAAGTTTTGTTTAAAAATAACACAAGAATGCAGTTTCTGAAAGAGGTAATCTGTTAGTCTGTTGCATCAAAACCCAAAACATTTGTGACACATAAAAAGATTGACAAGTTTTTTTTATTTGGCAAACCTTTCCCCCCCCCCTTTTTAAGGAAAACAAAGATCATAGGTGGGTCTAGGAAGGTGATAGATTTTTTAAAAAAAAAATAGAGCAGAGGTTTGCTTCAGGTAGAGATCTTAAAGGTCATTGGTGAACAAGAAGTACATACATCTAAGCACAGATACATAGATTAATATTTATAGGGTGAGGCATGTGAATGAAACCACCCCAGAAGGCCAATTTCCAAAGCAACGGTTGTGTTAGCTTGAGTCTAAGTGGTACCTGACCAGGTAACGGTTGTGTTACCTGGTCTGAGCGTCGACCTGAAGGGCTCAGCAGTGTCTGTGAGTCTACTAGCAAAAGACTGAAGCACTTTAAAAACGAACTGCTTCATTTCAGTGTGAACTTTCATGGACCAAAATCCACTTCCTAGGAGAGAAGGGGGTAACATGCCTGATTCCTGTGTTTAAGAACGCCTGCTGCTTTTATCTGTTTTCTGCAGCCTCATCTGAAGGAGGCTCTTCACCACCATGGAATAACTCAATATACAGAATGTCTATTGGCACTTTCATGTCTGAGGAAGTTTGGCTTCTGAGCCACAAAGTCTAGCACTGAAACGAACCTGCCAATTTTTACTGTAAAGTGCAACCATATTTTGCTGTTGTTTTGTGGTGTCAACTTGGAACTGACTTCTAGAAGCCCCCCGAAAGCTTTCAAAGTTTGCCCCTCCCAGATCCCTGGTGAGTTTCTGCAGCGGAGCTGAGATTCGAACCCTGGGCCCACCTGTGACTTTTCTTCCTGTTGCATTTCCTGGTTATTTTACAAGAGTAACATTTTCCAGTTGCTTTTCACAACAGCGACAATGTTCCAAACACTCTCACTAGTCCTCTCATGATCAACAACTAACCGTTTTGCTGCCTGCCTGCAAATGTCAGAGCGTCTTTCCCTAATGTCATCTGCTTGACCCACCAGATCCTCTCAGGACAGGCTCTTCTATGTAGCCAGCCGTGAGAGAGGCCTGAAAGTCGTCAATTAGAGGCAGGGCCTCCTCGGTGGTGGCCCCAATGTTATGGAATCAACTCCCGGAGGGGCTACACCTTGCCCTCTCCCTGTACTCTTTTTGGAGGCAGTTAAAAACACTAATTAGAATCACAGAATCATAGAAAAATGAAGTTGGAAAGGACCTACAAGGCCATCAAGTCAATGCAAGAATACAATCAAAGCAGATCTGCCAGGTGAAGCCTTTTCACGCTGGCCCCCCTCGGCTAAATGCCTTGCCTCCAGTCTTGCCGATCTTCGGAAATGGGTTGCGCCATTAAGTTTTTAGACCATGCTTTTGCTACTTGTATTTACCTCTGTGTAGTTTGTTTTAATGGTCTGTAAAACCACCTCGAACAATGCTTTGGCACCAATGGGGCAGTATATAAATCAAATAAAATCAAAACAATCCATCCATCCATCAACAGTGGCCATCCAGAGACAGCCACCGTACAGGATACCCAAAGCCAACCATAACAAGGGTTTTGACATGGCAAAGGAGATGTTTTGTTTATGGTCCATCTGTCCCAGGCTCAGTGTGTTGTTTCCTAACCCTCTTCTTGGTGCAACCCACTGACAGCTTCCTTTTCCGAGAATAAACAGGAAGTCCCTTCTGATTCCCCCCCCCCACTTCTTTTTTAATTTTTCTAGACAGGAGATGGGTCATATACATTTTCCATTGTTGCTTTGTAAACAGAGCTCACTATTTATTCTCTGTGCATGATCTGATCCCTTATTGGAGCCTGACAAGTCACCCAAAAAATGTGAGGAGGCATTTCGACACCCTGGAGAGCAGCAGTCACATTGATGGCGAGGCCCACCTTGGCGAAAAGGTGGTGGTGGGAGCAGCTGGAAAACTCTTCCTGTGTCTATGCTTTATCTATGGCTACCTGCTGACTTTACATTCTCAGCCACAGCCCATATGCGTGCTGTGTTGCTTCTGCCTTCTCTCTGCCCACATATTCATGCATACTTTTGCTAGCCTTAGGATTTCCCATAGCCTGCTGATACCTCCTTGTTGTTTCACTGGAAATCTTCTTCATATAACTTTCTATTTCAGACCATAACCTCAACAATCAATCAGCCAGTGTGGCTGTTGTGTCCAGAAGTTCAACGTCTCATAGGCAAGCAGAAGCTGGTAATGATCTCATAACAACCTAATGTACGCTTCCTTCAGTCTTAAGAGTCTATGGTCACGTGCTCTGTATGGAGGACTTGGAACAGCGTCTAGTGTGGCTGAGAAGGCCAATTTAAGAGTGACCATCCTTTCCACACTGAGGACAAATACAATCTGTCCCCTGTCCAGCTCTCTGATTTTGCTGGTTTCAGGATGGCCTCTTTGCCTCGGCCTGCTGGACAAGGGTCTCTTCAAATTGGGGGAGGCCATGATGCACCACCTGCCTCCAGGCTGAATGCTCAGAGGTCAACGTTTCCCATCTGTAGAGGTCCATCCCTAAGACCTTCAGATCCCGCTTGCAGATCTCCTTGTATCGCAGCTGTGGTCTCCCTCTGCGACGCTTTCCCTGCACTAATTCTCCATACAGGAGATCTTTTGGAATCCGACCGTCAGCCATTCTCGTGACATCCCTGAGCCAGTGTAGACGTCATAACAACCATTTGTCATTATAAAGACATAACAGGGTCGCTTTTTTTGCACTGGGACTTGATTTTTCCTGTTTTGACTGGGACGGCCATACTTGCCGAGAGAAAGAGAGAGAGAGAGAGAGAGAGAGAGAGAGAGAGAGATTGGCAGCTGGTTTAGAAAAACCTAGCTTTTCCAAACTGTTTTGACTACAGTCTTGGTAGTCTTCATCAATCAAGTGATGGGGTGATTAGGGAAATGGAGCTGGTTCAGAACTTAACAGGGCATCATCATTGACAACAACAAAACCATTAAAATTGCCCCATTTCCAGGGCGTGTCTCTAAAGGAAACATGATACTGTCAGAAACATGATACTCTGCAATTTAGCCATTTCAAAGGGGAAATCCAGGGTCCTTTATACCTACTCCCTGGAAAACATGCTGTTAGATGTTCTTAAGAACTCTTTTCTTTATTTGTTCACTTATATCCCTCACCCTAAGAACTATTATTATGCAGCCATAGTTCAGCCAAGCAGATCAATAAAGAACATGTATCAAAAAGATTTATTTTCATTGCTGGGTATAAATAGAAACAAGGGTTTCCAGCTGGACCGGAAATGTTCATTGTTTCCACAAGCTTAGAACCAGAGCTTAGAAAAACTGCTACAAATCCCAGAATCCTCCAATCACAGAAGTTCAACTTATATATCTGTATCTAGATACCTATGTATGGGACATTTGAGGATGAAAATGGATGTAATAGGCCTGTGCGATTCTTTATCTGTCCACCCTTATCCCATTCCTGCCAGATGCCTTAGAAAAAGCATCCCTCCTTTCAACCCCATAGCTCTGTTCTGTGAAACAAACTGTGGTTATTTTCTTGAGTCAATCCATCTTGTTATCTGCCCTTCCTCTTTTCCTGCTGACTTCCCCTTTACCCAGTGCTTTCTCTTGTCCTGTGAGCCGTGTCATCTTGTGATTCATTTGTGCATGGGTCCTGTTTAAAAGGACTGGTCATCTTTTAGAGGAGACCTGTACTGCGGGACTCCTTTGCCAGGCGAAAGGGAAGCGCACCCCCTCCCCTCCCCCAGTTTGGCAAACATAGGTATATATGTCTGTCTTTTCCGAAGAGGCAGGAATCTGCCAGCCTGCTCAGCTGGTGAACGTCCTCAAATCAACCTGACTAGTGGAGTCAAAAGAAGAAGAAGAGTTGATGTATTTCAATCACTCCGCCCCTACCCCTATTCTATAGCTAACAAAATGCCTACGGTAGATGCTAAGCTCTCTGTTCTTTGCGTGGCTCATGACAAGCACTGTTGCTCTTGTTATGTGCTTTTGGCAACCAGGCTGAAATCCTGTTGGTCAACATGGAATCATGGAGCCAGAAGGGGTCTATAAGCCCATCAAGTCCAACCCCCTGCTCAAGGCAGGAATCCAAATCAAGATATACCAGACAGATAGTTGTCTAATTTTCTCTTGAATGCCTCCAGTGTTGGGAGCGCTCACCACCTCCTGAGGTCATGGGGTTCCATTGTCGTACTGCTCTCTAACAGTTAGGAGGTTATTCCTGATATTCAACCGAAATCTGGCTTCCTGTATTTTGAACCCATTGTTGTGATTCCTGCACTTTGGGATGAACAAGAACAGATCCTGCCTCTCCGCTGCATGATAGCCTTTCAATTATTTGAAAAATGCTATCTCCCCTCAGTCCTCTTTTCTCAAGGCTAAACATGCCCAGTTCTTTCAGTCCTTCCTCGCAGGGCTTGATTTCCTGCCCCCTGATCATCCTTGTTGCCCTCGTCTGAACTTGCTCCAGTCTGTCGGCATCCTTTTCAAAGTGTGGTGTCGTAAGCTGGTCACAGTATTCAAGACGAGGCCTGACCAGTGCCGAACAGAAGGGGACGATCACCTTACAGGATTTGGAGACCATACTTCTGCTAACACAGCCTAAAATAGCATTTGCCTTTTTTGCAGCCACGTTACACTGTTAGCTCATATTCAGCTTGTGATCTATAAATCATTCCAAGATCCTTCTCGCTCTCATTGACCCCATCTTGATCCCATTTGGTTTCTTTTTCCTAGATGCAGAACTCTGCACTTACCCCTGCTAAATTTCATTGTTATTTTCAGCCCAGTGTGTAAACCTATCAATATAATTTTGAATCGCGTTCCTTTCTTCCAAGGGAAAGGGTTGTTTCACCCAATGTTCTGTCATCCACAAATCTGATAAGCATTCCCTGCACTCCCTCATCCAAGTAATTAACAAAAACGTTGAAATGCACCAGGCCCAGGGCTGAGCTGTGTGGTACCCCACTTGTTATCTCCTCCCAGTTTGAGAAGGAGCCATTAATCATCACCCTCTGAGTATGGTTTTTGTACCTGTTTAGTCACCTGACAGTTGTTCTATCCAGCCCACACCTAGTTAGCTTGCTAATCAAGTAACTAAGGTATGTGTCATCATGGCCGGATGAGACTTCTCAATAAGTGGGTGCAGCTGGTGTGCAAGCTTTAATTGTGCAATGGCACTCTGACCACCACTGAGCTGTGGTTAGAGCATTGGACCAGGATTCATAGGTTGAGACACGAGTTCAAATCCACAGTCAGTCAGGAAACCTGGAGGCAAGGACCGGCTTAAGTCCTACTGTCAGCCTGGACTGAGACATAGGTCAGGAGGAGAAAGGGGTGTGTGTGAAGGACAGCCAGTTATGTTTTCTTGATTTCACTGGAAGAAAGTGGGGAATAGAAAGGTAATGACCGGATATGTGTATCACTTTTTTGACTTCCAAATGCGGGCAAACAGCCCTGCTGCATTTTGAGGCCATCCGGCTCAGCTTTAGTCTCCGTTCCAGCCTTGGCAGCCCCAGGATAAAAATGGACACAGTGTGTATTCTGCTTTGTGTGATTTGGAAGAAATGCAGGGCCCATATGCAAATAAGCAAACAAATCGATAAACAGCCGTAGCAGCTGAGGCTTGAGCTAAATCTCCAACAGCAAAAGGACTGTTCAGTGAAGGGTGCTCATTATAATAAACATTTCGATGGTGACACTACCGTTCGTTTTGAGTTTTAAAAGGTTCACGGTCCCGATCTTTCCTGCAGTTGCATCAGGATTCTGTTTCTCCTTGCATGAAATTATTTTGCAATCCATTGAAAAGGCTGGGAAGAAAAGGAAAGTGGAAGTGATGATGAAGGGAAAGTGACCAGCCTGGAAAGGACAGGAGAGATCAGAAGAGTTGGCTTGGGAACAGAGCAGGCAAAGCCAACGTGAACCTAAGAAAATGGGGTTTTCCCACTGACTCAGTGAGAAGAAGAACAGGCAACCTCACACATCTGTCCATCTTCTCTCCGTCCCTCAATGTGTACTATGGAAGATTTGATGGTAATTTCCCAGAATGTTCAGGTTGCTGCCTGTTACTGAACGAAAATAATCTGATATATGTATTATTATTGTACTGTAGTTCTTGTGAAACAAAGAAATAAGCCTGTAATGATTTATCCTGTTCAACAGAAGAGTCTGTTGAGTGGAGAGAGAACTTGGGTCTGTCTTGTGGTTACTGGGTTGGGTTAGGTCGGACATGGGCGATGCGGGTTCTAATCCCCGCTTGGCCATGAGATTCACAGAGTGACCTTGCCGAACTAGGAGTTATATGTGCCACTTGGAACTCACTGGAGAAAAGGTAGGATGTGAACGCCAGAAGCAAATTGAATGGAAAAGGATTTGGCTCCTGGCTAAAGACTGATCCCGTCTCAGCAGACAGTTCTCTCTTTCATGCTAATTCCCATCCAGCCTTTTGTTCAAAAGTACCATCAGATTCTGACTCATCCTCTCCTGACTTCACCATTAAGACAAAAGACTTCCCCCCACTACCATGATAAAAATCAGCTTGGAGAAGGGGGGGAAATGCTTTTAATAAAATCGCAACCCCCAGAACCTCAAAATTACAATGGCCTGGGGGTCTTTAAAAGAAATGAGTAACTTTGGAGAAAATCATTGGCAATGAGATTGCTGAAAGACAAGAGGTAACATTGGCCCAATTATGTTGCTGAGCTCCGCAAACTGCACTAGAGTAGGCCCAATGAATCAAGGAGGATTTAGAGAGCCAAGTCATCTGCAAGTTGTGTTGATTTAAATAGGCCTACTCTAACTGTGACCGTTTACCATACTAAGTCCCTGTTCGAGTTGACTCATTTGAATCAATGGAAGTTACAGAGGACTTGACTCAACAAATCTACACTGATTCAATGCACCTACTCAGGGGCAACGTACTTTGCTAAGGAACAGGATGTTGGCCGTTATTTATGAGTTTATTAATGAATCCACAGCTTTCCTGGATCTTGAACCTCCATGCTGTCCATTTCTTCCATGTCCGATTCTCCATATTCACGACACACCTGGTATCTTCTGGCTGTCTCCTCACCATGACGGCGGATTCATCCACAACATGAGTCTGCAAAATATGTCCAAAGTTGCTCTTGTTTCAACTTCTATACCACCCCATAGTGCTAAAGAACTCGCTGAGTGGTTTGCAACCTAACTACGCAGACAACAGAAATGTCCAGGGTCCAAATGTCCCTTTTATAGGCTTCCAACAGGCGTACCTTGAAAGGTTGAACAACGTCTGAAGTTGGTTGTTGGTGATGTGAGCGGTGGCGCTAATTGATGACTCACAGATATCGGCCAATCAGATTGATTGAGGGACTTTTAAAATGTACCTGCGAGAGGGGCTGGGCTCTTTCCCTCTCAAGACCCCCTTTTCTCAGGTGAAAGGGAGAGCTGATCTCTGGGCAACGGGAGGGGAGAAACGACCAGATGCTACTGGCATCCGGGGTTATATGGCTCCCTTTGGCTGTGCTGACGATCCAGAAATGCCTCCCCGTGTTTCCTTGGACCTCTTTTTGCATTTTGAAACTTTGTGCCCAGAGACCCATCTCTGTGATTTCTCTATCCTGCAGCAGCTTTTGTCTGAATGTGTTCCACTTCTGTTGTTTTGTTTAAAAGGCAATGAAATTTAGCTCCTTCATGTTGCTTCTGATTTAGAGAAACCCCAAGAATTATTTTATTTATTAGATTTCTGTCCCACCAATCTAGACCAAGGGTCTACTCTTTTATTAATGAGTTGCAAAAGGTGGTCCTGTCACTAATGGCTTATCCTTAGGTCCTGCAAACAAAGGCCACTGGTTTCCTTTACTGAGCCAGTTCATCTCATGTTGGGCTTCCTCCATTCCTGCTTTATAGTTTTTCCTAGCGATATGGTCTTTTGCAAGGCGTCTTGTCTTCTTCTGCTACTTTTGAAGTGCGATTCTCTCTGTTATGTCTTGCTGCTCATGAGACCTCACTATGGTCTATTCTAGGTGGGGTTGACGCTGATTTAGGTCTCTGGTCGAAGAGCCAGAGGTTGGGAGTTCGGTTCCCCATGGGGCCTCCTTGACAGGATGATCCAGAGGGTCCCTTTCAGCTCAGCCGTTCTAAGAGTCTACCTATTGTGTGCATGCAAGATACACGTGTCATTCATGCCGGATAGCTCCATGGCTTAGGCACCTGGCTGCGAAGCCAGAGATTGAGGGTTCGAATCCCCATTGGGCCTCGATGCTCCCCAGGCTGCCTTCCAGCTCTCCAGTTCTAAGATCATCATCATCACCACCACCATCATCATTTATGCATTCTTCAGCTTAAGCCTTTCCAAAAGAACCCCCCCCCCGCCCACTCTTTGAAGTCATGGCTGTTTCCCCGCGTCAGCTCTTCTTCGGCTTCCATCCCGTGAGAATCCTTGCCACCCTCGTGTAGAGAAGGCACGCGGGTCGCGGCTCCTCCTGGCCGGGGCGCGGGGCGGTCCTTCCCTCCTCTCCCCTCCCGGGCATCCTGAACGCATTCATCCCCGCGGGGTCTGCCGTCCCCGTTTGCCCTCCCTCTCCCGAAGCTGCCTCTCGGGTGTGTGGGTGTGTGGATGCTGGGAGTTGTAGTCCCCGGCAAGGGGGGGAGGCGGCGGCCAGCCACGACCCTTTCCAAGCCGGGGCCTCCCCGCCCGTCCTCCCCGCTCCTCCTTTCCCCGCCCCGAGGGCCGGAGCGCGGGAGCCTGATGTAACATCCGAGGCGCGCCGCCATAGGGCCGGCCCGCCGCCAAGGCCGAGGAAACGAAACTCCGGCCGGCTTTAAATCCCGCGCCCGCCCGGCTTCTCCCGCTTTCTCCCGGCGCTTCTCCCGCGCCCCGCCAGCCATCCAGCCGCTCGCCCGGAGGAGGAGGAGGAGGAGGAGGAGGAAGAAGCCCGCAGGGAGCCCGTGCGCGCGCGGGGCGGCCACCAGGTAAGCGGAGGGACACCTTTCCCCCCCCCCCCACCTACCTACCTACACACAACACACACACACACACACCCCTTTGTTTTGATCTTGTCCGACCGGCGCGATCCGAGGAGTTGTGTTCTTGACTCGGGGAGGCGAGCGTCCGCCTCCCCCACCCCCGGCCCCGGCCGGCTTGCCTCCCCTCGCGCGTGGGAATCCGTCCGGACACGTGGAGCGACCCTCGGCGCCGCCGGGCGATGGCGGCGATCTCGCGTTTTGGGGACGGGGGGGGGAAGCATCCTCACAAAGTTTGGGGCCGCCTTTCCCAAAGTTGTGTGTGTGTGTGTATGGGGTGGGGGACAGAGGCGGGATGGACGACCCGGGCGAAGGCCGGCCGGGCTGGGCTCGCCAGGGCGCGCCCGGAGGTCCCTCTCGGGGGAAGAGGCGCGCGGCCGCCGGCTCCCCCCCCCCCCGCTTTCTGGTGGGAAAGGATGCCTTTTTGGAGGCGAAAAACCGCTTGGGGGGGGGGAAGAAGCAAGAGGCGGGAAAACGGGGAGGGGGGAAGAGAGAGGCTCTTGGAAGGAGGTCCCCCCCCAAAAAAAACCCCACCGTGGGAGAGGATGGGTTGGTTTGGGGACGCGCGCCCAGGGAGGCTCTCGGGAAAGCACCGTTTGGAGCGGGGGGGGGGGCGAGAAGAGACCCTTGGCCAGGAAGGAGGCGTTGGAGAGCGGCCGCCCCCCAAAGGTTGAGGAAACCTCCCCCCCTCCTTACCAAGATCATCATCCTTGGTTTGGTTGAGTTGCTGTTGGTGTGATCCCCAAGCAGAGGCTGAGAAAGTTGATGCGGTGGGATTACAACTCCCAAGTTCCCCAGCAGCTGCTGCGGTGTGTGTGTGTGTGTGTGTGTTTTGGGGCGTTGTCGTCCCTCCCCCAGTTCATTTTTCCACCCCAGAAATAAGTAAATAAATGTATTTATTTATTGACTGCGCTCCCAATGAGTGTTGAAGCCCTCCTATCCTGGGTGGTTTGTGATAAATGCAGCACAAAGCCGAGCCTGACAATATAAACACTCGAAACAGTAGCAAAAGGGGGATCATTGTAACAATAGTCCCACCTTCCACTTGCTCTCTCTTGAGTTGCCCATGGATAGTGGCCTCTGATCCTACTGTATTGGCTTGAGAGACCAACTTGGCTTGTTTTTATTTTTATTTTTTATTTTGCTTACCAAAGGCTTATCATCCTTCTTCTGGAACTTTGCTGAATTTCCCAGTTTGCTCCCCTGGGTGGCCAGTTGGCCCATTTATTGAAAGTCGCCCAACATTTTGAATGAGGAAGAATTGATTCGTGAACTTGTGGAGCCAGGCTGGCCCACGGGCACAGCAGAGAACTGGGTGGCATCTGGAAGATTTAACACATGAACGGGTGCAAAAGTTTTTGCACCCTTCTTTGTATGGCTTGGCTTTATTTTGTGAAAGCCCTTCCTGTCCCCCCTCTTGTTTTTCTAATCCTAGGTAGCCGTGCGACAGTGAAAGAGGAAAATAAAATAAAAGCCAGGCTTGGACAGTAGCTTAATTACGATGTGCACAAACGTGCAAGCGTTTTAAGTTGGCTGCTATTGCCAGCCTGCAAATTTGATTCCTTTATTTATTGCCTTTTATTTCATTGTCTGGAGGAGTGTAGGATGGCGTAAACGGGTTGTATTTCTGGCGTTTCCTTCCGATCTCACAAGAACCCAGCAAGATGGGTTTTGGATCGGCACCTGCCCCACGTTCTTTCCAGAAAGCTTTGTGGCTTGTGTGGGTTCGGCTTAAGCTCTTTTTTCGGTTCAAAGAAATCAGTAGATTTTTGTTGCATCAAAACAGGTGAAAGATTTCTTGGTGCATTTAACCGTAAACAAGTGTCCCTGGCATGATTACTGCCAACGGGTCTGGAAGGGGTCTCCTCCCTTCTACCCTGTTTCCCCGAAAATAAGACCTAACCTGAAAATAAGCCCTAGTAGGATTTTTCAGGATGCTCGTAGTATAAGCCCTACCCCCCCCAAATACCCCCCAAATTAAGTGAAACCCCATCCTCCACCATTGTGCAGCAACCAGAAGATGACAGGACTGTGTTTGAATAAATGTAGATTGTTGTACATGAAAAAAATAATAAAACTTGCCCCCAAAATAAGCCCTAATGCTTTTTTTGGACCAAAATTAATATAAGACCCTGCCTTATTTTTGGGAAAACACCGTAAGAGGAACAGGTTGCCGTAACTATTGTTCCATGGTCCTGGCAAATCAGCAGGGACCCAGTCTTTTACGGTCTGCCCGGTCGAACCTTCCAGCAAGGGCATGTTCTCCATTCCACAGGGTTCGTCCCTCGGGGTCTCGATCCTCCCAGGGTCGTCCCTGTAGTTCTTCCTCGGCTCTCTTCTTCTCCATTCTAACCCTTCTCTACTCTTTCCTTCTCTTCTCTCAACCTTCTCCTCCGCTCTCTCGCCTTGGCTTCTCCCCAATAAGAGAGTCTTGTCGGTTACTATAAAACCATGTGCTGTTTTTACGGCTGAAATGGTTAAGCGTCTGATTTCATTGCTCACCGTTCTTTCAAGTGTTTGCTCCCGCAGAAATCCTTTTTTGGTGAAAAATCCCCTGAATGTGTAGGGAAACTGGCTACCAAATAATAATTACAGCTGATCAATATTGGTGGGTCGCCTTTTCCGTCAGTTCCTTTCATTGAAATGGGCCTACTCTGAATGCAACTTGGTTTAGCATCGTAAGTCACAGTTGAGAGTCATTTCAGATTGAAAGCAATGGAACTTACAGAAGAATTGACTCCACCGTTGTTTTAATGGGCCTGCTCTAGTGCAATTTACTGTGCTAAGCCACAGGATTTGGGTTGGTGGTTCATACCTAAGCCCTGTTCATACACTATTTATTTTTAAAAACATTTTGCTCTGCCTTAAAAAGGGCCCAAGGTGGCATACCTTATGAAAAGGCAATATTTGAAAGCTTTTTAAAAAAAAATCATTCAGAGGTCCTTCTGGAATAACCAGTTCAGAGGGGTGGGAGGTAAGGTATTGCAGATTTCCATAATTATGTCATAATTATGTTATTAACCACCCTCTAGCACCATGGGGTAGCATATATTGAAACAATAAATAAATAGAATCAGAAAGTATTCGTTTCGTTTCGTTTAGTCGTTTAGTCGTGTCCGACTCTTCGTGACCCCATGGACCAGAGCACGCCAGGCCCTCCTATCTTCTACTGTCTCCCGGAGTTGTGTCAAATTCATGTTGGTTGCTTCACAGACACTGTCCAGCCATCTCATCCTCGGTCGTCCCCTTCTCCTCTTGCCATCACACTTTCCCAACATCAGGGCCTTTTCCAGGGAGTCTTTTCTTCTCATTAGATGGCCAAAGTACTGGAGCCTCAGCTTCAGGATCTGTCCTTCCAGTGAGCACTCAGGGTTGATTTCCTTTAGAATTGATAGGTTTGTTCTCCTTGCAGTCCAGGGGATTCTCAAGAGTCTCCTCCAGCACCACAATTCAAAGGCATCAATTCGTCTGCGGTCTGCTTTCTTTATGGTCCAGCTCTCACTTCCATACATCACGACAGGAAAAACCATAGCTTTGACTATTCGGACTTTTGTTGGCAAGGTGATGTCTCTGCTTTTTAACATGCTGTCAAGATTTGTCATCGCTTTCCTCCCAAGAAGCAGGCGTCTTTTAATTTCGTGGCTGCTGTCTCCATCTGCAGTGATCATGGAGCCCAGGAAAATAAAATCTGTCACTGCCTCCATATCTTCCCCTTCTATTTCCCAGGAGGTGATGGGACCAGTGGCCATGATCTTAGTTTTTTTGATGTTGAGTTTCAGACCGTTTTTTGCACTCTCCTCTTTCACCCTCATTACAAGGTTCTTTAATTCCTCCTCACTTTCTGCCATCAGAGTGGTGTCATCTGCATATCGGAGGTTGTTGATATTTCTTCCGGCAATCTTAATTCCGGCTTGGGATTCCTCCAGTCCAGCCTTCCGCATGATGTATTCTGCATATAAGTTAAATAAGCTGGGGGACAATATACAGCCTTGTCGTACTCCTTTCCCAATTTTGAACCAATCAGTTGTTCCATATCCAGTTCTAACTGTTGCTTCCTGTCCCACATATAGGTTTCTCAGTAGATAGATAAGGTGGTCAGGTACGCCCATTTCTTTAAGAACTTGCCATAGTTTGTTGTGGTCCACACAGTCAAAGGCTTTTGCATAGTCAATGAAGCAGAAGTAGATGTTTTTCTGGAACTCTCTGGCTTTCTCCATAATCCAGCGCAAGTTAGCAATTTGGTCTCGAGTGCCTCTGCCTCTTCGGAATCCAGCTTGTACTTCTGGGAGTTCTCGGTCCACATACTGCTGAAGCCTACCTTGGAGGATTTTGAGCATAACCTTGCTAGCATGTGAAATGAGTGCAATTGTACGGTAGTTGTAGCACTCTTTGGCACTGCCTTTCTTTGGGATTGGGATGTAGACTGATCTTTTCCAATCCTCTGGCCACTGTTGGGTTTTCCAAACTTGCTGGCATATTGAATGTAGCACCTTAACAGCATCATCTTTCAAGATTTTAAATAGTTCAACTGGAATGCCATCACCTCCACTGGCCTTGTTGTTAGCCAGGCTTTCTAAGGCCCACTTGACTTCACTCTCCAGGATGTCTGGCTCAAGGTCAGCAACTACATTGTCTGGGTTGTCTGGGATATCCACATCTTTCTGATATAATTCCTCTGTGTATTCTTGCCACCTCTTCTTGATGTCTTCTGCTTCTGTTAGGTCCCTCCCATTTTTGTCCTTTACCATGTCCATCTTTGCGCGAAATGTTCCTCTAATATCTCCAATTTTCCTGAACAGATCTCTGGTTTTTCCTTTTCTGTTATTTTCCTCTATTTCTTTGCATTGTTCATTTAAGAAGGCCCTCTTGTCTCTCCTTGCTATTCTTTGGAAGTCTGCATTCAATTTTCTGTAACTTTCCCTATCTCCCTTGCATTTTGCTTCCCTTCTTCTCTCTGCTATTTCTAAGGCCTCGTTGGACAGCCATTTTGCTTTCTTGCATTTCCTTTTCTTTGGGATGGTTTTTGTTGCTGCCTCCTGGACAATGTTACGAGCCTCTATCCAAAGTTCTTCAGGCACTCTGTCCACCAAATCTAGTTCCTTAAATCTGTTCTTTACTTCCACTGTGTACTCATAGGGGATTTGGTTTAGATTATACCTGAGTGGCCCAGTGGTTTTTCCTACTCTCTTCAGTCTAAGCTTGAATTTTGCTATGAGAAGCTGATGATCAGAGCCGCAGTCAGCTCCAGGTCTTGTTTTTGCTGACTGTATAGAGCTTCTCCATCTTTGGCTGCAGAGAATATAATCAATCTGATTTCGATATTGCCCATCTGGTGATTTCCATGTATAGAGTCGCCTCTTGTGTTGTTGGAAAAGAGTGTTTGTGATGACCAGCTTATTCTCTTGACAAAACTCTATTAGCCTTTGTCCTGCTTCGTTCTGAACTCCAAGGCCAAACTTCCCTGTTATACCCTTTATCTCTTGGCTCCCTACTTTAGCATTCCAGTCCCCTAGAATGAGAAGAACATCTTTCTTTGGTGTCAGTTCTAGAAGGTGTTGTAAATCTTCATAAAACTGTTCAATTTCAGTCTCCTCAGCAGTGGTGGTTGGTGCATAAACTTGGATTATTGTGATGTTGAATGGTCTGCCTTGGATTCGTATTGACATCATTCTATCATTTTTGAGATTGTATCCCATTACAGCTTTTCCCACTCTTTTGTTGACTATGAGAGCTACTCCATTCCTTCTACGGGATTCTTGCCCACAGTAGTAGATATAATAATCATCTGAGCTGAATTTGCCCATTCCTGTCCATTTTAGTTCACTGATGCCCAGGATGTCAATGTTTATTCTTGCCATCTCCTGTTTGACCACCTCCAGCTTCCCAAGGTTCATAGATCTTACATTCCAGGTTCCTATGCAATATTTTTCTTTGCAGCATCGGACTTTCCTTTCACTTCCAGGCACGTCCACAGCTGAGCGTCCTTTCGGCTTTGGCCCAACCACTTCATTAGCTCTGGAGCTACTTGTACTTGTCCTCCACTCTTCCTCAGTAACATGTTGGACGCCTTCCGACCTGAGGGTCCCATCTTCCAGCGTCATATCTTTTAGCCTTTTGTTTCTAAAAACAATCAGAGGACCCCAGGAAGTTGATATCATTAAAAGACAGTATTTGCAGCTAGCAACAGTGAATATATAAAGAGAAATATATAAAGATTTGGTTTCAGATGTCTGCATTCTACATGTTGCTATTGGAGCAGTGCCAGAAGAGTCGCCCTGTTTAGTCCCACAAGTGCCCTCCCCATGAATATTGGGTTGACCAGATCGGAGGTCTCCTTTTGCCCCTTGGTGGTGTGGAACTCTGTTGGAAGAGGGTCAGTTTTGGCGAGATACCTGCGTACCTTACAATTGCCTACATAGTGGGTCTGCTTGTATGAGCCACGGTGTGTGCGGGCTGCAGATTTCCAGGGGATTTCTTGCTGCTCTTGTGCGCAAAGAAAATTCTGAGATTGCAATGCCATCCATAGTGCCTTGCCTTCAAGTTTGGGGGATGTATGATAATTTGGATCGGCAGGAAGCACAGCAGGGAATCGAACTCCCAACTGTGGCTCTGCAGCCAGAGAGCTAAGCCACCGAGCGACCCAGCAGTTCAGTAGCCTCCCCTTGTGCCTTCTTTTTGCCCGGAGCTGGAGGCAAAATGCAGTTTCCTTAAGATGCAGAAAGGAGTGTAGAATGAAAACTTCCGAGCGGCTTTGCTCATGCTCATTGTGCAAATGCCACGTATTCTCAGTTCTGCTGCGTGGAAATGTGGGTTTATCTCAGGATGCTAAAAATTTCCTCCGTGCAAAGGTGGCTTTCAGAGATGTACTGAAATCAAGGAACGGAAGAAGTCTGTAAATGAATTTAACGACCACCAAGCTCCAGGAACCAGCCCTGGCCCGGCAGAAATTCTGTTTGCATGATCACCCGAGCTCATGGAAATCATGTCTTCCATGCTGCTTTACAGTCTAGGATGAGGTACGCTAGAAAAACAGAGATGTGCAGGTTTTGGAACTATTCATTCCAAGAACTCCAGTGACTACGCTCCCCCTGGGGAAACCTGGGAGTGTTAGTCCAGAACCAATCGTGCACACCTCTTAATGGGCACCCTCCACCCCGCTGGTTGCTCTTCCTTTTTATTGTGGCTCTTGAAGCATTCTCTTGGGGGGACGGCTGGCCCGGAGTGCCATCCTCTTTGGTTGTGATGAGAATTTTCACTTGTCATAATTTTCAGCAGGTTTGTCTCAAGGCTCAACGTGTGGTGGGTACGTGGGAACAATACTTACCCTGTATAATTTAAAAATTGTAAACCGCCCAGAGAGTGCTTTAAGCACTGTGGGGCGGTGTATGCCGTATTTTTCCGTGTATAAGGCTATACTTTTGTCTAAAATATTTAGACTAAAAATTGAGGGTCGTCTTATACATGGAAGGAAGCTGAGGAGAGAACAAAAACAAGTGGAGGGGAAAGCAGGGATCAAAGCGCTCCTGCAGCGCTTTGATCCCTTTCCCCCTACACTTGCTAAGCCCCACTTATTTTTCTTAATTTTGGATTAGAAAAGTGGGGGGCATCTTATACATGGGGGCATCTTATACGCTTGCATTTTACCTCTCCACATTCTTAAAATGTATGCACTTCTTCAGCTGCATTCTTATTTCACAGAAAGGCACAGTGAACCTCAAAAGCATGCACATTTCTGAGGCGAAGGCACATTTTCTTTCTCAATTCATTACTGGGAGGCGTGATCCAGATAATAAAACAAAAACAAGTGGAGGGGAAAGCAGGGATCAAAGTGATCCTGCAGTGCTCTGATCCTTTCCCCCTTACACTTGCTAAGCCCCACTTAGATTTCTTAATTTTGGATTAGAAAAGTGGGGGGCGTCTTATACATGAGGATGTCTTATAGACGGAAAAATACAGTAAGCAGCACTTCTTTTAATGTGATGTCTTGGGGTTTTATATTTGCCATCCCTCCGTTAAAAGAAAATCTGTAGGAAGCCGCCACGAGAAGACACCTTTTTAAAATTCTGGGCTTGCCCACCTCCTTAACAGCCCCCCCGGGGCCACTTCGCACAACTTCTCTTTTCTGTCCGTTTATCTCACAAAGTTTGCTGAACTCTTGAACAAGGTGGTCTGGAGATTATTTTGGTCTGGATGTGCTTTTAAGAGCGAAAGCTTCTTCCAGACAAGGTATGTTGTCTCCCTGGCAAAGCACCTGAGCAGAGAGTATCGGAGAAATGAAACTTAAAGGCAAGGGAGTGGAGTGAAGACACTATGTCTGCCCGGTGCTAATGCAAGCACAATTTGTGCTATGATGACCTAGGAAGGAGAGAGGGCCATGTTTGCTGGGGGGATTCTGGAAGGTGTCATTTTTAAAAGGGACTTTCTGAAAGTTTGATTGGAGCCCATCTATCTCTGCTTTCTTTCCTGCCTGTCCTACTTTTAGAGCAGAGACAGGTAGAATTAAGACTTGTAAGAATTTGAGTTAATTTTCTTGTTTAAAGTTGATTTTTGAGGTTTCCCAGAGAACCAGAAATGCAATGAGCTGATGGACTTTTTTGCCTGGGAAATCCACTCTTGCTTACTCCCAAGCTTTCTTTGTTCCAGCAATATAATTTAGATTGTATAATTAGATGTGTGAGTCATGCCGCTGAAGAGCTTTTTTCAAACCCAATACAGTGGTGCCCTGCTTAACGATTACCCCGCTCCACGATGAAATCGCTTCACGACAATGTTTTTGCGATCGCTATTGCGATCACAAAATGATGTTTCAAAGGGCTTTTTTCACTTGACGATGATCGGTTCCCTGCTTTGGGAACCGATTTTTCGCTTAACGACGATCAAAACAGCTGACCGTCGGGTTTCAAAATGGCAACCCACTGTTCAGAATGGCTCCCCGCTGTGTTAAGGATGGATTCCTGGCATTACAGGCATCGGAAAATAGCCGCCCTATGGAGGATCTTCACTGGACGCTGAGGTATTTCGCCCATTGGAACACATTGAGCGGTTTTCAGTGCATTTCAGTGGGCTTTTTACTTTCGCTTGACGACAATTTCGCTTAACAGCAATTTTGCTGGAACAGATTATCGTCGTCAGGCGAGGCACCACTGTACAAAGGGACAGGGTGGGAAGTTTAAATCTTCATCTATCTGCTGCAGTTCACTCAGGGATCTACTAGATCCAAGATCTGTTTTCTGGCTTACCTTGCTGTATAATGTGCTTCTGTTAGGGACATGTTTGGCCGTTCCTTTCTTGTTTTGTGTTATCGGCTGGCTAAAACCAGCCTTTTAAGAAACATTGGTAGTGTTGACTACAAATGTAGTTTTAAACCATATTTATTTATTTCCCTGATTTTAAAAATATATATATTTTACATTTTGAGAATGTGCTTAATTTTTCTATTATTGCAAATCATACTGGGCACTCCATGGAGATACCTCTAGAGACGTTGTGTAGAAACAGTAAACAACGAGTTTTCTGTAATTAAGCGTTCAAGTCTGTACACGTCTGCTCCGAAGCTTAAGGGGAGATACTTCTGGATTAACGACATATTGATTTTTAATTTAAGAAGAGGTGGAATTTTTTTAAAAAATTTCTGGTCCCACCTGCAAAATTTGAAACCTAGTTCAAGGTGACAGAGTTTCATTTTTTGAAAGTCTGTTTCTGAAGCGGACTGTTTGCTCGATGAAGTGGGATGATGAGTTTTGAAATAACACAGTCCCCTCTTTATTGGCTGGGCTTCAGTTTACCTTGGCCTCAGACTTTAAAGTACAGGGTTAGGTTGTTCCGGGTCTATTAACACTCGTCAGATTTAAGCAGCTTATTTGTCCAGAATGGCTGCGTACACTGGCTCCAGTTCTTTTTGGACTGTGTGTGGCCCATAATCCATCTTAATTTGACTGTGCTAATTAGGGTTTTTGGAATGGGGCCCAAAACACCTGAACGGTTGCTTCACTCCACAGTGGATGTGACTGAAATCGAATTGATTTAAATCATGATTTACAACTTTTGGGGGGAAATGGATTTTTAAAAAACAGTTTAAATTTTTTAAAAAATTAATTTTTTATTAAAATATTTTTTTATTTTTTTAAAAAAAATTAAATTTATTTGTACTTAAAAAAAACAATTGATTTTTGTCCACTCTGCTTCTCTGATCTGAATGGAGTTAAATAGTGATATTGGACAGTGGCATGGGCGATCCAGATTTTTGGTCTGTTCAGGCTGTCTTGATAGGGCAAGACATTTGAAGAAGGGGTTTTGAAGCTCCACGGGAGATTTCTTGCTTCTTGGCGAGAGCGAGACAAGGGGTGTTTTTTACCCCCTCGCCTTGCTTTTCATATGGTGTGCCAGTCACCTCTGAAACGTAATTGTCGGTTTAGAAATTTTAATGCCTGAATTGGAATCACCAAGAACTAGAGACCTCGGGGGGGGGGGATTAGAAGCGTTTGTTGGTTACAGTTGGCATTTATCCCAATTAAGGGTTAATTCCAGAATGAGACCAAATAATCAAAGACAATCGTATTAAAATTCGTCTTGAGTACAAGTCTTAATGGTTGCAATAATTCCAGGCAAATTCAGTTTGTCTGTTTCTAGCAACTTTATTTCTCTACTTTGCTCCCTGGATTCCATAGGTGCAAATATACTTCAGGATTGTTGCAAAACACAAATGTGTTACATAGAAAATGGTAGGTACCTAGGCTTAAAACATATGAAAACTGGATTTAAGTTGTCAGCAAATACGTAAGTCAGAAAATACAGTTCAATTGTAAGCTTTTAGCTGCAAAAGTCCAGACAAGAACTTTAGTCATATCTAAATCAAAAATAAAGGAGCTTGTTTAAAAGGTGCATTTAAAAACATGTGAAAGAGAATGCATGTTCCACAAGATCACAGTTCTGAAGAACAGAAAGCTTGGTAACTGTCAGTACAGTGGTGCCCCGCTTAACGATTACCCCACTCCACGACAAAATCACTTCACGATAATGTTTTTGCGATCGCAAAACAATGTTAAATATGAAAAAACCGCTTGACGATTGGTTCCCTGCTTAATGGCGATCAGAAAACAGCTGATCATCGGGTTTCAAAATGGCTCCCCGCTGTGTTAAGGACGGATTCCTCACATTATAGGCACCAGAAAATGGCCACCCTATGGAGGATCTTCGCTGGACGATGAGGTATTTCACCCATTGGAACGCAGTAACCGGTTTTTAATGCATTCTAATGTGTGTTTTTTACTTTCGCTTGACGACAATTTCGTTGTACAGCAATTTTGCTGGAACGGATTATCGTCGTCAAGTGAGGCACCATTGTATTCTTTAGCATTACTTCCTAAGAGCTTTGTGGTACTGTGGCTAAACTGCAGTACTGCAGCCGAAACTCTGCTCACGATCTGAGCAATCGCGATCTGAACCCAGTGGGGCTCAGTTAGCTGGCTCAGGGTTTAACTCAGTCTCCCATCCTTTCAAGGTCATTAAATTTAAGTACCCAGCCTGCTGGGGACGGGGTGTGTGTGCAATGTGTAGCTTGCAGAATTAAATTGAAAACCACCCAGATAGAGCTTTAACCACTATGGGGTGGTCTATAAGCAGCAAATTTTGCTTTTTGCATTACTCGAAAAGCATATTGAAAATACCAAAGCTTTTAAAAGTAAACAAATATAAAGTAGAAAGTATTACCTAGCCTCTAAGCATATTATTAGACACACACACACACAAACACACACAGAGAGAAAAATACCTTCTCATCCAGCCAAGCCAGTTAAAGTCTATGGAGGAAATTCCATGGTTGATTTTCTGGTACCATTGCTGCTCTGCCCCATGATACCCACAACACATACAGGATGATGTTCATATGATGATGTCTTCCTTTACTAAGTACAGTGGTGCCTCACTTAACGAGAGCACTGTTTAACAATGAATCCGCATAGCGATGCGTTTTTTTTTTGCGATCGCTAATGCAATCGCATTGCAATGTTTTAGGTGGCAAAACATCGCATTGCGATGATTGGTAAGCATTTCGCTTACCGATCTTCGCATTGCGATGTTTAGAAAACAGCTGATCGGTGGTTCCAAAATGGCCGCCAGGTGCAGAAAATGGCCCCCGGCAGTGTTTTCGCCCCCTGCCCTCGCTTACCGAGGCGGCGAAAATGGCGGCTGGATGGAGAATCTTCGCTTACCGGTGAGTTTCCCCTCCCATAGGAACACATTAAACGGAGTTTAATGCGTTCCTATGGGGTTTTACGTTCCGTATAGCGATGTTTCTGGATAGCGACGTTAATCCTGGAACGGATCAATGTCACTATGCAGGGCACCACTGTATCCTATTCATATTTATATTTGTTCAGATCTTCCTGATTTGTGAACAATCTATTCTGTAGAAAGCGCGCCGGTTACAGGCATCTAATGTTCTAAGGAATTATTCTCCTGATCCAATTTCTCATTATTTTTGTGTTTTCAGGTGTCTGCAAACTTATATTTGGCTGACTGCCGCTATGGTGATAAACATAGTCGTTGGGACTTAGCTTCCTGCAGGTCATGTGACACCCCCCCCCCAGACCTTGTATTTCTGTGCTTTTGAGACTCCAGAGTTCGAATTCATTGCTAAAATGTTATGAGTGCCGGTAGGGTGTACCACTGAACTGACAATACACCTTATATTTCATATTTTCCACATCTGAACAATTCCATTCATCTGTTGTTGGCTATAATCGTATCTCTGTATACAAATTATAACAAAAACTTTCGTTCCGTTGCCAAGAGACGTTTACACTTCATTGACCTTGCTCTCGGGCAAGCTGGAAGTAGCCTGCTTGTTTTGAAAACAACTAAGTTGAAATTACAAGTTTCACTTTTAAAGAACTTCATTCCTACAACTCCGTAACCAATTTTTTAACACCTATGCTGACGTTTCAAACTTTGACTTAATAACCTTCCCTGTGACATGCAAAACATGCTTACAGGCACGAGGCAGGATAGCTGGTCTTTTTAAAAGGCCCAGATATGCTGTCTGATGTTTCTAAGCTTTGTAAGTCCAGGCATCAAGAATCAGCCATAGCTGTTTTGCTCAAGTTGTGTCATTTATGCAGTTTTGCTGTGCAGAAAATCGTCCTTCTGCCAAGAGTATAACATGAAACAGGATAGCTCACCCAGTGACTTATGTAGAGATCCTTACCCCACTTGCAAGGGGAAGACAAGTGAGGATTTATAACTCTAGGCCGAAATCCTGTAAACAACAATAGTATATATAGAGCATGGTAAAAGGGAAAAAACAGAAAAATATATTTTATATGTATCACCAAAACTGGCCACTAGAGGGCAGCAGAGACCATACTATATATCCTTCATGAATAAGTATTCATAGCACGGTCTCTCTGGCTCCCATTAGTGGCTGCTTCTGGTAATACATGTAAAAAAATTCAGGATTTTTTCTTTTAATGTTTTTAATATTTTCAGACTTTGGATAAGTGGATCATTGAGTAATGATCATTTGGATAAGGGGGTGCTTCTGTATACCTAAACATATAAGCTATCCCTAAATCTATACTTACGTCTATCCAGCAATTCCAGAATTACATGGGCAAGAGCAGGCATACAGTGGTTTTCCCTGTGCAGCAGCTTATGATCACTTATGGTGTAGAGGACCTGTTGGAAAGGAACACTTGTATGATCAGCTTTCTGGGATCACCTAAGTGAACAGGATTCTGGCCCTGGCGAGTACCAGGTGCTGGAAGAGAGAGCTTCTTGGAGAGAAGATGGGATATAAACATAACAGTTAAAAACATAATACATTCTGTATGGTGTGCAGCATCAACCTGTCTTACTCAGTCTGGAGGCTTGCCAGGTGTGTTGGAATACAGCCTTGTTGCTCCCAGCCTGCACAGTCAATGTGATCGGACACACCAGTGTAAACCCATTTGGGCAGGGCAATCCTCATTCAATATATTATTTTTGTTCCTGTCTATTATCAGTTCTTTGATACTTAAATAGATGTGGTCTGGGCGGTGGTGTTTGGGTGCAGGTATAATATCCAGTTGAATTTGGAACTGAGGAAAGGTTAACTGTAGGTGAGCAGACAGGAAGTGGATTTAGGGATGGGGTTTTGGATTTCTGGGACTATAAATCCCATAATTCTCCATTCTGGGAGTCCTACCTGACGGACACCTAAATGTTGCTCACCTGGGAGAAAGGCCTCAATTGGGCGGCTTTAAAACTTTACTAGGCCTAGGTCCTAACTTTCTGTTCATAAAGAAAACTGCCAGCGGGCACTGGGGCAGGAATAGGAAGCTTGAGTATAGAGCCTATGCTTAGCTTTTTACACACCTTCCTTTTGATGCTTTTCTCCCATGTAAGCCACATTCAGGTGTCAGTAAGGTGTGAGTCTGAAGATAGAACTCCCAGAATGGGGAATTATGAGATTTGTAGTCGGAAGAGTTCTGAAAGACCCATCCCTGGTGGTGTTATCCTTTCACTGATCCAAGCTAGCTTTGTTCCCTCCCCGAACTTGGAAAAGAAGCTGTTTTGGATTGCAGTTCCCCAAATCCTCCCAACTACATGGCCCCTCTGGATTCTGGAGGTTGTAGTCCCTCCAAAAAGCTTCCTAACCCGTTCTGTTTGCTCCCAAATGAGATTTCTTCCTGAATCACCGCAGACGTTTTTGTAGGATTGTCACTCTTGAAGTTGAATGCTTAGCCAATTAATTGTAGAGTTTTAGTTGGATTAATTATTGCATAAACTGGCTCGGGGTTGGGAGCAGCAGTTTTAAGAGGAGAGCCCCCGAACGGCTTTCGAGAGGCTGCTTTTAGCAAATGTTCAGCCGCACGAATAGGAAGCAGTCTCCGCCGGCATGCGAGTAAACACAGCTGGTTCAACTTTATTATGGGTTAGTCAACCAAAAGTTATTGTTATGCTCTTGAAGAGACAGACTCCCGTCTGCTGATTTCTCAGGATCATTTCGCTGGGCTGAGCCTGTCCGATATTTACTGCATCCCTGTGAGTCACTCTATCGACTGCCTGTTTTCTAGAAACATCTGTTTTGTGGTCTTCCTCCACCCAGTTTTCAAAGTGTCAGCGTTCGGGGTCAGATGGACTTTTCTGACTCATTAGGTGCTCACGAGGGATTTTCGTGTCTCTTTCAACAACAAACAGAACTTCAGACTTTTGGGTTTGAAGAATGACTCAACTTGGTTTCGGTCTTTTTTTACTTCTCTCTTTATTTCTGTCTTCTCCTGATCCTCCTCTTCTTCCTGGCTGTGAGGGTTCTGTTACAAGGGCTGTCGATACTTCTAATAAAGGACGAGTCGGTGGTGAAAAGTCAAACGGTTCCGTATTTATTGCAACATCAACATGAGGGGGAAGGGGATTCAAAAAGGGGTTTAACGTTTCATGCAACTCTGCGCTCGGCTTCAGCGGTGTCCACAGACTGTTTATAAAAGGGTTGGTATTCTCCAAATTCCATGGTCCTGTTAAAGGCTTCACAACACCGGGAATGGGGTTCACTTCTTCCTCTAACATGATCAAGGGAATGGTTTCTTCATCCCCGCTCCAGTCCCCCCAAGACGACCCTTCTCCATCGCCGGCCAACCATGCTCCGGGAAACCCCCCAACTTCTGCAGTTCGGCCATATGCCGTGCTTTCTTTCTTTCTAGCTCACGGGCGACTGCCTCTCGTTCCTCCCTTAGCTTACGCCTCCATTCCTTGGTTTCCGTTTCTCCCCAGTATGAAGGGCGAGGCTTTAGCCCTAATTGCCTCCTCTTCTCAGCCTCCTCTTGTGGGACCCGCACCTGTTCCCACTTGTGGGTCCATGGATCCTCCATCCATATCCATTCCCAACCGCCCGGGATCTCCTCTCTCTTTTCCCTTTTATCGGCAACTGCCGCCTCAATCTCCTCCCCCCTCCTTCCCGCCAAAGTTCCTCCAGGTCCAGGGTTCAGGCTTAATTCCTTCATGACAGGCACCAGGTCACTGGTATCTACCCCTTTGCTCTTGGTAGGGGGTTTGGAAAACTCTTTACCCCAGTCAGGGGTCTCCACTCCCTTCTCTTCCTGATGCGGTGGTGTAGGAGGTGGGGATGTTTGTGTGTGTTGGGCCCTCGACGGGAGCGTCGGCACTCCTACCAAGGCCTCCATCTTGGGGGCCTCACACTGGCATTCAGAATTTTATTATTATTATTTTTTTGGGGGGGGGACTATTGCAGTCAGTGTGTAGAGGGTGGCACCCATGACTGGCTGGAGGATTCTGGGAGCTGTAGTTGCGAAGAGTAGAATGTCCAAGCCCAGAGAGTAAAGTTAAGAAGCGACGTGACCTAATGGGGACATAGCCGTGTGGAAGGTTTGGGGCTCGGTGGCGAAGGAGCTGGAGAAGAGGGCGAGAAAAATGGTTCGTGTTTGGGATGCGAGCAGGAAATAGTTTTGGTAGGTTCACCGATGGGGGTTCCTGAGCAAAGTGGGGTTAAGAAAGCCATAATGATCAGCCAGACCCCTGGATAAGAAATCCCTTCTTCTCCTATTCCAGTTTCTGTGGTTATGTACCATCAATACATTTCTGATTTACGGTGACTTTCACCTAACGACCTCTGGAAAGTGTGATCCTCAACAGGCTCTTACAATTTCAAGGCTGTGGCTTCCTTTAAGGGAGTCCATCTATCTCACATTCAGTGTTCCTCCAGATTTTGGTGACGTGGCTAACAATCGTGTTGCTCCATGTTGATCACAGCTCTGATTGCTTTATTTTCTTTCTGATTGTCTTATGTTCTCATCCTGTATCCAAAATAACTTCCGCTTAGTAATTTTTGCATCTGGAGAGAGGGTTTAAGCTTGATTCACTCTGGCATTCGCTTTATTTATCCTCCTGTCAGTCCGTGGCATTCGTAAAGCTCTCACATTTTGAATGAATCTTTTTTTCCCCACATCGGCTTTCTTTGCTCTCTGGCTTTCTTATCTGTACGTGGCCAGGATCACAATCTTGTTGATCTTCGCCTTGGTTCCGGTGATTTATCTTGACTCTTAAGGATCTTTTTTGGTTTCTTCATGGCTGCCCTTCCAAGTCCGAGTCATTTTATTTATTTATTATTTATTTATCGTATTTTATTAGCTTTATACCCCGCCCATCTAAACCAAATTTCTACTCTGTTTTCTGATTCTATGGCTGCAGAGCCCATTTTGGCTGGTGATTGGACCGTGCTATAGAAACTCTTTAAAATGTTGAGGATCTTTGTTATCCTTAAAATTATGCAATTTCTGGTAGGGTTGTTTTTTCTTTTTTCATGTTCAACTGTAATCCTGCTTTTGCTCCAAATCCTAGAATTCTCCAGCCAGGGTGACTCCCAAGAAAATTGGATCTGTTTCTACAACAGGCCAGCCTACACAGTAACCCTTCCTGTTATAGCAGCCTGCCATGCGATATTATCTGTTATGAACCCTAATAGGGCTTTCAAGATAACTGAGACATGTAAGGATTGGTTTTACGAGGTCCATCCTTTTCCTGTGAGTTTGCAGGGATTTGAATCTAAGACTTCAGAGTCCCTAGCCCATCGCTTTGTCCACTACACCACTAAAAACTGTTCTGGGTGGGTTTTACAGTGTGGTTTTGGGCGGGGGGGGGTTGTTTCTGTGCTGTGTTGTTTTGTTTTTTGGTGGGGTTTTTTTGCAGCCCCAGTGCCTTGCAATGGAGCTTGCTCCTTTGTTTAGTATTTTTTTTTCAGTCCGAGCGCCTTTTGGTGTTTTTTTTCAGCCCCAGTGACGGAGCTTGCTTTCCTGTTTATGTATTTATTTTTTCAAAGCTCCAGCAATGGAGCTTGCTTTCCTGTTTATTTATTTATTTTTAAAGCCCCAGTGCCTTCTGATTGGGCTTGCTGTGTGCTTTATTTATTTATTTATTTATTTATATTTTTTGCCGGAGGGAAATGGTGCTTTGACTTACGACCATTTCGAGTTACGTCCATCTTCTGGAACAGATTATGGTCATAAGTAGAGGCACCACTGTATCATTATTCCATATCAATAAACAATCAGTAGTGGGGTCTTTCATAAAACTAAAGGGTCTTAATGGCCCACTTAAAACATAACGGCTTCTTGACCCTGGGAAAACCCACTCCCACAAAGGGACTTGTGGGGATTGCAGCTGGTCTCAAGCGCGGAATGGTGACAGATGATGATTCTCAGAAAATCTCTTTCAAGTGCCCATATTAGTGCCTGTCTTCTAATATAGCAGGGCCCCCGTATCTGCAGAATCAGTATCCACTGATTCACTTATCCACAGTTGGAAAATAATTAAAAATATCAAAAGAAAAATCCTAGAAATAGATATTTCTAAAGGTGAAGCTACCAAAACTGGCCACGAGAGGGAGCCAGAGACCATGTTATTAAATTTTTGTTTGCTATTATCCACGTTTTTCAACTTCCACAGGCAGGTTTGGAACCGATCTCCATGGATACGGGGGGGGGGCTGTAGTTAGTCTGCAGCTCCTATCCTTGCTTGTCCGGTGCCTGGGCTCATGACGACACGTTCAGTTGGTACGGGATCGGATTATCCCTCATCTGGCCTCCTTGTTGTTCAGCAAAGCCTTCCTCAACCATTTGTCTTCCAGACATTTTAAATTACAAACCCTGCCATAACTGGCCTCTTCTCCCCATGCCAGCTGGGACTGATGGGAGTTGTAGTACAAAGCCCCTGTGATGAGTCTCAGCTAGAATGTGGCTTAAATGGCTGCCGGCTCTTTATTTTAACCCCTCCTACAGGCTGGGAACTGCCGCCAAGATCTCCTTACCTCTCCCAGAGAACAGAGGAGGTGCGTCAGTTCTGCCGAAGGAGACAGCGGGGGGGGGGGGGGACACCGTTCCAGTTAAGCCATTATGGTTGGCAATGTTGGGAGCTCATAGGGCGTCCGGGATCCGATGTCACACGTTCAGCAGCTCCAAAAGCACAGCCCTTTGTCCTAATCGCTGGACGACTTAAAATTTTGGTTTGTCAATTCTAGGTAAATCTCGAGGGCTGCTGAGAACGGGGACCCTGAATCCCTCTGGGTGCCCCTCCATCCACGTCGGGAGGAATATTGTTTCTCAGACTTCTTGGACACGATGCCGCAGCTGAACGGGATGGTCCCTGGCTTGCTGGAGCCCCTCCTAGACCAGGTGGTGCTTCACCTGGCCTGTTCGAAGTGCGCCCAACCGGAAAACGAGACCACCTACCGGCTGAAGGAGGTGGAGCACCCGTGTGTGATGGAGATCCTCCTGGCCAGGTGCAAAGAGAGTCAGCGGAGGAAGGTGTGGCGGAAGATCGCCAGGAGGCCAGTCTTCCCCAACCCAGCCCACTACGACGTCTGCAGGTATTACGTTGCGGGCTCAGGTTGCGCCAAGCACCGGAACCGTTGCACCTTCGCTTGGAGCCCGGAAGAGGTCGTTGTGTGGACGTTTGAGCGGGAGAAGGGCCTGGAGAGGCACGTCCTGAAGACGCTGCTGCGCCAGCTTCAGACCGGCCGCTTCGCCAACGGGGTCTCCAAGCTGCCGGATGCCAGCGCCTCGGAGCAAATCCTGAGCGAGTTCGGAGGCCATTTCCGGGAGATCTGCAAAAGCTGTTTTTATCAGACCCCGCAACGGATTTGCGCGAGGAACTCCTCGCCGGCGTGCGAGGGCCACTGGAGCCCACTTTTGACCCACGTGGTTCAAGACGGGAAGATGAAGGAGCAGTACACCGAAATCCGGCCCTGTCCGGCCGGCCTGAAGAAGTTCCAGTTTTGCCGATACATCTCGGCGGGAAGACCGTGCCGGCATAAGGCGAGTCGGTGCTACTTTGCTCACAGCGACGTGGAGCGGGCGGTCTGGGAGGCCGAGCAGAACCGGGGGTTGGCGCGCATCGACCTCCTGCGCCCATTGGCGGATGGTCAGGTGGGAGAGGCGAACCCGGACCCCCAAATCTGCTTCTACTGCCGGGTGTGCCTGGTGACTTGCAACTCCCAGGAGAGCTTCGAGAATCACTGTTCCTCTGTGGAGCACGCGCAGCTGGTCTCCTCGGATGTCATGACCGAGTGGAAGCATCGTGCCCCTCCGTACGACTCGAAGACCTTCTCTCTTTGCAGCCGGTAAGCAGGGCCCTTTCACGAACCCATCCATCCTTCTGTATGCATGTCAACCTTTTGACTTTTGGAGACCCTTTCTAGGCTGCTGAGTGCTCAAAAGCAAAGGATTCATCGCTTCCCTCTTTTGTGACACTCAGTTTGTGGCTACAGTGGCCCCTGCCCTGATGGGTTGTCTTGGTTTGCTTTGGTCTGGATGTTTAAAAAGATAGGGATGTGGTGGCGCTGCGGGTTAAACCGCAGAAGCCTCTGTGCTGCAAGGTCAGAAGACCAGCCATCGTAAGATTGAATCCAGCTCCTGCCAACCTAGCTGTTTGAAAGCATATAAAAATGGGGGTAGATAAATAGGGACCACCTCAGTGGGAAGGTAACAGCGTTCCGTGTCTAGTCACACCGGCCACGTGACCACGGAAACTGTCTTCAGACAAACGCTGGCTCTACGACTTGGAAACAGGGATGAGCACTGTGCCCTAGAGTTGGACACGACTGGACCAAATGTCAAGGGAAACCTTTACCTTATAAAGCCAGCTCACCAGTCTTTTGCTGTGTCAGAGAGCAGGGCTGAGCCACAGAGGGAGAGGGTGCCTCTGTGACCAAAAGGTGGCAGAATTTAATCTCTCTCTTGGGGGGAGGTGAAAAATCAGCTCTTTTTGAAATGGACCTTAAAAGTCAAAAAACAAGACGCGCATCATAGGCTGCCTCCCTAGAAGCGTTGTGAACCATGGAAACAAGGTGTATGAAAGGCATGCATCTTGTTTGTGGTGGAAAATAGCACTTCCCGGGGTACAGGCAACCTCTGGGAGAAGGAGCATGTGTTAGAAATGGCTCCTTTTTCAGTGAAAAAGATAAGGGGAGGGATGGCTTGAATTTTGGTGGGGGGAGGCGGGCAGTGGCAGCAGTTGGGGGCCACGTCCCTCTTAAAGGGTCCCCAAGAAGCTCAGTCTTGGGGGGGGAAGCAGGTTGACAAAATGAAGGGGAAAGGCTCTGCAGTTAGAGACTGGCTTGAACCCTAATGGCGGTGGTCAGCCAGGGAAATCGGCTGTTTTTTTTTTTCCTGAGTTCACCCGGTCTCCTCCATCTTCTTGGAATGATAGCTGTGGCTTGGTTTCCTCCCTGTAGAGCGGACATCTGTGAGTATGGGCAGGATTGTACCAAAGCCCATTCTCCTGAAGAGCTGGAAGAGTGGATCCAGAGGGCCAAAGCGGCAGAGAAAAACAGGAGGTTTGCGAAGCAGGACGGCCTTCTGGCTTACCAGGACCGGCTTATTGCTGAATACCAAGAAAGCCGCAATGAAGTCTTAATTGTAAGTTGTTGGTTGCTAGGAGAAGCTGTGGGCTGTAAGGAGAAAAATTCTGTGATCTCGCTCCACGTCTCATTTCTCTACAGCTAAAGGCGCTTCTAGGAAAGCTTATAAGCTTTGCATAAAGGCAGTAACCCTCCTGTGGTCTTTGTGTCCTCAGCTGTGTATAGACAGCTACACCTCTACTGTTCATGGAAGTTCTATTCAGCTATGCCAGCTGATAAGGCCGGGATAGACCAAAGCTTAGAAAGAATAACTTCTTCTGGCAGTGACGTCCGGAATTTCCCAACTAGCGTGGCTAATCAGACTTGTAGTCCGAAACAGATCAATTTATAGGTCCAAATTTCTGTTTGAGCTGCTCATGCCTGAAACCTGGATCTGTAGAGGAAAAAAAAACTTGTTTTGCTTAAGGTCATCCTACCATGGCTGGGCTCCCCCGAAGTCCCCTTTAAGAAAGAGAGAATGGCACCCTCTGCTCACAATACTAGGTATCCCATGCTTCAGCCTCCTGCCCTCTCCTCCTGCCTCTTTTGTGCTTCCAACGGCTACTCAAGGTTGTGCTCACTTACTCCGCTGTGTTGTGCCCCCGTGCTGTTGGCACTGTTCCCACCCACCATGGGCTATCTGATCATCCCGTCTGCCTGCCAGGAATGCCCAAGGTATGTGCCCACCTCCCCAGTGTGATCTCTCCTCTGCTTCCCCAGTGCGCCTTGCATTTCCTGCTGGTATTTCCACTGTTTAGGATTCAGTCCGTATACCCACGACAATCGTTTCCTAATACCTCGCACTGCTGGCTGTTGCTGTGCACTCTTATTTGTTTGGCCCAGTCACTGGGAAGGTGTCGGAGACCACAAGGAAATCCTTTTCTAAAATGTTTTCCCTGTTTGTGTTTTTTAAAAGAAGAAAATAACGACTATATAGTATTCATGTGGACTGTAACCGGAATTCCGGATACCCACAAATACCAAATTTTTAAGATTCCAAATCCAAATTCTGAATCTGAATGTGGGTGCTAGGGCACATCCCAAATTATAACCCCCCCAAAGCCATACACCCCCATCTCTCTGCTTGTCCTCCTGCCACTCCTGTGTTGCTTCTCTCTCCAGATTTCCGAGGAAGTGGAGGGTGTGAACGTCACCTGCGCTCAGCCGCTCCGGGTCCATTCGGAGGACAAGAAGATGCAGCACTGCTGGGTTTTCACAGTCCATTCCCAGGTGAGCTTGTGGGGGAAGAGAGATGCTGGAGACCGTCACACACAGAGACTTAACGTGGTCAATTTGAACCATACCTGCCTGCGTCGAGGATGATTGGGCTCTCGACAGTTGTGTGATAGGCCTTCTTCCTTTCCTCCTTCCCTGGCTTAGGGGGAGGGTGCAGGGTGGCCAGAAGGGAGATAGAGGAAAACTGGCAGGTCTCCGGGTGAGCTGCAGGGGAGGAGAGAAGCCTTCAGAATGGGCAACATCTTAAGGTCTGGGGCTTGCACATCTTCCTTGGATTTCTTTGGGGTTTCCCCACGCTCAGATACCCCAAAACTTAACTTGCGCCCGTGTGTGCCCACTGGGGATATGGGGAACCATTTTCCCATGGGAATTGACCTGAGTCCTCATGGGCTCCACTTCCAGTATTCCAAAACCCCTTTGCCTTTTGGGGTTTAAAACTGGTGGGATGTGGGGGGACGTCATGGGGACGGGTGGGCCTTAGGGCTCATCACAGCTCCTCTTCTGCCAATCCTGGTGTGGTTGATAGGAAGTACCATATTTTTCCGTGTATAAGAGTATACTTTTGTCTAAAATCTTTAGAGTAAAAATTGAGGGTCGTCTTATACACAGAAGTAAGCTGCGGAGAGAACAAAAACAAGTGAAGGGGAAAGCAGGGATCAAAGCAATTCTGTAGCGCTTTGATCCCTTTCCCCCTACACTTGCTAAGCCCCACTTAGATTTCTTAATTTTGGATTAGAAAATGGGGGGGCGTCTTATACACAGAAAATACGGTACTTTATGGCCTGTGTTGCTTTCTTCCAATTTCAGAAGCCGTTGGCCCACGTGGCTCTGCTGAGGCGGGTCCCCGGGGCGGCCTTTTTCCTCGCCCTGGACGGGCACAGCCGGAGTCTTACCTACGCCTCGGGAAAGAGGTTCAGGACTCGGCAGGCCTCTCCGCCGGCCGTGGAGGTGGAGGTGTGCATGGAGTGCCACACCTTTGGGGTTTACGAGCAGTGGGTGGTGTTCGATTTTGGCACCCGCCCGGTGTTGGTCCGGAAGCTCCAGGCCAGGGTGGGCCAGAAGCAGACCTCCTGGCACGTGGATCCAGCAGCACAGACGACCGGGGACAGCCACTTTGTGGACTTTGAACGCTGGCATAGCGGCAACCGGGTGGTGGTGCCCAGCGTGGAACGTACTGGCAAGGAGGTGGAGCTGCTGGCCAAATATAAGGCCCCTTCTCTCTCGCTGGCTTTCCGGAGAGGCGCCGAGGGCAAACCCATCGCCCGCTTGAACTACCGGGAGGAGATGCACAACTTCCTGTTCAGAGAGGAGGAAGCACAGCAGGCTTTGATTGCCAGGTGAGAGCACACCTGCGACTGCAATGGCATCCGAAGGATGACGCTTCAGGTTGCGTCACCTAGAGTGGACCCAATCCTGTTTGATTTGAGGAGCTAAAAGGGACGTGGTGGTGCTGCGGGTTAAACCACAGAAGTCTCTGTGCTGTAAGGTCAGAAGACCTGCTGTTGTAAGATCGAATCCACGTGACGGAGGGAGCGCCCGTCGCTTGCCCCAGCTCCTGCCAACCTAGCCATTCGAAAGCATGTAAAAATGCGAGTAGATAAATAGGGACCACCACGGTGGGAGGGCCATGGCATTCCGTGTCTAGTCGAGCTGGCCACGTGACCACGGAAACTGTCTACGGACAAATGCTGGCTCTACGGCTTGGAGACGGGGATGAGCACCGTGCCCTAGAGTCGGACACGTCCAGACTAAATGTCAAAGGGAACCTCAGGAGCTAAGCAGGGTCAGTTCTAATTAGGACTTGCATAAGAGGTGATTAAGGCAGCCCAGGAGTTTCCAGATAGGACTAGGCTAGGAAAGACTCCTGCCTAAAGCCCTAGCAAACACTGTCAGTCAAAGTTGATACAATTAGTCTTGAGGACTAGTCTTCTTCTGTGTCAGGTAGCCTTCCTATCTTCCCCCTTCAGAGGCAGCTGCGAATTGGAATGTATTTCTCATCCTTGTTAGAAATCTCTGTCCCACTTCTGTTTTTCTCCCCCCCCCTCAAATACAGCTTTTTAGCACCAGTAAGAGGTACTCATTGTTCTAGTGGGGAGCAGTGGGCTGTAGTGGTTAGGAAGGCAGGTTAGGGTTGGGAGGCAGTCAGGTCCAAACCCCATGAAGCTAAGTGACTGTGGCCAAGGGGCTATGGCCCAGTGGGTCCCAAAACTGGTGTTCCAAGTCTTCTTGGACTGGCCACTCTTAGAGGTCTTCGGTGGTATTGCCAAAGGTCAGGGCTTCTGGATGCGGTTGGCCAAGATCTCTTTGACAAACCAAGTTTGAGACCTGCTGTTCCAGCCCAATTTGCATGCTTAGAAGCAGGGAAGAAAAGTGGGGAGATGTGACACTCCACTCATCTGCTGTTCCCTCCCACTTTGGACAGTGTTGGCTAAGGTTCGCGGGAGTGGTAGCCCTAACCACTTCTGGAAGGCCACAGATTATCCATTCCTGTAGGTTTATACTCGAAAGAAGGAAGGAGAGGAGGGTTTCCAGTGAGTCCTGGTTCTTTCTTGGGCCACCTTCCCATGGTGGGTGGTTGGAACAAACGAATAGGATCTAAAATAGCAGCGTGGTTTATTGTATTTTTTAAATATATATATTTTTTCTTTAAAGAATATAAAATGCACACAAAGAAAATAAAAAATGAACATAAAAAACTTCACACATACAGACTTAACACAAAGTGCTCCGTGGTTTATATTGAGAGAACCAACGCTTCTCTTTAATGAATACATCGTCCGTAAAAGTTCCCCAAATACCTCTTAAATATATTTTTGTTTGTCAAACTCTTTATAAACCTAACATTGCATGTTAGTTCATCCCTAATAGCAATATTTCTTTATTCCGTTCGTTTCACTGAAATTCGTGCTTTAATTTCCAATTTTTCGCTATAGTTAATCTTGCTGCAGATACACAGTTTGTTACCAACTCTTTTACTGTCCAGTTCTGTTGTTCCTTATCAAAGGTTAAGAATGCTGCTCTTCTTGGGGGGTAAACTCTGCCTTTAAGGGCAAGCTCTCATTCATGCCTTCAAAAACCCGTTCCCCAAATTTCATTTCATTGGTTTGGTTTAGATCTCTTTCTGCCTTTGAAGGAGAGGCGCTCGATTCTTTTAGAATGGAGACAACGTCATCCAGAGTCTGGGTAGCTGCCAGACGACGGTGGTGCAGGCTAAAGCAGAATATACATCAGAAGAACCTCGGCAGGGCAGAGTACAGTGGTGCCTCGCTATAGCGATTCGCAAAACAGTGATTCCTATGGGGGAATTTCGCTGGACAATGTTTGGTCCCTGCTTCTCAAACCGATTTTCTCTAGACGATTTTGACAGCTCCCGCCGCGCTCGCAAAACGGGTGTTTTTGGGACCTAAGCTTCGCAAGACAGCTATTTAAACAGCTGATCGGCGGTTCGCAAAGCGGCTTTTCTATGGCCGACGATTCTTCCCCGTTGGAACGCATTAAATACGTTTCAATGCATTCCAATAGGGAAATGCTTTTCGCTAGACAATGGTTTCGCTAAACAGCGATTTCAGTGGAACGGATTATCATCGTCTAGCGAGGCACCACTGTATAGAGCGCAAGGGGGGACCAGGTGCAGCCAGAGGTTTCCCACTCATTGCCCAGAGCTTTGCTGTGTTGCAGGAGGTTTGCTTGGAGGCGTTTTATCTTGACACTGAACACAGTGTGGTTCTTTCTTTTTCCTGCCTTGTTTCCTGGGCATTCCACCTCGTCCTTCCTTGATCCCCCTCCCGGTTCTGATACAGGCTCAACTTGCAAGTGGTCCTGTCCCTTCAGCAGATGATGGAGATGCCTTCCCGGGAGATGAAATTTGCTCTCCAAGGGGAGCTGTATGCTCACGCCCCCACCCCTTACTCTCTGACTCCCGACTCCAAAGAAGGCTACCTCTTGCACCGATCGGTCAGCACCGCCTTCCTGGCTCCCGATCCTCCCACAGATAACCGTGTCTTTGAGGTCTCGGTGGAGAACAAGGCCATCACGGAGAGGAGCATCTGGCTTCTCCTTCCTCGGCGCTGTTGTTTTGAGCTGGGCCTCCAAGCCGGCACGTCCCTCAAGGCGGAGGTCCAGTTTCAGACTGACCAGCTCGAATTCCGCAAGTGGCACCACGCCGTTGACCAGCTTTGCGACGAGCGGCTGGTCCTCCCCGACGTGGCCGCCTGCTCCGTCCCACAGCCTCTCGGTCAGGGCCCGCTGCTGCAAGGCGGGAACGTCAAGCAGAACCAAGCCGTCACCTTCATCACCGGTCAGGCGTCTGGAGTCCGGCAGGTGCCCCCTCTCTTGATCTACGGGCCTTTTGGAACGGGGAAGACCTTTACCTTAGCCAAGGCTACCTTAGAGATCATCAAGCAGCCTGGAAAGCGAGTTCTGATCTGCACCCACACAAACAGGTCAGTGGGAGGTTCGGCCTGTTTGCAGGGTCTCGCTTTTGTTGCTTTGAAGGGGACCTGTTTTGGGTTGCCTGCAAAGATGGGTTGAGGGGGTCAGGGTCCCTCTGGGCATTCTCTGCCCACAACAGTTCCAGGAAACAGACCCAACCGTCCTCAACACATCTGATTGTGTCCGATTTCAGAAGGTAAGCAGGGTCTGGCCCCGGTTAGTACCCTGGGTGAGGGAACACCAGGGATCTCTACTTAAGTTTGTTGTTGCGGTCAAGTTGGAACTGACTTATAAGAACCCTAAAAGGGCTTTCGGTGAGGTAGGTGAGATATTTAAGGAGTGGTTTTACTAGTTACACACACACACACACACACACACACACACACACACACACACACACACACACACACACACACACACACACACACACACACACACACACACACACACACACACACACACACACACACACACACACACACACACACACACACACACACACACACACACACACACACACACGAGTTTCCATGGCTGACAAATTTGAACTCCGCCCCCATGTCCTGCGTCCATCACTCTATCCACTAACACCACAGAGAGTATCCTTAGTTAGGGTTAGGAAAGGAATATTGCCTCAAACCCCAGAGAGCTGTTGCCAGTCAGAGCCTGGCAGTAATGATCTAATGACAAACCAAGGGCCTCGCCGTAGTGCAAGGCATCTTCCTGCGTTCGCAGCACAGCAGATACTCATTATTCATGGGAATTGTACACCCCCCAACAACATATGGAGAGCTATATGTTTCTCACCCCTTTGAGGTATGAGAAGAAGTAGGAGGATGCAGGAAGATGATGGGCTGTAAATCTCTTAGTGTTCAATGAATGAAACTCATTTTTTCTGTGTATAGAACAATAGGAACAAAACATGTTTTCAGTTTCAGTCCAGAATCCTCTGCCACCACTTGTTCTCTTGATAACAATAATGCAGTAACCCCATTCTTCTCACACAGCGCTGCTGATATCTACATCCGTGAGTACTTCCATGATTACATCACAGCTGGGCATCCTGAGGCCATCCCGCTACGGCTGATGTACCCACGCCGATCGCCCAAATCGACCGACCCCATCACGCTTCGCTACTGCTGCCTGACCCCAAACCGGGATTCCTTCCGTCTCCCCACCAGGGAAGAAATGGACCGGTACCACATCATTATCTCCACCTCCATGGTCTTGGTGGAGTTTGACTTGAACCCTGGCTATTTCAGTCACATCTTGATTGACGAAGCCGCCCAGATGTTGGAATGCGAAGCGCTGGTCCCCCTCTCTCTTGCCACGTTGGAGACCCGGATCATCCTGGCGGGAGATCACATGCAGGTCACCCCGAAACTCTTCTCCTTGAGGGAGGAAGAGCAGTCGGCCGACCACACCATCCTCACCCGCCTCTTCCAGTACTACAAGAAGGAGAAACATGAGGTGGCCCTGAAGAGCCGGATCATCTTCAACGAGAACTACCGCTCGACGGCCAGCATCATCGACTTTGTCTCCAGGCATTTCTACACCGGCAAAGGGGATGCCATCCATGCCAAGGGCCACGTTCCCCCTCATCCCGAGATCCATCCTCTCATGTTCTGCCATGTGGCTGGCACTGCAGAACGGGACTTCTCGATGACCTCTTGGTACAACAACCTGGAGATGCTGCAGGTCAAGGAGAAGATTCAGGAGATGCTCCAGAGGTGGCCGGACGAATGGGGAGTACCGGAACCTAAGAAAATCTGTGTCGTCTCCTATGGCATGCAGGTAGGGGGGCAAGGAGGCTGGGTTTACAGGGTTGGGGGTGTCTATTCTTCTTGCCCTCCCCCCAATCCCTCATATGATTCTCACGATTCCTGATGGCTGCCTTAGAGGCAGAAATTCAGCTTAGCGGTGTCTGTGCATTGACGAGAGACAGCAAGTTCTTTTCAAAGAGACGAGTGCAAGCCCCATGAAAAAGGAAAGGTTTTTTTTGCGACTTAACTTACCCGCCTTCATCTGTTGGCACCAGGTGTTGACTCTTAGACAAGAGCTGAGGAAGAGCCGCTTGGGAGATGTGATGGTGGAGACCTACGAGAATCTGCCAGGTAAATATATCCGCTCGAGGGACCGGTGTGGCTCTTGTGGGTGGATTGCCAAGTACTAGCTGCAGTTGTTTCAGCAGCAGATGAGATGGGGGGGGGGGTTGTGCTATTCTGTCATCACTGGTCTCCAGACGGGCGTGCTCCCGGTGTGTTTGCAATGGCAAACCTCCTAGCCTCCAGCCCAGGACAGATGTTTTTGTTTTGTTTTGTTTTTTTGGTAGTCCTGCCCATCGGCCGAGAGCAGCTTGGGAAGTCAGTGTGGTGGCCAGCAGTTAGGCTCACTGTGGAGCCCTGGGACCCGTCGCCTTTTGAAAAGGACCTTTTCTATGCCCTTCTCTTATCTGGGCCCTGTTTAACTGAAAATGCTGTGTGCCATGCCCCCATCGCCCTCCATGCGGCGTGCAGGGGGCACCTAGTAGAACCTAGACGATGGAGGCCTTACAAAGGCTTAGGGCTCAGCTTTCCCTTTATGATGGAGGCTCTTAGGGAGGTACACACAGCATCCTCCGTTCTTCAGCCCCAGCATCCTGACAGGACTGGCCCTTCCAAAATTGCAGTGTGGGGGGGTCCCCTTCTCAAGTCTTTTTCTTCTTTTAAACAGGGAGAGAGTTCCGCATTATTATCATCAGCACCGTCCACACCAGGGAAAGCTTGAACCTTGTCAACTCCTCCAACCTGGACTTCTTCAACGAGGGGCGGGTATTGAACACCATCATGACGAGGGCCCAGTCTCAGGTCATCGCTGTCGGGGACGCGATGGCTTTATGTTCCTACGGACGATGCAGCAAGGTCTGGAAGAGCTTCATCAAGGGGTGCATTGAACACCGAGCGGTGTCTCCCGAAACCTTGACCTTGGAGGAGATAAAACAGGCGGTGTGTGACCGGGCTGACTGGAACAAGGAGAGGGCTGAGATTGAGGAAGACGAGAGCGACACAGACTCCTGGCTGTCCGACGTGGAGAGTTTGAACATTGAAGACCCAATATTGCAGGAACTTCTGGACGAGAGCAAAGACGTGGTGGTGACGGTCTCAGAAGAAGGGCTGTTGAATGTGAAGTCTGAGGTCCCTGCTCCTGGAAGGAGCAGGTGGGAGTATGTCAGCTACTCGCCCCAAACCATGAGGGAATATCTGCGCATGCACCCCAGCATGTACAAGCGCTGTGAGCTCATCAAGGAAGGGTTTGACCGAGCTTCGGCCTTCTCTCTGGACGATTTCCCTTCCCTGCACATCCATATCAAAGGCCGGGTTCACTGCGGGACGGCGTTTACCGGCGACCAAGTCTTGGTAGAGATTCTACAGCACAAGACCACCCCGGAGGGAAACCTCCATGGGAAAGTGGTGGGTGTCTTGAAGGAGGCAGAGCGAAACCGCGTCTTTGTTTGCACGGTGGATGAGTACGACCTGCGGGTGATGATACCCGTCGATCGCACGGTCACCAAAATCTTCGTGCCTGGCCTGAAAGACGAAACAAACGTGATTCCCGTCCGAAGCGTAGACGCAGCGGGGAAGTTCAGGTTGAAGATGCGCAAGAAGTTAAAGCAAGAAGACCGGAAGAAATACCTCTTCGTGGTCCAAGTCATCAAGTGGCGGGAGGGGTTCTATTACCCTTTGGGGATTGTGACAGATGTCCTTCCGGTGGCTTCCACGCTCGAGGAAGGATTGCGAATCCTGGACCAAGAGTATTGTCTCTCCAGGGAATACCCGGCTTCGGTGAACAAGGAGGTGTCCGCGTTCATCTCCAAGAAGGCTCCGGTGATGGGTGAACGGAAAGACCACCGGGCTTTCCCAACTTTCACCATAGACCCCCAGGGATCTAAAGATCTGGATGATGCCATCAGCGTCAGAGACCTGGGTAAGGCGTATGAGATTGGCATCCACATTGCTGACGTAGCCTCTGCGGTCCCGAAAGGCAGTGCCCTGGATTCGGAGGCCAAGAACCGGGGCGCCACCTATTACACCCCTGGGAAGGAGCCAGTGTGTATGCTCCCTCCTCAGCTCAGCCAGGACCACTGCAGCCTCCTCCCTCAGAAAGATCGCCACGTGATCTCGCTTCTGGTCTTGGTGGATAAAAAGACGGACAAGATGGTCGACGTCGCCTTTGCTGCATCCACCATCCGCTCGGATCGGCAGCTCAGTTACGAGGAAGCGGAGAGTGTGATTAAGAATTACTACAAAGTTGAGGGGCCGGTGCTGCGCTTCGACACTCTGGAGGACTGTGTGGCGACTGCCTATCATTTCTCCCGAGTCCACCGGATGGCCAGGCTTCAGGAGGACTGTTATTATGACCAGCTGGACGAAGAGACTCCTCTGGGGAAGAGAGGCTCCCACCAAATGGTCGAGGAATTTATGATCCTCTTCAACAGTTCTTTGGGGGAGCTGCTCACCCGCGAGGATCGAACTAGGAATTTGACCCCTCTACGTTGCCAAATGGAGCCCAACCCACCGCAGTTGTGTCAGATGAGGGAGAAATACAGAGACATCATCCCTCAGTCCACCCACCTCATGCACCATCTGGGGCCTTCAGCCGCTATGGCCCCTGTGGGGAGGAGCAGTCAGTTTGCTCTCCTGACGTTGCTGTGGGATCTTCTGAAGTCCGCGGCCAGGGCGCATGATATTCCGACGATACTCGACCTGGTCACCACGGATGACATCCACCCCAAGCTGGCCCCTGTCAACCTGGAATTTCGTAAGCTTCTGGGCCGCTCTTATTTCCTGCGCTCCAACTCTTCCATGGAGTCCAAAATGGGCCATTATTCCTTGCATGTCGATGTTTACACCTGGGCCACCTCCCCCATCCGGCGCTACCTTGACCTTGTGGTCCAGAGGCACCTCCTTTCTCTGATCTTAAAGAGACCTGTGCAATATTCCCCTACGGACATTGAATCCATTTGCCGGGAATTCAACCGGAAGAATGGCTTGGCGAACGCCTATGAGAAACGGTCCCGATCCTTGGAGATGGCCGTGAAGTTGAAGGGTCAGGTCCAGCAGAAGATTGCGTTTGTAATGAACGTCGAAGGGGTGGCCAACAACTTCAAGATCTTGTTTCCACTGAACAAGGAGACCCTTCCCGATCTTCTGCTCGTCAACTACAGAGCTCTACAGCTGGTGGTGCAGCCGTTCTTCGAAAGGGAGCGGGAGAGCATAAAGTTGGTATGGAAGAGGAGGATCTATTCCATGACAACCCTAAAGGACTGCACTGTGAAGTCATCGGAGGTTTGGGATAGGAGCGTCACCCTCCTCAGCGCGGAAGCCTGGTCCAACATTCTTGCTGCAATCAGGAACCAAGAGTACGAGGAGATGTGCTCTCTCCTCCAGGAGGACCATCATCTCCAAAGGAGAAGCATGGGGAAGATGGTGAGGAGCAGGTGCTCACACTATGTAGAGGTGACTCTGGAACTCAGTGCCGGCAGTGTCTTGTGCGTTCAGCTGACGACGGATCTCCAGAGGGGCTTCCTGGTCCCTTTTGTGCAGTTGTGGACCGTCGCCTCCGGCTTCGATGTGTGTCTGGAGCATTCCGAGAAGCCCATAAACTGCTTCTCCAGGTATGCCACCCTGGCGCCCAAGAAGACTTACAGGAATGCTTCTGATTATCGCAAAATCTGGCTCCCTCTTTCCGATATGGAAGCAGCGTCGTGTGCCGTGGCCGAGAACGACTCCATCATCTTGCACGACGTGGCGATTGTCTGGGAGAAGAAACGGACCAGTAAAGGGCATCTCCTGGGGACCTTCTCGTTCACGAAAGCGTTCTTAAAGGAGTGTGCCATTGAACTGGACTTCAGCTACTGCTACCTGTGCATCCGCCTTTCGGGCTTGAAAGTGGATCGGTCCTTGAGCGGCGTGGAGTCCCTCAGCCACAGCCTCCAACAGCTCAGCCTGGCCAAGGAAAAGGCAGAGGCCAGCAAATTCACAGTGGATCCAGACACCTACACTTGGGTAGCCCATGGATGCACTGAGCAGTCGGGGGAAGGAAAGGAGAAATCTGACCCGCGTGGTGAAATCATGGTGCATTTCTACATCCATAGCATGTCCATGGAAAAGATTCCTGTTGAGGTCACCCAGCCGTCTTCCAGGTTCACTGTGGAGCTGATCCCGAGGCTGCTGCCTGATGTGTAAGTCTGGTGTGCTCAAAAACCATTTTGGTGTTTCCTGCGCCATCTTTCCCCCTTTCTCGGTCATTGTTCTCCTTGCAGAACGCATAAGTCCGGAACAGGGAGCCTGCCGTCTGTTGGCTCACATGCTTCCCCTTTCCTGCAGCCCCGAGGGTGATCTCCTAAGTAGAGATGGGCGCGAACCAACGAACCAGCAGTTCGTGCCAGTTTGTTCTTCGGCCGCCCGCCAGAGAAGGCGGGGCTGGGAAGCATCCAATCAGCTGTCAGGCTAAAGAATGCACTGACACAGACTGCTGGCTCTGCAGTTCATGCTCCTCTCTTCTCCTAAGCCTTTGCTTTTTGTTTGATGCCTATGTCCTCGAGAACCATAAAACTGCAGAGCTATCAGGGACCTAGAGGATCATCAGGTCCGACCCCTGCTGAAACAGGAAAAATCCACAGCTAAAGCATTTCTGAGGGATGTGGTGGCGCTGTGGGTTAAACCGCAGAAGCCTGTGCTGCAGGATCAGAAGACCAAGCAGTCGTAAGATCGAATCCACGTGACGGAGTGAGCGCCCGTCGCTTGTCCCAGCTCCCGCCAACCTAGCAGTTCACAAGCATGCAAATGCAAGTAGATAAATAGGGACCACCTCGGTGGGAAGGTAACAGCGTTCCGTGTCTAAGTCACACTGGTCATGTGACCACGGAAGATTGTCGTCAGACAAAACGCTGGCTCTATGGCTTGGAAACGGGGATGAGCACCGCCCCTTAGACTCGAACACGACTGGACAAAAATTGTCAAGGGGAACCTTTATCTTTACCTTAAAGCACTCCTGACAGATGGCCACCCAACCAGTGTTTTTAAAACTCCGGTGATGAAGGTCGAGAGTCCGCCGCCCTCCGAGGTAGTCCACTCCACTGCCAGAGACAGCTGTTACGCTCTACATGTTTTTCCTAATGCTTAGGCCAGATTTCTGTTCTCGCAGTCTTGAGTTTGGCTCCTACCCTCTGGAGCTGCAGAAGATAAACATGCTCGGGGCTTCCATGTGGCAGCCCTTCAGAGAGCTAGAGATGGCTGCCATCATCTCTCGGTCTCCTCTTCCCCGCATTCAGTCTATCCAGGCCCCTCAACTGTTGGTTTCCACAGCATTGATCCACCCTGCTTGCCCCCCTGGAGAGTTTCACCATGAAAATAATTTGAAAGCTGGCCACGAGGTTCTCCCCTTCCCCTAGTGACAATTTCAGCAGAGGATACCCTGGGCTTACGGTAAAGTAAGGGAGGAGGCTTGTGGCCCTGTAAAGAGGTTGGACTATTAATTCCCTTGATTCTTCCCGGTTAGCTGTGTTGGCTAGATCGGATGGAAGTTGCCATCTGGACTCATCTGCGCAGCTACCGGTTGCCCTCTCCTGCTGCAAAGATAGATGGAGCGCCCAAGATTCTTTGTCCTCATCAATCCTGTTGCACTCCCATGTAGGGCTCATTGGGTCCCCCAGGTCACTGCAGTAGAAGGCAGATCGGCGAAGCTTCCGATCTGCTTCCGATTTGCCTGCAGCTCTCTTGCGTGCTGTCCTGTGTCTGTGGCCTGTCTCCTCACCTATTTTCTTTCCCTTTTCTCCCCAGCCGGAAGGAGAAGGCTATCTGGTGCCTCCAGCATGCGACAGAGCTTGCCCAGGCAATAGCCCTTGGCCACAACGTTCCTCAAAAACGTAAGTAGGAGCAAACTCCAGGAGCGTGAAAATGTAACTATTGCCACACAGAGAGGCTCTGATGCTTTGAAAATGACCGATTGGCCAAGTATTATTAGAGGTAGTTGTTCTGGGTTTTTTGGGCTCTTTGGCCGTGTTCTGAAGGTTGTTCTTCCTGATGTTTTGCCAGTCTCTGTGGCCGCCATCTTCAGACGACAGCAACCTGTGCTCTATTATTAGAGATGCTTCTGTGTATTCAGTATCTGGATCCATTCCCCCCTCCCCTGCAAAAAGATCCTCTTAATTTAATAAATACATATTCCTAAAGTCTTTAGGGATGTGCTGGCGCTGCAGGTTAAACCGCAGAAGCCTCTGTGCTGCAAGGTCAGAAGACCAGCCATCATTAAGATTGAATCCACGTGACAGAGTGAGCTCCCGTCACTCGTCCCAGCTCCTGCCAACCTAGCCGTTTGAAAGCATGCAAATGCAAGTAGATAAATAGGGACCACCTTGGTGGGAAGGTCATGGCGTTCTGTGTCTAGTCGCGCTGGCCACGTGACCACGGAAACTGTCTTTGGACAAAACACTGGCTCTATGGCTTGGAAATGGGGATGAGCACTGTGCCCTAGAGTCGGACACGACTGGACTAAATGTTAAGGGAAACCTTTACCTTAAAGTCTTAATATTAGAACATAACCAAGACGTTGTTCAAGGCTGGGCTGACTGGGCAGTTCAATTTAAAAACATCTGGAATAATTGGAAGTGCTCGGGAGGCCTGCCTGCCAATGGTAGATCCTCTCTATTGAGGGGAGGATTCCCACATCATACTCAGCTGTGGGGTTGGGAGGTTTCCTTTTAAGATGATCCCTGGTCGAAGTGTGAACGTTTGTGTTTTTGGTTGACAACTTCCAACATTCTGTTGAATGGGGAACCCTGGGAGTTGTATGTAATCCAGCAACACAAACCTGCCCCCCTCTGGACCCTAGTAGAATCAGTTTGTACCGTAGCTTGAAACCAAGATATTTTTTTTCTTGTTCAAGCCCAGTTGTTTCTAACCGGCGAGATGCTAGTGGGTTAAAAGTACTGGACTGTGCAGCTGGAACTGACTAGTGTTTCTTTAACGACAATCTGAAACTGTAGAAAATCTTCTGCCAAAGCTGAGGAATATGGGTCCCCGTAGATCATGTTGGATAGCACCTCCCATCATCCTTCACATGTGGCTTCACTATTAAGAGCCAACGGGATTTGCAGTCTGGAGGGCCACCTGTTTCCAGTCCTGCTCTATGGAACTAAGTGATGTTAAACACAACCCTTGAAGTGTCTCTCTCTGGCTTCCCAAAATTCATCATCTTGTACCTGATCAGAGAACCTGAGCCTAGGTTGAGGCTAAGGTATGTCCTCCTGCAGCGTATGTTTGAGGTGTCCTTTTGTTTTCCTTTCTCCTACAAATCCAATAGCGATGGAGATGTCAAACCTCTTGAGGCAGAGAAGTTTTGATCTTCCTGGAAGCTCTCGGAGACTGAATCCCAGTCAGAATCGTGCCATTTTTGAGGCTTTGAGAAGGCCATTCACTCTGATTCAAGGCCCACCAGGTAAGGCAACAGCAGATGCCCCTGGCAGCTGAAGAACGGGGTTGAGATGATGCAGGAGACACCTCATCCTGAAACAACATGGAGAGGCATTTCCACCCCCCCTCCGCCCTTTCCTCAGTGTGCAAAGCATCCTTGGCAGTGAGGGCTGTTATTTATTATTATCTCTGCTGCCCTCTAGCTTTCTATAGAACACAAAACTGTAGAATTATCATTTGAAGGGACCTCTGGGGACAATCTAGCCTGACCCCAGGCTGATGCAAGTATTCTTAGCAGGGGGCTGTTCAGTCTGGGTGCAGCAACCCTCCAGTCTAAAAAATATCTCTTTCATCGTGATTCCTGCGGCGGTTTGTCGTGAAGGAGAGGAGAGGCAAGCAGGGGACCCAGGTCACTGGCTCACATTCTTAAGAGTAAAAATAAAAGAGTCTAGAAGGGCCTTGAAGGACAAAATTTGCGATCTTGCACTTAAATCTACTCCAAGGCCACTGAGTTTTCTGGGTTGGGTGGCCATCGGCTGATTGAATCCGGCACGGCTCTCCTTAGGTGGTGAGCGAGAATACTTAGCCTTGTGATGTAATCAAAATGATCATTACATGCCGTCAAGTCAGTTCTGACTTAGGGTCTCCCTTTACAGGGTTTTCAAGGTGTGTGTTTGTTTTATTTATAGGCGGCCTTTCTCCCCCTAAGAGGACCCGAGGCAGCCCAACGATATTAAAAGGAATTGAAAACTTAATAATTAAACATTTAAAAAAAATTAAACCATGGGCTCATTAAAATAACAATAGGATCATTAAAAGCAAGTCAACATTTAAAACGATCTGAACTTTAGAAAGGCATTCTGGAACTCAATCATGATTGTTAAGAGCCTGCCTGAAAACGTGGGTCTTCGGTGGTCGGCGGAAGTCTATAACGGAGAGGGGACGGCATCAGTCTAGAGCAGTGGTCCCCAACCTCGGGCCTCCAGATGTTCTTGGACTACAACTCCCAGAAGCCTTCACCACCACCTCTGATGGCCAGGATTTCTGGGAGTTGGAAGTCCAAGAACATCTGGAGGCCCAAGGTTTGGGGACCACCGGTCTAGAGCACTCAGAAGCAGTTTCCTATTCTCTTTTGAAGGGTATTCTCTTTTGGAAGGTACTCTGAGACCATACAGCTTGCCCAAGGCTCCCCAGGCGGGCACAGTGGGGAATCGAACTCCCGGCTGCTGGCCAGGTGCTCCAACTCTCTGAGCTGCTTATTTGCTTGAGAGACTCCCTGCAGCCACAGATTGTGATGGGCTTCTATTAGTGATTTCTCTCTCTCCCCCCCCTCCCCCGCCCCCTTTCCCTCAGGAACTGGGAAAACTGTCGTTGGGACTCACATTGTCTACTGGTTTCATCAGCTGAATCGGGAATTCAAAGGCAAGGAGCAAAATCTGGACGATCTAGCGAAGGCGAAGGCCCACATCCTGTACTGCGGGCCCTCGAACAAGTCCGTCGATGTTGTTGCCGGTAAATGATTTTAGATAAACTGTGCGTTGCTGTTCTGTAACTTCTGTTGTTGCTGCCAATCTTCAGAGGGTGCTCTATTGTCCTGTTCAAGGGCCTCCCTTTTCTATTTTAATTCCTTTAATTCTATTGGAGTTGTTTCGCCAAGACGTTTCCTTGTGCCTGGTAACTGAAGTCCTGCAACTATCGTTCTTAGTGTGGAAAGGTCTCGCATGCCTGAGGCTTATTCGCACAGCAGCAAACAGCTGAAAGTTTGCAGCATCTTATTGCTGTTGTTAGCTGGAACAGTATCATGCCTGCAGGATCTATTTTGGGTGCTTGTAAACGCCCAAGACTTTCGTGTTCTGAGGAACTGCTTTGCTTCTTTTGCAGAGATGCTGTTGAAGATGAGGCAGTCTCTGAGGCCCTTGAGGGTGTACGGAGAAGCTATCGAGGCCATGGAGTTCCCTTATCCTGGTAGCAACATGCGCGTCTCCTGGAAAGCCCAGCGGGATGCAAAATCAAAGCCGGAGATCAGGTGTGAACAACTGCCTGCCTTTGATTTAAAGGACAAACCCTTTTGTAGCTTGGAAGACCTTTTTAGTTCTATGTCTTTGTATGGATTCAAAGGAATCATCATCCCTGCTCATATGGTTAAGGCATAATGCTAAACCATGATTTGGCACTAGAAGAGTGATCTGGGAATATATCAGGCGCTCATCTTGTAACCTTTCCCAACTTTTTACCCCTTAAATTGAATTGGCTGTTTACTATTTTATTGCAATTTGTAGTTTGCCGTCATATCTGAGCTGATAAACTATGGTTTGTTTTTGCCCTGCAAACCTGGATTACAATTGTGGTTTAAAGCTGGTTTGACAGCAAGCTATAGTGTGCTAGTTTGGATATAGCAAATAACAACTGTTGCAAGCAGGAAATAAGCGACTGTATTTTTCCATGTATAAGACAATACTTTTTCCTAAAATAGTTGGCGTAAAAATTGAGGGTCATTTTATACACGGAAGTAAGGGGGAAGGGATCAAAGTGCTGCGGTATCGCAGCTTTTTGATCCTGTAGCCCTTTCTTTTGTCGCTGCTTTCCCCCTTCACTTCTGCAGCCGTTTGAGCCTGCTTTTGTGGGGCTTAGGAAGTGGAGGGGGAAAGCAGCAACCAAATTTTATTATTTGGGGTTGGAAAAGTAGCTCTTGAAAAAAATTAAGAGATTGACAATAAAATTCGTATCCAATTCAGGTTTCCAGCCTTCAGAACTGGGGATTTTGTGTTAGACTTTCAGACGTTTGTATACAAGGGATGCTGAGGGGGTAGCTGTTTATGCCTGGGTGTTGTGTGTAAACGTTTATTCTTTAACTTTAAAACATCCTTTCTGCACCAGGGCCATGACTTTGCACTACCGGATCCGTAACGCACCCAATCCTTATGCTTCAGCAATCCGTGCCTTTGACGCGCGTGTGAAAAGAGGAGAGGAGATGACCGAGGACGAAATTGAGGAGTGAGTGTTAACGCACATCAAGATTTCCTCTGAGAGTCAAATGAGGAAGTTTGTTTCTGACAGGGCTTTTCTGTGCATCCCTTGAAAACATTCTTTCAAAGTCTCCCGACTTTTTTATGCAGCTTGTTGACCTGTTTGGATGTTGTGGGAAAACGTGGCTTTCACGAATCTTGGGCTTCTGAACTTCCCCTTTTCCCCCTCTTTCTTTAAGCCAGACAAAGGTGGAAAAACACCTGTTTCGGTTTCTAAGCAGACTACAGTTCTTTGTGATGTCTGTGTTCAGGGAGCCTTGGCTTCTTCTTCGTAGTCTCTGTGAATGCACACTAATGGGTTTTATCTGCGCCTGCGCAGAGGTTTCCAGAATCTTCTAGAGCTTAACACTGTTTGCTAAGACCACCCCCCTAGGACACGTGGTCCCCCCACCCATGGTGGTACCTATTTATCTACTCGCATTTGCATGCTTTCGAACTGCTAGGTTGGCAGGAGCTGGGACAAGCAACGGGAGCTCACTCCGTCGTGTGGATTCGATCTTACGACGGATGGTCTTCTGACCTTGCAGGACAGAGGTTTTTGCGGTTTAACCCACAGCACCACCACGTCCCCAGGGCAGTTAGAGTCCAGGACATTTAAAATCAAGTTTCCAGACCTTGTGAGAATTTTTTTTTTGAAAGCAACTTGGGCAAAGCCTGGAGAAAAAAATTGTGTCGTGGTGGTGCAGCTTCAGAGCCCTGAACCAAATGGGTGCCCCTCAAATAGGAGCGTAGAGCGAAACCGCCAAAGGAGATCCTGCCGATCGGTTCCATTTTTATGCAGGTTGTAGAATTAAAGATCTCTTGAGGAGGTGGAGAGAGCAGGATTTAGATTTCCTGGGTGCAGACTGGTGTGTGTGTGTGTGTGGTTTTTTGCTTTTAATGCAGAGTGGCCACCCTGCCGCTCCAGTCCTCTGAGCCCTGTTGTGTGGAACTGAGAGGTTGCCTTGCTCACCTTGTAGGTACAAGCGGTTGCTGAACAAGGCACGGGAATTTGAACTGCAACGTCACGACGTCATCCTGTGCACGTGCTCCGCCTCTTGTGGCTCTGTGCTGGTGGAGTGCTTGCACGTCAAGCAAGTGCTGGTGGATGAATGCGCCATGGCCACCGAACCGGAAACACTCATCCCCTTGGCCAACTATGGAAAAATTGAGAAGGTGAGTGAGGGTGGTGTTCGCGATGGCCTAGATCCTTGATGCCCTGGAGTGGCAGACCATAAAAGGGGATACCAGGGGTCACCAGGTACTCGGGTAGGGAAGATTCCTGCCTGAAAGCTTGGTGGTCTTGTCCAAGGTCAGCTTGGACATGTACCACTGGTGGCGCACAGGAATGATCCAGGGGGGGTAGAGGGCTGTTATAGCTGTTATTACGAATTCACACTTCCTCCATTGCTGTGTCCTACTGAAAGTATGATGTGCCACCTCCTCCTGGGTGGAAGGCCACTGGTCATCCATCTTTGGCCTTCTAACGTGCTAGGAGTAACCTCTGACCTTGAGGGCTTCTCCCGAATTCTTTCTAGGTGGTCTTGCTGGGAGACCATAAGCAGCTGAGGCCGGTGGTCCACAATGACTTCTGCAAGGCCCTGGGCATGGAAACGTCGCTTTTTGAGCGCTACAAGGACCAGGCCGTGATGCTGGACACGCAGTATCGCATGGTAAGCATTGGGGGCTCTGCCTGGAATATCAATGTGAAGGACAGAAGGAGGAGGTTGACTGCTAGAACGGAGGCATGCAGTGGTCCTATGAGGGAACAATGGGGAGGTGGGAATATCTGTGGACGCTCAAGGTCTTGGAAGGGAGGGAGGGAGGGAGACATGGAAATGAAAGACCTGCAGACTTGCCCAGAACCAGTCTGCCCAGCATGATGCCAAAGCTTTATTGACCAAAATATTATGGAGCTTTGGGTAACTTGCCATGGCTAATTGCAGCTAATTGACCAAGTGCAGGGGTGTACATGGGTTGCCCACAAGGCACGTGACCAGACGTATGACTTTTCCGACCTCTCATGATGATGAGCCATGTGATTTTTTGGGGGGAAACTCCTCTCTTTTTGACTCTGCAGCACCAGGACATCTGTAGGTTCCCATCGGAAGCCTTTTACAACAGGAAACTCAAGACGTGTCCCTACCTCGTTCGTGGTCCCAGTGCCCTTGGCCACAGAGACAGGGCCTGCTGCGCCATCATCTTCGGTCATATAGAAGGAAAAGAGAGGAGCCTCATGGTCTCCACGGAGGAGGGGAATGAGAACTCCAGGGCCAATCTTGAGGAAGCAAAAGAGGTGGTGAGTAAATCTGCAAGAAGGCAGAAGCATCCTTGGCAAGCAGGAGGAGACGGTAATAAGCGGTCAACGGAATCTCTGTTTGCTGTTACCCTGTTGGTCAGAGAAGCTTGGCCTGCAGCCGTGAGAAGGTGAAGATGCTTATCTTCACCCGTGATAAGCGTCAGATGCTGGTTTCTGGAATTCTGGAATTCAGACTGTTTATAATTCTGTTTATAATAATCTTGGATACTCATTCATTTATTTGTTGGTTCCTTTATTCCTGGTCAGTTTGCAAGCTGGCCTAGAAGACAGAGGCTAGAATTCCATTGTAGCCACGGATTCAGTTGATTTGGATCTGTCTAGACATGCCGTTGCATTCTTTCCCTGTATGATGAAGATAATCATTTCATCATATAATGAAGCTCTCTCAGAATGGGCATGTGCTGGTTCATGAGTTTTACTCTCAATTATTCTTTTGCTGTTTTCCCTGTTTTTATCCCAGTGTTGCTGGTTTTGGAGAATTAGCTTTGTTACTCTTCAGCAAAAACAAAACCAGATTCAGTTGTGTGAAACTTTTTAAGATGAACAAACTCACTTAGTTTGAGCTTTTGTGGATATCAACCTGTTAGCCTTCTTGCAGTTTTATTGGATTTGTATTGGTGGATATAGTTGTGGCCGCTGACAAAGCTGTGGGAGCGCACGAAGTGTGGAATATCAGTGCTGTGTATATTCTACCACTCTGTGTAGCTGCCCAGAGTGGTAGAATATACCAGATGGGTGGGATATAAATCGAATAAATAAATAAATAAAAGAAAGAAAGAACTGAAAAGAAAAAAATTGTCAGTGAAACCCAGTTCTGCAGGATCAGGAACGTTTCCGTCCTCATAGCTCAGCTGGCTTTCTTTTGGTCATGCTTGAGTACTTTGACATCCAAAAGGATGTTGTTTTTTGATGTGCTGCTTGTTTTGTTTTTTGCTCCAGGTGCGGATAGCCAAACAGTTGACCTTGGACAAGACCACCAAGCCTGAACAGATCGCCATCCTAACCCCTTACAACGCCCAGGTCTTTGAGATCAAGAAGCTTCTCGCCCAAGCCGTAGTGCAAAATATCACTGTTTGCTCCATCATGAAAAGCCAAGGTGGGTGGTCACCATATCAGGCAGGATGATAGACCTCTGGAGATGCCACGGCCTCTGCTTCCACTGGTCCATCTCGGAACTGAGCATCCTTAACTCTGTTGCAATTTTTAATTCTCCACCCCCCCCTTCCAGGAAGCGAATGGAAGTATGTGATTTTGACCACTGTCCGGTCGTGCTCCCGGTCTGAGATTGATAAGAATCCCACGCTGAGCTGGCAGAAGAAACACCTGGGGTTTGTGTGTGACGCGAACCAGATCAATGTCGCCATCACTCGGGCACAGGAGGGGCTGTGTATTATTGGTAAGTGATGGGGGGAGGGAGTGGTAGAGGAAGGAAAACATTTTTGTCTGTGTGTGTGTGATTCAGAGGCTATCCTGGGCCCATAACTTTAATCTGTTGCTTTTTGCAAGTTCTCAGAACCTGTAGCCTAGAAAAAAAGTAGTAAGTCAAAAGCTCTGGCATACGAAGAGCATCGCTGGTGACTGGCAGCTGGGGGGATACTAGGAGATGTAGTCCTTTAGAAGAGTAGCTTTATCCCAAGTCTCCTTAGGAAGCACCAGGGATGTTAGGGAATCTTTGATACCAAGCCCGGAGTCCCTAGTCTGAGTCTCTATTAAAAACAAGGTTTTTGCCTCAGAAAAAAAGAGGGGTGGGTGTTCCGATTCGAGTTGGAAAAAAAAAGTCCCGAGTCAAGTTCGACTCAAGTCCCTGTTGCGACTTAAGTCCAACTTGATGGCAAGTCTCTGTGACTCAAGTCCCCATCCTCTGGAAGCACTATACAGTGGTGCCTCATTTGACGACGATAATCCGTTCCAGCAAAATCGCTGTAGAACGAAATCGTCATCAAGCGAAAGTAAAAACCGCTCAATGCGTTCCAATGGGCGAAATACCTCAGCGTCCAGTGAAGATCCTCCATAGGGCGGGTACCCATTGAAAATCGTCGTCAAGCGAAAGTAAAAAAAAACCCATTAGAATGCATTAAAAACCGGTTAATGCGTTCTAATGGGCGAAATACCTCATTGTAAAGCGAAGATCCTCCATAGGGTGGCCATTTTCTGGTGCCCATAAAGCGAGGAAACACAGCGGGGGGCCATTTTGAAACAGCAAGCAGCTATTTTGAAACCCGACAATCAGCTGTTTTGAGCATCATAAAGCGAAAAATCGGTTCCCGAAGCAGGGAACTGATCGTCGTCAAGAAGATTTTCCCCATCTAAACACCATTTTGCCATCGCAATAGTGATTGCAAAATACTCATCGTGAAGCGATTTCATAGTCTACCAGGGTAAGCATCAAGCGGGGCACCACTGTTCCACTTGGGAACTCATCAGTGTTTCTGATGAAGTAATTCATTGCCTTGTAGGGACATGAAAAGTAGGCGGGTGTGGGGAGCCCACTGGCAAGCAATTCAATTGTTACAGTGAGTTTTTTCCCCTCCCACGTTTCTCCTTTTCCCTTGGCCTTTGGCAAAAGAGGGCGAGAGATCTGCTTTCAGGGCTGAAGTGGCCGGCGTTTTCCTTTGGGGTGAGATCTACTCTTGTTGGCCAACGCTGCGAGGATTTTCCTTTGCCTTAGCCTGACTGGCCGCGACGTAAGAGGTGGTCTTCCTGCCACTCGGGTCTCTTCATGGGCTGCTGTTAGTCCCCAGAGCTAACCTTTCAGGGGTTCAACTTGCCAGACACAGAGAAGGGAAAATGTGTTTTATTTGAAATTCTCATTCACCCAGGCTACCACTGAATGTGGGGATACGGATCTGGTGTGAGTTGAGGGGGAAGTAGGAAGAAAACCCTACAAGGCCTTGGAGCAGGGACTCTAGAAGGGCTGCTTTTCTGGAACAAGAACTCCCACAGGCCTCCAGCTGCCGTCGTCTTGAGTTCTAGGCCGGTGAAAACAGGACGCCGCCAGATGGCATCCGTCCTTGTCCCTTGACTGTTCTCCTCCCTGTCTTCTCTTTCTAGGGAACCGGTATCTCCTGGAATGCAACCCGCTGTGGCGAGGACTTCTGGAGCATTACATGACTCAAGGGTGCGCCACTGCCGCCAGTTCCATTTGCATTAGGAAGGCGCCGGCTGTTCCGCTCCTTCCTCGGTACAACATGTAGCTCGCTGCCTCTGTGACACCTGGATCCCCATTTGAAGCACCTTTCCGCCTTCCTAAAAAGGGACGAGCGATTCCTACGCTGAGCTGCGCGGGCATGAATGTGTGACTTCAGATGGTTCCTGGCCTTCGCCGTGGCCTGGATCCTGCGCCGGCCTGACTCCCTCTGCCACTGCTGACTCCAATGGGCCAAGGCCAGAACAAACTCCCAAAGGCTTGGCGGGTTGCAGCAATGAGGATGCTCTCCCGTATTTCGTACCTGCTTTTGAGATTCCAGCCATGGATGATTTCCCCCCTCCCCACTTACCTTTTCTCAACCCTTTTCTTCTGGAAGAGAAAACAAGCTGTCTTTTTTGGGTGTGGGGATTCAAGAACGCGGGTGCTCTGTTCAGAACCCCCCAGTTTGCTACATCTGGTAATATATCTCAGCTTTGCTTTTGGGAACTGAACAGATGCTGCTTAAACCAAAAGGAGGTCCAATTTTTTTTTTTAAAAAAAGTTGTCAGTCCTGCTTCTATGGAGCCAAAGAAATCGGTATTGCCACTCACTGGAATTGCAGGAGTTCTTTGCTCAAGAGTTTTATTGCCTTTATTGCCTTTTCAATGAAGAAATGGGAACATTTCTTGACATGGCAACAAACAGCCATATAAATAGGATGTAGCTGAGACCCATGTTTTATTTTTCTAGAAACCATTTATCGTGGCCATCCAACATAGATTATTAGCCCAGGTGGCGTCTCTTGTCAGGGAAATCGTGTAGAAATATATATTTTAAAAGCTTTAAATTTTTTAAACTGGAAGCATTTCCTTTTACTGATCCCATTTTTAAACTTTCGAAAAACACACATTTGCACTTGAGGGGGTCTGATGAGGGAACCACGAATCTGAGGAAACTTCTCCGTTCCGTGTCCTTTGTTCAGGCTGACCAGCAATTCTGAATGTGTGGAGTCCCTCATAACGAAAATTTAGCCTGACAGGCGAAGAATTATCATAAAACTGCGATGCTGTGCAAGGTGGTCGGTCTTTTCCCCGTTGAGCCTTCGATGTGCACGAGGGAGTGACGGTGGCCCTCATTCCAAAGAAGTGCTGTTGAAACTACCTGAGAAGAGTCTAATAGTACACCTAGGATGAGTGCATGGGTTTGTGCATGTATTTCAACATTCCTGAACATGATCTTCTGCTGCTTTTGCACCCTGGTGGCCTTCAGATGTGGTAGACCCCAGCAGGCTGGGGAGGATTGGGTTTGTAGTCCAACACGGCTGGGATAGAACAGTCTACCGTTTCTCAATGGAACAAATCAGTATGCATCATACTGCTGGTTTCTACATGAGTTAGACATTTTGCACTTTTAGAAGGGAAAGAACACCGTAAAAAAGAGATCATTCCAATTTCTATGTATATCTAATGGCTACTTTAAAAAAAATCTTCATGAAACTTGTTCCAAAGAGCCCAGGGGTTTGTGCGGATGATGCTCAAACTGGATAGGGTTCATCTGTCTTTTTGTGTTGCCATTTTGCCGAATTCAGCTGTTCTGGCCCATGATTGCTTTTCAGTGTACCTACTTATAACGGTGCAAGAAAAACCGGAGTTGAATTTCGGCTACACAATGGTGATGCCGCTGAAATTCTTCCGGAAGCTCATGGACTGTAATACAGTACGCTGTGTTCTGTGTGCTTATCCTTTTTTTTTTAAGTGTTTATAATTTTAGTGTACCTAATTTATTGCAATTGATGGAGCTGCTCTTTAATAATGGAAGGAGAATTGTCTTTGAATTCTGAAAGCAAGGGTATGTGATTGTTGTGAGGGGATTCTGCAAACCAGAAGCCTTCTGGGTTGTGTGTGTGTATTGTGTATGTGTGTTTTTGAGGGGGAAAGGGTCCCGTTATAGGAGTAGTTGTCTCCATAAACGTAAACTTACAATAATAATTATAAGAAATAATAATTATCAGGGATTCTGATAGCAAAGAAAACAAAATGACACTATTGTTTTTCCCACTGTTTCTACCTCAGTAATCTGAAATGTGAAAAGGTGACTTTCCAAGATTACCAATACGACTAATTGCCTCCCAGCTCCCCCCCCCAATATTATCTGAATAATTTTACTCTTGAAGAGTTGATTTTGAATTAATAATTGATTCGTGGCCAGTGATTAAAGAAACAACAAGTCGTTGTGGGGACATAATAATACATCTCTAGAAATTCTTTGGTACCTGGTGTGGTGGGGATGGGCTCAGGAGGCCTGAGTTCGAATCACCCACTCAGCCATGGAAACTCATTGGGAGTGTGGAACAGGTAAAACCACTCCTCAAATATCTCATTTCCCTTGAACGCCCTTTTAGAGTTGCTGTATGTCAGAGGCGACTTGACGGCATATAACATACACATAAGTTCTTGAACCAGCCTCAAAAAGGACCAGGTTATCTGACTCCTTATTTCTTCTGCCTGCATAGACATACTGTGTTAATGAAAAGTGTTCTGAAACAAAAAGAAAACAAATTTTTGTAAATCGTCCAATTCTTAATGCTAGTATGGCTGGTCACCTGGGGCGACCTTCACTTTTCACAGTTGACTCTGTGGTTATTTATGCTTTTGGCTCCCCACACCTCTTGTCTTGTATCTTTTTTTCTTCTTCTGCCTGTTCCTCTTTGCTCATACTTTTAACTGGATAACTTGGTTCTTTTTTGGAGGCTGTGCATGTTATGTGCCACTTGTATTCCTTTTCACCACGTTTGTGCCTTATGCTGTTGCAGTTTGCGGCTTCCAGAGACCCCTGCCTGTATCTCTAACCACTCACCTCTCCTCGAAAGGCAAGCTGGATCACCAGAGGCCATTCCCGAAGCCCTTTTCCTCCTGAATTCGCGATGGCCTTTTTATGGACTGCCAGCGTTTTCAGTCTGCTTATTCACTTCTTCTTCCTGTGGCCGTGAGATCGGTAGCTCATAATGTCCCAATGCACTCTTTTCTAGGAAGAGGCGAGCATTGAAATCCCTTACAGTAGTTGTTCAGGGTCTCTAGATCGCTGCTATTTTGAAGAGAGGAAGTGCTAAACGTAACCCATGGGGCAGTTCTCTGGCCATGCCCGATGGGAATTAAAGCAGTGGTTCACAGTGAAATAAATCTGTGAGCCTTTAATCCCCCAACCGTCATGACCACTGGCTTTTTAAAAATCTCTGTCCTAACTCTTAACATCCAGATTGCTATTGAATTTCAGAATTTTTAAATCCACGGAATGTATATAAATTTAAGCCAGATATAAATTATTGGGCTTTGCAAAAAAACCTATTCAGTTCAGAGCTTTTAAGACTTTGTAGTGATCGGAGCCTGTATACAAGTACCTTTTTAGTGACAAAAACCATCGGTATAAAACGAGAGAATCTTTATATTTGGTGCAATACATTCCAGCAGGAATTGAGCTGCATGAGTCCGGAGAAAGTGATTCTGCCTTGATTTTTATGGACATCCCTTTTATTTCAGAATCATGCGGTATGGAATTGTGCCTGAAATTTTGGGGAATTTGTAGAACGGACTAAAATATTTCAGAAATATGACCAAAAGTGTGTATTTTTATATGTAATATATGTATGTAAGAAGTATCTTGAATTAATTTGTTTGGACGGTATTTGTCTCTTGGATTCTGTAGTGTGCTAAAATTAAATCTTCATAAATGGAAGCCTTTTAGTACCCTGAAATATTTTTCTCTAGTTGATAAAATATTTGTGGTGTTTATATGGATTTTTAACATTCCATTGAATAAATATTGTAAAGCCTTGGGTCCTTTTAAGAGAACTATTTTAAATAAAGATGACTGGATACACAAAATAAAATTTACTTCTCAATTCTGGTTATAATCATAAATGTGGCCAGTGGGGGAATGCATGCAGATTCACTGGAAAAGACAATAGTGCTAGGAAAAGTTGAAGGCAGCAGGAAAAGAGGAAGACTCAATGCAAGATGGACTGACTTCATAAAGGAGACCACTGGCTTGAGTTAACAAGAGCTGAGTAGGACAGTACGTTTTAAAGATTGCTTATTCATAGGGTCGCCATAAATCAGAGTTGACTTGAAGGAGCACATAGCAATGGCTCCTTCCCACCCCATTTCCTTCCCTCTCCCAATATAAAGCTCTGCTCGAGGCCCATCCGGCCGGCCGGTCACTGCAACTACACCACCAGCAGGTCTTTCTGGGCAAAGTACATGTTAAAATTTTATGTCAAAAACCGAATGAATATTAAAGGAAGGCCAGAAAGAAATGCCCTATATGGTGGGTTTCTTGGTTTGTTTGTTTTTTGTTTATATTTACAAATTTACCAACATGTGATGGAAATGCGAATTTTAATGGACATTTATGGAAGGAAGGTGACTTGAGCATTTATTGGCCATTTTTCCCTTGCATTTCCTACTCCAAGAATCTTAAGATTTGCCAGTAAAGATCAACATTACCAGATTATGTACTAAGATTTTACCTTTGCTTCTTTTATTTTTTTGTGGCTTTTTGAGCCAGGGCTGTGATAGGGTAGGAAGCCAGCAGTCGTGGTTAAATTAAATCTGTTTTGGGCAATAGTCTGTCCAGGGTTGTTCCATAACAGCCATCCCTCTACTTTAGCCTAAAGCTGCTTGACTTCATTCATTGTCAAGATTCTCAGCTCATCTGGACCTACACATCATAGGCATCCTTCAGTCTCGAGAGACTATGGTAACATGCTCTGAATCGAGGAGTGTCCTCTCCAGAGCATGAAGCCCGGGTAAGGTAATATGGATAGGCTGTTACCCAAGCAGCAAATCCCCCCTCTCCACATTGCTGAAATGGTCCAATGGAAAGGCAAGAGCCAATACGACTGGTTCCAGCAACGTTGCAGGAGTTGGCAGAACGACGCGAGCTGCCTTCGGGACTCCAGCTCCGGATTTTGCCTCGAGGTTAACTCCTGAAGCCTTTTCCATTGGTGGATATAGCCACAAGGCAGTGGAGGTTTGAGATTGGAGTTTTCCTTCTCCTAGATGGGCTGCCTTCCATGGCTGACGAGCCCCACCTACCCGGCCTGCTCTTTAATAGTGCGGAAGTATGATCTGATCCTACGCAAGAGCTTCCATAATAAAGTCACCCAAATTTCAAGAGATGCTTCTTCTTCGTGGTCTCCGTGAATGCCCACTGAGTGTGAATTCACCAATGACCGCTCGAAGAACCAGAGTTACAGGTAACTTTTTTTTATGTGCGACTGTCCAACTAACGTGGCAAATGTCAAAAACAGAAGAGTGCACATTGCCACACCACAAATAAAGTTCTTAAGAGCTCCTCTTTGCCCTGTACGGTAGCAGGGCTGGGTTGAGGAGTGTCTCACCTCTGTGTTAGGCTGTGCGTGACATCTGTAGGTGTAGCATAAGACACAACCAGTTCATATAGTTAATTAACTAGAAAAACCACAATTTTGTGATCAACCTCAGCTGTTAAGTATTAAGACAGTTATGGGTCTCACATCTGTATGTCATTCAGCTCCTTACAAAGGTGTGTGGCTAAAAAACCCAATTATGCTGTTTCATATAAAAAGCCATCATAATAGTGACAGCTGACTGAACATATTAATTTTGTGAAATTAGATTGTTTCCTGCTGGCATTCCAACTGCCACAGAAATGGTTTTCTCCATCGTTTTTTTTTACATCTTAAAAATAGTTCTGGATTTAAAAATCTGTTTTTGAATTTACCCTAATCTGCCAAGTCCTAGTGATATTAAAAAGTTTTGTTCTAAATTACTGAAAGACTTCTGGAAGCCGTCCCGTAGTAAACAATGTGACTAGATTGGAAGCGGACAGCTGCGTCCTCCAGATGTTTCTGGACTACAATTCCCACACTGGCTAGGATGATGGAAGCTATAGGCTAGAAACATCCACTCGCTCACCCACCCCTGTTGTAAACCTAATAGCTCCCATGTTGCTCGGCTTAACAACTTCAGCATTTCATTTGGAAGACGATAACTCTGCCCAGTTTCCATCTCAGGAAAGAAAAAGTTCACCTTGGAAGGCAAAACTTTAAAAATAAGTTTTTAATCTGACTTATTTCGACATTCCTTGTGAATTGTTAGCATGGGAAAATCAGGGTTCAGACATGGCACTCTCCATTTCTTCCTCGAGGTACGGTTTGGTCTTAAGCAGGATGGAATCGTGCCACTGTTCGTACACAAGCGTGTAAGTCTCTGCTCTCTTGATGGTGAATCTGTACAAGCGGTCGGGCAGCAGGTTGTGAATTTCGAACGTGTTCGAGGTGACATTCATTGTGCCACAGTGGGCTCGCTCTTGCGGGGTTCGGGACTCCAGCAACTTAAACCGGAGTTCGTATTGTTCCAGCTGCGGCTGCTGGCTATTTACAAACCACTTGAGACTCACCCAGTCCTCAAACGCCACCGATTCCCTTCGGTCAAACATCAGCGGCAATTTTGTGCTGAGGACTAGCCTGATGTGTGGGATTTTGGCGATCCCGACGTCCGACACCAGGCGGTGCTTGACGTACAGCCTTCCGGGGACCAGCAGAGCCAGGAAATAATCCATTTGGTCCGAGAGGTACGATAACCTCTGCTTGATGGTGTCCCACTGGGAAAGGAAGGTCATCATGTCATAGTTCTCCAGGAAGTGGACCAGTTCTTGCCGACCTCTCTCCAGCTCTTCCAACAGGTCAGACAGGAGCAGGAGCTGGATTTTGGTTTGGATGGTTCCCACTTTCTTCATCCTCTGGAACCTCCAGGGGTCTATCAGTTGGAACAAGGTGGTAGGGAGCATCAGGTGGTTCTGGTCTCCCAGCGCCAAGTGCTTAGGCAGGATTTCTATGTAATAGGAGCACTTCTTCAGCAACTCGATCCTCTTGTGGTGGCGCCTGAGCAGGTGGAGGCTCAAGTCCGAGTGCAGGAATTCCAGGACGACGTTCTTCCTCTCCAGGTACCCCCTCCAGGCTTCATTCTCCTGCTCCTCATCACTGTACGCCACGGTCTGGAGGCTGGTCCCTAACGTGTTCAAATAGACATCAATCGTTCCGAGGTTCATCATGCCTGGGCTGGAAAAATGACAGAGGGGGAACAAGTCAGTTGCAAGGCTGGGATTGTGATGATGGCCTCTGATTTTGCTTTTCTTAATTAATACTACCTTCAGAAACTTGGAGGGAGGGAGGGAGGGAGGGAGGGAGGGAGGGAGGAAGGAAGGAAGGAAGGAAGGAAGGAAGGAAGGAAGGAAGGAAGGAAGGAAGGAAGGAAGGAAGGAAGGAAGGAAGGAAGGAAGGAAGGAAGGAAGGAAGTGACTGGGCATGTTCACCTACTCTATAAATTTCCACCCATCTCTGGGCTCTGGACAACGGCTGGACACAATGACTCTTAGGGTCCCTTCCAACTCTGCAGTTTGAAGATCATTATTATTACTACTACTACTAAAATCTGGTTTAATGACCTCTCCTCTGTTACTTCCTGCCCCCCAAGAAGCTCTGCCTGACATTTTTCATACTGGAATGAATCTTAGCATTCCAGATCAGAATCTGACTGTCTGGCTGCCCATTGCCCTCTGACTCCTGCTTTCCCTCCTCAGCCCTGTTCTTGTTCCTCCCCGCCCCCCCCCCCATGTAAGGGGCCACAGAAGAGCTGAGTCACATACCAGCCACAAAGGAGCTGCCAAGGTGAGATCCAGATCGTGCTTTTAGAAACTGTCCCTTTCTAAGCTCCCATGGCATCTCAATGACGAGACACAATAGCATCATTTTTCCACCAACAGGTAAAGGTCTTTTTATTCATGCAAGAGAGCTTGCTTGTTGCAGAAAGCACTTTTATAATCCTAACTGTAAATCGTTGGGCTCTATCCTTTCTGTTACTGATGTCTTCTCAAATTGGGTTTTAAGTTTGTATACTTTTCATTTTACGATATTTAGTGGTAACCTTACCCTTTTAGGCAGCCTTGAGCCAGGGAGGAGGCAGGAGAAAAATCAAATAAGAATCACTGTGGTAGAGTGATGACTGTGCTTGACTGGAACATGGGAAATCCAGATGTAAGCTTCCACTGTAGCCATGCAGCTCCCCTGCCCCCCCCACAGAGCCTGACCTGCCTTACCAGGCTGTTGTGCAGATAAAGTAGGGAGGAGAGCCATGTTATTGGAGAACCCCTAGGAAAGTTTTGAAGCTGCTTTTTAAATGTTCCTTGTGGGGTTTGAGTAATTTTAACCTATTCTACTCTACTTTGGGAGCACAGCTGGTCACAAAAGTGGTAAGCACGTGCTTTAAATAAATCTTGTTGGAGAAAGGAGAGGCAAACTAAACAGACAGATATGCAGAGAGCCAGCCAGACATTTTGGGCTAGGTAGCCCCTCTGTGGCTTGGCAAAGAGGCAGCTGAGTCAATCCATGCCAACAGCTGCACCATCACCACCGGTTCAGGTGATTTAAAACATAGGAAGTGTCACACATTTTTGTGGGCAATCCTAAGCGTTGCGACCACCCAAGATTGCATAAATGTGTCTGCAACTGGTTGAGGAACAAAGGTATACCCCCCTTGACGGTTTTGCTCTGGCCCTAGATTCTACTATATTTAGGGTCCACAACTAAATATAGTAGAATCAGCTTTTTTATTATTACAGCTTTATTATTATTATTATTATTATTATTATTATTATTATTATTATTATTATTATTATTATTATTATTATTATTATTATTATTATTATTATTATTATTATTATTATTATTATTATTATTATTATTAAGCCAGTTACAGGATCTCGTTTTCACTCAGCAAATTCATTTCATGGTCCCTTTCCAAATGCTTGATGAAAGGTGGGATATATAAAAAAAAGGGAAGCAACGCGGTCAGGGTGAGCCAGGATAACTCAGCGGAGTGGACGTAAAAGGTGGTGAAGGAAAAGAAGACATGCTGCTAATGCAAGATGATTTCTGGCAGGAGAACGACAGGAGGCTAAATTTATATCTTGCATGGCAGAAACTTGGGAAACTACCACAACACAGCCCTGTCGGACAGTTGGGTCTTTCTCACTGTCCAGCGCTGGAGGTGTTTCAGTGGCCGTTGAATGGCCACCTGCCAAGGATGCCTCAGGTGGATATTTGGAAGGGGGGCTGAACTGGATGACCCCGTGGTCCCTTCTAGCCCTTGTTTTTAATCCATAAAGCCCTAAACGGCTTGGGCCCAAGTGATCTCAAGGATTGCATCTCCCTTAATGAACCTGCCCAGGTGTTAAGACCATCAGGGGAGGTCTTTCTCTCAGTTTCACCACCCTTACAGGTGGATTTGGTGGAGATACAGGAGAGGGCCTTCTCTGTCCTGGCCTCCAGACTTTGGTACTCCCTCCCACTGGAGGCCAGCCCAGCCCCATTTTAGCTGTCCTTCTGCAAGCAAAGACCTCCCTCTTCAGGCAGGCTTTCCCTTAGTGACTTGCTGTCTGAGAAGGTGTTTTTAAATGGACTGTTGTGCCTTGTTGCTTTTAAATGTTTTTAGTATTGATTTTATTTACCCTTTTTAACATAATTCTTTTTAAATATTTATATGCATATGGTCTTTGCTTTCAAATATTATATTCGCAAAGGCTTTCACGGCTGGGATCTAATGGTTGTTGTGGGTTTTTTGGGGCTCTTTGGCCCTGTTCTGAAGGTTGTTCTTCCTGATGTTTCGCCAGTCTCTGTGGCCCGCCATCTTCAGAAGAAGATGCCGGCCATAGAGACTGGCGAAACATTAGGAAGAACAACCTTCAGAACACAGCCAAAGAGCCCCCCAAAAAACCCCACAACAACCTTTAAATATTGTCTTTTTAATGACGTAAGGCACCTTTGGTCCTTTATAAGGTGGAAGGGAGGACTTCCAAATATTTTAAATTAAAAAAAAAGTCTATGGCTCTATGGTATACGTTCAGGTAAACTCATGGAGTTCACGTTGGTTCTCTTGGCTGTACCAAGAGCAGCTACTAAAAGATAGGCATTAGACATTAGTGGCAAGTCTGGGGTAAAAAATGACCCTAAAGGCACAGGTTTACACATTACATTATCTGGAGCAAATTGTACTATCAGGCTCAATTCCTGTAGCTCCTAACTAGATATCCATATCGACAAGTGAGGGAAGAAAGGAAGAACCCCCAAAATGGTACAACATTAAAAACTAATAATTTTATTTAATAGCCATTTTTGTGGATCAAACTCTGGGAGGCAGTGGAAGACAGGAGGGCCTGGCGTGCTCTGGTCCATGGGGTCACGAAGAGTCGGACATGACTGAATGACTAAACAACGATCAGCTGCTTTCTCCAATGACTCCTAGTCTCAGCCTAATCCTGTATGCTCAACACCGGACCATAAATCCCACGTTGAGACCTCCAAACTCTCTTTAAGATGCCTCTTTATTCTCGGGGCTTCCACGTTTGCCCATTCAGCCCAGGGGTTCACGGCCATAGGGGGTGGTTTGGGGTTTAATTTGGACTTCAACTCCCAGAAGCCCCAGCCAGCATGGCCAGCGGAAGGGGCTTCTGGGAATTGAAGTCCCCCCAAGAGCGGGTGGCTCCGAATTAATAACGACCCCACTGATCTAGATTAGGAGACAATGTCTTCTTCATCTTCACCGCCCCCCATGGGGTTGTGTCCTGTTTCAAAGCGCCTTTGGGGCACAGCCCTGACGCCTCCTTCTCCCACCCCACCGCCGGCTGGATCCCCCTAGGCCGGGCTGGCCATTTTCCCCTCCGCCTGTGTCGTCTTCCTTGGACTGGGAGAGGGGCGCCCCTCACTTTTCCTGCTTTGGGGGTGTCCCTATTACACCCCCCCCGCTCCCACATCCCGGGAAGGGGAGCTTACCTGTGGCTTAGCATGATTGGTTCCCGGGGCAGCCGCTCGCCCGGCCGCCCGCCACCCCCGCCCCTTCTGCCTAGGCCAGGGCCAGGCTCGGGGCGCCGAGCAGGCCTCGCCGGTCGCCATGGCAACGCATTGTGCCGCAGGGCCGCGTTCTGGAGCCTGCTAGGCCTCGCGCCAGGCGGGAGCCGTGGGGGGGCAGCTGAAGGCTGTGGGGGGCCGGCTGAGGATTAAGAGCGCGGCGGGGGGGGGGGACATAGTCAAAAATGTGGGGCGAGAGGGGTGAGAAGTAGAGGCCCAAGGAATTGGGAAGGTCGCGGGTGGGTAGGTGGGGAGCTAAGATTAGGAGCCCCATAGGAAAGTAATGATATATGGAATTGGGGGGGGGGCAGACATTGTAGGCTGCCTGGAGGGGCGTTGGGGGAATCTTATGTGTGGAGAAGAAAGGGGGAAAGCAGGAGAGGAAATGGATCCTTTGTGTGTTCTGCAGGCGATAAATACATCAGTGGCTTTTCTTGGTATCCCATAGGCAACGGATAAGGTAGACCTTGTCAGTTGTGCAGATTTCGAACTGGGTCCCCATGTGGGCCACGCCTTGCTTAGTCCAAAAATGAGGATGAGCACTCGCTCGGAGGACTTGTAAGGGAGTTAAAGACACATTTTTGGGGAATAAAGCTGCCCTATTGGGGGTTGGGGGGTTGGAAGAAGACAAAGACTCCCTGAGAAAGACGTCCAGGAAAAGGGCGAAGGCAGAAGGAAAAGAGGAAGAACCCAATGGGAGAGGTGGTGACTCCAAAAGGAAGCCACAGGCTTGGGTTTGTAGGCACTGAGCCGGGCTGTTAACGATAAGACTTTTGGGAGGTATCTCTTTCAACAGTTTGGCCTAACATGGAAGCAACTGGACTTCACGTAAGAGGGCCTTCATGGCAACTGAGCATGTACAGAGTTTGCTGCATTGCTCTCTGTTATGCTCGTAGCTTCCCATAGGCATCTGGTTGGCCTCATGGTGGAAGACAACGTGCTGAGCTAAATTGCCTTTGGTCCAGCCAGGGAGAGATGCTGTTTGTGTTTGTTTCATATTTTTCTTATCCTGCTTTTTGGTCGCAGAAGGACGTCCCCAAAGCAACTGGCAAGGGGGGGGGGGAGATCACAATCCAAAGGCAAAAAAGGGGAGAAGAATCTAAAAAGGTAGAAAATAAAGAGAGCTGTATTGTGGTACCAAGACTGACAGATTTATTTCAGTTGGGTCACCTTCAGGGTGGTTGTTAATGTGCCGTCAGATCACCTCCACCTTACTCCATGGTTACAAGTGTTTGTTATGGTTCTGTTCTGAGTAAAACTGGCATTTGTAGCATGATGATGATCTTAGAAATATCTGGGGTATCCTGCTGAATTTACACCAGATGATTCTGGGTATCTCAGCGAACTATCGATTTGAGGATCGGACAGAAGTACTGTAGTATTAAATTGTATGCATGTAGTGTTGAAGGAAAACTTTACAAAGGGGGAATCGGGGACGGCATGGGTGAGTAACAGTCTTCAGCTAAGTCAGGTATTCCAGATGTTTACTGAACTCAATGGGTTTTGGTGCACCCGACTCTTCAAGGAATGAGTCTAAGACAGAGTGCCTTTTGTTTTGGTCTAGTAATTTGTGGCAAGCAATGATCAAGAAAGTTTTAAAAAAATTAATGCCAGTGGACTCCGTGCCTCCTTGTCTTACATCTGCAACAACTGTCTACTGTCAGGGCACTATATTGGGTAGATTGCTTTATAGCATCATCTTCAGTTGTTTCCCATCTTGTGCGCGCACAGCTGTTTATAATTCTGCTGCCCCCTGATTTCCTCTTTCCTATCTATATCCCACAACCCCTTCTTTACCTCTACTGCCCCTGTTTGATCCATAATAGGTGCTTGGGTGACTCAGTACTTTGTAATACCTTTTTTACGGAATCATATTTTGGCTTCAAGTGCTTCTGGAAAGAAAATCTGAACAATTCAGTGGTATTGAGTGGCTTTTCGGTTTGCATGAAGAGTGCTCGTCTAGCTTTTTTCTGTACAAGCATATGTTCATGCGGGATTAAAGCACAGACTTGCCATTCAGTTGAGGCATGGTGTTTTTCCACAAGAGGGCAGCAAATATCTTCTCCCTCTTCCAAATCAATTTCTTACAAGGATCTGGAAGCTGAGTCATGGCAACTGGACTTCTTCCTTATTAGCTTGAAACGTTGCACGACTCATCCAAGTAGCTTCTTCTGTCTGAGGAGAGTTGGTAGGAGACCCCTGATAGATCCTCCATGTCGATTTCACTTCCCCCTGGTCTGGATAGGCTCATTAGATGGACCCAGAAAGATCATCCGCTCCCAGAAAGATTGGGACCACATCCACCAGAATGCTAAGGACTGTTAGCAACTCATGACAATGGGTGGAGAAGGACTGCAGAAGTGGGATTATCCCTCACCCCCTGCCCTTTGTCCTTCTAAGGAGCCCATTCAGACCAGAGGGAAGTGAAACCAACGTAGAGGATCTACCAGGGCTCTCCTACCAACTCTCCTCAGACCGAAGGAGCGACTTGGAGGAGTGGTGAAACGTTTCAATCTAATAGGAAAGACGTCTGGTGGCCATGACTCAACTTCCAGATAACCTCACTTGGATGAATGAGAATCTTCGCAGATCTGTTCCTACAAGGATGTTAGAACCAATCTGTAGGTTGCAAATGTTTTTGTGTCTTTAGGACCACTGGAAAAGGAAGCAGTGGCTGGAACAAGCCTGTTGCATGAAAGCCAAGGCATTTTCGAAACCATTATGTATAGTGGTGAGTTTCTGTGCCAGAATTTGAAATGTGGCCACTAATTCTCACTCTGAAGTTTTTTTTTTTTTAAATGCTGATTAAAATCAGAACCTGGAAAATTCACTTTTGGGGGCTCTAACGCTCAAAACTCTTGAGCCAGTTTAGCCATTTGTGGGAACTGACATTTAAGACTATGCTCTGGTCTTCAAACATTACTCAAAATATTAGGATGCCTAGTTCATGTAATATGGTTTGATAGATTTCTGTGGGAAAAGAGATTTCTCAAGGGCTATTGAGTATGTTAAATGAGCTTCCATGTCCAGAGGCAGCGTATCTCTTCAAATACCATTTGGGTGGCCTTAGTGTGGAAAAGCTTTGCCTTTATTCCATACCTTGGAAATTCAGATTTTTCTTCTGTTCTTATGACTATGCTTTATTCTTCATTACAAAGGAACATTCACATTATGATGCATGCAATCCCCCTGAGGAAATACAGGCGTTGCAGACTTATTTGAAACCACAGTTTTGAAAGTGATTATATTAAAATGTAATTTAGCTTTATAAAGCATATTGAAAAGGATCTTGTTATCAACATGTATTTCCTTCTCCCTTCCCTTTTCTCCCCCCCCCCCTTTGTCTAACACAAATACTCACTTTTAGGGATGATGTAAATACATCCCCCACAAGAGTGACTGAAAACCATATCATGTGGTAGTGCTTTAGGTGGGTGTCCATCACATTTTATGCAACTTACTACGTGCTTTGGCGTAATCGCTTGTTGAATCTCCATGCCAACATTTCCTGGAACATGTATGTAGCTATGACAGGGAGACCTTGCATATGACTGGGAGCCAGTAACGAGAAATGTCAAAAACTCAAAAATGAGATAATATACCTCCTTAAATGAAATAATCGGTATGCACAGAACATTCTGCTGTTTATCATGGGGTGCACCACTAGCTTATGACAAAAAGCTGGTAAATGTATAGGATAAGAGCACAATTACGTAAGTTGTAGTGCTTCCAGCTTTATAGAGGGAGGTCTTTATAGAAGCTGAAAAAGATTCCCTCAAAGGAATGGTCACTAGCCCCCAGAATTACATTTTAAGCCCTCCGTAGATTCTGCTGTTGGTGTGGGGAGAAGAAACAAGAAACAGATTTAAAACTTCTCAAGAGAAGGAAGATTTCCTGTGCAGAATGTTATGGGCAGCTATAATTTCATCCGAGGCCCAAGCCACCCATTTACTTTGAGTAATTAAAACGGTAAATAGCCCCATTAATGTGTTTAAAAGAAGATTACAGTTTTGGTTGAAAGCTAATTAATTTTATTTATTTCCCCATTTCTATAGTGCCTCATTAGTAGGATTACTCTCAGTGGTTCACAACATACAATAAAATCATACAATAAACGACACCGTGTAATAAATGCAATAAAAATACAGTAAAGTACGATAAACCCTGCACTTAGCTAATACAGCGAACCTACCTTTGAACAGAAAAACACAAATCAAACCTGTTTGAGTAAATCAGGTCCATATTTGCCACTAGTAGAAGGAAGATCTATATAATTCTGTCTTAATTAGCTTCCTAAAGCCTGAGGGGAATGGTGCCTGGCAAACCTCTCTAGGAAGCTGATTCCAAAGGGAAGGGACCATAACCTAGAAAGTGTGGTTCCTTAGTATTTGTTTTCTTGGCCTTCTTGCATGTTACAGTTCTTAACATCACAATGTGATTTCATGGCATGAACATTGATGTTTGTTGGTGATTATTGTCTTCATGCAGTTCCAGCAACAAAGGTTCTATACAGCCTGTGTTTAGTGATGAAGCCACCTCCTTATGAGATGTGAATTAGGCAGACCTCTGTTTGAGAAATCAGGCTTTAAAGGGACGCTGAGCTTAAGTTCTGAAGACCTGTCATGGAACATAGCAAAGTAACCTGCTGGTTACATGAGCAGAGGAAAATTCCTTCTGTGCACTTACATGCCTGCAGCAGATAACAGAATTATGTCTTGTAACTGTGGGTTATCTGTAATGTCTGTTACTGCTTTGAGAGAGGCGTGCACAGCTTCACCCCAAACGTCGTTGCAAATGCTGGAGAAAAATGTTCACGCAAGTTCTTTTATTTAAACCATTTCTCTAGCATTCATTCGTGCAAGGACTTGGGACTGTGTCTATATTGATTTACATGAGGCTGGATCCAGGATCCGCTTCCATTGGTGCCTTCAGAAAAAGCTTGTAATGGATTTTGAGGAGTTAGGGCCCTTGACCGTGCGGCACAACTCACCCTTTTCAGGAGTCATCCGCGACCCTCTTTTCTGCATTTTTGTGCTGTGGGGAGGACAGGACAGGGCGGCCAGCTTCTTGATCCCAGTTGCACATGTTTAAATCTGGATCCACGTTGTGACTCTGTTGGGCCATCCATCCTAGGTGGGTGCCCTCTAGGGTGGCTTGGGGATTCTGGGAGTTGTAGTCCTACACATGGAGGAAGCTGTGTTTAAGGTGTTCTTACTGTTATTAGGTTAATAATCTTCTCGGCTTCTTAGCCTTGCTCTAACCTGCAGCTGTTCTCTCGAGTTTAGGGGACCCAAAATCATTTTAAAACAGGAGAATCAGTGCTGTTTTCATCACCCCCTGCCCCACAGTGCTGAATGGTTATTTATTTGATTTATATAACACCCATCTACCATTTTCACAAGGCCCACTTTTTAGACCTCCTTTCTCCCCAAATGCTCGGGACATCATTTCCTTTTCTGTTTTTGAGCCAAATGGGTTTCTTTTATTCTTAATGTGCATTAGTCAGTTCTCACTTAGATGCCCTTCGCCTCCCGCCGACGGCTTAGGATAGATTGTTCCCATTCTTGTTCCTCCCCCCCCCCGCTCTCCATAACAGATGAAGTGAGGAGCTTCTGTGTATCTCTCCTGTGAGCATGTACAGATTACAGAGCTTCTGAATGCTTGTTGTGACAGCAGCTATCTCCTGTGACAACTTGCAGAGGAAAGAGATGGAGAGAGATCAAGCCAACTGCATTTCTGTAGGGGAGAGCAGGAAGCTGGCTTGTTGCTGTGGTATAAAAACTGCACGTACAGGAGGGATCATTGTTCAAACTTCACTTCTTCTGTGAACAAAAAGCACAGTGTGCTATTTATATACCACCTGATAGCACTCAAAGCACATTAATGATGTTGGCTACACATTGACCCCAGAAAGAGCTGATTACTCAGTTTTTTGACCTTGAAAGGATAGAAGGGCTTAGTCAACCCTGAGCTGGCTACCTGAACTTGTTGAGATCAAACTCAGATCATGAACAGAGTCAGGATTGCAATACTGCAGTTTAACCACTGTGCCATGCGTGTGAACACACCAGGTAGCCTCGAAGTGCTATAAGCCTCACTTCCCCAACTGCAAAACAAGGATGAGATACTACACAGAGTGAGCAGTGGGCTGGGGGAAAAAAAACCAGAATGAAATTTAACAGGGATAAGTGCAAATTGGGGGGGGGGGACACACCAAACACACAGTTCCAGAACGGGGAGTGCTTGGCTCAGTAATATTATGAGATGGATCTTAAGGTTGTTGTAGATCACAACCTGAATATGACCCAACAGTGCAATGTGGCTGCAAAAAGACCAGTGCTGTTTTAGGCTGCATTAGTCTCCAAATCCGGTGAAGTTCTAGTTCTACTTAATTTACACTGGTTAGGCCTCTTCTGATAAGGCCATTGAGCACCCCCTTGCTCAGTGCAGGAATCCAAATCAAAGTCGAAAGAGTGAAAGAGCTGGTCATGTTTACTTTTGAGAAAAGAAGACTGAGGGGAGATAGGATAGCACTTTTCAAAGACTTGAAATATAGTCATACAGAAGAGGAGCAGCATCTGATCTCGATCGTCTCAAGAGTGCAGGGCACATAATGAGGAGTTACAGAAAGCCAGATTTTTGACTGAATATCAAGAAAAACGTCTAAACTGTCAGAGCAGTACGACAGTGGAACCCATGACCTCTGGAGGTGGACGTGATGGCCTTGTAGGCCCCTTGCAACTCCATCGTTATCAGATTCTATGCATGTCTTATTGCACAGTTGTCCCCCTTTCCCTGGAAGGATCCAAGCTTGGAGAAGTTACTTTGTTAGGATTACAACCAATGAAATCCCCAAGTCAACGATGCCACGAGTCATGTTGGCTGGGGGATTGCGGGCAGTGTCATCCTCAAAAATAACATTCGGAGGCTTTAGCAATCTTGGTATGGCCGCAGGCAAACATCTCCCCCAAGAACCCTTGGGAGAAACCTAGATCAGTGGGACCTTGTCACCTCCCCACACCAGCTTCCAGCGTGCATCATTAGCAGATCCTCGGCAGCTGAAACCACTCCTTTGGGATACAAATGAAACAGAACTCATTTTCAGAAACAAAAAGCACGGCCCGTCTCACCCTCCTCGTGAGCTCAATGAAAAACACACCTGCTCCTTTGCTGGGGGCTGCCGAACCTCTGTGCCTCAAACCCACACCAGGAGGGTGCCCCTTTCACAAGACTCGCCCAGACGGCAAGAGCAACAGAGAAGTCGTTGCCTTTAATGGGTGCATCTCCATAACCTGAAGTCCAGCTTTCATGTGTGAATAAGCCATTGCAGGCAATCCTGGTGTGGTTTCAGTGGCATGTTTAATGAATCCATTTCCCACAAGCAATCGCATAGATCAAGGGGTGGATAAATTTCAACCTCCTGCATGTTATTGCACTGCATGGCTGGCATCCTCCACTGTTGCTTATGCTAGCTACGGCTTTGGGGAGTCTCAGGCCAACAGTGTATTGTCGCTACCTGATCACAACGTTGCCACTTGGTGCTTCAGTTGCAGTCACTCATTCTTGCTGGGGAGGCCATGTGGCTTAGCAGTGACAGCACATGCCTAACATGGAGAAGGTCTCAATCCTTGGTATCTCCAGCTAGAAAGGTAGACCTCCTGAGACACTGAAGTAGCTCACTGGTCATACTATCTGTTACTGGGCCAGATGGACCCACCATAGAACACATTAGAGGGCAGCATCTTCTGTTTTACCGCTGCAAAGTGATGTTTGGCTGACATCTTAGAGTTTGGAAAAGTGACTTTTTTTTTTAACTGAAAGACCCAAAATCTTTGTGCTGGATATGCAATTCTGGGGTTAACGGTTCAAAAAACGAGGAAGGTTTCCAAGCTCTGATTCTACCTCTTCATATGGTTCCAGGAGCAAAGCTTAGAGAAGGTCTTGGTGGCTGTGTTGGGGAAGGGTTGGGTTTTCCCCATCACTCATAAGGGGAAACTTGATAAACTGGATTAGATCTATGATCTGGAGGTTCCTCCTCTCCTCTTTGAAGCTGGAATCTTTCTGCAGCTTTTTGGACCGAAGTACCACCCCTACCTCTTCACTGTTTAAATTCAATTCAATGATTTGCTCCTTTCTCCTGGAATAAGGATTGGCTCAGAGTAAAGTATCTCAAAAGACCACATGTTATGTGCAGTGTCACTTCTCTGGAAACATTCTCACACTTTTCCTGGGGTAAGGATGAGTGAACAAAAAAAACAGGGGTGTGAAATTTTGTTTTGGACAACAACACCCAAAATCCACCAACCAATGTGGCCAGTAGCTATGCTGGTGGTGGGAACATTTCAAAAAGCCTGGGAAGTACAGTATATGTCAAAAATACACATTCCTGCACAGAAATACAGGAGGAGGAGATTGGCTGTCCCATCGAGAGCATCTGGATCAATCTAGTTGGGGCAAAAAACCCAAAGGAACTTGGTAGTTGGAGTTTACTACCGACCGCCCAATCAAAGAGCGGAAGCAGATGAAACTTTTGAAAAACAAATTGCAGCATTTTCAAAAAGACACGACTTAGTAATGATGGGAGATTTCAATTATCCAGATATATGTCGGGAAGCAAATTCTGCCAAGTATGGCCCTTCCAAGAAATTCCTGGCTTGTGTGGCTGATAATTTTCTCCTATAAAGAGTGGAGAAAGAAACTAGAAGATTTGCTGTCCTTGACTTGATTCTGACCAACAGAGATGACTTGGGGGAGGAAGTGCCAGTAAGGGGAACTCTAGGCAAGAGTGACCATGGCCTTCTAGAATTCTTGCTTTCAAAGGAAACGAAAGCAGAGTGTAGCCACGCATGTCTGCTGGATTTTTTAAAAAGCCAGTTTTAATAATCTCAGAACGAGGATAAGGAAGGTTCCCATGGCAGGAGATCCTAACAAGAAAAGAAGTCCAAGAAGGGTGGGAACTTCCAAAAGAAGAAATGCACAACTACAAACAATTCCAACAAGAAAAAAAGGGGGGGGGAAGTGGCAAAAAAGGCCAGCGTGGCGGCACAAAAAGCTCAGGGAGGACCTAAAAACCAAAAAAAATATATATGTAGAGGAAGTGGAAAGAAGGCCAGGCCATCAAGGATGAGTTCAGACTAGTACCAAGGAAATGCAGGGATGGCATTAGGAAGCCAAAAGCTGAGAATGAGCTGAGGTTAGTTAGAGACACTAAAAGCAAAAAAAAGAGCATTCTTTGGGTATGTGAGTCACAAAAGACAAACAAAAGGCCTTGTGGCACAGCTCTGCAATGGAGAGGGAAAATTGATAGCAGAGGACAAAGAAAAGACAGAGGGGCTCAATTCCTATTTTAGTTCCATCTTTTCTCATAAGACAGATAATGAACTTCCAAACAAATTGGAAGTGCAAGGGGGGAGCAGGATTGCAGCTGGAGATAAACAAAACGTCAAGGAATACTTTATCACCTTGAACGAGTTCAGATATACAGTGCTGGATGAACTGCATCCGAGAGGAATGAAGGAACTGGCTGAAGAACCCTCAGAACCGCTATCTGTTATTTTCCTTGAAATCATGGGAAAAGGGGGAGGTGGCAGAAGTTTGGAGGAGGGCCAATGTTCCCCCTATCTTCAAAAAGGACAAAAAAAAGGAACCTGGGAGATACAGGCCAGTCAGCCTGACCTCCATCCCAGGCAAAATTCTGGAACAGATCTTAAAGTGATCATTGTGCAAGCACCTAGAAAACAAGGCAGTAATAACTAGAAGCCAACACGGATTTGTCAATAACAAATCCTGCCAAACTAATTTGATCTTGTTTTTTGATCAGGTCACCTCCTTGATAGACAGAAGGGATGCTGCAGACTTGATATATCTTGACTTCAGCAAAGCTTTTGACAAAGTGCCCCTAGTCAGCAAGCTAACTAGGTGTGGGCTGGATAGATCAAGTGTCAAGTGGATACACAACTGGCTACAGAGTTGTACTCAGAGGGTGATGATTAATGGGTTCTTCTCCAACTGGGAGGAGGTAACAATCCTGGGCCCGGTGCTCTTCAACAGTTTTATTAATGACTTGGATGAGGGAGTGCAGGGAATGTTTGTCAAATTTGCAGATGATACCAAATTGGGCAGAATAGCTAATACCCTAGAAGACAGAAACAAAATTCAAAATGGACTTGATAGGATGGAGCACTGGGCCGAAAGCAACAGAATGAAATTCAACAGGGATAAGTGTAAAGTCCTGCACCTCGGAAAAAGAAACCAATTGCACAGTTACAAGATACCCGACTCAGCAAAACTACAAGAAGCATCTTGGAATTGTTGCAGATCACAAGCTAAATATGATCCAACAGTGTTATGTGGCTACAAAAAAGGCCAATGCTATTTTAGGCTGCATTAACAGAAGTATAGTTTCCAAATCCTGCGAGGTGCTAGTCCCCCTCTATTCAGCATTGGTTAGGCCTCACCTTGAGGATTGTGTCCAGTTCTGGACACCGCACTTTAAGAAAGATGCTAACAAATTGGAACAAGTTCAGAGGAGGGTGAGAAGGATGATCAGGAGACTGGAAACCAAGCCTTATGAGGAAAGGCTGAAAGAATTAGGCATGTTTAGCCTTGAGGAAAAAAGGCAGAGGAGACTTGAAAGGCTGTCCTACAGAGGAGGGGCAAGATCTGTTCTTGATCATCACAGAGTGCAGGACACACAACAATGGGCTGAAGTTAAGGAAGCCAGATTTCGGTTGAATATCAGAAAAAACTTCCTAACTGTTAGAGCAGTACGACAGTGGAACCAGTTACCTCGGGAGTTGGTGAGCGCTCCAACCCTGGAGGCATTCAAGAAAAATTTGAAAATCACTTGGCAGATATGCTTTGATAGTATTCCTGCGTTGAGCAGGGGGTTGGACTTGATGGCCTTGTAGGCCCCCTTCCCACTTCGCTTTTCTATGATTTCTATGCAATTTAGTCACAGGATTTGCTTCTTGCTGTTTTAAATTGGAGTTGAACCGGTTCCTTTTACAATGTTGACATTCATCAAACGCCATCTGTGCTGAGCATCTGCCGTTGGGTGTGAACCCCACGCATGTGAATGGAGTAGTTGCTGAGGACGAAAGATCTGGAGTGCATTTCTAGGCTTACTCGCTTGAGCTAGATTTCATTTACAAGAACATGAGAGACACTGCAGACTAAAACAACCAGAAAAATCTGCAGTAGCTGAACATGCCCTGAAACAAACTGGACATGAAATTCTATTTCAAAATACTGAAATACTGGACAACACCAGCAATCATTACATCAGACTGCACAGGGAAGCCATTGAAATCCACAAGCACAAGCACAGTTTCAACAAAAAAGAGGAAAGTATGAAGCTCAACAAAACTTGGCTCCCAGCTATCAAACATACTAGGTGCAAAAGGTCAACAAACTCTACCCACCCACAAGGACAGGGGATCACTACACACAAAAGACCAGCTAATGACACCCATCAACCACAGGAACAGATAATCTCTTCCCCTTAGCTCAACAATACACCCACAACAATACACACTAATCACTCATCTACAGGAAAAGACAAAAGCCTATCTCACAGCCATAAATACTCCACTCCCAAGCCAACTACACCAGAGTACAGGTTGCTGTCCTCTGAAGATGCCGGCCACAGAGACTGGCGAAACGTTAGGAAGAACAACCTTCAGGACACGGCCAAAGAGCCCAAAAACCCAGAACAACCATTAGATCCCGGCTGTGAAAGCCTTCGCGAATATATAGATATCATTTCTTGGAGCACAGAGGAAATTGGTTGCTTTTGAGGAATGTTTTCTCCATCCCAGCAACATCCAGATTCATGTTTCAACCTGTCAGCTTTAAAAATAACGACAATGTTAGCGGTGCAAAAGCAATCTTTGTGTTATTCGTGATTGCTGTTTACTCTCCCCCTAAGAGGCTTATGAAATAGATAACTGCTGTCAGGAGCAACCAGGCCGGGCTACAAGGTGAGGTCCGTATGCCGTGTGCACAAGTTTTGATCTGTTTGAACCCAGCCTCAGAGAGGCTGGTTGAGCACTTGGAAGGAAATAAACCTTGCTAGGTGTGAAATGCAGGGATAAATAATTTTTCAAGAATATATACTTTGCCTTCCTGTGTGTTTATATATTAAACACCCATTGAAGTTTGTAGAAAGGAAGATCAAAATGCAAAATAGCCATTGATTACAATACCATCCTCTTGATCATCCTCTGAGAGAAGGTATCCGTGAACTCCAAAGTGACCGTAGAACTGACCTGCCGTTTAATTGAAGACATCACCTGACAAGGAAGTCAGCGTCACGCAAATGGAAAAGCCAACACAGAAAAGATCTTGCACCTGAGTCACCCCTTGCCTTGTGTCAAGAGTTTGGGAAAGTTACTTTTTTGGGGGGATAATTATTCCAGCCATTCCTGGCCAGGGGATTGTAGGGGTTCTAGTCCAGAATGATCGATCTACGTTTCTTCCAACCGGTGGCAACCCTTTCGAGAGTTTTCTAGGTAACCTAGTACTCAGAAGTCCTTTGTCCTCTTTTTCTGGGAAACCTTGTTAACTTGCACCAGGCCACCCAGGCTGGCTCTTCTCCCAGGAGGTCCAGAGGGGAATCAAGCTAAGACAGGCATCTCGAAGAGTTGACGAAGAATGGCCAGAGGAACTACATGGTAAAAAAAAAAAAACAGTGGCATGTGCCCTATTCAACCACTACGACGACATCCATCAGTTTTGGTGTTTCTTGTCATAACTGAAATCTGGATATCCAAATGTAGGTGGGGGTACAAAACTATCGGTTGAGGAAGGCTTAAGCCTCACTCTTTGTCTTCTCTTGCTGGGCTACAAATCACCTGCTCTTAATGCTACTTAGCTGTGAGAAAACAGCCTGTGGGGTTTGGAGGAATCGGTTTATTGGAACCTATTAATGACAGGTCTTAGAATGGATTCTGGAAGCTAATGGGGATGGCGGTTGTGCATTTTGTGTGGACGTTGTTTCCACGGAGTCTGCCCGCATGGCAACATTTTGCACCTTGCCTTAGGAAGGAAGGGTTCCCCCCCCCTTACCCATGTGGTAGCAACCACACAGGATTGCCCTTGGGCCACCACCTCTTCACCGCCCAAAATGCCTCCAAAAACGTAGACACGGAGTTGTTCTTGCCTGTATCTTGGGTTTTTATTTTGTTCTGCAACCAAGTGAGACCGTCTGCCTCTAGAAGCCTCTAAGACTGAAAGTTTTCCTGCCAAAAAAGGAAGGAAAATCTCCGAGCTTTTTCAGATTTGCCTTTCCATTTTCGAGAGCAGCATCGCGTGTCTCGGGACCCAGAAAACCGACCTCTTGCTTAACCCTACTAGGAAATGAACAACGAACTCAAAGCCAAGCATCAAATGGATGGGTCCTGACAGCAGGCATAGATATTACAAATGGACCCATCTACACAAAGCAGTGGAACTTCGGGGAAGTTGCGCCAGAAGATCAATTGCTCTTGAAGAATGTCTAAGGCTATGAATCTCTAGGTATTAAAGCAAATATAAATTTTTATGAAGATCTCAGGCTGCATGCTTCCCTTTATCAACAAGATTTCTCTGTCAGCGAACTGGTCTCTGTTGTCCTGGGCATTAATCTCCCTCTTCCCGTGACCTCTTGCAATCAAAATTAAGTATGTGTCATCATTCCTGTCTTTGAGATCAAAATATAAAGGATCCAATTGAATTTCCCCCCACAACCATTCGCCATTCCTTCTTGCTCTGATCCGGCCTTTAATAAAACATTATATTTCTCGGTGCCAAGAGTAAGCAAAACGTCTCGGTACCACCTGTCAGACAGACCGAGACAGCTGTGATTCATCTTCATGGGAAATCGATCGCGCGGGGCAGGAGAATGAGCCAAGCTGAAATTAAAAGTCGCTCAGAATCTCTGCCCTCGTAGTTCATGTCAATTGAGTTTATGGGACAGCAAGGCAGAGCGCTAAATAAAACATTGAGAGCATTATAGGCTGAGTTATTCTAAAAGCTTTCTTAGTCTTTCTCCAACTTTCAGGCAAACCGTGGAAGTTCTTGGTGTCAGGATTCTGGGGAAAGAAGGAGGATGGCCCTACTGTTTGGCGAAGTGCAGATAGAGTATTTTGAGCATCGTGGTTTATTATTGTTTTAATTTCAAAGTGTGCACTATAATTTTCTGCCTCAGGTGTTCAAATAGTTTGGTTACAAAGCATCTCGCTGGGGGTGGGAGCAGGGGAAAGGACTATTTTCCTGTTCCGGCTCAGGCAGCAAAATGTGTTGGGCCAGCCCTACTCTCTCCTGGTGCCTAGGACAGCACACAGAGAAGCTCATGAACGATCTGTCAATGGATGCATCTCTATAACCTGATGCCCACAACACTGACATTCAGCATTCAATTGATTATATCTATGGTTCCCAAACTTGGGTCCCCGGATATTTTTTGTCCTAAAACTCCCAGAAGCCTTCAGCACTAGCCGTGGGGCCCAGGATTTCTGGGAGTTGCAGTTCAGGAACATCTGGAGAACCGCTGAGCTAAAAAGCAGCTGGAAGAGTGAAGCATCTTGGGGTCAGTGAGAGGTGAGCAACTGGAAAAAGGAGTGTGGAAACTGATTTCATGGGATTTGTGAATCCACTACGGATTGTAGTTGAACTTGAGAGGAGCTTTTCAAAATTCCATCTAAAACATGTCTGCTGCATAGATTCAGTAACATCAGTCAACCTAATTCACTACTTCCATAAAATCTCAGTAGCTTACACTACCATGGAAAAATCAAAATCCTCTGAGAATGCTCTGCTCTTGAGCCTCCAGTCTCAAGGCTAAGCTGATTCCTAGACCTGACCTGCCGTTTCCTGATTTACAGGACCCTCTACAGTGCTGTTTCCCCCTGCTCAATGATCTTCCCACCAAAGGCATTAATTTATATCCTCAAATATACTTTTATATAAACAGCATAAACCCCAGGGAAACTTGAGCTCCGAAAAGGCCGTGTTGGTAGCAAAAGCAAAAGCATGAGGAATTATTTTAAAAATGAATTTGTTGCAGTTACATTTCTAAGGCCCTTGAAATAAATCAATTACCATTGCAGGTGCCATTTTTAACTATGCAAATCTTTTTTTTCCTCCCTCATTATTAAAAAGTACCTTTTAACAAAGCACTAGAAACACTACAGGCTGCTGACCTATAATCTGAAATACGTGCATAGTTGAGACCACTCCAGTGTAATTGTAAAGGGATAAAAAAACATTATGCTTCTCGGAGAGAGAAGTGAACTTACATCTTTATGTGTTACAATTGTAATGTATTTTAGTTACACCATAGTTATAGTAGAAAGGAATAGATTACTTATACTCATCATATCATAGGCATCCTTCAGTCTCGAGAGACTATGGTAACATGCTCTGAATCGAGGAGTGTCCTCTCCAGAGCATGAAGCCTGGGTAAAGTAATATGGAGGATAGGCTGTTACCCAAGCAGCAGATCCCCCCTCTCCACATTGCTGAAATGGTCCAATGGAAAGGCAAGAGCCAATACAACTGGTTCCAGCAACGTCGCAGGAGTTGGCAGAACGACATGAGCTGCCTTCGGGACTCCAGCTCCGGATTTTGCCTCGAGGTTAACTCCCGAAGCCTTTTCCATTGGTGGATATAGCCACAAGGCAGTGGAGGTTTGAAATCGGAGTTTTCCTTCTCCTAGATGGGCTGCCTTCCATGGCTGACGAGCCCCACCTACCCTGCTTACTTATACTAGTTATTTCCAAACTCTGCACAAGATACAGTGGCAGGGAGCCAGATTTTCACCTTTAACATCTTCCACACCCTGTGCGAGGCCCAGAAATGGTAAAAAATCATCACAAATTTTGGGGGGGGGGGGAAAGCTATATCAAAACAGGAAACCATGAAACATGTAATCCCTCTGTTTTTTTTTGTTCTAAGGTTTTTTGGGTGGGGCATTTTTGGGGTCTTGTGGGAGCTGAAACCCCACCAGTGCAAACTCTACTTGGTGCAATATACGTTTGTTTATTTCAGAGCCTTGGGGAGCCCAAATGTTGGGGTCAGGGATGGGAGAAGGGTGTTTTTTAAAGGGTCTTCTAAAGTAAGACAGGCTTCAGATCCTGCTGTGAGACTCAGTCTTCTGAGATAGTTCATATTTCAGTTCTCTTTCCCTTTTTCTCCGGCTCTAACTGAGTATAAAGTAAAGATAAAACATGCCATACTTCAAACAGCCAAGATTGAGCACTTCGGAGCTGCTTTGATTGCACATGTACAGCAATTACCCTTTCTTTTTTTCCCCCAGTGTTAACATACTGAATGAAAGTTTTTGTGGATTTCTAACATCTGCTCTCCTTTACTAGGAGTTCAATAAGGAGATAACAGGGACGAGACTCACATGGGTATCAGCGATCTGAGGTGTGCGTTCATTCAGTTTTGTGTTCGCACAACCCCTGTAAAGAAAGTGCAAGCGTGTACAAACAGGACTTGAAGTCCACAGAAGGGAGAATCAGCCAAGAACTGACACAGGGTTTCTCAGCACTGCGAAAGGAGGTTTCTGTGGCTCAGTCCACCGAATGCTTAGCCAGAAGTAAACTCTGTGGATTTTAAAGAAGTGTGTGTGTTCATTCTTACTTTCAAGAAGGGGATGCAGAAGATGTTCAGCTCAGGTGCACGATGAACCCCAGGAAAGGAGGGTGTAGAGTCATAGAATCGTAGAATAATTAAGTATGGGAAGGGGCCTGTAAGGTCATCGAGTCTAACCCCCTGCTCAAGACAGGCATCCAAATCAAAGCAGGTCTGCCAGAGGGCAGTCCAATTTTCTCTTGAATGCCTCCAGCGTTGGAGAGCGCTCAACACTTCTCAAGGTGAGTTTCATTGTTGTTCCACTCTAACAGTTAAGAAGTTTTTCCTGATATTCATCTGAAATCTGGCTTCCTGTCGCTTGAGCCCATTTTGACATGTCCTGCACTCTGGGATGATCAAGAACAGACCCTGCCCCTCCTCTATATGGCTGACTACCTTTCAAGTATTGGAAAAGTGCTATCCTATCTCCCCTCTGTCTTCTTTTCTCAAGGCTAAACATACCTTGTTCTTTCAGCCGTTCCTCACAGGGCGTGGTATTCAACCTGATGATCATCCTTGTTGCCTTCTCTGAAGGCAGGGTTTAAATTGCAATACTTACCCTTCTGATATTCTTCGATTACAGATCCCACAATCCCTCATCGTTGACCATGTTGGTGGCTAGCAAATGGGGCTTCAGTCCAGTAGCATTTGAAGGACCACATGTTCCTGGCCTGAGCGCCAGAGTCTTGTCCACAGGTGGGCGAAATGAAGACTTCTAGTTATTGCTCAGCTACAGCACCCAGCATTCCTCACTGCTCAGAACTGTGTGTGTTTGTGTGTCTGTTACACACAGCCCACCCCTGAATACCTACCGACCAGAACAGCCTTGTTAACAGAGATCCTATTGTGAGTACATGAGGAGGAAAACAGGAAGAGCAATGAAAATAAGACCTTGGGGGATCTACTTTGGCAGATGAGTTGATAAAATAATGCCGAAGCTTTACAGGAGCCTTCCCCACCCCCCCGGCTCAAACTTTGGTGGTTGATCCACAAAAGTTCTGCTTCCAGAGCTCTGCGATGCTGCTGGGGCCTTTTCCCGTCTCTTTGGGAAAGAACGATGGAAGCTTTAATAGGTACGGAGAAGAGAGAAATTTTGTCAGGAGGCCTGGAGGTAGGGAGGGATCACCTGGCTGTGGAGCCCCAGGGGCTGGGAGTTCAAATTCTCACAGTGCTGGTTCCTGGAGAAAGTCCAGCGGAGAGGACCCAAGGCATGGGTGGGTGATGGGTCCTGCTACCGATGTGGTCTTGGGAAAAGATCAACAGGTGTTTGGCAGTTCCCAGCTCCTGCTGCGGGTGCTCACTCAGAGGCCGTGCCAGAAGGAGGCAGGGCAGGGAAGCTGAGAGGCTGCCAGAGGAGGCAGGGCTGTGACTAACTGAACCCGTGCAAAGGACGAACCCGTGCAAACCACTGAACTTGGCGGTTCATACCCATCTCTCGTCATGGGCAAGTTGGATGGTCCCAGAGAAGGTAAGGGACAACTTCATCCCCAGTACTCCAATCCCCCCATACCCCTACTTCTCCCTTCTTCCCCCCCCAACCATCTTTGCTCAGGCCTGGTGTCTGTTTTCTGTCTCCTGGAGGATAGTTTACAACAGTACCCCAAAACAACATAACTTACATTTAAAATATAGTAAGTAGTCTTTAGGGTGCTACCTGTTTTTGTCTTGTCTTGTTCTGTTTCTTTGGATTTTTGCCTGATATGTTTGCACAGACTAACACGGCTGCCTTTTCCAAAACTAGAAAATACTGGGAAGGTTGCTGTCAGTCAGAGCGGGCTTGTTGGCACATAATCGTTCTTGGAAACCAAAGAACCAAGGTGACCCGGAGTGTTGCATTAAACCGACATATAACAGAGAAAATCTCTGAGGGAAGAAATCTGTTCACATCTTCACTGGGCTGTGAAGCCCACTGGGCGCATTTAAGCCAGTCAACGGCTCCCACCCATAACTCCCTCACAGGGTTGTGGTGGAAGGTAGAAGCCGTGACTGAATCTGCCTTAGATCTTGGTTCTCGGAGAAAGGTAAAGTAAAAAAAAAAATGCAGATAGGGAGCGTTCCTATTTTTTTTGAACATACAGCTCAAAGATGGTGCTTCTCGTGTAGCTGTTTTAATAATAAACCTAATATCTAGTGCTGAATCACTGGTAACAGGCAATATCCTGTAACTGAAGCCTCTTATCAACTCCTCAATACGGATCCCACTCCACACATTCATTCTGTTATTAAAATGGGTTCACCTTTCGAATGAGAGTTTGTAGAATCCCATAGCCAACGACAGACAAAACTGCCAGTAATGAACCTTTCCGTCTGTGATATTCAATTCAAAAATAAATACAGGATGAATGGATGGATGGATGGACTTTGCTCCTGTTTCCCATCATCGTGCTGAGCTAGCTACTCCTCAATTGCTGTTATATATTAATTATTTCCAGTTCTCTCTCTTTCTCTTTTTTTACTTTAGCTCTAAACAAAAGGTTAACAACTTGCAGAGATTTAAGTGTCCCCTTCCTCTGGAGGTCTGTTCATCCTGATTCATATAGAATCATGGAGCTGGAAAGGGCCTATAAGGCCATCGAGCCCTACCCTTTACTCAAGGTAGGAATCAAAATCAAAGGAGATCTGACAGAGGGTGGTCCCATTTTCTCTTGAAAGCCTTCAGCTTTGGAGCCCTCACCACCTCCTAATGTAGTTACGTACCTCCATTGCTGTACTGCTCTAACGGCGAAGACATTTTTTCTGGTAATCAGGAAATTGGTTCCATTGGTACCACTCTAACAGTTGAGAAATTCTTTCTGGTAATCAGCCTAAATCTGGCTTCCTGTAGCTTGGGTCAATTATTTCATGTCCTGCACGCTGGAGTGACTGAGAACAGATCCTTCCCCTCGTCTGTAGAGATGGAGAGAGAATGTGTCCTCTCCTGTCCTCAGTTGCTGTTGCTTCAGCTGCTGCTTTGTATTGCCTTTGATGGAACCATTAAGAAAAACAAACAACTCTCTCTCACTTCCTGCTTCCCTTTCAGACCTAAGTCTCCAAAGGAGAAGCCACATCTGCTTGTTGCAGCAAAACCAAGAACGGGTCTGAGGGCACCTTTATGATCATTAGATTTATTGTAACGTGATTGCAAAAGTTGATGCTGCAATAAAGAGAGAGGGCAAAGACATTCCAGGTGCTGGCAGCAGGCCGTCTCACCTACGAATAGCCATGGAAAATCCCCACCATCAACAACCAACATCTAGCTCTTCTGCAGACATTGATGGGAGGCTTTCTCAGAAAAAGGGAGAAGGGAGGTAAAAGAGAGGAGGAAGGAAGGAAGGTTCCAGAAGGGAGGAAGGGCAAGGAGGAGGGAGAAGAGAAAAAAGGAGACAGAATCCAGAGAGGAATCAGGAGGGCCACTAAGGAAGAAATAGAAGCTAGGCTGAAATTCAAAGCCCTGAAAGTGACGGGTCTTCTAGAAGACTGGAAAGTTGTGGAACAGGATGACCCCCTGGGGTGGGGCCTGTCCACATTGGCATAGATATATGGTCTATGGATCACTGGTGGCCTGGTGTTTCTACTTAGAACAGTCCCTCTTTCCCCTTTAAGAGCTATTGCCCACCTTCCATGGCCCAGCAGAAAGGCACACATTTTTTTGGCTTGCTCTTTGTTTAGCCAAGAGATAACCATCTCCAGCAGCCCAATCTTCTAACTGCCAAGGTGGCTGAAAATTTTGAGGAAGAAAGTAGGGAGAGAACAAAGGACGGGAAGCAGGGAGGCGGAACAAGGGAGAAAATGGAAAGGCACCTACAGAGGGCAAGAGCAGTGATGTAAAAAATTCCTTCCCCTGACACTCCGCTGATGATCAGGGGAAGCCTTATTTGACAGCTAATCAGGCAAGACGGGTCATTTGCTGTTTGGATGAGAAGAGCACATCCCATGGTGCATTGTGCCTCAGCAGACCTTTTGCCGTCCAACCCACACCCACACCACAAATGGCCAGTCTGGATGGGCACATCGCCATAATTTCTAAGGGGAGGCCAAGAGACTGCGCCAGTCAAGACCACTTATAACCCTTCCTTTTGGGGTGAGGAGGAGAGGCGAGGAAAGAAGGGGCTATGAGAACAGGGAGCAAGAAGGGGTCCAACTCCAAACCCTTCAGCCTGGCCTGCCAAACGCCCATGCCTCCACCAGAAGGAGAGGGAAGGTCGGGTGGCTCTCTCTTCCAGACACAAACCATCTATCGATAAACCATCGCTGCCCCTTGCTTAGCTTATCTCAAGCAGGCCTTCCAGGTTTTGGAGGAGTAAGGGATGGTTTGACAAGGAGGAAGGGAGGGAAAGTAATTAAGGAAGCCAGTAAGACTGGATTTAATTCAAGTTTGGAAGAAACCTTCCTGTTATCCATCTTCCTGTTCTGCGAGTAAGCTTGAGTTTAATAAACACTGTTGTTGATAAATATACTCTGTCTCTGGTGGTGGATTCAAACATGGGAGGCAGTGACATTGGAGGCCTGGGGGTATCTGGGGGGAGGGCTTGCACAAACGTATTAATTAAATCTTTTAAGATACTATAGCTGGACTCTTGTGTTGTGTCAGGCGGCAACTACCCATGTGCCCACAAGGGGGCAGCATGAACACTGGCTAAATTATCAGTCCTGGAATACAGATGTCGTCTGTTAACAAAGTTTCTCTCATCCTACAAGCACCTATTTATACATATGTATGTGCATATGTGTGAAGACTCCTTGTGGTTCAATGACAGGCTTTAAGGCTTGAAAAGGATGCCCCGGGGTCCCTGAGAGTCCAAGCCCCTGGCAAAGCAGGAAATTATCCTAGCCATTAACTAGAAGAGACAGAATGCAGAACATGAATAACTAGAAGAGCTGCTTCTGTACTGCTTTTTAATACTGTTTATCTCCAAGCTTTGTTTGTTTGCTTTCATACTTTACCTCTAAAATGATAAACAGGTGGGATTCTGTGGACTATTTTTCTTTTTCAAGTGAACAAGATAAGCCTTGCAAGATGTGACCTGCGATTAAGCAGACCACAGCATGACAGGTTGAGCCAGGTGGGGTTTTGGAAGAGGTCAGGTACAGATGAAGGGCTGGCCAACATTTCGGCCATCCGAATGCGGAAGAGATGCAGGTCTGGAAATTCTGCATGGATTTGTATCTGGCGTTCACTGAGCAGAGCCGAAGCTGGGCCGCCTGGCTCAAGGGGGAAAAGAGGGGTGTGATTCCATTAACAGCTGTGTGGCAGGCAGCAATTCAACAGGCAATGTTCCTTTTCAGCAGGAGAGTACACGGGGGGATGGGGCATTTTCCCTACTATTAATTCCCCCGCCCCTAGTAGTACTTCTCAAAGGAATGATGAACTGAAGCTGATTGCTGTAGGGAAGAACTCAGGCGTCCTAATTTCTTTGGCATTTCTGAAATGAAGGCAGAGGAGAGGAAAAAAATATCTCGCAAGCCTACATGGGATGCAAGGAGCCAAAGCTGACCCTTTGCAGCTTCAAAGCAACTTTTCCATCAGGGCTGGGAATGGATGGGTTGCTGCCCCCCCCAAAAAACCCCTGCTCCTGTTGCCATGGCAACCCTGCTGGTGCCCAGCCGAGGTGAATGGGGTAGGTGGGTGTATTCAGTTTTTTTTTTTCATTTTGCCAGTCTCACCTGGAGGCTAAGCACCCCTAATAGTGTGGAAATAAGCAGCCCCCCCCCCGGAATGAGGGGAAAGGATCCAGCTTTGGATCCCAGCTGTGCAGCTGACCTCTTGGCAGAGTTTTTGCTTTTTTTCGGCCACGGCTGCCTAGCAAAGGGATTCTGGGAGTTGTAGTCCGACAGGGAATATATTCCTAAAACCTGGAAAAATGAGCCCGATGGGAGCAGGATCTGAGTGAAATCTTGGGGGTAGTGTTGTCAGGAGGGTGCATCACTTCCCCCAACGAACATCTAGTTTAATGTATTCACGAAGGCTTTCACGGCCGGGATCCGATGGTTGTTGTGGGTTTTTCGGGCTCTTTGGCCATGTTCTGAAAGTTGTTCTTCCTGATGTTTTGCCAGTCTCTGTGGCCGGCATCTTCAGAGGACTGGAGTCGGAACTCTGTCCATGCTCTGTTGCTGTTTGTTGGACAGTTGAGTATTTATAGCTGAGGGAACAGCTTTTGTCTTTTTCCTGGAAAAAAAAACACTTATATTTATAGGTATTTATTAAGAACTTAAAAGAACTGCCAACAAAACTTATTTATTGAAGTGTATTAAATTTAATCAGAATCACAGATGTTCTTTATTCAATGCATACAGTCAAATCATTAAAATGTGTTAAGATAGACAATTAAAAAAGAGAACAGAGCTCTTGAACTAGTTGGAAGGGAAAATTTCCAGCTTGCCTGAGAAGCTACTCATGGTGAAATTCCCTCTTCCAGGTGAGTATTAAAGGCACAGGAGCCCTGGCCTCCCTTCCACGTGGCAACCTTAAGTATATACATGCGTCCCAGGCGTTCTTTCCAGATGTTTTGACAGGCAAATGGTGTAAGGATTCAGACATGTAGAGACAGATCAAGTGAATATTTGACAGCCCTCCAGAACAGAACTGTGTGGCTTACTCACAGAGCACAAGACTTTATTTTATATGGACCAGAAATCCCAGAATCCTCAGGAAGCATGGCAGGGGATTCTGGGACTTGTAGTTAAAATGCCGTTTCTTAAGCTCTGTACACTTTCCTGTTGATCAAGCTGTAAGCTGGGCCAAATATTGTGCAAAGCTCACTCAGACTGGGGACAAATCCAGCTCAGTGGAGAGTGGTATGCATACTGTCACGCAGTCAATCCACTACTGGTTTTAGTCCAAACTTTACATGTGCAATTCCAAACCCTGTTCCCCAAAGGAGCTTCCGTATCTTGGATGTCACCTTTGGAGGCTGGAATAAACTACCTTACTGACATCAGAGCTTCCAGTCTCTGCTGGCAGAATGGCCGGTACAAAAACGAAGAGAACATTTTGGAAAGGTAAGTGGGAGATGAGGCAGCGTCAGGATCGAAAGACTCAAGGTCTCCTCTGAAGGTTGTACCGCTGGAGGAACCAATATGGAAGACGCCGGTCTCAGACTTCAAGGACTTTAACTTAAAACCAGGCTTTGCTGATGGATGAAGCTAATTAACTTCCAAGAACGGGCCTCTGTTCAACTCCTTCTCTCTTAGTTTCATTTTGGGCACCGGAGAAAACTCATAAAGCCAGTTGCTAGCCAGAGGGCCTTGTGGAGGTGGGGGAGCTTCTCCCTTCTTGGAGTAATTGTGCTTAATGACCTGTAAGGAGTTTGGGGGGGGGGAGGAGGAAAACAACCAACTTCAGACTCTGTCAGGCACTTGGAAAAGAAAAGCCACTGGGAGCTACAGTGTTCAGGGCTGCGTCTCTGATTGTCTCCCATCACCCGGAAAAAGAGGCAAAGAACCGCACCACACAAGCTTTGTCTAATGGCAAATCAGGGAAGCACAGCCTGCTTGTTCACCAAGAAAGGGTGGCTGCAGAGGTGGGAGTGCCGTAGGGGCAAAAACCCTCATGTCTCAAACTGCCCAGCAGGCTGCCTCGCATTCTCCTTGCGGGGAGTGCCTCCCTTAGCTTCCATTTTGCTCTCTTAAGACCTGCTTCGGCACGATGAGGTGTGCTACTTCCTGATGACACTATCAGGTTGGAGGCACGTCAGGGTCAGTCAAGATCCTCTCTCTCGAGCGCACAGAGAACGAGGACAAACTTTGGGACCGGCATCGCTGACTGGTCAGGAGCAAATATAGGAAGGGAGCCAGCACACTTTTGTCCCAAATAAAGCTTCTGGTCTGTCATGAGGCTCTTTCTCCTACAAGAGACACAACGGGGCTGGTCAAGCTTTGAGCTGACAGATGCAGGATTGGCAATGCCGCGTCTGAGCCCCCAAGCACCTGGGCACCATTGCAGTATGTTCAAACCAGGGGCCACCCTGGCAGGAATCAGAGAGCTTCTACCTATCCTGTTACTTACTGTATTTTTCCGTGTGTATAAGACCCCCCCCAATGTATAAGATGACCTCCAATGTTGACCCTTGCCGGAGGCGTAGGCGAAGGAGCAGCCGTGCTCGGCTGCCTCTCGCGTCTGCCCATTGACTGCTGCCGCCGCATGATCATCTCCTCCAGCGCCACTCGCAGACTCCCTTTGGGCAGGGGACAAGGTGGTGGCGTAAGCTGGAGGTGAGCCCCATCAGTGATGCTGGAGGAGGTGATTGGGTGGTGATGGCAGCAGTCAATGGGGAGCCACGAGAAGCAGCCGAGCGCCTCCTTCCATGTATAAGACGACCCTCAGTTTTTCCTCTAATGACTTTAGGAAAAAGTGTCATTTTATACACGGAAAAATATGGTATGTTCTTATGGGTATCCTGGAAGGGCTGCACATTTGGTAAACATTTGCAAGGACAGTCAGCGTGCTGTAATAGTGAGTTTTTGGACCATGACAATCTGCGTTCAGATCCCCAAACAGCCATGAAATTGATTGGGTGACCTCGGGCCAATTATACTCTTTCAGTGTGACCCACCTCATAGGGATGTTACGAAGATACAAGCCTAGAAGAGAGTTAGGTACAGCATCTTGAACTCATAGGAGGAAAGGCATGGGAGTTCGATTCCCCACTGTGCTTCCTTGAGCAGGGCTGGACTCAATGATCCACAGTGTCCCTTCCAGCTCTGCAGTTCTAAGGGGGGTTGGTTGGGTTCTCAAAGATGATCTTATCTTTAGATGCCATGAAATGGCTAAAATTTTGTTGCAGTTATATGGCCACCCCTTTGGAAAGCTGCCCAGGCAACGTTCTATCAAAACCAAAACTCCCGCAGTACTGTCCAGTCGGATTAATCAGGTGACGACCGCCACCCTGCGGGGTTGACTGCGCCGGCCGGCTTTCAGATTTCTAGGCTAAGAAAAGCAGACCCTCTATAAATAATGCAAAATGTACGCAACGTTGTGTATGCATTTCCCAAGAAAGCTCTAAGTAAAGTGCCTGTTTTTCCTTTCCATTGCAGAGGGATGCAGATAATGCTTTGCCTTCCAGGGACATGCCTGTTGTGAGATCTGAGAATTATCTGCTTGGATACCTGACTTCCCAGCAGGTACTTTGAGAATCCGACTTTTCTTTCTCTCTTTTTTTTTTAAGGTGAATCTTTTTTTCCCCCTTCGAGGTTTCAAAAACAAGCCAGCATGGCAAAGGCGGCTTAATCAGTTATACAGTACTGTATTATAAAATATGATAATTTGTGATCAAGGTATTTGAGGGAGTTCTTCCCCCTACATAATATATGCCTTCTCGGGGTGGTTGTGTGGGGCTTTTCAGCATCAAGACCCGTCCTTCGAGGTATTCTCACTTGTAGCACCCCAACCGTGGGGTGCCCCTCTCCTTGGAAATACTACTGACACCAAAGGTGGTCTAATTTCCTTTGAAACCTGGCTGTTCACTTAAGCAGGCGAGACTTAAGACTCTCTAAGATCTGCCGACACAGAGCAAGCTAGGGGAAAAAATGCCCTGGGCTCAGCACCTTCCTGTCTTCTGAGTTGTCTAAGGACCAAGCGATATCCTGATCCCCAGTCGCTAGAAGAGGGAAGTCCTTAAATGCAAGAAGTGTGTCCTTTGTCACAACAGGAGTTTTCCTCACCTCCTGGAGTTTGCAGAACAGCTTGCTTTGTGATTGGCTATCAGAGAGCACCACTTTTAGTTGCAAGTCTGTTTTCTGAAATATCAAGGTTCTACCACTGTGATATCTCTGGAGCACTGCATAACTTGGGCTTCAATGATAGGCCACCTAAAGCTCATGCCTGAAAATGGTAGAAACCCGTAATAAGGATGGGTAAGGCAAAGAGGACCCTTTAAAGGCACTGACCCTTTTCTCCTGACCGGCAGGGGAGCTTGGTAGAACGGGGGAGACCTTGACAGGAGCGACAGACCAACCTTTTTCCTGGGAGACCTGCCAGAGCCTTTGTCTCTGGAAGCACCAAGCTGGGATTGACAGCTCCCATTCGAAGCAAGTCCGGCCGAATGAATCCTTTACAGATCATTGTCAGAAGTGATTAAGCGGCACAGCGCTGATGAGGTCTGTTCATGGGAGCTGGAGGGACGCCGCAATGCGTGTCTGGCTTATTCTGACCCTCAGTTGGGGCGCGTGGTGTAGGAAGGGAGGGGGGGAAAGGGTAAGAGACAGGAGCCCCCCCCAACGTGCCATCAAAACAAGGATGCCACGTTCCCAAGCATGTGGCTCTGCCTTGATTACATAACGTGACTGTGCTGCCGGCATGCGTTACCCCCTTATGCAACGGCTGGGAAAGCTGCGTCATGCATGGACTCCCTGCTGACCTGCGGCTGCAGCTGTCCACCCAGGATGCCTGCGAAACGGCACGGCGCTTGGTTGGGAGAGGCTCTCGCTTTTCCGCCATGCCCAGGAGCAGCTGGTGCCCAGAGGTGTGGGAGGCACAGCCCTGGAGGCCGTGGCGGATGAAATGGGGGTATTCGGACACACATCCGGAAGCGAGCAGCCTCCATTGAAACCCTGCTCTATGCCCCATCCTCATTCATTCCCTTTCACAGCTGAGCTGAGGAGCAGAAAAAGACCCTCTTACCTCCAAATTGGAAATGCTTCTGCTTGTCGCTGGCCCCTTTCGTGCCTGGCTTCAAAGATACGAGGCGTTCAGCCGTACTTATTGCTTTGTTTTCTTCCCTTCGTCCTCTTATTCATAGCACAAAGCAACAGCATCACCCCGAGGTTAGAGACAGGCAGGTGGGCAGCAGGCTGGCTGGGGGAAGGTGGTCGTCACCATTGCCTGTACCCCCTTACCAGCCCCCAAAGTTTGATATCACACACACACACAAAGTCAGTTCAGCTGGAATCATCTGGTAAGCTCTGGCAAACTGAAGCCGTGTGAGAAATGCTGAGAGGTGCTTGTTATAAATTCTGATGTCCTGGTTCAATTCATTGGGGAATGTGATCTGTCATATGTGAGTCTGTGCTCAAACTTTGAGAAGGCTGGCTAATCACAAATCTTTCTGAAATAATCGGTTGAGTTGGCCACTCTCTGTTAAAACACAGAGCTGAGGGGAAACTGTTTTAAAAAAGACTCCAGGTTCAGAATCCTTCAGCCAGCATAGACAATGGCCATAGGAGTTGTAGGTTTTTTTTAAAGGGGGGGAATTGTTATGTAAAAAAGGAATCCCCTCTCTAGCTGGTTGGAAGTTCGCTTAATTAGAAATCCTAGTACCTTTAAAGCTATCTTCAATCTTAAAGTTGTTAGCCATACTAAGGGGGGGGGGGAGGAGAGGATTTTGGAAGTTGTCCATAGGGTGGCTGAAACTCAAAGCAGGAGAAACAAAAGAAAAATGATGGGTGCAGTACTATTGATATGACTCATATCTAGTCAACTGGGCCTTGGTCTTATACTTGTTTATGGATCTTCTGTATATCTTGAATTGCTGGATTTTATTTGTTTATTGTTGTTTAGTCCTGCCTGACTCTTCGTGACCCCATGGACCAGAGCATGCCAGGCCCTCCTGTCTTCCACTGCCTCCCGGAGTTGGGTCAAAGTCATGTTGGTCGCTTCGATGACACTGTCCAACCATCTCATCCTCTGTCGTTCTCTTCTCCTCTTGCCTTCACACTTTCCCAACATCAGGGTCTTTTCCAGGGAGTCTTCTCTTCTCATCAGATGGCCAAAGGATTGGAGCCTCAGCTTCAGGATCTGTCCCTCCAGTGAGTCTGTTTATAGGTTCCCCATTTACTATGCTATGCTAGTCTATTATGCCAATAAAGCTACGATGATATGACTCATCCTTAAGCAGCCCACGGTGCGTTTGGCATGTGACACAAACGCTCCCTTCCCCTTCTATTTCTACACTGTTAGATTTCCAGGATTAGCTCTGCTAAGGGCTACCGTCTGGTCAAAGCGAGGGCACCTGTTCCTTTCCGAGGGCACAAGAGAACAAGTACAGTATCTAAAGTGGGTATGATAATACCCAAAGCGGTGGATGCAAACCATTTGTGGACTCATTATAAATGTGAATTTGAGAATGCACCAATATTGGCAGCCACCCCAAAATCAGAGTTGTGAGAGACACTGTGGAAGAAAAGGCAGAAAGGCCTCTCACAAAGGCTTTGGAAAAGAAACCAAACTATGTTATTTCCCCCTCCTGCTTGCACCACATCCATTTGCACAACAAACCCACAACACAGCGAGTGTTATCAGAACATGTTACCCAAAACCACCTCTTGGGGTGAGGAATGCTATGTGCAAGATTGGGCAGAGATGTAGAAAAATGCAGCTCTCCCCAGCTGTTGGCACACTCTATATATTGAATTTTGCACAAGTGTAACTGATGAGTAACATCAGAAACAGAATATTTGGACAAAGAACCACATGAAGTTGGCTTTAAATCCTCCACTCAGCTTAATGTCTTTATTTTACATGCATGTTCCTTGTCCTCGTTCTGTTTCATCTGGAAATCTGGATCTTCATTTTCTTGCTTCTGCCTGAGTTACTCGATGGCTGGGTTATCACCACTGCTTAGAAAAAAAAAAGTCAACGATAGGACAACGGACAAAAATTCTGAATGCATGTAAGTAAAAGATACACTTTATGGCTGGGAAAGGCTGCACTTCTTATCTTTTGTGTATTTTAAAGCACTCAACATGTGTCTCACAATGGAGGTGAGCACTGAGCAATCAAAGAACAGATGCTACATGCATATGGAGTTGCTTCTGTAATCCCCATGAAGAAGGTGCAGTGGAAGAGGCGTCTGCTTCGTACTTCAGAGGGGCACAAGCTACATGGTTCAAATGCTATTTATCCTACAGTACTTTTGGCCGGATTTATTGTTTCCACAGTGAGCAGACAATCCTCAGAGTTTCAGTGTGGTCAGTGCCTCTGTTATTTGAAGCAGCAGAAAACAAGAGCTGGCACTCTCAGCAGATGTAAGAAGAGAGCCTAGCATCCTATTGCCAACAGACACCAGTCAGGCATCCAAGAGAAACCAGTAAAGAAGAAAAGTACAGAAGCCACCACTCTGCTTCACTGACTAATCTTGGGTGGCTCCTCAGCGCCTATTAAGGTTATAATGCAAGTGGCTGCAGCCGCTTAGAAGGGCAGTGTTATCTCCAAGCTATTTTTTTTTTTTTTGCTTTAAAGCTCTGCCTTTCAGAGCTTTTTTTCCCCTGTCCTAATGTGTACCTTCTCCCTTCCAGTCTGCCCCACTGAAAATCCATCCCAGCCTTTTCAAAAGTTGCATTTTGGAAGCAACTATATCAAAAGTGACGTGAATGTGTACATTCTTTGGCACAATATGTGTAATAATTGATCTACATATTCAACCGATACCTATTATTAGCCAGGAAAGAAAGACGTCTCGTGATGCCTCTAAGATGCATGGTTTTGTGGGTTATGATCCATTATCCTTCTGAAGAAGTCAGTTAGAATCAATCTAATACTCTTAAAATTACTCTTTTTCTTAAAATATTCTCTCTCTCTTTTTGTTATATTGCTTTAGGGATGTGTGGCTTCTCTTTCTGTCCTGCCCCTAACTTGGCAAACCCAAGACAGACGTTTAATTGCCTTACTGGCTACATGGGTGCTGCAGTATCCTTTAAGCTCAAACAATTCAACCCCTTCAGCAGCCCCCCCATGCTAAAGAACAAAGAAAAGGGGGTCCCCATGGTCCAGTGATGCTCACTGAAACCCCCCCCCCAAAAGCACAGCCATCAAGGGAATCACAGACACAAAAGCAAAGACACTCCATTTCAAAACTGGGTATGGCTTTTCAACCCCATCCGCTAGGTTTATTCAAACAAACATTTCTTTAATTTACAAAGCTGCGGTCATTCACACACAATCAGGATTTCCACAGTGTTCAAAGAACTTAAATACAATGTCGCACACCAACCCAAGTAAACCAAAGTTTTCTTTCCTTTTTTTTTAAAACAACAACAACACACATATAAAGTTGTTCACACATAGGTCCTACATTACCAGCTTCTGTGCAAAGAAAAATAAAAATAAAGGAGAGGTTTTGAAAACTGATGAACAATGGAAAAATGTCATTTTGAAAGCCTTGGGTTTAAGCCTTTCTCTTAGCATGTTTCTGAATTCCATACGCTAGCAAGCCTAAGGTTGAAAGAAACTGCAACTGGACTAAATATAGAGATAATTTGGGGTATTTGGGCTAGATCTCACTGAGATGGCTTATCCTGCATTTCTGGATTTTTGAACGGTGGGGCAGCAATTATGGAATGCAATATGCTCCTTGTGGAGACATAAGGAAAAAGCTATCAACCATCTTTGCAACATGCCACCTTTCTATGTGATTATATTTTTATACAAGATATTTCCCTCTTCTATCCACCTCCTCTTGCAGTTTTAAAGTTATGCAGATCCAATGTAGTACGAATCAGCTGATGTTACAGGTACACCAGCAGCTGGAAATGAGCTAGCGTGGGCCACTTGGGAATAGTCAGGCCGAATTAGAATGAACTAATCGAGACTGACCCATTCACACCACAGAAATGGCTCCTGCCAATATTATGAAGTGGCTTAAGAACTTCAGGATGCTGGGAAATTAATTACTTCCATTGCTCAGCAGAGGGCAGGGGGAAATGAAAAATAATAATAATAATACCTTTTTGACTATATATAGACTATTGTTGAAACTCCACTTTTTCTTTGCCTCCTCTTAAAGGGCCGGTTGAGAAATTACCTTCAGCTGAAGACAACACTGTGGATTCAATGGCAGGCCATTTCTTGATCAGCCCTTCAAGGTGTTTTGTTTTGTTTTTTTAAAAAAACCCTGATGCCTATTAAGCCACTTCACAATACTGACAAATTGAAGAAGGAAGGCTTGCTTTGGAGTGGTTCTAGCAATCACAAGGGCTGGAACCGATCCAAACCAGAGCAATCCTATCTGCACCAGAGAAGCAGAAGCCCTTTGACCCAGGGACCAGAAAGGTGCAGGTGAGAACATTTTGAGGAAGGGGGTGATTCTCCACCAAGACACCCCCGCAGCAGTCGAAAGAGCCCATGGAAGGAGAACCAGGGCTTTTTCACACAAATACCCTCTGTTCCCATTGTACTTGTTTTGTTTGGCACTTCCGCACCTCCAAAAGCAGGCCAGCACAAAGAAATCCACACGATGCATACCAGCTGCAAGGAGAGGTGAGGTAGCTTTTCCATCTTCCTTATCAAGCAGTGGCATTCTATGAATTAACGTCTGGTAGGAAAGTCATCCAGACAGGAGCTCTGGACAACTTTCCACAAGAGTCACTTAATTCCAGAAGGCTGAAAGCAGCTGCTTGTGCTAGAACACATAGATAAAGTTAAATTTCAAGGAAATGGTCCAAGCCACACATGTGGCATGGCAGTTTCAAAGTGTGTCGGGACATGCCAGGAGCCACCCTCTCCCCTGTAGGCACAGAACTCCAGCCTGTTGGTGGAAAACATACAGTGACATTATACTGGAGGAAGCCCGGCAGCAACACCACATGGCTAGCAGAACCCTACTTTTGGAGGGGGAAAGGCCAGTTCCTAAGTGTGCAGATGGCCACGTAACAGGGCCCAGTTACAGTGTGTTCAGAGAATCCAGTTCTGCAGAAGCAGTAATTTTCATCGGTTGCTTTGGCTTAATTTAGGCCAGAGCACAACCCAGCAGGCTTAAACCCAGACTAGATAAATGCCAAAAACTAGATATATGAAAGAGAGAAAAAAACACAACAAACAAATCAAGCGTCTGTCCGTCTCTCTCCTGTGAAAAATGTTTATTGCTCTCTTTAAAAAAAAAAAACCCAAAATCACAAAACCTCTGGCAGTGTTTGGAATCTTGGAGAGGCCTGGTGTGGGATCCTGAGGGAACAGAAGTATGAAGGGGGGGGGGAGGAAGACCGCAATCTCCCATTGCTAGCACCTCAACCCTTAATAGCAGCAGGGGAAAGAGAAGGGCAGTGAAGCATGCAAACCACCTCCACCTCTTCCACTGAAGGGCAGACAAGTTTCAGGGGGAGCCTGAAGGGGCAATAAAGGGCCTGGATTATTTGTCAACTAGGCATAGAAACAAGCTAGTTTTCCTGGGGGGGCTGTTCTAAATGAGAAGTAGGGCAGTTCTCCTGTGCCTTCCTCAGCTGGTCAGTCTGGTGGCCCTCACGAACACGAAGGCCAAGTAGAGCACGTTTCTGGTCTCGAGAAGCACCCTGAACAGGAGGCGGCAATTGCTGGCCAAGTCACACAGACCCATGCTTACCGGAAACACTCTGTCCACTTACCAGCTATACCACCATTGAGTTATCCTTAACGTAGATAGGAACACGGGTCATCTGGTGTCCATGCACATCAGTGAAACGTCTCTCCATCTTCCCTTCCCAGCCTTAGAACATTCACCAAGAGGTGTTTCAGTTTTTAGTTCCATTTTTAGATACCAAGGAATCAAGGTGTGGGCAGGCTTCCTTGGCCTTTTGCAGTAAGAAGGGACTGGTGTGCCATGCAGGCGCGTAACGCATAAATGGGAAAATCTAGGTAGACCATGCTGAATTTCCAAAGAGATGCCAATGTTGACAGTTTTAACACAAGGTTCTCCTACCCCTACCATGTAAACAGGGGGAGGTGGCAGAGGGTTTTGGAATTGAATATGGCCAGGTATAAAAATCTAGTCTAGCCACTACACCAGTTAGGAGAGGGCATCGGGTAGGTCCCAGCACACACCACCAACTGTAAACAATGCAGCTGGATGTAAACAGTTCAGTATAAACTCATGCCCACAATGTGAGGAAGCCATTGTCAGTTAAAGAAACCCGTCTTACAGAACGCCGAGGATATTTCATATCCCTCAGGAACGAGTGAGCAAATTCCATTCCAAATGTACTCAAGACAATGGGGGAAGGAAAGCAGGGGGAAATATTCTGTGAAGGAAACATGGAAACATATTCATGGGATCCATGGGGTCTCCAGCAAGGCTAGTTCCTACAGCTTGTGACACAACAGTGTGTTCAAAGGCATCACCCAAAATGAGACAGCAGCCAGATAGGGCAGTAGCTGGCCAGGCAGATTACCTCTTTGTAAGAAAGTAGGGTGAGCATTTTCCAAAAAAAAGGCCATGTTGCTTCCCTGTTTAGATGCCATAACACTAAAGAAGTACAGACTGAAGATTGAGGCAGCCACCAAGAAAACATTAGGACATTTCTGAAGAATGTCCTAGGCAAAGCTATCCCAGGCAGGAGACTGGAGAAGAACCAGGAACCACAAAAGGTACTGACAGCAGAAGGTACAACAACACTGCCTCACCTACAGTCCTGCAAACCTCCCATAAGGCACTATGGTCTCGCTACCACCACAAAAACACAACTCTACTGCAGCATGAATATGAGAGAGGGGTGTGCTTGAAGTCACAGCAGCACCAACGTGGATGGGCTAAACTGAGAATCTGTGTTTGTCTGAAGAGCTTTTCACCAGGGCTTGAAACATGCATCCATCATCATAGTTTCCATCACCATCATCCAAATAGGAGAACTGAAGGGCTACTTTGCTGTTACCAGATTTCACATGCGTGCATGCACACAGAGGAGGAACGAAAGCCTATCCAGTGGAAAATCCAAAAATATGGACTGGTTAAGATGGATCTATACAGCTAACGGATCAGAGAGTTGCGTATAAAAATTATAGTCCCCAGGTCACTACAAGAAGTGTCTTTATAAGGCTGATGTCTCCCTCATCCTCTCCGATTTGAGGCAGCTCTGCTTTTTTCAATCCTGTTCTGTTATGACACCAAATTAGTTCTACTCCGGAGATCCCTGGGATAAGTCAGCATCACTTACGTAACTTCTCAACTGTTATTGTTTGGAAGACGGCTGTTTCAGCTGTCCCCCTATCTCGGCGAACTGAAAGAGCAGCAAAGGGTTAAGAAAGGATAGCTACGTGGGCTTATCCATTCATGCTCGCCTCACTTCCTGTGATCTGCTGCAATTTAACTGACAGATATTTCTTTCTGGAGGCACAAAAGACCATATGAATTTCTAAAACTTACAGTTCAAAGGAAGAGAATATGGCCTGGATGAACAAGCAAGGAGGTCAGTCTATGGTTCCTAAAAAGCATTTTTCATTCCTTTTATTTCGGCATTTGAAGCCTATAGTGTTACTTATAACTTCTCCCTAGAAATTCCGTCCAACAGTGGCAATGCTTCTTGAGTTAGAGGGCTGGGGCAGGACTAGAAGAAAGTCAACAAGCGGAATTGAAATGAGCATTTGAAAAAATCCAGAAACCAAGAGGACTTTACAAATGGTAGGCGTTGAAAGCCACAAACAAACTCCTGAAGCCACAAATAACTACTCAGGGAAGAAGTTGGCATATTCATGCTCAGCATGTGGCTGCCCACATCCCAGAAAGACATACTGCAGTGTGCGAGACGGGATACAAAGGGCAGCCCAGCAGACTTCTCTTGTGGTCCGTGTTTTACAGAAGCAATGCCTTCCAAGAGTCACAAAGTATACATCACAACATCTCTTCCAAACACTGACTATAGCAAAGCAGTCTCAGTAGTCGTGTCAAGATATACAATCCCCCTAACAAGGGGCCCAAATCAGAGATGTGCAAGTTACGATCCCGATCTATCTGCTTTCTTCATGGCTATGAGCTGAGTGAAAGTGCAAGGAATAAGAAGCAGTATTTGCAATGTAGTTGTTCCACCCAACAAGACCAGCTGAAGAGAAAGCATGGGGACAAAATCTTCCCCAACACCACCTTGTGCAGTTAGTGTAGATACCTAAGCATTTTATAAAAAGACCAGCCAGATCTACAGGGCCGACAGAAGAGCAAATAACAAGGAGAGAGATGGGCACTCACAACAATAACTGTGTGTTTTATACAAGAGGTCTGCATGGCAGTTCTAACACACACACACATTCTCTCTATGTGTGTGTGTATTTAAAAAATCTGATTATCACGTAAAAAGCCGAAGGAGATCTAGGTAAGATCTACCAAAAGGGCCCTGAAGCAGGCTGAAAGACAAAATAGGCAAACATGCAGACGAGGCCCCTATCAAGGGATCAACTCAAAGTGACCAAGCTAATCAACCAAACAGGTCACCAGCTGCTGGCAGGTGTGGGGATTTTGATAGGCAAGCAAACCATTACCTATCACCAGCATCTCGTCTTGTCAAGCTTGGCACAGACAAATATTAATCTCCCATTGTTATCATGGCACTTTGAACTTCAGGGACACCTTACACGCAGTTTTCCATGTTAACAGCTATGATCAGACCTTGTGTTGTCAAGTCCCAATGCTCAAAACTACTCTTCGAAAGAGAAGATGTATTATTTCATTTTTCATTCAGGTTCACTTTACCCAGTTCCCCCAATCTAGAGGCTAAGCACCACCTCCTCTTCCTCGTAGGCTTTTCAATGCTCCCTGTTAAACACCACCAAGAAAAATGTTACGCATATATTGGTCCACAGTTATGGTATTTAGCAGCAGCAACAACAGCAGGAAAAAAAATGCTTTTCAAATTTTTGCCCTACAGTATTTCGTTTAGGTAAAAGAGAAATTCCAGAATTATCTGCACATATTTAGTTGATCAACAAAGCTGATGAGTTGGCAAACAAATTTGGGGGCGGGGGGAGGAGGAGGGGATTGTAAATTAAAAAGAAAACTTTTAATAGTCTCATAATGCAATGGGTTACAATAACTTCTGCCCTTCTTAAGTGTCGTAGAACTTTAGGAAAATTCTCAAGAGTTGGATTGCCAGAGATCCTGGTGCTCAGCCTGGATCATCCTCAGCTTTCCTTGATGTATGTAGATCACGGAGATTGTAGGTCCCTGGTAAGAAACCCTGCAAGAGAAAGAAAACCAAAATGAAATCCCGGGCTCTCTAGGCCTCCAAGTTCTTTGTAATCATCTTTTTAAAGCAACTGTTCAATAGGGAATGGACATTCCTTAGCTCAACCATCAGGTCTATGAAGGACAGCTTCCCAGTAAGATGCTAGCAGGAGTGAAGTTAGTGAAAAGATAAATGTCCTAACACAATTGCACAGATCTGCTGTTTCTGGCTCTTGTGAGTTGAGTCTATTGCTTAGAAGAACAGCTCCTCTGTGCTGCTGCCGCCGCCACCATGCTGTTCCCAAGTCCCTTGGCCCAGCCTTCTCTTTTGTCTGCAAACCAACAGCGTGAGGGAAATGCAGGCTAAGCAAAGGCATGAGCAGAGCAGTAGAGAGACCTTCTCCAGCCAAGCTGCTGAGCCCAAGGCTGTGTACTGACAGACACATTATTCTGTCTTCAACTGCAAGTTTGGACCAAAAAGGATACCATGAGTGGGATGAAGCATGATGCGTATGACTACACATGTGACTCTGTATAAATCACAATTTATACAACAGTGACCTGGAGGCACCCCATGAAATGCACTAAGACAGACTTGAAGATAGTAACAAGCCTTTTGCGGCCTTTACCCCAGGTTAATTTTGTTCTGAGCAACTGTATTTTTGTCCTTGTGAACTTGCTTCTGTCTGCTGTCCATAAACAAAAAGACATTTGTTACAGCTAATCTTTCAAGGTAAACTAACCAGGGAAAAGCGCAGGAAGGGGAAGAACTCACTGGCCCACATCCTGTTACACACCTGGGAAAGGATGATGACATCGTTGGCAGGGGAGATTTTTGGTAATTGCAGAATTCCTGCTTCTGATTTGTAGTTTGTCCAGCTCATGTCTAATTAGTTTCACTATATCTAAGCCATGGGCGCCTAAGAACAGGAGAAACTGCTAATTACCAAAAAATCTCCCCTTCTAGTAACACCATAGAACCGGAGAGATTTGGGTATTTAAATACTTCCTCCTTCCATTCCAAGGGCTTTCACACTATGAAACGGGTTACGTGTGGGTCAGACAAGTTGAGCAACAGAAACAGAACTCTAAACACCTAAAACTTCCCCTTTGACAATGAGGCAATTGCCCTACCGCAGCCATAACAAATGTAATCAAGTTTCATCTTTTGGCTGAAGAACCTGGACTGTTGCACAACATCCTTGTTTAGAGTCACTGCATCTGAAGGCAAAACAGCCACAATGACATCTACTCTCCAGAAAAGAAGAACAAGATGAAAAAAGCGTACATTTTCACACATAACCAAAAAGCCTGCAAGCTTACGTCTAGGTTATTAATGCTTGGTGCAAATATTAAATGAATGATTGATAGAAATGTATTTTTAGAGACAATATCTGGCGTTATTTAACAATATTTTCTGGCAAAGCACCTGTAAACTTGAGAGATATACGATAGGTTTTCACATCACACTGTGAAACATGCGCACAGTTCATTTCGCATTCTGTCTCCATATATCAGTTTAAATTTGCCATCTAGTTCTTTTGAGACCTCACATTAATCAGTAGGAACCTTCCCTGGATTCAGGGAATATCTTTCACAGGTAAAATATAAACATTAACAATTATTTATTTCAGGAGGAGATATGAATATCAGATTTTTTTCAGGCATCATCACTGCATGACACATTTGTCATTTTTAACCTAAAGTGCGTGATCTGCTCAAAAAATCCAGGCGTAACTCCTCTACTAGTATCAATGCTTTAGAGAGCTCCACAGGAAAGACGTCTGTTGAAAAATGCTGTGGCTGTAAAATTATTTCCTCTGTAATTCCAAAATCCACAATAAAATAAAGTAAAATTAACCTTTTTGAAAATCCTACTTGGATCACCAGAGATGTTTGCAAGATGTTTGTCTGGTTTCTGCAACTTCTCTTGTGTGGCACTTTTGACACATACACCTTCTAATTATAATGTTTTACCAAAGTGCTGCTGCTGGTAGCCACCACCAAAGGGGACTCCCTTCTCTGATCAGTGCCAAAAGCAAGCGATTAATGATCATCCCTCTAAACATCAGATCCCCAATGGTGCAGACCCATCAGAAAAAACCAGTAAAAAGTTGCAAGGGCTGAAATCCTCTTGGGCAGCTATGTGTATGCAACATGAAGCTGCCGAAGTGGTAGGGAAAAAAATCATCATAAAACAGAAGTAGTATCAATGATGCACTTCCGCAGGTGTGTTGCACAAGAGTCTGAACATGAACCATGCAACTGACTGAGCAACTAAGACAAGAAACATGTGATCCTGAATTGCATGATCATTTCGTGCAACTATGGCGTGAACTGCACAATTGTGACACGGACGATGTGACTGACTGCTAGACCATAGCACACTTTCGCAGGCGTGGAACTTCACATGATGCCCACTTGAACAGCATTTTGAGCATAGCAGAGAAGCTCAGAGCTCCAGGTTAAACCAAAGGATGATCAGTAGGTCTGCGGTGGTTCCATATCTTAGGCTACACATGGTGAACTACCTGCACAACTCTAGTTCACCTAGTTGTCACTTCCTCCCTTCTTTAACAACAAGCGTCCTGACAGACCAGCTGCCTCTGATACCTTTGCCATTCAACTGTTTTATATAAGTGTTTACAGGTTCAGTTGAGGAGTTACTGTAATCCAGCTAAGCTGCTAATTTTGGTCTCTTCCAGAGTGTGCTATGCTTCACTTTCTGTTTCAGCCACCTTTGGGTCAAGTTGTACAAAGCTTGGCTTTGATCACTTCTTTAAAGAAAAATCTGTTTTTAAAGTTTACACAGCATAGCCCAGCAGGACTTTTTAATATCATCATTACTTATGGAAAGGAAGGATAGTGAGGCGTCACTACATTTGGTCTTACAATCTTTTTTGAGGTACATTAGGTTTAAATCAAAGTTATTTAAATCATAACTTAAATCATTGCTAAGAAAACCCAATTAAAACATATGATTTCCCCCTCTACATGTAAATTGCACTCCTGCTAACTTTAATACCTACTTTTCACAACCTCCCTGCCCACCTGGATGGCTGAGAATCTTACCTGATGTACTCCTTGCCCAATGTGCTAAAGTAATTGGCTTCATTCAAAGAAACTACTGAAAACAGTCCTGGATGTTTTAATAGGACCTCAAAGAATTTCCAACATTATACCATGCTGAGAGGGGCAAAAAACTCTGGTCCATGCGCTTGTAGTCTCGAGATTAGACTACTGTAAGGCGCTCTACGTGGGGCTACCTTTGAGATTGATGTGGAAGCTTCAAATGGTGCCGAACGCGGCGGCCAGACTTCTCACTGGAGTGAGAAAAATATCAACATATATCCCCCCACTCTGGCTGCCCTGCATTGGTTGCCCATTCGTTTCCGCATTGATTTCAAGGTGTTAATTATGACATATATAAAGCCCTAAACGGTTTAGGGCCTCGATATCTGGTGGAACGCCTCCTCCCACCTAGATCTACCCGAATCACTCGCTCTAGCCAGGATGGGCGGCTGAGGGGCCTAACGCCAAGGGAGGCCCAGAGAGAAAGAACAAGAAACCGGGTCTTCTCGGCAGTGGCCTCTCGCCTCTGGAACAGTCTGCCCACAGAGATCTGTCTGGCTCCCTCATTGGGTGTTTTTAAGAGCCAACTCAAGGCCTGCCTCTTTAGGCAGGCCTTCCCTCCTGTCAATATCTAATTTATTTGCCATTTTCAATTGTATTCATGTTTTTTTGTTTTTTTATTATTCTTGAGCGTTGTTAGCCACCTAGTGTACACTTCTGTCTAGATGGGCGGGATACTAAATAAATAAATAAATAAATGAGCAAGCAAGCTTAAAGAATAACAAATACTGTAGTTAGAAATTAGAGCTGATCAAATCTATTTCTGTTCATATGTATGTCTCTCTGGAGACACAACCCAGTCTGAGAAAGGCAAAATTTTCTGATGGTATCTCCCAAAGTACTACACTGACAGAAAGATTACCCTAAGTAATCTATACAGAAGTCTATTGAGCCCCATAAAATTGAGACTGAACCCAAGAATTGCTGGACCCTATTCACAAATAATTTTAAAAAAGAGAAGACTGTATCAATGCAGTGTCTTTTAGAATTAACAAGCCATATTCCTCCACAAAATCTTTCAAGTTATATCACATATATTAAAATTATCATCGCAAAGTACATTTTCTAAAAAATATATGTCATTTAAAAAAATAAAAACAGTGCATTTAAAATAAAAGATCTTTTAAGAAAAAATAAGCATTTTAAAGAAAGAGCAACCAGCACTTGTCATCTGAAATTCACCTCCCTCCACATCAGGTAAACGGCCTTTGATAAATCATCCTTCTGTCACCTTACCACTATCTTCCATCCACTTTCAATACAGAAACAATATATGGAAACAATTCAACTGATCTTTTAGCAACTGCTGCAAGGATTAACTAGGAAGTATTATAAAGCACTACTAATGATATGTATTAAATTAATGGCACCACACACATGCAGAATAGCCTTTAATTCCCAATGCACTTACCATATTTTTCCGTGTATAAGATGCCCCCCCCCTTTTCTAATCCAAAATTAAGAAATCTAAGTGGGCCTTAGCAAGTGTAAGGGGGAAAGGATCAAAGCGCTGCAGGATTGCTTTGATCCCTGCTTTCCCCTCCGCTTGTTTTTGTTCTCGCCTCAGCTTACTTCTGTGTATAAGACGACCCTCAATTTTTAGTCTAAAGAGTTTAGACAAAAGTATAGTCTTATACATGGAAAAATATAGCATAACAGTTTAAATAATTTTTCAAAGTTACTGAAATATTCCTTTCCTTTCTGAAATGACACCAGAAGACCAGCCCCACCAACCCTACGGAGACCTCAATACCCAGACCGCCTGGCTGGGAGCACAAACAGGCATTAAGCCAATTACCGGGCCTGTAACCCAGGCACCTTCCTCCTCCTCTGGGGAGGGAAGTTTGGGCTAGCTCTTGCTTCAGCATCCAAACTAAGTAAGCACATCCCTTGGGGTAACGTACTCAGTGGAGGGCTCCATCAGCTGAAGGAAGTCTTAATCGGAAAACAATTGTTAGGAGCCTGCATTAATTAGCAATGGCTGTTCTTGGGCTCCGATTCTCTTATTAGGCTTGGCAAGTGTGCTTTTGAAACTGGAGCAACATACAGTCAAAAATTAGCCCCTTAAGTGGCACGGAAGGGTTCGGTGGAGGCTGCTATAATTACAGCAACCTTAAACGGAACAGGACCACCTATTTTACAGAATCAGATGAGGCTGAAAAGCAAGAAAATGTCCAGGCCAGACACTGGAAAATAGAGAGCATGCTGCCGGACGGAGGCATTTGGAAATCTTTTGACCTGGATTCATCCCCTGAGAATTCTTCCGTGTGTGCCTGTGCTGTCAGGCTTTGTTATGTTATAGTTTATATAATTTGGTTCACCTAAGCCACCAGGAGGCAATCCTCGGTTACCTTCCTGTTTTAGTTTGCCTGTGCTGGTATCTATGCATTCTTTTATTATTTTAGTTTGTATGTTTTGCTTAATGACGTAAACTGCTCTGTGTAGTATTTCACTAAGCTCATTAAGTCTAGAAGCTCAATAAGTAAACAAACAAACAAATAAATACATAATACAGTACTTGGCATTACTGTAAATGTAAGCCCCCATCTCACACAGGTCATTCCTCAAACCAGGTGTGGAGCAAATTTGTTGTTTAGTTTGTCACTTCATGACCCCATGGACCAGAGCACGCCAGGCCCTCCTGTCTTCCACTGCGAGTTTGGTCAAATTTACTGGAGGACAAATCCATACCTGGAACCTTCTGCAGGCCAAACAGTGACAGATAAGACCCGTTCCTCCTTTTCACTGGCTGCCTGGCCTGATTTCACCGGTGCCTTTCTTAGCTGGGGATGATGTGGCACCAGCAAGGACCTAATGAGCCACAGAGCTCGGTCTGGAGCTGGCCTCATCCACATCACACCACTTTTTGTGATCACACAAGGGAAGGAAGGGCTGGGGAATCTCTGACAGAGAGAGCAGCGGTCTTTAGAGAGGCAGGCCCTACAGAGAGGCTGGCAGAGGAAATCTGCACGGGACAGATGGAGAGCTGCTACAGGCTCCTGAAAGTTCTTTCCCCCTGTCATGGATAACTTATCTCAAATACTATTTCTGCCTCCTCCCACGTCTCCCTGCAACACTCCTTTGTTTCCCCTGCATATTCACTATTGGGGCTGAACACCAAGTAATGATATCACCGAGAAGGGAGGAAAAAGAAAGGAGAGAATACATGTCAGAAACCCATATGACCAGTTCCACTGACTGTTTGAACAAAGTCAAGTCTCATGGCTTTAAAGCTGCAGATGTCCTGGATAATCCAGGTGGCCAAGAAGAGGAGCAATCTGAACAGCAATATGGACCAAACTTCAGATTTACACTCAAACGAAGCATCCAAATCCTTGAAATCGACTGGCAGAATAACCATCAAGTTAGATCATGGCAATAAGTTATACAAGCCTGTGAGAGATTATGCATGCTGACTGTGTCAATTGAAGCAGAGACTTAGCCACCAGAACAGTGTATGTGAGACAAGGAGGCTGGTGGAGCCCACATACCAAGCTGGAACTTCATTCAACATGGAGCTGGATATGGGCAATAGTCACTCCTGTGTCTCTGATAATCTTCCTCTAAAGCAAAAGGGGTACCTGCTGTGTCCATAATGCTGGCATACACGATTGTGCTCTGTCCAGTTGATTCAGTCACCCACACACCAGCACGAGAAAGAGTCCTACAGTGCACCAGCTCTGAGCAGTACCAAACTTTGATATCCATTCCCCACTGCATCCTGAAGAAGGGAAGATTCCTTCCCAAGACACTGATGGAGGAATGCCACAGCTTGTCCCCTACGGTCAAGTGACAACCCAGAGCATTCAAAATTTCAGCTTCCACTCGCTGGATTTAAGACATGAGTTCTTTTCTCCCCAAGTTACCACTAAGTGATTTGGAAGGAGCACAGTCTCTTCAAATAACCAAGTTTAAGTTCTAACAAGACACCCACCCTCACAACAATACATTAAGAAGGAATTCTGGGGCGTGTTTCAGCCACACTCCTTTACTGTCAGTTTCGGGGCTGTCACCGTTCATACAGCATCTCTGGGGAACTATGATTTGCTTATCATAGGATAAGAGACAAAGAGTTCCATGTTAGGCCACAGCTCAATGGCTTTCTGCTGGTATCAGCCTAGAATCTAAGGTGATGGACAGAAGGTCTCCAGCTATATTCCAAGCATCTGCAATTAATGTAGATTAATCAAGTAGGTCATGGAAAATACCTTCATCAGAAAGAACTGGACTGGGTCAGTTTGACTTCGGCACAAGGCTGTTTACCGTTACAATCAAGGCCACCTAACTGTGCCAATGGAACGGCAGAAAACTTTGGTGCCCACAGAAATCTGGCCACAGAGACCTGTTCTCCAAAGGATTTGTTCAGCCTAAGAAATCAACACCACCACTGGAATCAAGGAAGACTCCCCTCTAACAGCACAGCACCCTTCTCTGTGGGAACAATGCCAGCCCTTCTACTGAGAAGTAAACCAGAGGACAGTCTCTGTCCTGCACATCCATCTCTGTTATGTAAGGGACAGCTCCTTCTCCTGCAGCTGTGACTTTGATGGGAGTCTCATTACCAGTTCAGGTCCTGGCAAGGGGGCTGGGTGGTTGGAAGAGGCAGCTGGGCCTTACAAGTCAACAGCTGGAGGGCAGGTCTGCTGCTCCTCCCGGTATGTTTATTACACTTGCCATTTCCCAATTGGAAGAGATTGGTAGGAGGGACTTTCCCTGGAGGGCACAGCCTGGTGCAGGGTTATGCAACTCAGCAACATGTTAGCAGAGCATGACTGATCTCAGATGGCAAAAAAAAGGGGGGGGGAGAAGAGAAGGAAAATCAGAGGGATACTGGATGATGAGAGTGCCATCACCCAAACCCCTAGAGAAAGAAAAGGAATCCATATCGGCATTCCCTCATAGCCCTGCTATTTTATCAAACGGCTCTGAAATACAGCTGTCATTACATCAAAGGTTAGCTCACAGATGAAAGCAAGGCCACTTTAAATTGCACTCTTATCTGTCTGTCTAAAAAAGACCTAAGACTTCTTCCATACACTGGTTTCCTAGAAAACTTACAGAAATGAAGGAAGGCTTTGGATGGAGCATCACAAACCTTTAAAGATACTAAAGAGATCTTTAGATACTACTTTAAAGAGACGAGGCATTGCCTCATGATGGTGCTGAACACTTGGTATTTTCACCCTAGGCAATAGCCCAAAGGTATGCCGTGTCTCCAAGGATGATAAAAAACTAAGATGAAGGACACTAGATGCATTTTGGTCAGAATGTGCAAAGTTACTAGTCCTAAGAACAGATGAATGGAATCAATTTCTGGACGGTAAATCAACACTTGTGTAAATCCTAGAATCAACAGGTCTACTCTAGCCAGGATGAACAATAGGTTACTGGCCATGAAGTGTATACCTTGGGGTGAGCACTTGCAAACTCAAACCTCTTTAGCAGGAAATGTGGGGCCTTTAGTATAGTTCCTTCTATTGCATTAAAGTATCTTAGAAGCCCTTGGCCTTGTGAACAGGGTAATTCACCCTGAAGCATTTTGCAAGGCCTTCTATGTCCTGGTATCCAAACTCTATGAGTGAGATCTGAAGCAAAGTTTTCTTCTTTGCATTTAAAGGCTGCTATATTTAGGATCAAGTATAGAAAGGGATTACAAGCAAATGGGTTCCCTGAAAGCCTGCTAACAGTTGAGTGTGAGAAAAAAAGAACTAAGCTAATTCAGTCACTTTCTTGATGTCAAGCCTGACCAATATATCCTATGCATATTTTTGATCCAGAACAGCATGCACTGAATACAGTCTTCTGGAAGCTAGCAAGGATAGCAGGCAACAACCCACATAACATTCTTATCTAAGTGCATGGAAAACTGTTAAAGGAACAGCCCGTTCACTTTTTATGTAACTTCTGGAATGCATACTGGAGGGTAAGACAGTCTCTAAAGCTACAGGAAATTTGAAGAGAAGGCTGCCAGAAAAACCTACCTTCCTGGGTAGGACCCAGCTGGGAGGTTGCTGCCAGTGTAAAGAGATTGTGGTTTCAGATGCAAACCTCATGCCTGGAAAAAGGAGTCAACAGTGGGGCCATACGGCAGGCACGCAGAACTCGTGAGTCACCAAACTAAATGCCACCTGCCAGCAGCGCATGGTGGCTTGAGTGAGTGACAGCTCCTTGTTTCTGTAGTCCCAGGCAGGCAGCCAAACAAGTTTAGCAAGACATTGGTTGACCTTCCTTTTGGCCTCAGTTCAGTACACCTGACCTTGGAAATTAATACCACTAACACCAGCTTGCCTCCTCATAGCCTCCAGCCATCCACATTCACATTACAGAAGGAAGAGTCACTTTTCTTGCTCTAGAGTGGTGGCTCCCAACCTTGGGTCCCCAGAGGTTCCTCGGAAGCTTTCACCACGAGCTGCGAAGGCCAGGGTTTCTGGGAGTTCCAGTCCAAAAACATCTGGAGATCCAAGGTTGGGAACCACTGCTCTAGAGAGATCATACTGACAAAGATGTGACAATATTAGCATTTGATATTGTAGACGTGCAAAATAGATCACTTTCCTTCCCATGGTACTCACTCACGGTAACAGCATTTTAGAACATCCCTTGAGATCAACTACAGTTTTCCATAATTTCGGCCAAGTACTTTGGCACTGCAGATTCCTGGTAACAAAATTGTGTGTGGCTTTACAAATAATTCATGGATCCTTCCATCTCTGAATTGTTTTGAAGCTTTGCTAGAAGTTCCTGGCATGAAAACTGGATGCCCTTTGTGCTCATGCTCAAGTTCAAGGCCACCCAGCTGATTCAGAGATTCACGTTTTCCACCTGAGCACTAACAACACTCTTGCTATAAAGTTAGCTCCCTCTGTGCCATCTGACCAGTGTATGCATGCCCTACACAGAAGAGTGGCCCTTCTACTGCCCTAGGAAAGGGAAATGGAGCAAGATCAACCACATTCCTTATTCATGAATCCAAGAGGCAAGGAAGTCCTTGCATGGAAATCCAGAAGAGGGAAAAACTCTCTAACAGATGGGTGCTTAGCTTGCATCCCCAGAGGTAACTTGCATCAGAGGTAAGAGAAGTAGGAGTGGAGGGATTATGACTTTTCAAAGGAAGAGGAACTACAGAAAACAGATAAATAGTCAGATAGCTTTCCCTCATTCATGAACCTGAAATGCTCAATTCAATAATTCAAAAATCAAAATGCTGCTATTGGACTGCTGTCTAAATTCTGTGACCTTGCAATTTTTTTTGTTCATACAAGACATTAAGATTAATATTTCTTTCAGGCAGCTTCACCTCCTGCAGTTTCTCTGAGCCCTGTGCAAAGGGCTGAGTAAAGCAGCAGGACTTTGCCTCACCCTCGACCGCCGAGGATCCCTATGCAAGAGGCGACACCAGATCAGAGGGCAACTTCTGCTGTTCCCAACCATAATACTGTATATGCAGTGAGGGAAGGCTAGAAAATAGGCCCATGGGGTAAGAAAGGACACACCAAAGTTCTTCCCCAATAGGACCCAATGCTATGGTGCAGGATTCCCAGGGGTAAGACGGAAGACCCCTGAATGGAGGTGAGAGTGCTGACAATATGTAATTCATGGTTCTTATGATGGCAGGCCAACAATACTTAATTAATCAGGCTGCTTTCTTCCAAAAAGCCTTTTAGTTAACCGAGCAATAAGTTGGATTTGGGTGTTTTTTTTTTAAACAACAACTATGTTTGATATAAAACCACCAGTAGTAACCAACACCTTGAAAGAGGAACTTTCATTCTCACTCACACAAGAAGATGAATGATTCTTCAAAGCGACGCCTGCTACCTGTGGAACAGTGTGTAGGAACACAAGTGTATGCCTAGCCCTATGCTATTCCAAAAAGGGACATAATCCTGCTACTGTGTTGTGCAGTCAACAGAAACAAAGAAACCCAAAACCCACAACGCCTGTGGGACACTTACCCCAGTTTTCAAAGCACACCAACACTTTGACCTGAGTTTAAGCAGCACAAGTAACCTGGTCCATCCTGGATTCCAGCTCAAAGGCATCGGGTCGGTCCTGTGGGTTAGCAGCCAACATGTCTTTCAAGAGCTGCTTGATCCCCTCAGACATGGAAGTCCTGCGTTTCTGGGGGATGTGTAACTCCATCTTTGGGTTCTCTAGCAGCGCTTCCCCAACAGGTACAATCTCAGTCCCTTGCTTGATATAGGTCCCCAGCAGCTCCTTCTTGGTCTCGGCATCAATAAAGGTTATCCTCTCTATCATTGCCCAGATGATGATGCCCAGGGCAAAAATGTCTGCCTTGGCCGTGTAGTGTCCCTCCCAGACCTCTGGAGCCATGTAGAAGTCTGAGCCGCACGCAGATGACAACCAGTACTTGTTCACATTCACATTCTTGTCATCGTTCCCCCCATCCTTGCCTCGAGCAGTCAAGCCAGCGCACACCTTGCTGAGCCCAAAGTCTGCCACTTTGAGGATGGGAGCGCCCGACGTCTCTGTGATCAGGATGTTGTCCGGCTTCAGGTCCCTGTGCACAATGTGATTCTTGTGCAGGAAGGCAATGGCACTTGTCAGCTGCAGCATAAAACTCTTGTTGGTTGCGGGGTCCGGTCTACGGGAAAGAATGTACTGGTTCAGGTCTCCTCCTTCACAGTACTCCATGACAAACCAAAGATAACACGGTTCTTCAGCGTAGCCCAGAATCCTCTCACCTTCCCAGGGAGGGGGAAATAAAAAGACAAGGACAAGAATTACAGCACAGGCAAGATAGGAAGTTAGACAAGCTGAATTAGAACTTGTAAATGCAGACAACTCACAGAGGCATGCCTATCAACCCGCTCCACAGGAAAATAATATTAACAAAACAATTCAAACTTAGGTAGAGTGAAGCCAACCTACTCTGACTACCAAGAAGATATGATAGCCATCTTCAAGTGTTTGAAGGGCTGTCTCGTGGAAGATAGGACATGCTTTGTATTTTGCACCTCAAGAGAACAAGGCCAGAAGAAATGAATTCAAGTTATCAGAAAGGAGATTTCAACTAAACATTAGGAAGCACTTCCTAACAGTAAGTCATTTGACAGTGGAATCAAGTGCCTCTGGGAAGTGGGGAGGCTCAGACTCTCCTTCACTGGACATTTTTAAGCATAGGTTGGATGGCCACCTATCAAAGATGCTTTAGCTGTGGATGTCCTGTCATCAGGCTGAACTCAGTGATGATTCTGTGAAAATGTGTAAAGCAGAGAGCTAGGCCTTATGTGTTTACAGCACTGCATGCCACAGTCTTATGCAATGAGTACTAATAGGAAGGTTTGGAGCTATAAATATGCAGTAAGTCTACCTACTTTAATCAGGCAGCCATGTCCATGCACGGCCCCATCTCCTCTCTGCCCATTTCCCCGTAATACCATAAGACAGCATGGCTACAGTCACACAGTGGGGCGTAATAAGGCTAATATTAACAGCTTGGCAGGTTCACCCATGACTCAGCCTATAAATATTCTAAGAAAATAGGCAAAGGCACAGCAGCTTGTGTAGGAAGCCCTCATTCATGGCTTAAGGCAAGCTTATTTTAAGTGAAAGGGAGAACCCTGGGGTCTTGCTGCAAAGCACATTTGGCCAGAGTGTAAGCAAGACTCAGACCATTTTATTCTTTCTTCAATTAGCCTGTTTGTTGCACACCTACATAACAGATGTAAGCTCCAAAGTCCATAATGGCCCTTATGCTCTCTCTCTCTCTCTTTCTATAGATAGAGAGTTTGTTTACAGTCCTTAGACCAGTCACATATGTATAAAACCTACAAGGACTGCATACATGCACACACCAACAGCAAAGGGTCACGGACAATGATGACATATTGTGCCCTTAACTGCCACAAGAAACATAAGCTCTGAACTGTCCCTCTTTCTCCTACTGAATTCTCTCTTCTGGGCTCTCACATATTTCGCATACCGTTTCATGACACCTTACAGCAAGTTAGTCGTTTTACAGCGGATCCCTGGGAAGCAGACCAGACAGCAGAAGAAAAGCTCCAAAGAGAGGAAGCCAAGTATGACTGAACACAGCTTGATCCTGTACAAGAGCTAGCAGGGCTTCAGTAAGAGCCACGGCAATAATGGGCAGTGGACAGATAGCAAGGAACGCTGTTATTTGTGTAAACAAGTCTGTCACCATGGCTATTACTATGGTAATTGAAGACCATATCGTAATTTGGCCGTCCTTTCCTATCAACAGGAATAGTGAAAACCTTTTAAAAGACAAAAATAACATTATAAAAGGTGTGCCCCAACAAACCTCTAGGTTTGAAATCAAGGCTTTTGATTTCACATTGGGAAAAAACGGAAGAGGAAAATAATGCTCTTTCACCTTATACTCTAGCTGGGCCATTTGCTGTGCATTATACTTTTCACCTCTGGAGGTGAACAAAAGAAAAGGCAGGCAGTGACAACCAGGAAATGGAAAAAAGACTAGTTCTACACTCTTATGGGGCCAGCTAATGACACTGCAAATCACACACAGGCTTTCACCTCTTCTCCATTCAAAGCTCAACACCACCCTATTAAGAAACAATGTGGTTTTTATTCTGTGTGGCCATTGCTTTTTCAGTCATTGCTTGGGAAGGCAATCTAATATTGAAATAGAATTCAACGGGGACTGATCATTGGTGTGCTAAGTTCACCCTGTTCCAAGATTATTATGGGAACAGATTAAAGATGTCCTCAACAAGATAAACTCTTGAGACTCTTGAGAGTCCCCTGGACTGCAGGGAGATCAAACCTATCCATTCTAAAGGAAATGAACCCTGAATGCTCACTGGAAGGACAGATCCTGAAGCTGAGGCTCCAATCCTTTGGCCATCTCATGAGAAGAGAAGACTCCCCGGAAAAGACCCTGATGTTGGGAAAGTGTGACGGCAAGAGTAGAAGGGGACGACAGAGGACGAGATGGTTGGACAATGTCATCAAAGAGACCAACATGACTTTGACCCAATTCCGGGAGGCAGTGGAAGACAGGAGGGCATGGCATGCTCTGGTCCATGGGGTCACAAAGAGTCGGACATGACTTAACGACTAAACAACAACAGGATAAATACTGGTCTAGTTGAGCACAATTACAGAAGTGACTAAATAAACTTCCCACTATTACCTTAGATCCAGGAGGCCCACTCAGTCCTACATACAAAGGTATCTGGATATAGGATGAAGTCTGCAGGTAATAATTTTGAAATGAAGCTGACACAAAGGGTGTGTCCTTCTCCTCTTAATGTGCTCTACTGTACAGTAGTCTCCTTCCCCTCTCCCACTTTAGTATCACTACTGTCTCTGGCTCAACAGGCTTCCTATACGTACATACAAAAAGCCTGTAGAATGTCTACTAAGAATAGAAGAACAAAGTACACAGGCTGAAAGTAAGGAAGCTTTATCGGTCCTGTCCTGCCATAACGTTTCTGAGATCTGTCCAGTTGAAAGAGCTTGCAGTGGAATATCAACACCCTAGTTAAGTTTCACTAAACCTTTTCATACTGTGATAAGTACGACTGGGTTCAAACTGCTATTTCCTGATGACTGCTCTAGAATGGCTTAGCATTTTTCTCCACTTCGCAAGCTTTCTAAGTTAAACCAGTAGGCATGAAGCTAGAGGTTGTTTGACTCAAGTCTCATTCTGTTTAATGGTGCAAGAAAACACAAATGAACCAGAGCCAGAACAACGCACGCCACTTTTGACACGGCTTCCAAAAAGCTTAAAAAGGGACCCTATATGTCTATTCTCCGTGATTAGCTCCAAATTAGAAATTAAAGTTGGTTAGTGTTCCTTTACACAACCACCATCATTTCTTTCCAGGCACAAGTGAGCCGTGATGTTGTGCTGAACAGCTAACACAGGGCGGCAAACTGTGATGAGAACTAGATACTCAAAAGCTGCTGATGCCAAACAAACAACACACACTGAACGATTCCTCTGCACTGCCCATCCATCGGAGCAGCCCATGAGCTCCTGCATGGCACGCAGCTGAGCAGCATCAGCAGCATGCTGGCTGACACGTGAATGGGACTGGCTCATCTCTAATAAGCTAGCTCTCCACAGTGACACTATGGCCAGTGAGGAACAGCACGCAGCCCGGCACAAGCCAGGACTGGGTTGTATTCTGGAGTTAGGGCTCTGCACGTTGTTGCAGCATGTGGAACATCTCTCTCTCTCAAAACTTCAGACACTGATGGTTTAATTCTGCCGAAGTCTTAGGAATACCCTTTTCAAGGCACTAAGGTATAACATTTAAAGTACAGGGAACAAAACACTAGCAACAACATTGGTCTAAAATAATTCCTCCACAGAGAGTATAGTTTGCTTTTTCACTTTATTTAGCATCAGTCATTCAGACTACAAGCAAGCAATGTGGTGTCTTCTAGATGCTTGGGACACTCTCTGGCCTTACTATCTGGGCACGTGGTTCAAAACACAGGAAAGGGACCAGAGTAACCTACTCTTGCCCTGCACAGTAATTCCCACAATCTGGTTCTTAGGTACAATGGCTTTGGGTGCTGTGCCAAAGGGCACAGCTCTGGTGATTCATAGAAGCAGAGGAGGCTGACTGGTGCGGGACTGGTCCAGTAGGGGCGGAACAGTCACCAAACTGGGGGAAGATGGGCAGTTTTAGGTGGCATTTGATAATCCCAAGGAAATGAACTGGTACTGCTGGGAAAGTATTACTACCAGAGATGGGTAACACTACATTTTAAAGCAATTCCAAAACTTGTGGCCCCAGATGTTGTTCATGTATAACTCCCAGAATCTCTGACTTTTCACTATACTAAGTTGGAGCTGATGCCCAGCAATGTATGGGGATCCATGTTTTTGAAGGGAGACTTTACCTATGAGCCTCCAGTTTTGCCTACACGTAGCATCCAAGTGAGCAAAAAAAGCAAAGTGTATGGCTTATATACTGCCCCATAGCACTTCAAGCACTCTCTGGACAGTTTACAAGTTAATTACACGAGCTACACATAGCTCCCCAGCAAGCTGGGTACTCATTTTACTGACCTCAGAAGGACAGAAGGCTAAGTGAACCTGGAGCCAGCTACCTGGGATTGAACCCAGATCGTGAGCAGAGCTTTGGCTGCAGTACTGTAGTTTAACCACTGTGCCAAGAGGCTGCTCAAGTGAAGAGGAATGAATGATTTACAGCAGTTGCTATTTTCTTCTTTCAGGCTGCAAATAACTAAACCTCAACATTGGCAGACAACAGATTTGTTAACTACTAATTTGTGCATATTTGAATATGCTCAAGATGCAAACCTAAGGACCTGAATTACAAGGCTGATAAAATAAAGCCCCATTAACTTTAAGTAAGGTCTCCACAGACCTCATATACATCATGCTCTAGTATGTCTGTGCCTGGAGTCTCTGCAGAATTCAAATACAATCCATATGACTAGGATCTTTTTTTCAACTATTACTATTGCATTGATTGTTCAGATCTGACTGGTCCATACAGGAAGATAGTTTCAGAATAGAACTGCAGCAGAATGAGTATCCATCCAAGGCAAGGTTGACGTTCTACACATGCTTAGGATGGCACTGTTTGTGGCAGACAGAAGTAATGCCTGCCTGTAATGTTCTTCACCCAGACCCTATAAAATACAGTAGCTTCTATAGAAGATGTTTCTCTATGAATGGCTATTCTATAAAACCTGTTTTTCACAAATTATGCTAACTATATGCAAACTATATTAGAGCACTTCAGGTACTGGGTATCTTCCTCAAGTACTTGCTTGGAGAAATGTGTACAGAAATTAGTAAATGTGTGGAAATATCATGGGGGCTGCTTTGAGATTCAGATAGTTATAGACTTGCATTTGGCAACCCTGTGCTCACAAGACCATGGGCCCCATTTGCTCTCCCTTTAAGGAAGGTCTCCACAAGGTAAGCAATTCTGAAAACTCAAGTTTGCTTGGAACTTTGGGGAGCGGATATTAATCCATGCAGACTGTATTTTCCCACCACAGATGCATCCAGATCTTCTTGGTCTGCAATTGCTGTCATTTCCAGCCAGTACTGTGAACTAAGAATTAGGGAAGTCATAGGCCAATACATGTGACAGAGCTATGTCAGGAAAGGCTAGCATAAACAATATTGAGCTAGATTGACTGATCACTGTAAGACAGTTTTCTACTGCTCTTTTCACTAGATCTATATAGTTAAGGATAACATCCTTGCCTTTCCCCATTTATTTCTGAATTCCACAAGTTTAGAACATGTGCACGCAAGATCCTGAATCCATCCGGCAGCCTGAGCTAGAGTGGAACCTTTAAATCAATGGAATTTATGTAAGTGTTCACTCACCATCTAGCAACTCATTCAACTCTAGATGGGACTAGCAGTTAAGATTGAGGGTACTGTGCTTAGAATCCTTTCCTCATCTCAAGTAATGGCATGCAAATACATACATATTTACATAAGAATTACATGAATCAGACCAACTGGCATAGAGTTATTCATACAGGGGAATCTGTTCTTTCTCCCCAACTTACCTCTCCACAAAATGCCATATAGTGAAAGACGTACACCAGCTTGCATATAAACCCTCTCTTTTGCACACAAACCCATTTACTTGCTGTATGCACTGTACATGGGGGGGATCCTGAGGATGTAGTACCCAAGGCTTATTTTCTATAACAGTTACACTCCTGGATATGCTGGAGGCAGTTTAAGAAATTACTAAATTGGGTGTACATAAGGAAGGAGGTCTCATGGAGGAAACTATGATTTTACCTTTTCTTGTGGAAATGCAAAGCTTCCCTTGGATGGAAGCCTTAAGGTTTGAGAACTAGCATGTCAACATTTCTCTTACATGCTATATAAAAGAGAAAAGCCTTCCTTTTCAGAGTAAGCCCTACCATGAGGCAGAGTGAAGCAGGGAACAGGTGACATAAAGGGGCTGCTTGAGAAGTTCCACGGCCTTTCACACACACACACTTTTCTGTTGGGAGGTCAGAACTGTGTGCTTCATCCCCATCCCACCCCCAGCTAACCTGCTGTCCTCAGGTGAGCCAGAGGGTGCAATTCTCCTGCTTTATCACCTGCAAAGGGAGTCCGCTTCTGTAAGTGGAATCAGAGAAAGGCACCCTCTTGGCCTCCACCTCCAAAAAACAATCCATCTCCTCCTGGGACCTACCTTCAGGTAGCAGGACAGGAAGGCTCACTGACTCCAAAGGAGTCCCCTCACTACCCTCCGTCAAGACTTGTAACAGTTACACAGGGGATCTGGCTAAGCCCTGGGACATTTTGTTTGGCTGCGCGCGCTCTCTCTCTCTCTCTCTCTCTCTCTCTCTCTCTCTTTCTGTGTGTGTGTGTGTGTCTGTATCTGTGTGTCTGGCCCCTGGCTGTGTGTGTTTTCTCCCAAATGCAAACAGCCTCCGGAAAAGTTCCTGCCAAATAAAAAATCTGGACGGTGTCCCCAGGATCCTTCCTCCTTCTCTTGCTATAGGGAGACCCTGCCCACCTTCCCCCCCCCCAAAAATGGGTCCAGGCACTCAAAACAAAAGGAGGGAAAAGATGGGTGGGGTGGGGGGACCTGCAAGGGCGATGCACAATCCGACCCCCCCACCACTTCAGAGGGGTGTGTGGGGGGGGAAGGGAGAGATGACTCCTCCATGGGACCCCTTGCAAGGGAACCCTCCCCCGCAGCCTCCGCGTTTACTCCCGAGGTGCGGGTGATAGGAGGGGGAAGGGTGTCTGTCTCTCTTTCTCTCTCCGGGCGCAAGAGGGGCTCCCTCTCTCCCCCCCACGCCCCAAAAGGGAGGCTCTCCCCCTCCCCAAACTCCTCAGGGGGTGGGGTGGGGTGGGGGGCGGCCCTTGCTCACCTTTGAGGGAGGTCTCGACCAGGCGGAGGTAGAGGGCGCTCTGCTTGTTCCCGTGGCTCATCCGCTGCCCGAGGCCGTCCCGCTGGAGGACGCACTCCTCGAAGCGGACCACGTTGGGGTGGCGGCGCCGGAGGCTGGTCAAGGCCCAGAACTCGGCCAGGGCCAGCTCCACGTTCTCGGGGGCGTCGCAGCGGATGCGCTTGACGGCCAGGCGGGCCCCGGTGCGGCCGGACACGGCCTCGTAGACCACCCCGTAGGCGCCCCGCCCGATCTCCGCCACCAAGCGGTAGCGAGGCGGGGAAGAAGAGGAAGCCTGGCTCGGGCCGCCTCCCACCTCCATGGCCGTGGAGGCCGAGGCCGGAGCCAGGGCCTTGGTGGTGGTGGTGGTGGTGGCGGCGGCGCAGGCCCCCCTCAGCGGTGGCGGCGGCGGCGGCGGGACCCGCTCGCGCTCGGCGCGCCTCAAGCGCCGCTCCGGTGCCCTTTGTGTCCCTCGGCGGCCGCCGTCGTGGCGCGTTTCCATGGCAGCGCCGCGGCGGGGCCTAGTTGTTGTTGTTGGGGCGCCTGCTGGCCCTGCAGCTGCTGGCGCGGTGGTGGTAGTGGTCGCCGCCGTCGTCGTCGTGGCCGCGGCCGGAGAGCCCCTTTCTTCATCCCGCCCGCCCGCCCCGCCGGTTCGGGGACGGGGCTCGGTGGTGGTGGTGGTGGCTAGCGCCCGGCTCGTCTCTCCCTCAGGGCCGCCGCCGCCGCCGCCGAAAGAGCTGCAGGAGAACGAGAAAACACACACACACACAGCGGCCGTCGGTGGAGGGAACGCCAGGTCGGAGGGTGGAAAAAAAAAGCGCGCCTCGCCTGCTCCTTTAAAAACCCGTCGGCCAATCGCCTCGCCCGCACGCCGGAGGGGCGGGGGAGGGAGCGAGGGGAGCGGGACATACCACGTTGAAAGGGGGAGGGAGAAGAAGGAAAGGAAAGCGTGGTCTGGAAAGCCGGACGGGCGAGTGGCCGTTTCCGAAGGACGAGTAGTTTCCCCTGAGGGCCTTTCTTTGAAGAGAAAGGCTCTTGAAGGCCGGCCACGCTGCGTCGCAAGAGCCTCTACCTCGCGAGGACTCCTCCCTCCCCTTCGGAATAGTTTGGCCCTTCCACTTCCTTGTAAATATTTCATTCATACCGAAAGGAAGGCGGCAGAGTCCACTTCGTCCCACAGGAGGGGGGGGAGACAAGAGGGAAAGGAAAGGAATCCAGACTCCCCCGTTACCTTTCCCTACCGCTTCCCGTTACTTCTCGGACATTGGCGTTCAGTGCCAGCCTTGGGGTCCAAAGAAACCCCTTCCACCGACCTGAGTCCTGGAGAAGAACCTCCTCTTCCTCTGGGATCTCCCCTCCCTGCCTGGGGCGTGGTAGGTGCCGCTTCCCAGCCTGGGACCGAAGGACGCCTTGAATGGAGGCGGCGGCGGCGGCTGCTCTTCTGGGCGCTGAGCGGAGGCTCTCGCCGGGATCAGAGCAAGGGAGGTGGGCCGAGGCAACCATTACATAAGCCCCTTATGTAATAGTCACTGGCCATCTCTGGGGAAGCGGGGGGGGGGGGGCTTAGCTCGCCCGGTGGAGGAAGGGACATGCCGCCTGGCATGCACGCCCGGCAGCTGCCAATCCGCACGCAGATCGGGGTTAAATTGAGGAAGGGAGACCTTCCCCACCGGTGGGATGATTGTTTTCACTGGGGGGGGGAGAGGGACCTTAAGGGGGACTTTTCCCCCAGCCCCCCCCCCCCCGTGGGCAAAGCGCTTGCAAGCTGGCGTGCAGAAACGTTGACTTCCTCAAATCGGGCTACTTTTTTTATTTTAGTGGGTGCTACTGGTTTTTGGGAGCCCCCCCCTTCAGTGGTGGAAATGCAAGCAGACAAATAAACACATTTGCAATTCAGTCGGCGCTGCCTTCTTGCAATGCAGCCGTCTCACTGGGGGGTGGAGGATGGTAATGGCTTGGATAAACGAAAGGGGAGACTGGGGTTGTGAAATGGAGATGCCTGGGACTGGGTAGCTCAGAGGTTTGGGTGGTGGGGCTGAAGCCAAAAAGGTGGCTAGACTTGCCCCTAAAATTAAAAAAAAAAAGCGAGGGTCTTCTCTTTGTTTCCGTTATAGAGATCTAGGGAACAACATGGTTGATGAAAAAGATTTTGCAAATACAAGGAAGAAAATGGCCATAAGAAGCAGAGGCTATGCCACTGATGATGATAAATAATAATAACCTTTGAACTGCAGAGTTGGAAGGGACCCTTGGGATCATCAAGTCCAGCCCCTCTCAAGGATGCACAAGTGGGGAATCGAACTCCCAACTTCTGACTCTAGAGCCAGAGGCCAAAGCCACTGAGTGAGTCTCGTGGCACCTGAAAGACTAACATGGATAGCTCAGTGGTTTAGGTCCCTGGCTGTGGAGCCAGAGGTTGGGAGTTCGATTCCTCGCTGCACCTGCTTGATAAGGGCTGGACTTGATGATTCATGGGGGTCCCTCCCAGCTCTGCTGTTATAAGATGATGAAGATGAAGAAGTAGTTTTATTTGGTAGGAACTTCCATGGAATGCAACCAATGAAGTGGGCTGTTGTCCATAAAAACATCTGAGCAAAACTTCTAGCCTTTATGATGCTACAAGAATACAGTATTACATTTTGCTGTGACAAACTATCATGGCTGTCTACGCATACATGTCATGTCCTTTCAAGTCTCTTCCTACTTATGAGTATGGCCTAATGACTGCCAAAAGGTCTATCATTAACAGTCCTGCTAAGGTCTTGCAAACTAAAGGCTGTATCTTCCTTTATTCAGCCATCCACCTCAAGTTAGCTCCTGCCCTTTCATTACTGCCTTTAACGTTGCCCAGCATTCTAGTGTTTGACCATGAAAGTTCTCATTCTATTTCCAAGTACAGGAGCCCCTGCTGAACTGTGTTAACATCTAATTAGAGTTCAGTCTTTATTTGATCTAGAACCTAAAAACTTCTTGAACACCACATTTCAAATGGATTTTTCATGTGAATTTGTTAATTGTCCATCTTTCACACCCATGCCTAGAAATTTGGAATACCATAAAATGCATGATCTTGACCTTGATCTCCAGCAACACAACTTTACACAACACAACTGGTTCCTTCACTCCTGCCCCCCTTTCAAATTTAAGTCTACTTAAGGCAAGCTACCGGTTAGGCTCTGAGTAGCATCACCCTGGATAAGAGCGACCATATGTATAAGTCCACTCTTCCTCCATTTAGTTCTTGGTAGCTCCAGATGGTGCTGGAGGAGACTCTTGAGAGTCTCCTAGACAGCAAAGAGAACAAACCTAACCATTTTGAAGGAAATCAACCCTGAGTGTTTACTGTAAGGACACCAGTATTTTGGCTATCTCATGAGAAGAGAAGACTCCCTGGAAAAGACCCTGATGTTGAGAAAGTGTGAGGGCAAGAGGAGAAAGGGGATGACAGAGGACAAGAGAGGATGGACAGGGTCATCAAAGCAACCAACATGAATTTGACGCAACTCTGGGAGGCAGTGGAAGGCAGGAGGGCCTGGCGTGCTCTGGTCCGTGGGGTCACAAAGAGTCGGACACGACTAAACGACTAAATAACAATCTCCAGATAGAGCAACTTGGATAGCAGAACTCTGAAAAAGATGCAGAAATCATCAGCATGGATGTGTAAAGTAGTGGCAGCAACTTAAAGGCTTTTGTTTTCTGTTTCAGGAAAGAGATGCTTAAGCAGAAGCTAAAGCTCAGACTGACTTTCTGGCCAGATAGTAACTAAACTCTCAAGGAGGCACATCAACCGTTTGGAATGGGAGGGTAGAGTGTACCAAAAAAAGGGGGGGGGAGAGGGAAGCCTGGGAAGAGGTATCTGGAGAACCTTTCTAATAACCACACAGAGATGTGTCATACATGGAAGCCAGCAGTGGCTTTGGATAGCATACTGTATAAAATATTTTTTTTTTAAAAAAGCGAAGTGTGCTGCTTATATACCACCCCGTAGGATTCAAAGCACTCTCTGGGTACTTTGCAATTTAATTATGTGGGCTACACATTGCTCTCCCCCCCCCCCCCCCGCACAAGCTGTGTACTCAATTTATCAACCTCAGAAGGATGGAAGGTTGAGTGAATCCTGAGCCGGCGATCTGGGATTGAACCCCAGATGGTGAGCACAGTTTTGGCTGCAGTTCAGCTGCTGCACCATGAGGCTGTTTGGGGTACATTCCCATCCTGCTCAAGCTGTTAGGCATGGCTCTTTTCCTTTCTGATCGATTTTCACCGCAACTTTGAGAGGTATGGTCAGTCGAGTCAAGCTCAGAGAGAGAGAGAGAGAGAGAGAGCAGTTTAAAGTCATCCAGTGAGTTTTGTGGCTAAGGCAGGATTTGAATCCAACTCTCCAGATTCATTCCAGAGTGCTGGGTTTTATCTTTAAAGCAGAGCAAGGCAACCATCGTCCATATACTTTTGAGCTGTGACTCCTCTATTCTTTTCCCATTGACTATGCTCCTTAGGGCTAAGGGGAGTAAAGAGTATCCATTCTGGATAGTATCAACCCACCCATAGCCTGGGAATAATATTTTGGATAGGCCCTGGGGAGACTCGGCTCACTAGCTCACACATGGACAACTAATGGCAGAATATATGCATTTCTTACCTATCTAGAAAAAGTTATCTTTTCAGACTCCCAAGTCCAGAATGCCCCATCCAGCCAGTGGCCTTGCAAGTAAAGCAGTCCGGGAACTGTAGTTCAAAGAGATATTTTTTGCCCTCTCAGATGTAGTATTTTCTGCTAAGTCCAGGTGTAGAAATGTTGAGCAGAAGGCCCTTACTCTGTGGAACGCAGAGACGCCTGAAGGGTTTCCCTTGAGTAAGATCTGCAGAAGGTACAGCTAGAATCATGGCGTTGGAAGGGGCCTCTAAAGCCAAACCATCTGCTCAAGGCAGGAATCCAGATCAAAGCAAATCTAACAGACAGTTGTCCAATCTTCTCTTGAATGCCTCCAGCCTTGGAGCGCACACCACCTCCTGAAGTCATTGGTTCCATTGTCGTACTGCTCTAACAGTTAACAAGTTTTTACCGATATTCAGTCGAAACCTGGCTCCCTGTGGCTAGAGCCCAATGTTACTCTGCGATGTTTGGGAACAGATCCTGCCCTTCCTTGCATGCCTGTCTTTCAAGTATTTGAAAAGTACTGTCATATCTGTGTGTGTGTCTTGCACCGGGCAGAGATTTCACACATGATCTCTGTGGGATGTATAGGTTTAGCCATGTGCCCACAGATCAGGGGTCCATGCCAGCTAGTCTTCTTTGTGGATCTAGTCATTAGATGCAGAATTGTTAACATCGCCACTATAGCACCCCACAATATTTCATGACGCACCTAAAATATGTCTCTTGACAAGTAACTCAATAAGGTTGTCACTGCTGGGTGTTTAAAGCTTTAATTATTGAAATGCTTGGCAGGACAAGTAGCCTAAAGTGACCAAAATGAAGCTAATTTCTTTAATTCTAGGCTTAGCCCGCAAGGTAGGCATGTGAGTCTTAAGCTAGACTATGGCAGTACGTAGTGTTCATTCTCCATGTAACTCTTTATTGTTTCATGCCATCAACGTCGACAGAGCTTTACAGAATAATAAGTGAAAAGATGATGTCCTTTCTTTGACTTCCGAAAACTGCCACACAAAGAAGCAACTGAGAAAAGTGAGAAAGAGGAGTGGAGACATTTAGAGGAGAAAATGAAAGTTCAGGCAGGTGTAGATTATTGTTGTTATTAATATGATTATTAAGAAGTGAAGATTGAAAGATCCTGTGATAGCCATCTTTAAATACCTGAAGGGCTATCACATGAAAGATGGACAAAGTTTTCCCTGGGGCTCTAGACTAGAGGATAAAATCCAAGCTAATGGGTTTGAAATATAAGAAAGGTGTTTCCAACTACCGTGTTTCCCTGAAAATAAGACAGGGTCTTTTATTAATTTCTGCTCCAAAAATGCATCAGGGCTTATTTTCAGGGAGTGTTTTATTTTTTTTCATGTACAACCACCTACATTTATTCAAATACAGTCATTTCATCTTCATCTGGTGGCTGCACCATGGTGGAGGGCAGGGTTTCACTTAACTGGGACTTATTTTTAGGGAAGGGCTTATATTTCGAGCATCCTGAAAAATCATACTAGGGCTTATTTTCAGGTGAGGTCTTATTTTTGGGGAAACAGGGTAACCATCAGGAAGAACTTCCAGATACAAGAGTTATTTGGCAGTGGAATGGATCACTTCAGAAGACTCTTTGTTGTAGATTTGAAAAGAGAAGTTCAGTTGTAATTCTTTGCAGATGCCTTAGCTGTGGGTCCTTGCATGGGTGGAGGTTGGATGAGAGCATCCCTGGGATTCCCTCAGCTCTACAATTTAGTGCTTTCATGATCAGGTGTATCCCGCCTATCCCCAGAAATAGCACTTGAGACAGGTAACATCATTAAAACAGATGGGGTAAAATAGAAAAAGGGATTAAATAGAACAGCCATTAAAAATCCCAATGACGTATCTAGACTCTCTTATGTAAATCCCTTTAGAAGTACAGCTGAATCCAATGGAACTTAAAGTTCAGCTAAAAAGACATAAGGGCTGAAATCCAGTAGTAAGTGGCAATCAGAGTATACCCATTGAATCAGCAGAATTTACAGAGAAGGGTTTCAGCTGTGTGAAGGGAGGTGTCAAAAGTACAGTGTTTCCCTGAAAATAAGACAGGGTCTTCTATTAATTTTTACTCCGAAAAACGCATTAGGGCTTATTTTCAGGGGATGTTTTATTTTACAATCCTGTCATCTTCTGGTTGCTGCACAAGGGTGGAGGGCGGGGTTTCACTTTAGGGCTTATTTATAGGGTAGCCGCCTAGAGTGGTCCGGTGGTCCAGGTAGGCGGGGTATAAATCAAATAAATAAATAAATAAATAAATAAATAAATAAATAAATAAATAAATAAATAAATAAATAAATAGGGCGTATATTTCAAGCATCCTGAAAAATCCTACTAGGGCCTATTTTCAGGAAAACATGGTAGTCTTGTCAGAAAAGACATAAAAGTTGAAATTTGCAGCAAAAAAGGAAGACCAAATAGGGAACGGATTGACTCCATAAAGTAAGTAAAAACTTTGAGTTTGTAAGAAATACTCAAGCTGTTGAGGATGGGGCATTTTAGAGATCAGTTATTCATGGAGTCATTGTGAGTTGGAGGTGACTTGACAGGGTGTAAAAACAATGGAGACACTATGAGTGTTAAGATCATTAGGAGAAGCCTTTGTCTCATCCCGCTGTCTTCATAGATGCATTTAATATAGGGGAGAGGGGCTTCTCTATTGCTGTTCCCAGACTTCGGAACTCCCTCCCACAGGAGGCCAGGCTGGCCCCTATCCTTTTGCAAGCAGGAGAAGACCTTTCTCTTCAGGCAAGCTTTCCCTGAGTGACTGGCTGTCTGACTGGGATTTTTTAAAAATACATTATTTGTTGTACCTTGCTGTTTTGAATGTGTTTCGCTGTTGCTTATGTTTTTTTTATTATGCCATTTGTTTCATCTTTTTTTTTTAGTATTTATATATTTATTCTTGCTAGCTTTAAATACTACTGTATCTTTTAATGATGTGAATCATCCCGGGTCCTTTTAAAGGAAAAAGGCAGAGTAAAAATATTTTAAGTAAGTAAGTAAGTAAGTAAGTAAGTAAGTAAGTAAGTAAGTAAGTAAGTAAGTAAGTAAGTAAGTAAGTAAGTAAGTAAGTAAGTAAGTAAGTAAGTAAGTAAGTAAGTAAGTAAGTAAGTAAGTAAGTACAAAATATACCATCCATCTCTTGTCTGTCAGTGACCACCCATAAGATAAAGATTGATGTTTTTCACTTCTGTGGTCCATTTCCCCCATCAATCAATAAAATAAATCTTACCACCCAACTACACTTCATCAATGACCACCATAAGGTAAAGGTTCATATTTTTCACTTCTGCATTCCAGTTTCCCCACATTATCCCCCTGTCCAAGCAGGGACTTCAAAAGCAGTTTCAGACAAACACTTAGTCACGGGGAGCAGCGTTTCCACCTCCCCAGTAATTTTGCATACTAGGGTGATATAAAACTGTGCATGCATGTGATTTTGTTCAGACGTGCTCTTGATGGGAGACTTTTGGAGTTCAGTTCTTCAAGAGCAGTAACCACAAAAGGTAAAGATGTCAAGGTTAACTGTTACAAAACTTATTGCACTCTCAAGTTACCCAAATGGAGAGAAAGATGGATCTGATGTGGGAGGTGACCTGTCTTTTTTGCTTTGTTCTAAATAGTGGCTTTTCATAGAAGGCTTTGTGACATCCCGAGGAGGAGATCTGAAGAACCATGCACTAAATGGTCCTCTTGGAGAGTCATACAGCAGTGACAAATAAGAAGACAATAGGTAGCAGGTATAAATGGCTGCTAGTAAATACTAAGGAGCCATGGGTTAAGTGACTTTCAGCAGTGTTTCTATAAAAGTAGTGATTTACACCTTATGAGAATCCAAAGGTATTTTGTTTGCTAGGCATGTGACCAGCATTTGCCTTTCTGTTTCCTGGTCCACATTCACATAATGAGTTCTGGAAGTCATCCCATGTTCTCTTCTGGGTGGAAACGTGATTTTTGGAAATTGGCTGCAAAGGTTACGAATTAGATCTAGAGATTTATTTGTATTTCATTACTGGAGCAGCTGCTGTTTTGGGTTGTGCGATTGCGCACAATGGCTCGGCTTTGATTGGAAACGGAATGAAGTGCTTTGATCATTTTCTCAAAATTTTAAATTAGTACCTGACTGCAAAGTCATAAGGATGCTGGAAGTGACAACAGAATGCCTAAAAAATTAGATGTGCATGAAGGCCGTAGCAATGATGGGGTTTGTTCCCTGTGCTGAAGTTAATCATCATCATCATCATCATGTGTCATCAAGTCAATTCTGATTAATGGCAACCGTTTTTCAGGGTTTGCCAGGCAGAGAATATTTAGAAGGGCTTTACCCTTCCCATCTTCTGGGGGCAACGCAGGACTTCGCAACTTGTCCAAGACCACCCAGGCTGGCTGTCCTTGCAGGAGGCACAGTGGGGGGGAACTGAGCTCCCAACCTTTGGCTCTGCAGCCAGGATCCTAAACCACAGAGCTCTCCAGCCAGCTTAGCCATGCTTCATCGGGACTCAAACTTGGTTTGTGGAACAAAAAGACATGCCTCGCAGGATTTCATTGGGATCAGAGACAACTTTAAAACAAACATTTTGAATGCAATTTTCATTTATTCTCTCACCTGCGACAATCCATTTCCTAAATGCTATATTTTATTGCATTTATTCCATCCATCCATCCATCCATCCATCCATCCATCCATCCATCCATCCATCCATCCATCCATCCATCCATCCAGCCAGCCAGCCAGCCAGCCAGCCAGCCAGCCAGCCAGCCAGCCAGCTAGCCAGCCAGCCAGCCAGCCATCATTAGCTCCATCCATCCATCCATCCATCCATCCATCCATCCATCCATCCATCCATCCATCCATCCATCCATCCATCCATCCATCCATCCATCCATCCATCCAGCCAGCCAGCCAGCCAGCCAGCCAGCCAGCCAGCCAGCCATCCAGCCATCCAGCCAGCCAGCCATCCAGCCATCCAGCCATCCAGCCATTTCTCTCTTTCCATCCATCCATCCATCCATCCATCCATCCATCCATCCATCCATCCATCCATCCATCCATCCATCCATCCATCCATCCATCCATTTCTCTCTTTCCATCCATCCATCCATCCATCCATCCATCCATCCATCCATCCATCCATCCATCCATCCATCCATCCATCCATCCAGCCATCCATCCAGCCATCCATCCAGCCATCCATCCAGCCATCCATCCAGCCATCCATCCAGGCGGCTGACAATTTACATCATGTCTTACCCTTCAGTGAGCCCAGAGATCCCATATATTGGTTTTATTTCTCCTCAAGAAAGGGTGGCTGGCTGAAGATCCTCCAGCGCATTTGCTATTGTGCCTTCCAGAGGTAATTTACTACAACTCCCATCATCCTCAGCCAGCACAGCCAACTGAGAGCCCCAGCCCAACACACCTGATGAGTCGTGAGGGTGGGGGTGGGTGGGGTGGAAGGCTGGCCCATGACACCTTCATACGCAAGAATTATATTAACTCTGTGCCAGACGAGAGTTTCTGATTCCAACTTCAAACTCTCTTGTTTTTCCTCCATAAATATTTTCCTGTTCCAAGGGGGAAAAAAACATCTGGAGTTCTGCAAGAGCCTCGTGGCACAGTGGTTAAACTGCTGTACTGGAGCCAAAACTCTGCTCATGACCCAGGCTTCAATCCCAGGTAGCTGGCTCAAGGTTCACTCAGCCTTCTATCCTTCCGAGGTGGCTCAAGGTTCACTCAGCCTTCTATCCTTCCGAGGTGGCTCAAGGTTCACTCAGCCTTCTATCCTTCCGAGGTGGCTCAAGGTTCACTCAGCCTTCTATCCTTCCGAGGTGGCTCAAGGTTCACTCAGCCTTCTATCCTTCCGAGGTGGCTCAAGGTTCACTCAGCCTTCTATCCTTCCGAGGTGGCTCAAGGTTCACTCAGCCTTCTATCCTTCCGAGGTGGCTCAGGGTTCACTCAGCCTTCTATCCTTCCGAGGTGGCTCAAGGTTCACTCAGCCTTCTATCCTTCCGAGGTCGGTAAAATGAATACCCAGCTCGCTGGAGGATGGCAATATGCAGCCTGCATAACTAACTTATAAACTGCCCAGAGAGTGCTTGAAGTGCTATGCTTTGCTTTGCTTTGCTTTTTGCCTTGTATATTTAAAAGACGGTTGTCCTGAACTGATACCTACAGTATGTAGAAGACCTGCCTGGTTCAATGCTACTCCGATTCTTTTCTTTAGGAGAGCAGGATAGAAAACACCCCTCACACCACGTCCAGGTTTATCAATACTTGGTCCATAGTTGTTGTTTTTTGCAGGGTGCTTGCACCTCCTTGGCATCATGGCCATGGCATGGTGGCAATAAATTAAGGTTGCAGTGTGTAAGCTGATGGCTTTCCTTCTGCATCAGCCTCTTAAAAGCCACTCTACGCTCAGGGCTAATATTCCCTAACATTTTTGTTAATAAAAAGAAGCAAGAGTTTTGGAGCATCTTGCAATGAATATGTTTACCTAGCAGAAGGTGTCATGGACTGCTATCCATAAAACCTGGTCATCTTTAAGGCACGGCAAAGCAAGTCTCTTATGTCAGTTTTGCTGCAACGGACTAACATTCTGGGAATTTCTCTTATTAGCAACCAAGCACGTTTGCTTTGACAATTCAGACTTCCTAGTTCTGTCTGTGAACACTAAGCTACATCGGTTCTCTACTTCCATATTGTGAACTGAGAAACAACAGATCAAATCATGCAAACGGGCCAAAATTCTGTCACTTAGCATAGTAAACTGCTCTAGAGTAGGCAGTTGACTCGAATGGGATTTGGTGAGTCAACTCCTCTGTATGTTCCTTTGATTCAAATGGGCCTACTCTAACTGCAACTTACTTTGCTAAAGCAGACCACAATTAGAATAAAGAGATCCATTTGAATCAATGAAATTTATGGAGGAGTTACTAGATCCCCATGGATTCAGTGGACCCTTACGATCCTAAGCAACAGGATTCAGCTACTGATTGACAGAGTAGTAACATTTTATGTATGAAAATCTAAATATTCCATAGGCAGGGGAACCCTAAGCAACAACAGTTTCTTTTTAAAAAAATGTAATAAAAAAAATTCTTTTAACATCACAAATATGTTTCAGTAATAAAAAACAGGATGTTTCATAAATGGATAAAACTAAATACTTTGAAACATCTTTCCATATAGCACTGTGTCACAGGTACACCTTTGTATGAATTTGAATGCCCACAAAAGGGAAACCAGATTTTTTAAAAATTCCTTTTGGCAACACATAGTTTTTGAAGCACAGATTTTATATATGGGGCCTTTAAAAAAAGGTAAAGGTTGCCCTTGACATTTTCAGTCCAGTCATGTCCGACTTTAGGGGACGGCGCTCATCCCACTTTTCAAGCCATAGAGCCAGCGCCTGTCCAAAGACAGTTTTCCGTTGTCACATGGCCAGCGTGACTAGGGAACGCTGTTTTACCTTCCTACCGAGGTGGTCCCTATTTATCTACTCGCGTTTACATGCTTTTAAACTGCAAGGTTGGCGAGGAGCTGGGACAAAGCAACGGGAGCTCACTCCGTCGCGTAAATTCGATCTTACGACTGCTGGTCTTCTGACCCTGCAGCACAGGCTCCTGTGGTTTAGCCCACAGTGCCACCACGTCCCTCACAGCGCCACCACGTCCCTTTATATGACAGCTAAGTGTTGTTCTTTGGGATTCTGTTGTATGTGTGTGAACGTTCTGGTTTGAAGCAATCGTTAGACAAGATGCTAGTCCTTAAGGTGAGAGACTTTGCCCCTGCAAAGAGTGGTCCATTGGTTCAGATAGGCGGGGTATAAATCAAATAAATAAATAAATAAATAAATAAATAAATAAATAAATAAATAAATAAATAAATAAATAAATAAATAAATAAATAAATAATAAGAAAGACAGCAGGCCTCATTTCAGTTTGCTGTGTTCTGTCTCAGTCCAAAATTTTGGTGTGGGTAGACAGAATCCACACAAATTCCAAGGCAGTGGAGTTGCTTTTGGAAAACGCCCGTCGTTGCCATTATGTGCCATCCTGTAACTTCTAACTTGGTATGCTGACCCTCTGAATCAGCTGCCTTCAAAATATCTGTCAATAGCCCTGCTTAGCTCTTGCAAACTTAAGGCTGTAGCTTCCTTTATGAGTCAGTGCATCTCGTATTTGGGCTTCCTCATTTCCTGTTGCCGTCTACTTTTCCTTGCCTTGTAATCTTTGCCAGGGAGTTTTGACTTTTCATGATGTACCCAAAGTGTAGACAACTTCAGCTTAGTCGTTTTTGGTTCTATGGAGAGTCCAGACTTGATTTGATCCAGAACCCTCTCATCATAGTTGTGATAACAGGAAGACACTTACCTGTCTGAAAAATGTCCAGGTGAAACTTTTGGGGGGTTTGGGGTCAGAAGATGGGCATTCCCCCAGACCCTTTGTATTTGCTCACCCTTCCTACTGAGGAGCAAATGGAACGGATTTCTTGAAGCACTTGGAAAAGTTTGTCGTCTGCATAACAACTTGTGAACTCATTCAGCTAGTCTGGCCATCCCAGCTGGGGATAATGGGAATTGTAGTCCAAATTCCATTTTCCCCTCCCTTCCCCCCAGGTCCTGCTATTTATTCTTCTGCTTCCCGATCTTCCCTATTCTGGAGAGACATTATTAGTGCAGGCAATTTCGTAGCGGTTTGTTCAGCGATGTGCTGTCAAACCTGGCAGATTGGTCATAATTGTCTTGCAAAATGCTGTGTCCCCCAAGAACACCCGAGGTCAGGAAAGTAAACACTGCAGGACTGGCAGGTTTTTTCACAGCCGATCCTTCCAGCAGTTGTACTTTCTCGTTGGTGGCGGAATGAAAAAAGAGGGCAACGCTTGCTAGTTGCCTTCAAGAAAGCAAAGTAATCAATTCAGCGCTACGGAACAGAGATGGCGGTTAAATCAACACCACCCTTTTTTAAAATTGCGATCTCTGCCATGGGGTGTGCGTAGATCTTTGCCAGTCCAATATCTTTGTGTGCAAAGATTAAGCTGCAGCGTGAGGAGAGAACTAATTGACTTCATAGGCTTCTTTGCCAATATTCAGCGAGTAAGTAAATCTACTCTTTAGGACACCTGGGAGAATATTTGAGGGAAAAGAGATGGTTGCTCATTAGGCTGTATATTAAAAAAGGGAGAATGAATGAATGAACGTACAAATGGAGGATAATTACATGAGCCTCTGAGACACAACAAAAACTCTCTGGTTGAGTCCAGTCCTGGTACCTGCCTTTAGAAGCAGAGCAGAAGAGAAAGTGTCACTTTTCTGCGCAGCCCATACGGACATGTTAGTTTGCCCTGGCATAAGGTGATATGCTATGTTGACTGGGGATGAAACGGGAACCGTTCCAACCCACTAGACCTCCCCCATTAGGTCAAGTGTGGGTTTGCCCCATCTCGGCCTAAAACTAGCCCCACAAGTTCACTCTGAGCCGAACCCTTTGCAGACCTAGATAAGGGTGAATCGTTGCCTGCCTGTTTTATGTGTGCTTCTTTTTCTGTGTATGAGAGAATGCGTCTACGTGTGTGTGCACGTATGAATACCCATTCTTGCCCCAGCTCAGCCCACCAGTGGTAATTGTGACGGCCACTCTGTTATGACCACAAGAGGAATCGGCTGCCACTGGCTGGAAGTGGGCTTTGCTTTCCTTCTTCCCACATGCAGCCAACCAGGTCTCCTGTGATGCTGGAGGAGAGTTCTGCAGATACCCTAGACTGCTAGAAAGGTGAAAAAGTGGGTCCTTTTTCACTTTTCTAGCAGTCTAGGGTATCTAGACTGAACAGAGCAAATAAAGCCTGAACTACATATCTCTGGATGCAAAAACTGAACTCTGGAGGCAAAAACATACATCTGGAGGCTGAAACTGAAGCTGTCCTACTTTGGGCACATCAGAAGAAGGCAGGATTCTCTGGAAAAGACAATGATGCTGGAAAACGTAAAAGGCAGTAGGGAAAGAGGAAAACCAAATATGAGATGGACTGACTCCCTAAGAAGCCATAGGCTTGGGTTTGCATGCGCAGAGCAGGGCTGTTGAAGGCAGGGCATTTTGGCGATTGCTTATTCGTAGGGTCTGGGTGTGCGTGACTTGATGGCCTGTTGCATTTAGGGACTTTGCCTGGTCTTGTTCTGGAGTTGGAGCCTGAGCATCTTTCCCTGGTGGGACACTACTAAGCCATTTAGAACCATGCAGTTTGCACAGGTATGTTGAGGCAGGTAGCACAGATTTTTCCCCAAGTGTGCTCAATGTGTTGAGGAGATGTCAAGGCCATGGGGGTGGATTTTAAACAGTTGTGCCACAGAATGGCCTTTAATATGACAATATGTTGTTGTTTAGTTGTTAAGTCGTGTCCGACTCTTCGTGACCCCATGGACCAGAGCACACCAGGCCCTCCTGTCTTCCACTGCCTCCCAGAGTTGGGTCAAATTCATGTTGGTCACTTCAGTGACATTCTCCAACCATCTTGTCCTCTGTCGTCCCCTTCTCCTCTTGCCTTCACACTTTCCCAACATCAGGGGCTTTTCCAGGGAGTCTTCTCTTCTCATGAGATGGCCAAAGGATTGGAGCCTTAGCTTCAGGATCTGTCCTTGCAGGGAGCACCCAGGGTTGATTTCCTTCAGAATGGATAGGTTTGTTCTCTTTGCAGTCCAGGGGACTCTCAAGAGTCTCCTCCAGCGCCACAATTCAAAAGCATCAATTCTTTGGCGGTCAGCCTTCTTTATGGTCCAGCTCTCACTTCCATACATCGCTACTGGAAAAAAACATAGCTTTGACGATGCAGACCTTTGTCGGCAAGGTGATGTCTCTGCTTTTTAAGAGGCTGTCTAGGTTTGTGATGACGTTCCTCCCAAGAAGCAGGTGTCTCTTAATTTCGTGGCTGCTGTCAGCATCTGCAGTGATCATGGAGCCCAAGAAAGTAAAATCTGTCACTGCCTCCATCTCTTCCCCTTCTATTTCCCAGGAGGTGATGGGACCAGCGGCCATGATCTTATTTTTTTTTTTTTGAGGTTGAGCTTCAGACCGTTTTTTGAGCTCTCTTCTTTCACCCTCATGATAATATACTCCCCATAAAGACAAATGCAGCAATGGCTGGTATCCTAGGGAAATGGCTACTATCTGTCCAACTCAGGGCTGGGCAACCTGGGAGGCTTAGGGCTCAAATATTTGCCCCACCCCCCAGAAATGGCCATTTAGAAACCATGTGATTCTAAAATGCTCAAACAGGACTCTCTCTTTTTCATTGGTGTGGTGGAAGTTTCTTATCCTTGGTCTTCAAACCTTAAATTATGTGCTGTCAACTCACCTCTGATTTATGGTAACCCTTTCCAAGGTTTTCCAGATATGAAGTATTCAGAAGCAGTTTACTGTTCCTTTCTCCTGGTGGTACTCTGAGACCGTGCAGCTTGCATAAAGCTGCACAAGCTGGCTTTTCACGGCTCAATGGGGAAACTGAATTCTTAATCTCTTCTTCTGCCATTAGGGATCCACTTCGGTGAGCTCTCCAGCCAGCCTGTCTGTAACTTCCATTTTATACACATCACAAAACTCTTTCCTTGGCCAGAACTTACTTTCAACACAGCACCCGAGATAAAAACGGAGGCCAAATTGGAATGGACACTTTTCCATGCAAACCTAAAAAAAACCCATTGCCACAAACGGGGAAATGCAAACAGTTAGGACTCGAGGTGGGGCTACATATAGTGCCATCAAGTTTTGAAGATGTGTTAGAACTTAAAGACTCAGAAAAAGAGAGGCAGAAGGGTTTTAGCTAGAAGCTTTCTTGCAATGTTGACACAAAGCAGAGGGAACTCATATATCCACTGGAGACAAAAGCATAAACGATATGCTGTTATAGAGCTGGTATAGACTGAATGAGATGCTGATGTTCTACAAGCTTGCACCTGAAGAAGGCCATTGCCGACACATGTTGAGTCTGACCTTGTTAGATAAGAATAAAGTTTGCGTTGTCAATATATTTATATATCTTGGGGCTCTGTCTCCCATTTGTACTTTTGCTGTCAGCAGTGGGACAAAGGCTGCCAGCTGGTGGTATTTGTGTCTCCGTAGAAATAATTAAAAGAAAAAAAAAACTTTGTTGAAGTGAGAGAGAAAGGAAGGTCCTAGGGCAAGGAGTCTAACCTAGCCACTCAAAGCCCAGACAGCAAAAATGCAGGCATTCATGCACCGTTGCACACACACGCTCAGTCCTAATACTGTAGTGTAAAAAATCAAGCTGGATGAGAAAGAAAGAAAAAGAAATGGAAATGTCTAGTGTGCAAGTCTTAACCCCCAATGGCAAAGCACATAGTGTATTTCCCTTTGTTCTCCAGCTAAGCAGAATGGCTGGCCAAGTAGCCACAAGAGACCATATAGGGTCTGTTGGCCTGAATCCGAGTCCTCGCCAGAGTTTTGATGGTTAGAGTATCCAAAAGAGATTTTGAGCTTGGTTGGGATGCCTGAGGATTACTCACCTTCTCTTTGGGCACCAGCTGAGCCTTCCTGGATACTACTCTTGATTTCTTCTTCCTTCTTTGGAATCATGGTGCAATAATAAAACAAAGAAATGTTAAACCCACAAACTGGGTAACTTAGGGGAAGATGTCCCCCTCTTCCTCTTACTGCATTAGAACCCCGAGTTGTCTATGGAAATTGCCTGGCAGGAGAATTACCGCAGAGAAAGAAAAGGCCTTCTTCACTCAGCAGAAAGCATCGATGGAACTCATTGCCACAAGGCATCAAGCTGGCCATGCTTTAAAGGGCATTGAAGAAACAAGTGGTGAGAGATCATTGGGCTGCTTTTTTGTTTTATATGCAGAGAGGCAGGGCTCACAGGTTTAGTCTGAAACCCTAACTCCTACTGTTGTCTCCAATCAGGGATTGGAGCTAACACCTAAAAGCCTATTTAAAAACCGCAAGCTGTTGCGGAAAATTGAGTCCTGGTGTACAACCCAGGAAGCTGTTGCATGCAAAGGAGCTCTGGTTTGCTCTTGGATAGTGTTGGCCCCACTTTGATCCCAGCCTTTAGCCCTTACCCGCTGCCGGAATGCTGGGCCCTACACCCTTTTCTGAATTTGGACTGGAATTCAGGCCTTAGCACTGAAGAGCTTACCCCACCCCCTTGGGCCTAAAGGTTTGACTAAACGGTTCTAGATATGCATTCTTGAAGGCTTTCATGGCTGGGATCTGATGGGATCTGATGGTTTTTTGGGCTCTTTGGCCATGTTCTGAAGGTGCCAGCCAGTCTCTGTGGCCAGCATCTTCAGAGGACTGGAGTAAGAACTCAGTCCATGCTCTGTTGTTCTAGATATCTCTAGTTCTGGTTCTGGATAGCTCTACTCTTACGTCATTCACTTTGGTTCCTAGGGATGCAGGTGCAGCCCTCCCTCTTCCTGAGCCAAACAACTAACTCAGGGCATCTTAAAATATTTATGAAATAGGTGCAGCCTGTTCTCTGAGAAGTTGCAGGGGTGCAGCCCTTGCCTAGAGTTGGTTTCTTTCTTGATGGAGGTCTAGATCACAGCAAACCGCTTGGCAGAGAGTAGAGAAAAATGGTTCTCTCTCTCTCAGTTACTCCAGTAGGTTGGCTCTTGAAAACCATCAGCTTATCTTCTTTAAAAAAAGGAATGCTAACAGAGCATGGCCCGTTAAGTCCCTCCCTGAGCCATGTTCCACAGCTCCTCGACTCTCTCCTTCCCATCCCCCAGTTTTTCAGTAAGAGCTGAAAATCCAAACATGACAGCAAAACAAGATTAATTAGACACAACCTTGAGGTTCAAAAGCAGCTGGAGTATCTGAGAACCAGTCCCCACTACTGAACAGTGGGGGGAGAGCTATTGCCCTCCTCACCAGCTTCTGGACTTCTTACAGGGATCTGCTTGGGTGATGTAGGAAAAAGGATGATGGCCTAGATAGTTCTAGAGCAGTGGTTCCCAACCTCGGGTCCCCAAATGTTCTTAGACTGCAACTCCCAGAAGTCCTTGCCTGCACAGCTAGCGTTGAAGGCTTCTGAGAGCTGCGGACCAAGAATGTCTTGGTTGGGAATCACTGTTCAAGAGAGATGTTTACACTGAAATTATGATAGCACATTCAGTGTTTATAAAAAGCACCTCCTCACAGTTGTTATTTTGGACCACTCTCCTCCCTTCTGACTCCACGGAGGCTGGTAACCTCAATGCATGAGGGGGCAGTGAATTCACTTGGCTTTTAGCCTGAACTTTAAAAGAAACTGTTTGGGGGAGTTGGGTCAATTGGTATTGAGCCAATTTTGATGAGAGGGCTCAGCCCTCTGGCCAGATCCTTCAAATCTCTCCGTTGATTCCTTCACCACCCCCTTGAAATCAAGATTCACCAATCTCTCAGGTTACAACCCCCACTGTCCCCTGGCTGCCACCAGTTATGCAGAGGGAGGCATTTTGGGAGTTGTAGTCCAAAAAAGGAACCTCCCCAAATATTGTTTACTGCTAAAAGGATTCTATAGAATCCTTCTCAAAGGCCACGAGGGACCAGAAGCTTCTAAGTGGAACATTCCCTTTTTATTCCATTAGGTCCCCAAAGGGCAAGTTGGTAGGCTTCCTGGCCATCAGCTATTAACCTATTTGCAAATTCCTGTAATTATCCGATCCTCAGATTTCTGTAGGAGCTACCATTTAACCAGGTCTCCTTCGATGCTCGATGCGGCCCGCCCCCAACGATTAGGGTCATTGTGTGCATGATTCAGAAACAATCTAGCAGCAGCAAATAGCAGCTGATGCTCTATGGGACACATGCTGTTTTTGGGCAAAAAGGCAGTGCTTGAAAAAACCAACTGCTGGATTTCTGTTTTTCCCTTTGGCTTGTGAGCAGAGTTCTCACTGGAGGCATAGAGATTTTCTCAACAGACAGCGGGCTCCCCCTGCTGCTCTGGCCTCCGCTGTACAATGAATGAATTATCCATCACCCCCCCCACTCTTTTTTAAAAAGAAAGCGGTTCTGACAGTTTAGTTATTTGTTGATTAAGCCCCAGCACTCTTTAATTGCCAACATGAAGTGTTAAGAATGGAAACAGCCCCCTGTGTGTGTAACTTTCCAGCGTTTAGAATAAGACAACATTGGAATGGTCTTTTGTGGGTTCTCCCTTTTGCCACTCCGTTTGGAGAGCAAATGTCAAGTTCAAATTGCTTATCAGTTTGCTTGTGGATCACAGAATCCTAAATTTCGACTTGCAAAGTATTTTGGAGGTCTGGGAGGGGATCTTTTAGATTTAAGATCCCATAATATTTTACTGCTGGACCTCCAGGCTAGATAAAAAAAACCCACAACATATTGTTGTTGTTTAGTTGTTTAGTCGTGTCCGACTCTTCGTGACCCCATGGACCAGAGCACGCCAGGCCCTTCTGTCTTCCACTGCCTCCCAGAGTTGGGTCAAATTCATGTTGGTTGCTTCGCAGACACTGTCCAGCCATCTCATCCTCGGTCGTCCCCTTCTCCTCTTGCCTTCACACTTTCCTAACATCAGGGTCTTTTCCAGGGAGTCTTCTCTTCTCATAAGATGGCCAAAGTATTGGAGCCTCAGCTTCAGGATCTGTCCTTACAGTGAGCACTCAGGGTTGATTTCCACAACATATGGAGGACTGCAAGTCCCCTGTCTATGATGAAACACATCCCTCCACTCAATGAGGGCTGTAGCTACAGCATGTTTCAGAGGTGGCCATCAAACTTTGGTAGCTTAAATATTTCTGGTGGAGGAAATCCTGCCCTTCCAGAGGCAGCTTGTTCCACTGATTAAACCTCTTACATTTGGAATTTTTCTCCCATTGTGTACTTGATGTTCCGCTGTTTTCCTCTCATTTTGATCTAATCGTTTTCTTGCCACCTGGAGTGAGAAAAGATCACTCGTGCATGCAATGAGTGATTGTGAACATGGATCCTTCAGGTGGGGGAAAAACTCCTAGAGAAATAAAAAATGAGTGGGTGGGTGAAGCATATGATAAAGATCTTCAAATGGCTGAAGGGATGTTGTATGTAAGATTATGTTGTTACGTGCATCAGGTTGCCTCTGGCTTACGGTGAATTAAAGACCTCCAAAATGTCCTGTTCTCAACTGCCCCGCTCAGCTCTTGGAAACTCAAGCTTGTGGCTTCCTTTAGAGCAGTGGTCCCCAACCTCCAGATGTTCTTCGACTGCAACTCCCAGAAGCCTTCACCATCGCCTCTGCTGGCCAGGATTTCTGGGAGTTGAAGTTCAAGAATATCTGGAGGCCCAAGGTTGGGGACCACTGCTTTAGAGAGTCAACCCATCTCCCATGTGGTCTTCCTCCTTTCCTGCTGCCTTCCACCTTTCCTATCGTTACTGTCTTTTCCAGTGGATCTTGCCTTCTCATAAGGCGCACGCATGAGGCAGAAGAAACCTTTTTCATGAAGAGGCCAGAAATCAAAGTGAAGCAGGCTTTGGTTAAAGAAGAGGAGAAATTTAGTTAAGGAGAAGGGTTTTTGGGCAACTGAGTTCAGAAGCTTGTAGGCATTGCAACTGAAGCAGAGGGACATGGACCAACCACTGGTCAGGCGTATCAGAGATGCATTAGACACTGCAGGTCCTGTCTTGTGCAAGGAGCTGGACTAGATAACTTCCAAGGTGTCTTCTCGGTTCATAATTTCATGTTTCTGAAGTTTCATAACTTCTTAAGTTCCACAGACTCTCTCTCTCTCTCTCTCTCTCTCTCTCTCTGTGTGTGTGTGCGTGTGTGTGTGTTTGTGTGTGTGTGTGTGAGTGAGTGTGATCAAACCATAGAAGGACTGTCAGAAGTTGGCTGGATGATCCTAATGAAGCTAGGTCCCATATGCCCCCCCTTGTGGCCCTGGCACATTTTAAGGAGGCCACAGATTGGAAAAAAATAGATTCTGTTTTCCTATTCATCTACTGTATTTGTGTTGTATCCTTGTTTGACAAACGGCCCTGGAAGCGTAGAAGTACTCCTAACAGTTGAGAATGGCTGATCTCAAGGTTGAGAATGGCTGATCTAGATTATAGCTCCCAAGAGTCCACCAGCCCGGGACTATCCCAGCTGTTGGACTATGTGAGCTATAATCTAAAAAGTAAATTTCCAAGCCTCCATTCCATACCGGTCCTTGAAGGCAATCTTCCTAAGCTCAAGTCTGACTTGCCCTGGCAGGTGTCATGTTGCTGCCGAACTGTTATTTCTTTTCTTAGGAAAATTGACATTTTGAAAGTGCTATTGTCAGGTTTCCCCCCCTCTGTTTGAACCAAAAGAGCCCCTTAATTTAGGTACACTGGATAATAATAACCGGAGCATGATCATCGTCATCGTCATTGTCACCATTAAAACCCTTCCATAGGTATGTGCTTCAGAAGTAAGGAAGAGACTCTGGAAAGCAAGGGTGGGAGGAGAAGGAAAGAAAAGGGTACAGAAAAAGCAATGATTTATGACTCCAGCGGATGCTTAACAAAGCACTTAAAACACATGAGAGCTGAAAACATAAATGTCACTACAGAATCAGCACAGACATCCACAGGGAACGCCAAAGGACTTACAATACCTGCTCTCAAACGGATTATGGTGATTTATTTCTCTTCCAAGAGTCCATAAATGGTTACTAACTGTCTCATAGTTGGCGGAGGGCATGAAACCTCCCTACTTCTCATTTAAAAGCTGCAATTTTATTTATTAGCATTATTACGTGAGACCTCCTTAATCCGTTGCTGGTTTAAAGGCTTCTAACTTATTCTACGTCTCTTGACCGCATGTATTTTCGGAAAAAAATTAAAAACTTGATCCTGACTAAAGGGTTGTGTAGCATTTTGAGGAACTGTAGATGCATTGGTCGTGGTGGCGCTGCGGGCTAAACCACAGAGGCCTGTGCTGCAGGGTCAGAAGACCAGCAGTCATAAGATCGAATCCATGTGACGGAGTGAGCTCCTGTCGCTTGTCCCAGCTCCCGCCAACCTAGCGGTTCGGAAGCACACAAATGCAAGTAGATAAATAGGGACCACCTCGGTGGGAAGGTAACAGCGTTCCGTGTCTAAGTCACACTGGCCATGTGACCACAGAAGATTGTCTTCGGGCAAAACGCTGGCTCTATGGCTTGGAAACAGGGATGAGCACCGCCCCCTAGAGTCGAACACGACTGGACAAAAATTGTCAAGGGGAACCTTTACCTTTACCTAGATGCATTGGTCATCTCTGGGATTAACTACTGCCATGCTCTCTATTCAGGGCTGCCTTTGAGGGTGATACGGAAGTTTCAGCAGGTGCAAAACGCAGCAGCCAGGTTTATATTGGGAGCATGAAGACATGACCACATTTCCAATATCCCGGCATATCAGTATTGGCTCCCTGTATGCTTCTGTGCCAAGTGCCAAGTGCTGATATTAACATATAAAGTCCTGAATGGTTTGGGGCATTGTTACCTAATGGAACATCTCTCCCTAAGAGTGTCCTCCTGGGCCAGCCAGATGTCACTTTTGCGGGTGGCCATCCCTAAAGAGGCCCAGAAAACTACCTTCAGGAATTGGGCCTTCTTCGTGGTGGCCATAATGTTATGGAATGTGTTACCTGCAGATATACCCTAGACTCTCTCCCTCTGGATCTTCAGAAAATAGGCAAAAATCACATTGTTCGAAGAGGCTTTTAGAAATATCTTACCCCTTTGACATTCTTGTGGGTCCATGAATTGAACTGGTCATTGAATTGGATTTGCCGTACAGCTTTCCTTCTTTTTTGGACATCCTGGGTTTTAATGTTTCTTTATGTCCATGTGGATAGGGTTGGGTAGTTGTGTTGACCGCCGAAGAATTGATGCTTTTGAATTGTGGTGCTGGAGAAAGTCCCCTGGACTGCAAAGAGAAGAAACCTATCCATTTTGAAGGAAATCAACCCTGAGTGCTCACTGGAAGGATAGATCCTGAAGCTGAGGCTCCAATACTTTGGCCATCTCATGAGAAGACTCCCCGGAAAAGACCCTGATGTTGGGAAAGTGTGAAGGCAAGAGGAGAAGGAGACGACAGAGGACGAGATGGCTGAACAGGGTCATCGAAGCTACCAACATGAATTTGACCCAATTTCGGGAGGCAGTGGAAGACAGGAGGGCCTGGCGTGCTCTGGTCCGTGGGGTCTGTCCTTCCAGTGAACACTCAGGGTTGATTTCCTTCAAAATGGATAGGTTTGATCTCCTTGCAGTCTAGAGGACTCAAGAGTCACTTCCAGCACCACAATTCTTTGGTAGTCAGCATTCTTTATGGTCCAGCTCTCACTTCCATACTGGAAAAACCATAGCTTTGACTATGAGGACCTTTGTCGGCAAGGAGATGTCTCTGCTTTTTAAGATGCTGTCTAGGTTTGTCATCCCTTTCCTCCCAAGAAGCAGGTGTCTTTTAATTTCGTGGCTGCTCTCACCCTCTGCAGTGATCATGGAGCCCAAGAAAATAAACTCTGTCACTGCCTCCATATCTTCCCCTTCTATTTTCCAGGAGGTGATGGGACCAGTAGCCATGAACTTAGTTTTTTTTTTTTTTTGAGGTTGAGCTTCAGACCATTTGGATGTTCTCCTCTTTCTTCCTCATTAAGAGGTTCTTTAATTCCTCCTCACTTTCTGCTATCAAAGGTCAGTGGTTTACGTCTCTGGTTTTGGAGCCAGATGTTGGGAGTTCGATTCCCCATGGTACCTCCCTGAGAGGGGCTGGACTTGACAATCCAGAGGGTCCGTTCATGCTCAGCAGATCTAGGATTGTTACTGCTGCTACTCTTGCATTTGTGCAATCCTGAACCACACAGTCTTTTCCTAATTCTTTCTGCAATGCCCACACGGAGGCTGTTTCAGCACCATGGACAGCAGCATATTTTTGGTAAGCGTTTAGCACATCTGAGCCACAAAATATCTCCCAGACCCCTTATGGTTCTCTTGGAGGAAAAGAAAAGGCCCGGTAGGAGATGGGTCATACAATATCATGTACTTTTAAAAATAATAAACTGCCCATGGAAACAGTAAAGGCTATTTCTTCTGGACTGTAGGGAACACTGTGGCCTAGCAATTTTTAAAGAGGTTCCAAGAACTTGACATAGCCAGAATACATCCTTAGGTACTCTGTGGGTTATGAGCAGGAAGATCAAAACTAGTCGTGGTGTTTTGTCTCAACGACCTCCAACACATGCTACTAATTCTGTGCACAGGGCAAGTTAAGCCTTTGTTCTCCAAGTCATCCAGCCAACATGTCTGTATAGTAGGCATGAACTAAATAGCACCAGATATCCCAGGGGTCTTTTCCAGAGAATCTTCTCTTCTCATGAGATGGTCAAATGATTGGAGCCTCAGCTTCAGGATCTGTCCTTCCAGTGAGCACTCAGGGTTGATTTCGTTAAGAATGGATAGGTTTGTTCTCTTTGGAGTCCAAGGGACCCTGATGAGTCTCCTCCAGCACCACAATTCAAAAGCATCAATTCTTTGGCGGTCAGCCTTCTTTATGGTCCAGCTCTCACTTCCATACTACTGGAAAAACCATAGTTTTGACGATGCAGACCTTTGTCAGCAAGGTGATGTCTCTGCTTTTTAAGATGCTGTCTAGGTTTGTCATCACTTTCCTCTCAATCCCTAACTTTAGCCCAGTTGATGCCAGTCTTCTCCAACTAAGTTTGAATTCAAGCCCTTTGAAAATTGATCCATAAAATGGAGGGAAGGCGAGGCTGGTGCTTTTATCCCTGAAGTGTTTTCTTATGTGCAAAGTGGGAAATCTGCTTTTGTGTTGGGAGGTGGATTCAGTCATCCCATCGCCCCTAAGAGGTACAGTTTAGAAGTACTGCCAGCAACCTGCTTGGCCTGAGATTTCCTATTTCTCCTCCCATGATCAGAAGAGAGTTGAGGAAGTATCGATTCTTCCTGGGAGCTGGGAGAAGGATCACAATTGCTTAGAGGGTTGTCATTTGCCACTGGCAAAATAGAAATGGATAGGGTGGGGTGTGGGGAAATGACAAGAATCACTGTGTGACACAAATGTCAAATCAACTCCCACTTTCTTTCTGACTAGCCCAGAGTATATGCTAATTTTGAGCCCCTCCCCAAGCTTTTAACTATGATCAAGTTAAGAACTTAACTTTGTCATTACCATACATTCTTCATCTCTTAGCTTGGGGCTTAATTGCCCCTGTCCCAGCAAAATGTCAGAGTGAATCATAGGTAAGTTTTCCATTAGGGTGAATATTAATTAAACGTACCATTGTGTGTGCGTGTGTTCCCTCCCTTATTTTTTTCTTTTTCAACTTTTCCCCACTGCTAGTTTCAGGAACACTTAAGCCCAAATGCCAAAGCCCTAGAAGGTTGTCCAGAAAATGTGAGAGACTGTCAAGGGTCACTTCAATGACCAAAGGAGAGCCCCAAAGTAAGGAATACATTGATGCGAAATCAAAGATCCATTTTAACCTCAGTTGCATGGCAGTCAAGCAGCCAGCCTACATACCCTTGTGTTCTGGGCCAAAGATCTCTGTGGCAGCTTCTAGGTTATGGGATGCTCTCCCTCGGGAGGTCAGTCTTTTCCAGTGAGTCTCCTCTTCTCACAATGTGCCCAAAATAACAACAGCCTTAGGTTTGTCATTTTTTGCTTCCAGAGAGACTTGAGGCTTGATTTGAACGTCCTGTGTTTTATTTGTCATACCTATAAAGCTCTTTTCCAGCCTCATATTCCAAAGGGAACCAAGCTTTTCGCATCAGCTTTCTACATTGCCAAGCTTTCACATTGTTCAAAGTAACTGGAAATACCTTCGCCGGAATGGAGGTGACTGGAGATATGTCCTTACACTTAAGGATCTTTTCTAGTTTCTTCACTGCTATCCTTCTAGGTCTGAGCCTTCTTCTGATTTCTCAGTCATTTATTAGTGATTGAACCAAAGTAGGCATCTTTCACTCTCGAGAGAAGATGGTCACGTGCTCGAAATAGAGGTCTTGGAGCAGCATCTGGTGTGGCTGAGAAGGCCAATTCGAGAGTGGCCATCCCTTCCACACTGGAGACAAATACAATCTGTTCCCTGTCCAGCTCCCTGGTTTTGCTGGTTTCAGGATGGCCTCTTTCCCTCGGCCTGCTGGACAAGTGCCTCTTCAAATTGGGAGAAGCTGTGATGCACCGCCTGCCTCCAGGCTGAGAGCTCAGAGTTCAAGGTTTCCCATCTGTTGAGGTCCACTCCTAAGGCCTTCAGATCCTGCTTGCAGAGATCTTCGTGTCACAGCTGTGGTCTCCCTCTGGAGCGATTCCCCTATGCTAATTCTCCATACAGGAGATCTTTTGGAATCCGATCATCAGCCATTCTCACGACATGCCCGAGCCAACGTAGATGTCACTGTGTCAGTAATGTATACATGCTAAAAATTCCAGCTCATTCTAGGACTACTGTATTTGGAACTCTGTCCGGTCAGGTGATACCAAAAATGTATCAGAGACAAAGCATATGGAACGCATTCAGCTTCCTCTCCTGCGTGCACAAAGGGTCCAGGACTCACTGCAGCACAGGAGTGTGCTTAGGACACAGGCTCTATAGACCTGGATCTTCGTATGTGTCGTCAGCTTCTTATTAAGCCATACTCTCTTTGTGAGTCTAGAGAACATGGTAGTTGCTTTGCCAATGCATTAATCCAGCTCGACATCTAGAGAGAGAGTGTGTCAGAGATTGTTGAGCCAAGGTACACGAAGGTACACAAAGGTGACGGAACCAAAATCTGTAACAAATCCAGTTTCTTCATTGCCGGCATTAAAGTTGGCTAATTCTTCTATAATTGTTATTTTTGTCTTCCTAATGTTCAACAAGAATCCTACTTTTGCATGATCTTAAATCTTGAGCCACAGTCATTTCAAGTCTTTGCTATTTTCTGCCAGTAATAGGGTGTCATCTGCATATCTTAAAGTGTTGATGTTTCAATTTTCACTTCTCCGTCATGTGAATCTAATATGAATCTAATGTAAAACTGACCTTTATCTTCAAATTACCATCAAGATCATTCAATGCAGTGAAGATGAATTCTTTGGTGCCCTGCCTCATTAGTCAGTCTTTCTGTGATTCAGTTTTAAGAAGTAAAAAGAAAGGTGATTGCAGAATGTCATGCCACTGGCATGCATCAGTGGAGGAGAGATATTCCTTTAAAAGCCTTCCTTGTAAATTTCCCAGACAGCCACGGTGGGATGAAGATGCTGGATTCAACGAACCTTCCTCTGATCCAGCAAGACTCTTTTTAAAAAAAGCACATAAAGTTGATCTATGAAGCCTTACGGATACAGTGGGGGCTTGACTTAAGAACGGCTTGAGTTAAGAACATTTTGACTTAAGAACCGCTCTCATAGGAAAATATTGACTTGACTTAAGTACTTAGATTTGAGTTAAGAACTGAAAAAAACCCACGTGGGAGGCAGGGAAAGTGCAAAAAGTGAACTTTCAGTTAACTGTTGGCCAGTGAAAAGGGTGCCTGTCTGCTTCCTGACTCCTCCCAGCGTTTAGAGAGTGGATTGGGAGACAGTCTTCGGACTGCCTGGTCCTGGACTGCCTGGACTGTATTTTCCCTGCCTTCCCTGAACCTTTCTTGACCTAAGAAAAAAAGAAACAAAATATTCCCCCTCTAGTGGTCGAAGGCAGAATAGCAGCTTCCCATTAGTTTCTATGGACGGAAAAGAGCAGATACGGATCAAATGGTTTTCAATGCATTCCTATGGGAAATGCAGATTTGACCTGAGAACTTTTTGACTTGAGAACCGCCTTCCAATATGGATTAAGTTCTCAAGTCAAGACCCCACTGTATTTGGAATGGGTGTGTTGCTCCCATTAGATTTCAGTTTCCAATGAGCACAGGAAGAATCTTTGCTTATAACAAAGCTCCCGACAATTGACTTAGAAGCAAAAAAAATGGGATGATATATTTCCTTTATTTTCTTTTTAAGGTTCTCTCTGCTTTTATCTCCTTCCTGGCATGTAAGGTGAATCGTAGGATCATCACAGAATCATCGTAGGGTTGGAAGGGAGGTCTTGTAGTCCTGTCCAAGACCTTCTACCATCCCGGACAGATGGCTGTCCAATCTTTTCTTGAAAACCTCCAGCGATGGGGCACCCATCACCTCGGGAGGCGAGCTGTTCCACTGCTTCATGGTTCTCACCATCAGGAAATTCCTCCTTATTTCCAGGTTGGATCTCCCTCTGATGAGTTTCTACCCGTCAGTTCTTGTCCTACCCCCAGGTGCAATGAGAATAAATCGATGCCCTCTTCCCTGTGACAAGGAAAAAATAAATGAGGTTTATTTATTTATTTTTATTTATATACCACCCCATTAATGTGATGCACTATTCTGGGCAGTTTACAAGAAACAGAACATACTGTATATTAATAAACGGTGAATAAACAATATATACGCTTGTGTGTGTGTGTGTATTAAAAATGACAACATAAAACCAAATGCACCAGAGGCGATCCTCCTGTAATAGCAAGACAAGAGACACAGAGTCAGCCAAAGTCAACATGGAAGGCCTTCCTGAGAAGCAGTATTTTAAGTGGCCTCCTATATGTTAACAGGGAGAGAGAGAGACGGGCATCGCTCTCCTGGGAGATGGTCTCACAAAGTTGGTGCCACCATAAAGAAGGATCTGCTTCTTGTGGATAACTTTTGGGCTTCCCTCAGGGTGGAGCACAGTTTGGGAGAATGGGGTGGGTCGAGTAAATGACATTGGGGAGAGATGGTCCGGCAAGTGAAGTGGTCTCAAACGGTTTCTCTCGGCATGGAAGGAAATAATAAGCCATGATAAAACTATCTGACAAATGTTTGTGTTTTGGAGTGTTGTCAAAGGCTCAGGAGAACAGCCCATTAAAAGCATGGCATCCAATGAAACAGGCAAGTTAAGATACCAGACTAGGAAAATACCAGTCAGTTCTTATTTTATTTATCTATTTATCTATTTATCTATTTATCTATTTATCTATCTATTTATTTATTTATTTGTTTGTTTGTTTGTTTGTTTGATATCCCGCTTATCTGGTTGGTTAAAACCACTCTAGACGGCTAACATCATAAAAATCAGACAATAAAGATAGATATTTCAAAAACTGGGAGCAAACAAAGGGAGAAAGACTGGAGGGAAGGCCTGGCGAAACATCCATGTTTTTAGTTGATTTTTAAATATACCCAGCGAGGGAGCCACACGAATCTCGGGAGGTAGGTTGTTCCAGAGGCGAGGAGCCACCGCCGAGAAGGCCCGGTTTCTTGTCTTTTCTTTCCGGGCCTCCCTCGGCGTTAGGCTCCTCAGCCTCAACTCCTGGCTCGCACAAGTGACACTGGTAGATCTTGGTGGGAGAAGGTGTTCCGCAACTTCCCGTCATCAGAGACAGATTTTATAGAAAGGCAAAGAAGAGATACAAATACATTGTGCGGTGCTTTTGAGCTTCCTGTGGCATGTGGCTAGTTGCTGGCAGAAGCTGGCACAGAGCTGGAAGAGCTCTTAATTGGAAACCAGTACTATAGCAAAAAGAGGGACATGGTGGTGCTGTGGGATAAACCGCAGAAGCCTCTGTGCTGCAAGGTCAGAAGACCAAGCAGTCACAAGATCGAATCCACGCGACGGAGGGAGCTCCCGTCGCTCGTCCCAGCTCCTGCCAACCTAGCCCTTCAAAAGCATGTAAAAGTATGAGTAGATAAATAGGTACCACCTCGGTGGGAAGGTAACGGCATTCCGTGTCTAGTCGCGCTGGCCACGTGACCACGGAAACTGTCTTTGGACAAACGCTAGCTCTACAGCTTGGAGACGGGGATGAGCACCGCCCCCTAGAGTCAAACACGACTGGACTAAATGTCAAGGGGGACCTTTACCTTTACCTTACTATAGCAATCTTAATGAACGGCCACTGAACCTCTGCTTAAAATGAAGCCGTAGCCAATACTCTTTGAGGCAGTCGGTTCCACTGACAAATGTTTGCAATGTTCTTACCAAAGATTTATTTAAAATCCCTTTTCAAATAATTTGAAAATGGCAGCAGTGCTTGGAAAAAAATAATCCTTTTGGGACAACAAGATTCCCCTGCCAGCGTGGCCACCCCAGATCCGAGAAGTAACTTTTCCAACTACTCCTCACTGATTCAGGCTGGACCTTCATAGGCAATATCTCAAGGACCATGTTTCCCTCTATGAGCCTGTCTGGGATTTAAGATCATCAGGAGATGATCTCTTGATCCCACCATCCTCACAGGTGCACTTGGTGGGGACATGGGTGAGGGGCTTTCTCTGTGACTGTTGCCAATCTCTGGAACTCCCTCCCACTGGAGGCCAGCTTGGCCCCATCTTGGCTGCCCTTCTGCAAGCAGGCGAAGACCTTTCTCTTCAGGCAGGGCTTTCCCTGAGTGACCAGCTGCCTGAAAGAAATTTTAAAATGGGACAGTTTGCATTTTTATTACTTTTACCTCTATTTTAGTACTGCTTTTATCCAACATGTTTAATGTAATATTTATTGATTCTTTTGAAACATTTGAATACATTACTGTTTTTCCTTTCTAATACATTTTGTTTTTAATGGTGTAAGTTGCCTTGGGTCCTTTTTTAGGAGAAAGGTGGGGTAAAAATATTTGGAAGGAAGGAAGGAAGGAAGGAAGGAAGGAAGGAAGGTTGTTTCATTGTTTATGTCGGTGATTCCCATCCTTCGGCAACCCAGATGTTCTTGGACTGCAATTCCCAGAAACTCCAGCCAGCACAGCTAGTGGTGAAGGCTTCTGGGAGTTGCAGTCCAAGAACACTGGGGTTGCCGAAGGATGGGAACCATTGATCTATGTGACTGACCTTCCAATGATACTTTCTCCAGATTAAATATACTCGGCTCAGTTAATCTCACTTTGTAGAAGGGATGTAAATCTTTAGTCCTCTCTTGACATATTCCATCTTGTCAAGGTGCCAGGTAGACGGTTCTCTGGCCAGCATGAATTTCAGGAGAGACAAAATGGGAAGGGACTGACTCAGGAATATGAAACAGAACACATTTATTAATTTTATTCTAACCCACAGTGGTGTGAGGCTTTGAAAACGCTTGTCTTTGGGTCCCTGCAAAAGTTGGTGGGCCCAGTGGACTGGATGTCACCTTTTGTTACCTGACGGCCTGACGTGAATGCCATCAGCGTGCTAGCGACAGCTCTTTTGTGGAGTTGCTACCGCCTCCCTATAATTGCAGGCATTGGCAAATGCAAAATAAAACTAAAATCAAATGCTCAACTTGGGGACCTATTCAAAACCTGGCTTTAGAACCCTGCACGCAAGGCGAAAGGGTTGGCTTGCGCTGAATGGCCTCATCTAAAACTTACAAGCGCCTGATCAGGCAAAGGAACAACAGGGAGAAATTGGATCCTTTTGTCTCTTTTCAGCACTAGGCACTCAAAATGGAAAACAGGTTTCAAAATCAGATACATTAGAATCTTGCAGAGAAATAATTACGGTGAGATATTGGGCGAGGCAGAGACCACAATCTCTCTCTGCGTGCTGAGTTGAATAGGCTCCTTTGATTCTAGGGCTGTAAAATCCAATGCAGACTCACCAGAAAGTCAACTCAATTGCAATCAATAGGGGAACGCCTGATTAAAACATTCAGAGGAGCATTTAATGGACTTCAGGATCTTGCTGCACAATCTGGTTGCATTAGAGACGTGTTACGAAATTTATTTTCAATCATGCTTAGGCCTAGTATAAGGAGTACCATTTTGTACTAGCTTGCCATGTTAGATATTAAGAACCTTAGAAGTATCAAGCCCCTGACTTTTATTCACATAAGGAGTGCAATGGATGTGTTATTGCAAAGAGTTGAGGAAACCAAGAATGGAGTGACGCAGGAAAAGTTGTAGAGGAGAGGCAGATGAAAGATGTTTAGGGAGAAGCCTAAACACGTTACAAAGAGGGCAGAGGTCAGCTATACTAGCCATATGAGGAATGCAGATGTGATACGTGACTAGTAGGGTACATAAAAGCTAATGCACATCTGTAAATGCTGGCACACATTGTTGGGGGAATAACTCATATGTTCTCCTTTATTTTGCAGAACAAATAATTAAAAAGTCCTTTCGTAGTGGATGTTCTCTTTTATCTCCAACCTTGTTGTTGTTTAGTTGTTAAGTCATGTCCAACTCTTCGTGCCCCATGGACCAGAGCATGCCAGGCCCTCCTGTCTTCCACGGCCTCTCCCGCAGTTGGATGAAATTCATGTTGGTCACTTTGATGACACCGTCCAACCATCTCATCCTCTGTCGTCCCCTTCTCTTGCCCTCACACTTTCCCAACATTTTCCAGGGAGTCTTCTCTTCTCATGAGATGGCCAAAGGATGGGAGCCTCAGCTTCAGGATCTGTCCTTCCCGTGAGCACTCAGGGTTGATTTCCTTCAAAATGGATAGGTTTGTTCTCTTTGCAGTCCAGGGGACTCTCAAGAGTCTCCTCCAGCACCACAATTCAAAATCATCAATTCTTCAGCGGACAACCTTCTTTATAGTCCAGCTCTCGCTTCCATACATCGCTACTGGAAAAACCATAGCTTTGACTATGTGGACTTTTGTTGGCAAGGTGATGTCTCTGCTTTTTAAGATGCTGTCTAGGTTTGTCATTGCTTTCCTCCCAAGAAGCAGGTGTCTTTTAACTTCGTGGCTGCTGTCACCATCTGCAGTGATCACGGAGCCCAAGAAAGTAAATTCTGTCACTGCCTCCATATCTTCCCCTTCTATTTGCTGAAATAATACACAGAACACGAGGCATATAATCAAACAAAACAAACAGGAAGACTGTGTTGGCTCGGATGGCCAAAAAAGGGCCTCTCTGTAAAGCAGTGTTTTGAAAAGCCTTTTAAATGATGGGAGGGAGGTGGGAGGGTAAATCTCTATGGGGAGTTGGTTCCAAAGGGTTGGTGCCACTGGGAAGAAGCCCCTACTTCTGGTGGATAATTTCCTGGCCTCCTTCGGGCTGGCTGCCCAGAGGAGCATTGCCTGGGAGGACCACCTGGCTGATGTTGAAAGGACCTCTTGCTTTCTATTCCCCCCGACTCCACAGACCAGCTCAGTTGGCTGGAGCACCAGGTGGCAGAGCCAAGGATCAGAAGCTCAGTTCTCTGTTGTGCTTCCCAGGTAGGAGGCAGCCTGTACAGCCTTGGTCAATTAATCACAGTAATCATCATCATCATCATCATCTTAGAACTGCAGAGCTGGAAGGGACCCTATGGATCATGAAGTTCAGACCTTGTCAAGGAGACACAGAGGGGAACTGAACTCCCAACCTATGGCCCCACAGACAGATAACTAAACCACTGAGCTATCTAGCAGTTCACAAGTTGCGTGGTGGGCCCAGAAGGGCTAATTCTGAATGCTTTATCTCTAGAAAATCTAGAGCAAGGCCTCCATAGACCAGTCAACCTGACAACACACCGTTGTTGCTGCTGTTATTATGAGAAGCCAAAGTTTTGGAACGAAGCATCTCTTTCATTATAAAAAGATGTTTCATACCATAATAAGGTAAAGGTTCCCCTTGACATTGAGTCCAGTCGTGTCCGATTCTAGGGCGCAGTGCTCATCCCCGTCTCCATGCCATAGAGCCAGCGTTTGTCTGTAGACAGTTTCCGTGGTCACGTGGCCAGCGCGACCAGACATGGAACGCCGTGACCTTCCCACCATGGTGGTACCTATTGATCTACTTGCATTTTTACATGCTTTCGAACGGCTAGGCTGGCAGGAGCTGGGACGAGCGACGGGAGCTCACTCCGTCGCGTGGATTCAATCTTACGACGGCTGGTCTTCCGACCTTGCAGCACAGAGGCTTCTGCGGTTTAACCCGCAGCACCACCACGTCCCCTGTAGCAGAAAACTGACACTAGAATTGCAGAAGATTAGCCCACCCTAGATTTCAAGTGTGGCATACCTCACCAGATGCATGCGTAATGCTCTAGGGTCTCTTAAACTCGCCACAGCTTACTACCTCCGCATATCTTAATCTGGCTCTGTACAAGCATCTTTCCCCTGAAGAAGTAAACTTCATTGTTTCTCATCAAGGTGAATTATGAATCGGTGGGGAGGGGAGGAAAAGCAGCACAGCGACTGAGCAGCGGGTAAATGTGCGTAGGAAATGTGGGCGGCATGGTAGGTGGGTAAGCAAGGACCCCATGTCACCGTTAAGGGAGTATAATGGAAGACCCATGTTTTAACCCCAGGTAGGTGGGAACACTGGATAAATGCCTCCCGTTTGATTGCTTCAGAAGGTCAAGGAAAAGGAGAGGCGAACGCCCCTCTGTCGCCAGCTCAGTTTCTCACCCACCCACGCAATGAAGTGCAGAGAAGAGGTATCAGCGAGAAGTATCGCATCCCCCTTTCTCTTTACACATCCGCGAGAGGGTTGCCATGTTTTTAAAAGCAGCCCTGCTCTTCTGCCTTTTTAACAACTACGTAGCGGAAACTCGAGGAGCGTGTTAACTGTTTAGTTCCAGAATCGTATTCATTGCATTTCTTAGTTTCACTCTAGGCGTAAAGGCAGAAGACTAAAGGCAGAGAACGGATGAGAAAAGAGTGCCGTGGGACTAGGTAAGCCAACCTTTTTCTTATAAGAGCTTCATGAATGGTCGGCCTTCAGACATGTGGTGTCATCCAGAATTTCAGGCACGCGCGGTTGTGGGGATATTGACTACTTCAGTCTTTAGGCCCTGAGATTAATAAAGATGTTTCTATGCAGACATTCCCCTCTTTAAAATGAATGGGAAGGAGTTGTACAAGAGGACTGGATGGGGAAACCTGTGAGTTCTGGAGGGTTTTTGCTCTTTCTGGTGGGGCACCACCGGCTCCAGGCATAAGCTGTATAAGGAGGAATTTCCAGAGTTGATTCAATGGCCGGTGGAGTCAGGTTACTTTTCTATACATAGCAATTTTTATCTAGGAGTAAGTCCCACCAATTCCGCCTTGCGCTGCTCCTCACCCTTGGGTCTCCCGGGTGTTCTTGGACTACAACTCCCAGGAATCCTGGCTGAAACAGTTGGTGGTGAAGGTTTCAGGGAGTTTTGGTCATAAGACATCTGGGGACACAAGGTTGGGAACCACTATTTCTTGGATGCACACCTTAATGGGGTGAAGGGGTTTGAGTGAGTCAGTGAAGCCGGAAATAATGCCACGAGGAAGCCAGACTTCATTGTCAGACTTCTGGACTCCTAGCAGAGTCGCTCAACGTCATCAAGAGTAAGGGTCACAACAGCAGAAGAGAATGGATAGTTCCAGTAGAGATGGAACTATAGCTGAAGATGATATTGGCAGACGAGGCAACTGCAGTGACACTCAAGCCAACTTTTGTTACTACTGCACAGAAGGTGGCAAGGGTAAACAGCTACTGAACTTTCCTTATCATGAAAATCCAATGAGAAGACAGTAAAAAAAGGAAAAAAAGCGATAGTGCTGGAAGATGAGACTCCCAGGTGTGAAAGCATCCAATCAGACCTGGAGAAGAGCAAAGGGCAAGTATAAGAAGCACTGTTGCTAATAATGCAACTAGATTAAAGCTGAGAAGACATCTAGTGGATGATGAGCACAGAAGTGAAAGGAAAGTCTGATGTTGCGAAACAAACACACTGTTGGAACAAGAGAAATATGAGTCAAGATAAAGTGGAGAAAACTCAGATTCAGAAGGGCAGCAATGAATGAATTAGAAAAAGATAATCAAATGTGAAGATGTGTCACTAGAGACCAAGGCCGAGATCATCCATGCTCTTGTATTCTCAGTCACTATGTGTGGGTGTGAAATCTGGACAGTAAAGAAAGCTGACAGGAGAAAAAAAAACCTGATTCAGTATTGCAAGAGAACTTTTCAGATACCCTGAACTGCCAGAAAGACTAATAAGTGGATGCTGGAGCAAACCAAGCCTGTGAATTATCTCCAGAGGAAAAAGTGTTGAATCTGAGGCCATCCTACTTTGGGTGCATCTTGAGAAGGTAGGATTCTCTGGAAAAGACCATAATGCTGGGAAAGGTGGAAAAGAGGATGACTAAAGATGAGATGGATTGGCTCTCTAAAGGAAGCCACAGGCTTGAGTCTGCAAGAGCTGAGCAGGGCCATTGAGGAGAAGACACTTTGAAGATTGCTCATTCATAGGGTTGCCATATGTCAGAGGTGGCTTGATGGCATGTAAGGACAGTAACACAGTCGAATGTAATGGGATTTGCTTCTGAGCAAATATGTGTAATTGCCCCATGAGCTATGAATCAGTTTGGATCTTCCCTCTGGTGGTCTCTTAGCTGAAGCCAAGTTTGTGTGTGTGTGTGCGCGCGCGCGCTTCCCTGCTTCTTCCGCTGATAATTTCTCTTCCTGCACTTCCTTTCCCATTTATTTTTACACCAAACAATCAACTTTAACCATCTGTATTTTCAGTTCTCATTATGTGAGCAAAATAATCTCATTTTCTGCATTTTATATGTTTTAGGATTTCTTAGTCTTTATTCTCTCACATCAGTATTTCTTTGATGGTCATTCTCAGCATCTCACAACAATTTCACCTTTCAAATGCTTCTATCTTGTTTACAGCAGCCCAAATTCTGCTCACGACATGGGTTCAATCCCAGGTCACCGGCTCAAGGTTCACTCAGCCTTCCATCCTTCTGAGGTTGGAAAATTGACTAATCCATGTGTGCCAAACTGTAGCCTGCATAATGGAATTGTAAACTGCTCAGAGAGTGCATTAAGCCCTGTGGAGAGGTATATAAGCAGCACGCTTTGCTTTGCTTTTTTGCTTTACTTTACAGTAGTCTGTGTTTGAGACCACAATTCCATGTCCTGCGGTAAAATTAAGACGACTGTACAAAATGCTTTCCTAAAACAAATTTAAATTTTTCATTGCATACTATTGTCTTTACCTTTAGCAAGCTGCTTTGAGCTATCTGAGTTCCGACCATTATTGAATGGTTATGCTTCCTTTGTTCCTTCACACAAATTCCAAGGTACTTATATTTATACTCTAAATGTTCATTTTCAATCTGTTAATGCATTTCTTGGGCTGCTTGCTTTTTACTGATCACCCCAGACCCGGTTTTCTTAACATTCATTTTCAGAATGTGTTGATTACTTGTCCCATTGACTTTACTGAGTAATGTTTGAAGACCATCGGAATTTTCAGTAGGCAGTATTGTATCATTTGCATGTCAGATGCGGTGGATCATCTCTCGATGACAATGAAGGCATCGTTTGAAAAACCAAGTGCTTCTCCAAATATGTCCTTAGAGTACAAACTGAACAGCAGTAGGAAAAATGTATGCCCTTCTCATATCCCCTTTTTGAGTCTCTTCTCCCTCTGTCTTCTGATCCTCTGGCTGCAACTTTTAATTGCCTAAGGTTTTGAAAGCACCAACTCTTTCTCCCATGCAGACATTCTGTTGTCTGAAAGAGAGAGGAAGCAACTGAGATGTGGGAGAGAATGCACAGAGATCGGGACGAGTGAGGAGAAGCTCATGAACACGGAAATCATAGAACTGCAGAGCTGGAAGGGACCCTGTGGGTCATAAAGTCCAGCCCCTATCGGGGAGCCACAGTGGGGAATCGAATTCCCAACCTCTGGCTCCACCGCTCACCAGCCAGGTCACAGAAATGAGAAACTGACCATCTTGCAGATGACGCTGTAGCCATACAGATGTTGCTGGGCTGCATTTCCCAATTCTGTACGTGAAACAGATTCTGAGTCTGCCTTATAGTAAGCAGGACCTCTGTCTTTAAGAGAAAAGATGAAATAACAACTCTCTTTTCTTTGTGAGTAGATGTGGTTTCCTTAGCTACCCACCTAGAACTGCCTTGGAAACATTGGTCCGTCTTTTACAATAAGTCCGAGGTTTACTGCTGCTCTTGACCGCTTGCTTGTTATTATTTATAGGGGCTAATGAAAATGTTGAAGAACTGATGCTTTTGAATTGTGGTGCTGGAGGAAACGCTGGAGAGTCCCCTGGACTGCAAGGAGATCAAACCGATCTGTTCTAGAGGAAATCAACCCTGAGTGCTCACCGGAAGGACAGATCCTGAAGCTGAGGCTCCAGTACTTTGGCCATCTCATGAGAAGAGAAGACTCCCTGGAAAAGACCTTGATGTTGGGAAAGTGTGAAGGCGAGAGGAGAAGGGGACGACAGAGGACGAGGTGGCTGGACAGTGTCATCAAAGAGACCAACATGAATTTGACCCAACTCCAGGAGGCAGTGGAAGACAGGAGGGCCTGGCGTGCTCTAGTCCATGGGGTCACGAAGAGTCGGACACGACTTCACGACTAAACAACAACAATGAAAATGTTTCTCCCTCCTAAAGCTGTTTGATAAAGTTAGAATAGCACAGACAGAGTTCTGACTCCTGTCTTCTGAAGATGCCAGCCACAGAGACTGGAGAAATGTTAGGAAGAAAAATTTCAAGAACACGGCCAGACAGCCCGAAAAACCCACAACAACCATTGGGTCTTGGCTGTGAAAGCTTGGAGAATACAAAGTTAGAATTGTTTTCCCTAGCATATCTGTGTGCCCACATTTCAAAAAAGCAGAGGATTCCCTAAGAGGAAAAAATCTTTGGTTTATAGCAAAAAGAGAGAGAGAGAGAGAGAGAGAGAGAGAGAGAGATTATGTTTGAAGATATACTTCCAAAATCAAAGAAAATTGGGCCACAGATCACAGTCCCACACAACATGGGCCCATGGACACACCTTTCCTGTAGTTTAATTCAAGCCCAGATAGACACAAGAAGCTGCACTCTGCTTTCATGGACATTTGTCCCCACTTCGGATACATCACACTTGTAGTGCGCTAGTGAACATAATAGGACAAATACAGATCCATTGGACTGGAATAGTAAATAGCTGCAAATGAGTTTGTAGATGCTGATAATCTCAAAAGTCTGTATTTCTTTTCAGTTCTCCATATTGTTATATGATGTACATTGTACAAGGAGTGGGTTGCTTAGTGGAGTACCTTGTAGTGTTTAGTTAGAGTGGAAGTTAAGGGACAAAAATAGTGTATCAATATGTTCTTACGTATTTTGTATGAGGAGATAGCTCAAACAACGGTGAATTTCCTCTGACCTCTGCAAGTTCAGGAAAACAAAGTTTGCATTTGAGAGGTGCATGTTCTTTCCCCTTCTCTCTCCGCCCTCCTGTCTCTCCTTCTGTTTGCTCCTTATTTCTGCACAGTGCAGAAAAGTCTCTCAGGCAAAGGCCGGGTGAACATGGGTGTCCTCCCCTCCTTTCCTCCCCCCCTTCCACCCCCAGAAGGTTGTCTAGAAGAGTAAGAGTGATGCTTCTCATTAGTCAAAGCTTCCGTCGCCTTCCCTGATTGGCGCTGGAGAACTGATGCTGAGCTGGGGCTCAGGGACAGCAAGAAGCATCCCGGCAATAAAAAGGGGGGCACAAGGAGAACTGGTTTCCAAAGGGGGAAGGACTTGAAGCTCCCAAGCCAACGGGGAAAACCCTTCCCAACCCTTCCAGAAATAAAAGGAGAGGCCAGAGCAGTGGCAGAGAGCAGAGAGAAGAAGGACTTGCAACTTTTTGTGTCTGTCCAGAAAAGACAAGTGGAGAAGTGGAACGAAGGAAATTGAGAATTCCTTGCTCAGGTAAGGTGTGAACTCTTTCTGCATGCAATTGCCTTCCTTTGCAAGCCTTCTTTACAAACTGCTGAGATGTTTCCTCCCAGTTCTTTGTCCTGAAATGTTCCTGGGTGGTTCCCCCCCCCCGATTTATTATGCCTTCTCGTTTCCTTCATTGATGCCTTTTCAGCTCCACTTCTGTCCTTAGCGACCAATGCTGTTTGTTCATCTCCCCTCTCATGGCTAGCTTTTAGTAGCACTGTGTAAAAAAAGGGACATAAGGAAAAAGATGATTAAAAAATGCAAAAGAAACTTCATCTCAATTCCCCGTCTTCCTCAATAGTCTAGCGGTGGATTTTGTACTTAAGAGCTGCCTCTGGAGAGCACATTTATGACACTTCCACACAGGCATCAGTTCCCTCTCTAGGAAGATTTATCAGCAAGGTAGAGAGATACTGCCAGGGGCGAACACCGCGCTTATTATAATGCATTTCTAATGTTCAAGGTAATGGAAAAGTGATAGAATTACTATCCTTATGAAAATCCATATTCAGAAGCTTCTTCTTTGTTTTTTAATGAGTGAGATATTTCCTGATGCTCAAAATTCATCTTCTCTGTATCTCTTTACTCCAGTTTTTCCCCTTGAAAAGTGCGGACACATGCTGTGGGACGTTTATAAACCGCCCAGAGAGTGCTGTAGACTATGGGGCAGTATATAAGCTAAATAAATAAATAAACCAATACATTTCTCTGTTGCCACGGTAAATGGAAAGGGGAGATCTTCGGTCTGCGCCTGAGTTTGATGTGTGCAGCTCTTTTGCAATTACTAGGAGAAATTATGGACATGATTCAGAAAAAATATATATAATGTAAAGTACTTTGAAATCCCATTGATTTTGAACACATACCTAATGACTTAACGGCTGTTGTCCCGTAGAGACAATAAACTCCATTGACCTCAATGAGATTCACTTCTAAGCTGACACATCTAGGATTCTACTCAAGAGTCTGACTGGATCATGCCCATTTTCTAGTACTGTTCTTTGCCTGTCCACAGAAGCAGCATGCTAAGACAGTCTTGTGGCTAGTTATGAGACGTATTTAAAAGAATAGCCATAAAATCCGTATAGAAAGGGTCCCTTGAATATTGCCCGTTGAGATGTTCTCCTCCACTCAACTAGCCTCCCGGAAAGGAAATTATTCCGTCCAGTGAAGCTTCTGCATCATGCCTTCATGTGTCTTTGGAATCATTAAAATAGACTGGGGAGCAAGACAGCTAGAAACGAATGAGAAGAGAAGAACAGAGTAGTTTTTTGGAGGGTAGAAATTTCTGGTGGTCTCGGACTGCTGGATATCTCAATGGTTCTGACATCTGACTGTGGAGCCAGAGGTTGGGAATTCGAATCCTCATGATCCATAAGGTCCCTTCCTTCTCTGCAGTTCTGCATGCAATGCCCACGTGTTATTACTGCTGAATAGCTCAGTGGCTTAGGCATCTGGCTGCCAAGCCAGAGGCTGGGAGTTCGATTCCCCACTGTGTCACCTTGTCAGGGGCTGAACTCCATGATCCATCGGGTCCCTTCCAGCTCTGCAGTTCTAAGATGATGACGGAGAAATGATGTGACACCTTTAACACCAGTGGTTAGAACAGATCGCTTAAAGAGAGCAAAAGGCAGGTAGACACTAGGTCCCAGAGCATTTCACTCATTTTTTAAAAAATTATTATGAGGGATATTAAACTGGGTGAATTCCAGGGTGAGTGAGGGGGTGGACCCTCTGCACCAACGGCAGTTCTCCATAGGACATTTACAATACTATAGTTGGGGCACAATCCATAGAGACGTTGCCCGGTGCAAGGCTTAGACAGGAGACGTTCCCAGTGTCTAGCATCCTATCTGTGTATTTACAAGCTTTCTCATTGAGCTTTTCCTTCGTAATGCTGAAGAATAAAACAATCCCTCCAGCACACACACACACACACACACCTCACACGGTGGTGTTTACAGCATATTCCTTTCTTTACTTTATTTCCCCCCCTTCCATTCATGTCACTGGTTACTTTCAGAGCTGTCTCTGCAACAAGCGAGCGAGCAATTATATTGCACAATAAACGGATGCTTTCATCAAGGCTAAGAAGGAACCTTTTAACTTACTGACTGTTAACTTGACTATTTTGCCAAACAGCACTTTGTGTTTTCTCAGACTGGGAAAATTCATGGCGAGCTTCCATGTTCCAAAGCAGTCTACCTCTGAACAACAGGGCGAAACAATGACGGGAGGTGCTTTGACCTTGTTTCTACACCGTTTGTGGGCTTCTGGACAGTATCTCACTGTGCAGAGGCAATGCTAGCTTAGGTGGATCATAGTTTAGGAAGTCTCTTTTTTGTGATGGTTGTTGTGGGTTTTTCGGGCTCTTTGGCCATGTTTTGAAGGTTGTTCTTCCTGACGTTTCTCCAGTCTCTGTGGCCGGCATCTTCAGAGGACTGGAGTAGGAACTCTGTCCATGCTCTCTTTTTTGTATTCTCAGACAGCATGGCCAATGGGGATTGTAGTCCCCAAATCACAATATTTCGGAACTCTGAGGGAATGTTCCTTTGGTGTAATCCATCAGGTTTCTGTTGCCCTGAGTATTTTGATACAGGGAAGAAATGGAAAAATCCAGATCTCCAAGCTGCAGATCTAGTGAAAGCAGTGTGTCCAACAGAAGTGAGAATGATCCACCTTTACACATCACACTTATGAAAGGCCTGTGGCCTGATTCGAGCCACTAACATTACCAGTTGTCTGGTGCTAAAGTTTATCTCAACTGGACTATGAAGTCCTTTTGAATTGGATGTGTTCTCCTTTTTAGACCACTTTGTTATTGGTCCTTCTGCATCAACCTGTGGCTTCAATCAATGGCAGAGGTATGGCATTAGAAGCTTTGGTTTGGCCAGTAGAATGAACTGGCGCAATGGCGCAATGAGGTTCTGGCTGTTTTCAGATCTGCACCAAACATGAGCCTTCAACTTCCTTCACTTAAGAAGCTCCAGCTTTTCAAATACTCTCGGTTATTGAAAGAGATCTGCTGGATGGAACGCTCAATGAGTTAGATATTTGGCTGTAGAGCCGGAAGTTGGGCGTTCGATTCTCCCCACTGTTCCTCTCAGGAGAAGAGCCAGCCTGTGTAGCCTTGGGCAAGCTGCTTAGTCCCAAAAGAACGGAAGGGTAAAATGCTTCTGAAAAGGGTCCTCATAAGTCAGAGTCAACTGGACAGCACACAGTTATTATGATTACTAAAAGGTACAAGCCTGCTGGGGTCATGAAGAGTCGGACAGGAGTGAACAACTAAACAACAACAACGACAAGCTTGCTGGTCAGTTGGTTGTTTCGATGTGGCCTCAGAAGCGGCCAGATCAGAACAGAAGGATTTGACTTTTAAAGAACCATTCATTTAGCATCCCATAGTGGACACATGAAGAGAGAGAAAAAGACACCGTTCCTGCGCCTTTGCCAGCCACGTAAAAAGGAAGAATTTCAACGGGCACAGATTGTCATGAAAATTCTCTTGCACAACTGTTCAAAGTGTGTGATCCCTGTTTTGTTTTTTTTTAACCTGGTCACCCTTACCTGTTTCCAGCCTCACAGGCCATCCCGGGAGAAGCGTCAGAAGGGCACAAATACAGCTGTCCCATGCTGTTCACATAGACATTTTGCAGATATACTGTAAGTGAAGCTGGAGGTTCCATTTTATTGATTTCTATTATATTCGATTTCTACCCTGACCATCTAGACCAAAGGTCTACTTCCATCTAGCATTTCTCAAAGCAGGCTCTTCCAAACATCTGTCATTATCGCCTGGTCTGGTTGCGGATTACAGAAACGGTAGTCCAAACACATCTGGAGGGCACAGAGTCAGGAAAAGCTGGAAGAAATCCATTAAGGCCAGGAAAGCCTCCTTGCTGGTAGGTTAGTTCTTCCCTGTGTTTATCTAATCCCCTTTAAAAGCCATCTAGGATAATCAATCTGCCACACCTTGCAACAGCTGAGCTCTGTCAGTTAATTAGGAGTTATCTGGTGAAGTACTTTTTCTTTTGTCTGCCTTGAACCGGTGGTTAATCAGTTTAATTGGCTGACCTTGAGGTGTCATATTACGAGAAAGGAAGAAAACATTTTTATCCTCTGTCTCTCTCCCCCGCTTTAACGCTCTCCGCATCCAAATAATTTGAACGCAGAGAAACAGAAAACAAAAATCTAAATATTTTCTCCAAACTACGCAGGGGAGCAGATCTTATGCATTCCATAGGACCCAGGTAGCCACCATCAGCACACCTATTAGCCATGCACTCTTTTTCTTTTGGACAGATGTGCCAAACCAATCCCATTGAAAGCTATCCGGGGGCAACCATGGGAAGAAGAAAGAGTGCCGGCCATCCCCGGAGAGACTCAACCCTTCAATGGATAGCCTTGTCCTCTATCCGGCGTTCAATGGCCAAAATCTTAGCTTAGTAGATTGCCTTAGAGTAAGCCCATTGAATTAATGGAGATTTAGTAAGTCAGCACCTCTGTAAGTACCATGGAGTGAGCAGGCCTTCTCTGAGAAGATGCATGTCCCGATGCAGCACATATGCTGCCGTGTTCCAAAATTGATCACATCCCGTACTCCCATACCCGCTGAGAACCCTTGTTCATTGGATTTTTTTTAAAAAAGGAGATCTGGAAACATACAAAATAGCTTCATGGATTTGGAGAATGAAGGAGGAGAAGAATGTTTCCCAAAAGGTAGAAGGAGTCAGCCCTGATCTGCAGGCCCTCGATTTCTCCATTGGTTAGGCCAGAAATGTCTGGACACGTCTAACAAGTAGCTAGGAGGATGTACCACGAGAGGTGGACATGGACCTGAAAAATGGGGATTCGTGGTTGGCCACAAGCCACCCCAAACCAACCGGAAACCTGAGCTGCGAATTGCTTTGGTTTTTGGTTTGTGGGGATGACGCCGCTGCCACCGTGTCAACAGGCCAGCACATGCGCAGAGATGGCAGGCTTGACTCCTGGAAGGGACGGACCATGTGCCACGGTCTCTAAAGATGGCTTGAGAAGGAAGAGGAGGAGGTGGCCGGACCAGCTAAGGAGGTGATGGGGGCAGAGGGGGACAGGGCCCTCCGTTTTGGCGAAATGAAGCGCCAGATGGGAAAAAAAAAAGTTTGCCGCTTCATTTCATATCGGCAAAGCGGAATGCACAAAGCAAACTACGGACTAGGCCAATTTGTGCATTTTTTCCCCCAGCTTGGTTTTTGCCTATCTCTCCACACCACTGAGTGCAAGGGGGCTTAGCTTTCAAAAACACACAGGATCCCACTGCGTGCAGATTTTTTTTTTGGGGGGGGTGAGTTTTCTAAACAAGAGAATGACCAACCTTTTCCTCCTTTGTCAATTCCAGGGGAAAGAAATAGGTGTTTTCTATCTTTGTTACACAAATGGGTAGGTGTGTGTGCTTCTGAGTGTGACTTTGGGGGTTGCCATCAGAGGCGACTTTCTCTGTAAGCCATTCCCCACATGAGGATCATCTCTGAGTCAGAAGGAGCCAGGTGCGAATCACAGCATCTGCTTTTCACCGGGTGGAGCAGCCAACAATTTCGCATCTCTTTAGATGCAAAAGAAATCAAAACTGGCATCTCTTTCCACCCACTGTGACCTTTTCTATGCCTCTGGATTAGAGAATACATTTGTGGCTGGATGCAAGAGTCCTTTCGGTCTGTTACACACAGGGTTTGTTGTTTGCTAATAAAGTTTTTCCTTATAAATGTCGTGTGTCTGATTGCACGGTGGGGTTCTATTTATACCATTGTTTTTGCATTTGAATTGACCCTTGGCTTTTTGCTTGGCAACACCTCTGCTCTGCCACAAGAAATGACAAATGGAATTTACTGCTCTCATGCGTTAATAAGAGTGTTTAAATCACCCCGAGAGAAATCGATAGACACAAGCTGATTCAGAGGAATGACAAGGATGATAGAGGAGGCTTGACAATCCCATCATTCACTCCTGGCTGGTAAATCCATGGAATATTTTGTCCTCAAGACCTAGAATATTAATTGGTGCATTCTTGGGAAAGCATTTCCCAGAAAGAAAGTTACTACTTCCTTTAGATCAGGGCTAGAGAGTGGGTGGCCCATTAAGCACTGCTGGATTACAACTCCCATCAGCCATAGCCAGTATAGCCGGTGTGAGAGATGAAGGGGGCAGTGATGACTCTGATTTCACGGGGACAGTGCACTGGCTTCAGAGTTCATTTAACTTTTTCAGGAGGCATCTAATGAAAATAAGGTTCAGCGTTTTCCGTAGCTCTTCTAAAGGTTGGACTAAAACCAGGAGTGGATTTTCTGTCCTTGCGGATATGTAGCGTCGCCGGCTTGCTCTGGATGGGAGTTGTAGTCCAAAAGCATTTACTGAGCCACCTACTTTGGCTTTGACCAGAATCAGCTCATAATGTTTCAGAGCGTAAGATGAGATACTGAAACAGCCACTATCCTGCCAGGTTGGACTGGAGCCCAAATACTACGCAGGTAAACATCATTGAAATGGACTGGAGTTATTTTAGCCTGCAGCAAAAGGAGAGGAAGGAGACCTCCATCTTTCTTTATTTCTGCCTAAGAAGGAACCTAGACAACCCTAGACAGCATCTTAAAAAGCAAAGACATTACCTTGCTGACAAAAGTCCACATAGTCAAAGCTATTGTTATTCCAGTAGCGATGTATAGAAGTGATAGCTGGACCATAAAGAAAGCTGACCACCGAAGAATTGATGCTTTTGAATTGTGGTGCTGGAGGAGGCTCTTGAGAATCCCCTGGACTGCAAGGAGAACAAACCTCTCCATTCTGAAGGAAATCAACCCTGAGTGCTCCCTGGAAGGACAGATCCTGAAGCTGAGGCTCCAATACTTTGGCCATCTCATGAGAAGAGAAGACTCCCTGGAAAAGACCCTGATGTTGGGAAAGTGTGAAGGCAGGAGGAGAAGGGGACGACAGAGGACGAGATGGTTGGAGAGTGTCATCAAAGCGACCAAGATGAATTTGACCCATCTCCGGAAGGCAGTGGAAGACAGGAGGGCCTGGCGTACTCTGGTCCATGGGGTCACGAAGAGTCGGACATGACTTAACGATTAAACAACAACTACAAGAAGGAACTAGTGTGTAAGAACTGAACTTCTGTTATTCTCCATCTTTTCAAAGGGAGAATGTAGTATTTCTTAGCCAAGTATCCCCTCTCTTGAACAGTTACTAGAGGGGGAATCCTTGGCTCAGTAAGACTACGAGTGAAAAGGATCTTGGAATTGTTGTCAATCATAGGCCAAATAGATGCAAAAAAGGCCAATGCTATTTTAGGCTGCATATACTTTGCAAACCCCACAAAGTACTCATTTCCCTCTGTTTGGCACTGGTTAGGCCTCATCTTGAGTAATATATCTGGTTGTGGACCCTGCACTGTCATTAATATTTATCATAAAGCAGCCTAGACAATTGCTTTGTGTTGGGTGAGATGGTTAACTGATGAAAAAAATTAGCTTCTGGGATTTCCCCTTGTTTGGTGTCACTTTGGTGGTGAGCACGAGAGGGGATCCTGTTGACCATCTTGACTGCTGCCATGGGCATCGTCAACATTCAGGCTCCCTCTTGGCTATGGAAAACTTGGCATCCTGTTTCCTGATGGGAACGTGAGCACACCATTGTGCAGCAATGTTGGGCCATTTCCTGGCATTTTGAATTGTGGATACAAGAAGCACAATATCCACCGTTCATAAACCAGAGATGTTTTTGAAGAATTGAATAGTTATCTGTCTTCTGTTGGGTGGTACTGTCCAACCCTGGGATGTAGTCTATAGAGAACATAACTTTTTTTTAGACTGTAAGTCTCAGAATTCCAAAACCATTCTGGGGATTGTAGTCATAAGAAAATAAAAGTTTCTGATGTTCGATCCTATAAAATCTGGGATTCTCAGAAGATATTGCCTTGTTTTTTGCTCTCTTTTAATTTCCCTTTTTGCTTTAGGGGAAAGGAAAAAAAAAACTTTCCAGCTCCCCTTTCCCATAAAGACGTGCTCAGATCTTTGAGTCCTGTAGGGGAGGCTTCATTAATTAATGCTCTTAAAGCAATTTGGGATCGGCAGATGAAAGGTGCCGTATGAGAGCGCTGTATTGTTATCAGGTAGTGAATCATCCTTGGGAGCTGGGAGGCACAGGCTGAGCAGAATTTATGTTCTGCTAACATCTATAATTCGACATATGATAATGCATATCATTCAAATTATGGCTTAATTTAGCACAAATGAATATGGGAACATTAGCATATTTCTCCATCAGCCCCAATTAAAGGGCATTATGAAGAGAGTCAGCTGCTGCAGCGCAGGAGAGAGAGGGAGAGGGAACGAACCATAGTGATCTCCAGGGATTCCTAAAATGGATCCTCTTCTGGATCCTTCTCCTGAGCCTGAAGGCAAGAATTAGGCAGAGCCAGCAATGCCTGGAAAGTGGTTTTAAAAAAGTTATCCATTCCCAACATTGGTTGCAGTTTTGGGAAAGGAACGTAGGTTGCTGCTTGTTCTGATGTTGAAAAAGTAACATGGAACTGTTCATTGCTTTCCATTTTCTCTTTTGGCAAGTAGGGGGGGGGGCTTAGAAGTGATACGACTGTAACCTAAAGCATGACCACAGTACCTCTAGAAATATGTTCAAATTGGCTTAAAAGAAACTTCAAAACAGAAATGTTACTATTTTAAAGGTAAAGGTTCCCCTTGAACATTTGTCCAGTCATGTCCGAATCTAGAGGGCGGTGCTCATCTCCGTTTCCAACCCACAGAGCTAGCATTTGTCTGCAGACAATCCTCCGTGGTCACGTGGCCAGCGCAACTAGACATGGAATGCTGTTACCTTCCTGTCATGGTGGTACCTATTAATCTACTCACATTTTTTATTTTGCATGCTTTCGAACCAATAGGTTGGCGGTAGCTGGGACAAGCGATGGGGGCTCACTCCGTTGCATGGATTCGATCTTATGACTGCAGGTCTTCTGACCTTGCAGCACAGAGGCTTCTGCGGTTTAACCCGCACCACTACCATGTCCCCTTAAAACTACTTTAAACTACTTTAAAGTTACCCCTAAACATCACTCATTACACCAATGCAGTAAACTTGATCCTGCTGGTTACATTGACTTTAAAATGTCTCTTTGCCATCATGCCATTGTCCAAAAAGTAACTAGTTACAGGTAATTATAGTTATCAGCTCTGACGGCGAGTAACCTCACAGAACGGCTCCCAGTGAAAGTATGGAATTTCAGTGATTTCCCTCATTTCTAGCAGTCACAAAATTTCACGGCAAAACTCTGAGGCCAGATGTCGTGTGGTGTAAAACTGCAGTGTCAGTTTATCCGGAAGTAGTAAAGCATGGCTAGGGATGCCTAGGGCACGGGGAGGGAGCAGGCTGTTTCATTGTCTGGGCCGTCCGTCTTTGTAGCAGATGGCAAGCAAAAACTCCAGGCTTAATGGGCCGTGTGCTTGCTCACACGGAGAGGCGTCTTATCTCAGGCAGGGTTAAACAGAACACGGAGCTAGAACATTTCAAGTGCCTATATATGTTTGCCTGGGTTTTTGGTTCTTGTCTTTTTGGGGGAAAGGAACTGCATGAGGAAACTCTTCTGAATGGAGGTAGTGGTAGGGAGCCTTCTTAACCCCTTTCCTCCCTCACACCCCTTTTTCTACCTAGAATTCCTGTCTCTGAGCTGTTTTCCCACTTTTGTTGTTGTTTAGTCATTTAGTCGTGTCCAACTCTTGGTGACCGCATGGACCAGAGCGCGCTGGGCCCTCCTGTCTTCCACTGCCTCCTGGAGTTGGGTTAAATTCATGTTGGTCACGTTTTCCCACTAAGAGGAGGAAATATGTGGGTTCTCTGTATCTCCCCCTCCGTCCCTGTGTCCTGAAAAACAGCTGGGAGGGAAATTTTGCACAGAATCACAGAATAACTGATTTGGGAGGAGCCTCTAAGGCCATCGAGTCCAATCCCCTGCTCAAGATAGGAATCCAATCAAAGGATATCTGGCAGATGATGGTCTCATTTTCTCTTGAAGGCCTCCAGCACTGGAGCGCTTGCCACCTCTTGAGGTCAAGGGTCCCATTGTCTTACTGCTCTAACAGTTAGGAATCCCCCCCAATATTCAGCCAAAATCTGACTTCCTGTAGCTTCCTTGAGCCCATTATTACATGTTCTGCAATCTAGGGATAACTGAGAACCGATCCTGCCTCTCCTCTTCTCTATGACTACCTTACAAATATTTGAAAAAGTGCCACCCTATCTGCATCTCCCCTCAGTGTTCTTTTCTCAAGGCTAACCATCTGGGGACCCAAGATGGTAACCACTCATCTATACCAACTTTGGTCCCAGATGTTCTTGAACTGCAATCCCCTCAAGCCCTCACAGCTAGCAGTGCTGACTGGGGCTTCTGGGAGTCCCAAAGCATCTCAGTTACCCATGGCTGGGAATCCTCAGTCTAGACCGAGGGCATGAAGACAAGGGGATCAAGGCTTAAACAGTGGTCTTCCACCCTTTCAGCACTTTCAATTAAAAATCAATGGGAAACTGTTCCTACTTTTTTTCCTGTATAATATTTACTGTGGCCCACAGTTGTAATGAGGGCAGGCAGCTGGAACCACTTTCGATTGAAGAGTTGAAACCTGTTTAGTTTTGGTGGGTGAACGGGTTTAGAAAAAGAGGATGTGCACTTTTCTTGCCCGGTCTCTTTGTAGAAAAAGAGTTTGTTTCCCATTCCCTAGAGGACTTTATTCTTTTTCTCTGCCAAGGGGACCTAAAGACAGCTTCAAACTGCCCAGTGCAGGAGGATGAAGATCTTCCACCCCATGTTGTTGGTCCAGCTTGACAGCTTCTGCTTATGGAGGGACATGAAGGAGAAAGACAAGCATTGATGCAGAAGGCTGGCAAAGAAATCATCATGGGGTAGGGAAGGAGTGTGACAAAGACACAAGAAGACCTCACTCTGTGTTTGTTCAGACAACTTTAAAAAAATAGAAAAGAGAAGCAGATGTGGTTTTGGAGCACAGGGCTTTAAACGTGATGGTTTCACATTGATATCAGCAATGCCAGGAAGCGTTCTGGGTCTTTTCTGAGAGCCCATGGGCTGCAGGGCAGTCTCAGGAGGAAAATGACTTGCAACCAGGTAGTAGGATGCAGCTAGCATAGAGAAGACATATAGAAGCAGGTTTCCTTGTTATGGGCCAGTTCAGCAGGACCTTGGAGAGCTCTCAGGGTTCACCCTTGTTGCTCCAAAGAAGTCCAAAAATTCAGCTAAGCTGGAACACTCATAAAAAAACTTGATGGCAGTCAATCTCTCCCCGAAGTTGAAAAAACAAGAAGTTTAACTGCTCTGGTTTAGAACCAGAACTTGAAAGGAGCATATTACAATTAAAGGTACGATCTATAACATGTTACTTTGGGGAGTAACGAGGTCATAGCAACGCTGTTGTTATGTGCCATCATTTCCGATTTAAGGTGATTCTAATATGGTTTTCAAGATTTGTGATAGATTCAGGAAATGGTTTTTCACTGCCATCCCACACTGGTGAATTTCCATGACCCAGTATGGATTTGAACCCAGGTTTCCTGAATCCTGACACTCTGTCCATTATAATACATTGGCTCAGTTGTTCATTTAATACCTTCTCCTTGCTCCCAAGCCTGGGAACTTGACGCAGCTCACAACATGAATAAATAATGGGCTGTCCATTAAAAACAGCATTCTTTGGGGTTAAGAAGCAACAGTTAGTTATTAATTCTATTGGCCACGTTTGTATTTTCAAGTCTATTACTTAAAAAGAATTTTAAAAATAACTGAAACCAACATACTACTAATGCATAATTCTAACAAGTTACTTAGTAATTGGGCACTGATTAATGACTTAAAGCAAAGCAAAGGAGGTTACATGCATTGTTTGGAACTGTACACTGTAACTCAGCCAGCATGTCATAATTATTTGACGGAGACCATCAAAAGAAGGAAATATTGTAGGTGAAATTGGGGTCCATTCAAACTCTTCAGTGGGCATTTATTCATTCGTCATTTGTGTCAGTCTCCCAGTTGCAAAATCTTGCCATAGCTCTAAGGGAGTGTCCTTTCAGAATGTACTTATGGAAGCTTCAAGAGATGTGGAAACGCTAGGGCAGATGATTGCAGCTCAAGATTGCAGGGCCGTGTAAAGCTGCCTTGCACCTGGCGAGATCATTGGCCTGTTGAGCTCAGAAGGACCATCAGCATAAACCTTCCTACATCTTGTGCCCAGCAGGAGTGTTGGGTGACAACTTCCAGAAATGCCAGCCAATCTGACTGTTGGCCATACTGACAGTGGTTGCTGGGAGTTATAGTATCTTGCATATGGAGGGCAGAAGACTGGGGATGGTTGGTTTGCTACATTTATAGCTCTCCACCTTCAGAACCAAACATTGGCTCCCTGTTTTCATTGAAAACCAGAGTCTGAATACAAGCCTCCTGCATATTTAACCATTGTGCTCTACTGCTAAAGGGGGATGCGCCCACCCAACCCAGAAATGCATGGGAGCTGGCTCCTAAGGACTGGCATTTTGGGGTGGGCCCTGACGTACGTGATAATTTCAGGGTTTAACGCTTTCTAAATTCCATTTCATGGGTTAATCAAGTCATCTCTGCAGGTTCTCTCCACTGTTGATGAGCCTGCTGTATGACAATTTTTTGCACCATATTTGCCTATTTCCTCCCCTCCCCCTTTGATTTCTGTTTTGGACCAAATGTGCCAACTTAGTTTTTCATGAACAGTTTTCTCTGTATGGCATGGGTTAATCTGTTCATCCATGCTTACGGGCACTGGCTGTCCACCCATAAATTTTCAATGATTTTTAAGGACCACCTTTAAGATCTCTAGCTGACACCCTCAAGGACTCTTAATGATGCTTAAACGCCATTTAAAGGAATACCTGGTGGCGCTGCAGGTTAAACTGCAGAAGCCTCTCTGCTGGAAGGTCAGAAGACCAGCCAAGATCAAATGCATGTGACAGAGTGAGCCCCTGTCACTTGTCCCAGCTCCTGCCAACCTAGCCGTTTGAAAGCATGTAAAAATGCAAGATAAATAGGTACCACCACGGTGGGAAGGTAATGGCGCTCTGTGTCTAGTCGCGCTGGCCACGTGACCATGGAAGATTGCCTTCGGACCAACGCTGGCTCTACGGCTTGGAGACGGGGATGAGCACCGCCCCCTAGAGTCAGACATGACTGGACTAAATGTCAAGGGGAACCTTTACCTTTACCATGCTGAACCTTTTGCACTTCTTTTACAGTTCGAATCCCCTTCTCTCCTATAAAGTCCATCTGCTTCCCTGATGCCGCTGAAGATGTCAAGTTCCTTTCCGCAAAATCCAGTGCCAACTAGAGCTCATTCATCTTTAAGGTTCCCCAAATCCTTTTGCTGTTTCTTCTGTGATGCGCTCACCTCGCTTCCTGTCCTTTCAGGTTCCTGCCGTAAATAATGGAGTGGCGGCTTCTGGGACTGGCTCTTTGCCTCAGTTTGGCTGACTCGGGTTCTGCTGATTGTGGCAGTCAATGCTCTCTGTGCGCTCTTCACAGCCAGGATGGGGAGAAGTCCATCAGCCCCTTGGTAAGTTACAGCCCCAGTCAGAGATGACTTTTTCCTGCCCATTTGAATGACTGACATCCTGAAGGCAAGAGACGCAATTTATGAGATGTGGCTTGATATTTAACAAATGAAATCCATCATCACCCAGCTCAAACCCATCTTGCTCATGGTCTCTGCAGTAAACAAGTGGAAAGGGGAGAGAAAAGGGAGCAAGATAGGCGTTTTTCCTTTGTCTTTTCTGGCTTTTCATGCAGATTCATATTTGTTGGTTGATTTCCTTCCTCCTTCTTCATTTGAGGAAGACGTTCTGCCCTTTCTTTCTCCTCCGCCTGAAGTAGACAGAGCAGTAGACCTGTAAGCATATAGATGAGGTCAGCTCTGTATCCTTTGGTGACAAAGTTCTGAGATCTTTTTATTATTCCCAAACAGATTTCCAAATAATAAACAGTAATTCTCGAAGGCTTTCATGGCCGGGATCTGATGGTTGTTGTGGCTTTTTCGGGCTCTTTGGCCGTGTTCTGAAGGTTGTTCTTCCTGACGTTTCGCCAGTCTCTGTGGCCATGGGCCTCTTCAGAGGACTGGAGTAGGAACAGAGCATGGACAGAGTTCCAACTCCTGTCCTCTGAAGATGCCGGCCACAGAGATTGGCAAAATGTCGGGAAGAACAACCTTCAGAACACGGCCAAAGAGCCCGAAAAACCCACAACAACCAATAAACAGTAATTTTCCTTTCTTTATCTTGCCATCCGTCTCCGGAATGATTTCTTTTCTTCCGTGGTCATAGGCTCAGCAAGAGGCCACTGTAGTCTTTCTGCCAGTGAGGCTATCAAATAATTGAACATCTATACATGGATGAATACCTAATGCAACCCTATATCTAACGTAATTTCAGTCTAGTACCCCAGATGATCCTATCTTAATTGTCGGAGTGGCTGTTATGCTCGGTACCGATCTGAACAGAATGCTATTAGGTACAGATATCAGATCTATATACCTAAGAAGCTCCATAAGATCTGAGATGTGAGAGAAAGATGACAATTTATAGAAAAATGAAACCCAATTGTTTAATTACAAGCCTCTTCTTCGTTACTTTCTTCTCCTCTCTCAAGAGAACCGGAAAGAACCTGAATCATGGCTGATCTTTCTTACTGACACCATGATCTTGTGGTTTTGTTTTTAAAAGACAAGGATCTATTTTCTGGTTTGATTGATTGATTTAATGGCCCAAATCCTGTTGCTTAGCCTAGCAAATCACACTGGGGTGGTCCGATTAAATCAGTGGCCCTCCTTATTGATTCAAATGGCCTACTCTAACAATGATGTACTTTAAGATAACAAGTTAGAGCAGGCCCATTTGAATCAATTGAACTTAGGGCAGTGATCTGGGAACAGGGGTAAATTACCCCAAATGGGGTAAAAATGAAAATCCTAGGGGTAATGGGCGGAGCCTAACTTGTAGGATTTTGAGCATAACCTTGCTAGCATGTGAAATGATTGCAATTGTACAGTAGTTGGAACATTCTTCAGCACTTCCCTTCTTTGGGATTGGGATGTAGACCGATCTTTTCCAATCCTCTGGCCATTGCTGAGTTTTCCATTGATGATGATAACAAAAATACTGCACTGGTCTTTGATATTGGGCTGTGGCACCAGGGTGGGTGACATGACCTTTAGCCTGGTTTGTTCCTTTTTGCACACCGCACAGAATGATTAAAGTGGTATGAAACACACACACCCCTCTGTGTTTGCTGTCTCTAGCAAGCATGTCATTGCTAGCACACTCTGGAAGCCATTGATGACGATTAAATATTCTGCGAGCTAGCAAAAATTTAATGCAACTTGCTAGGCACGTTGGACACCTTACTACTCCCTATACCACCCCATGGCTGGAATGCAATGTGTTCCAGCAAAAATAGTGCACATCTTTATTAAATTTGGTGAATCCTGCTAGTTCAGTACACAGCCTGTATAGATTCAATAATATTTTGAATTCAAATAATGTATGATTTCCTTCCCTTCAATTCAAGGGGGTAATGTTGGTGTATATAAATGTTTTGGGGGGTAAAAGGTAAAAAAGTTCCCTGACCCCTGACTTAGGGAGTTGACTTACCCTCCTTTTTTGTCCTTCCACCTAAAGCTGAAGATGCATCTCTTCAGAATGACTTTTAATAACTGTGATGGAATACTTGGATGCTGGCCTTTTGCTTCCCTAAGTTTGCTTTTATAGTTTTAAATGTTTTCAAATGACTTAATGGATTTTTAAAATTAGCAGTGTAGATTAACTACTTTTAAATCAGTAATTCATTGCGATTTCAGTTTTACCTGTTTTAACATTGTGCTGCACCCTGGGGCCCTTCACCAGGAGAAAGATGCCCTACAATAAAAATAAATGAATTGGTAGGTGGGTGGGTGGACGGACAGATAGACAGACGGACAGACGGACGGACCGATGAACAGACAGACAGACAAACAGATAGACAGACAGACAGGTGAATGGATGGATGGATGGATGGATGGATGGATGGATGGATGGATGGATGGATGGATGGATGGATGGATGGATGGATGGATGGATGGATGGATCGATCGATCGATCGATGGATGGATGCATGGATGGATGCATGGATGGACGGACAGACGGACGGACGGACGGACAGATAGATGGACGGACGGTTGGACGGATGGATGGACAGACGGATGGATGGATGGATTTGTTTGCCTTCCCCCAGCATCCCATTGTGTTCTTTCCTCCCCATAGAATAAACATCACAGATAAATGCCAGGGAATGTGATGGGTTACGGGGACAGCTGATATGGGAACACATTGGCTTGAGTGAAGGGTGTCCTTTCTGTTGGTGTCTTGCAGATCTGCTCCTTGGAGTGCCAAGGTGTGTTGCCGTCCACTGAGGCCTGGGCAAAGTGCAGGAAGGGCCTGTCCACCTTCCCCCCTTTCCTGATGGAGGGCGAGTCCAAAAGATGGCCTCAAGCCGAGGAAGAGGAGAAGGCTGAACAGGAAGGTGACCCCAGCTTCTGGGAGGAGGTCTCTCCTGGGCCCGTTAAACGCTATGGTGGTTTTATGAAGAAGCTGGACAGGAACAAACTCTTTTCTCTATTCCGGGAGAACGCCCTGACCAAGGGGGGCATCAGTAAGAAGCATGGCAGATTCTTCCAGAAGGTTGGAGAGCGAGCAGCCTCTGAGGCCGGGAGAGATGAGGATTATCCCCCGGCTCTGGAGATGGGGACCCTGGGCTTCAACGGGGAGAAACCAGATACCGGGTTTCTCAAGGAGGAGATGAAACGTTACGGTGGCTTTCTCCGCAAATATCCCAAGAGAGGGTCGGAAGGGGACACTGCCGAGGACGGCAGCCAAGAGCTGGAGGACCTGCACAAACGTTACGGGGGCTTCATGCGCAGGATCCGGCCCAAGCTCAAATGGGACAATCAGAAGCGCTATGGCGGGTTCCTGCGGCGCCAATTCAAGGTGACAACGAGGTCGGAAGAAGAGCCCAACGCCTATTCAGGGGAGGTCTCTGACTTATAGAGGCTGCAGAAGACCAGCGCTTCTCCTGCAAAATACCTCCAAGTACGGACTCTGTGGATTAACCCCAACCCCAACCACTCACCCCTCCCCCTTCCCTCCCCAGTGCTTTGCCAAGCAGTGCAGGGACATGATCCTGGAAATCATGAAGCCCGGAGCATGGAAACCGGATCGTGAAGGCAGTCATTTTTTGTGCAGAATATGCACAGAGCAGTTCTGAGATTCAGGACCCGAGATGCTGCCCTTCGGGATTAGTCCTCTAGAGCAGTGGTCCCCAACCTTGGGCCTCCAGATGTTCTTGGACTTCAACTCCCAGATATCCTGGCCAGCAGAGGTGATGGCAAAGGCTTCTGGGAGTTGTAGTTCAATAACATCTGGAGGCCCAACGTTGAGGACCACTGCTCTAGAGAAGGATAGCGAGCTAGATAGAGAAGTTGTCTGCCTGTTATCTCGAAAAGGATTTCTAATTCTCATTCTCTCTCCTTCTCTCTCTTATTTTTTCCCCGTTCTACAAAAAGAACCAGGTGAACAAAGCATTTCCATTAGTTAAAATAGAACGAATGCAATTATTTTTTTAAAAAAGAAGTCTCAATAGCATGTAATGCGCACTTGAAAGCAAACGTCATTGTCTTCAATGGGATTTAGCTCCTCCTATTAAGTGCAGCAGAAGAATGCAGCTAGTTTAAACAGTAAAAGCAGCGGCAATCAAATTTTGTTGAAAAGGAATGTCCAGGAAACATCTGAAGCAGACAAAATAAGGCCATCACAGTCGTCGGCGTCCCCCCAGGATAAAAATATAGTGATGGGGGGCTGCAGTGTTAATAGGGAAGGATTACAAAACCATAGACTAATGGAGTTGGAAGGGGCATATAAGGCCATTGACTTCAACTCTTTGCAAATTTGCAGGAATCCAGATCAGAGTATACCTGGCAGATAGATGTCCCATTTTCTTTTGAATGCCTCCGCCGCTGGGGTGCCCAACACCCCCCAAAGTCATTGGATAGATGCATTCATTGTACATGGTGTGTCTATTCACCCCGTGATCAATTATCAACTTCTTTACACACTCTGAAATTACACTGTGCCTGTGAGGAATGGCTCTACATGTACACAGAAAAATGTACTGTGGGGGTGTGGCAAAAGTGTTTCAAAACACGTTTCATACAGGCCAGAGGACAGTTGCAAAACCATGTTAGTTGTGGTGTACTTGGTGAAATCACCTTTATTCACAGCTTTTGCAGGTGTCGGCCCTTTGCTTCAGAAACCTGCGAGACCTGTTGCATTAGGCATAGTCTGAAGCAGGAAAGAAACCTGCAAGACCTGTTTGATCAGGGATGACCATTGGACCAAAAGAAAAACAGTTATATGCTATCACTCCCTCCCAGGGCAGACTCTTGATATACAAGTTTTCAGAGAGGTGGTCAAGAAAAAAACATCCAAAATCTCACATCATCTTCAATATTAATGCATGGTGTCAACTTTTGTGCCCTATAATCTACATTAGCCTAAATTGGCAGTCAGATTCTACATTTGTGTTTGTGCATGTGTGTTGGTGTGGAGGTGAGGTCGGAGGAAAAGAAAATGTGAAAAGCCCGGACTGTAACAATTGTATTAAACCTTCCACCTGTTTATAATTCTTGCAGTGATCATTCACAATGCCATGATGATGACGAGAGGGGCTAATTAGCCCAGTAACGGCAGGATGTTTGAATTATACCACCATGGCTTTGCGGATGGGCATTATAACAATTAAACGTACATATAAATGTTACATTAATTTGTATTTTCTGCATTTCTTTTCCTTCTGATTTCATTGTTTACAAGCCACCCCATCCGGTTTGTATGTATACCTGCCAAGTTAATCAATGTTTGGTGGAAGAAGCTAATCGAAAAAAGTTTATGCCACCAAAAAGAAAAAAATGTCTTCGGGATTCAGGCACTAGACAGCTCTGTTTCCCTTTTGTGCACCTATTTCTGTCTTCCCGTAGTTTCAGCCTGAGCAGGTCTTTTGAAGACCCTCAATCCCCTGCAGTATAAATTTCCAACGGCAGGAAAAATTTATAATCTAGCAAAAATGCTTCCATCTTCTCCAGTGTGGAATCTATATTCCGAAAAATACGTACGTCCAAGCACAATTCAGACGTATTACTTTTCCAAACCGTCTGTCTTTGCTTTTGAAGTCTTATTGGTTTTGCTCACTGTGATAAATCTATATGTTGTGGGGGAATATAGCTTCAGACTAAGTGGGCTCTGGAGGTCATGCAGAATTTATACGAAGTGCTTTTGCGCTGCTCAGGTGAAACAGCTTGATTCCACTTTAACTGAAAGAGTGGAAAGTTTGTGGGAAGTGGCCACGCATTAAGTTAATAAGCTAAACATCTAATTCAATTATATTAAATTGCAGGCCTTTAAATGGGTGTTTAAATGGATGTTACATGACTACACTAAAAGCCTTCTCAGAAGCCATGGGAAAAAATCTCACCCATTATTTTATCCCCCCCCCCCCCCCAATCTTGAGCTTTGGAGAGAAGGGAAAACTAAGGACTTTTTCGGAAGGCCCTTTTTGTAAACCCTATCCCAAATGGTGCCTTTTGCATTCATTTTCTCACTCTCTTCCAATCTCTTCTCCTTACCCTCATCCTTTCTTCAAATTACTTTAATACTGTTTATCACGGTGGGCAATGCAGACTCAGGACTGAGAAGAGAAGCTGGACTTTTATGGTGTAGTCCATTGCTAATCCTGTCACCTGACTAGGGCTTTCTTTCCCCATACCCCTCCATACCTAAACAAAGGTACCCTTCCTGCACCTCACATTAAGTCAAATACTAATTAAGTTGCCCAATTACATTAGAAAATGTGCAGCTTAATTGATAACGTGATTGTAATGGTTTGGGACTAAACCTTGTCTTAACTGTCCCTGTTGTGTTTTGTGGAATATTGGGATGTGTTTAATGAGGTTTGTGCTAATGAGTGAAACATCTGCAAGGGCTTCAGTCAGAACCGAAAGCTGTTGATAGCTGATGGGAGAACCGGGGTGGGGTGTGTGTGTGTGTGTCTTGGATTCTTTGTTTTTCTTCCTGTTGTGCAATTGATAAAGGCACATGAACCACCAGGCTAGAAGGGACTTTTTCTTTAAAACTTCTCAGGTACAATATTTCCTTAGAGATGAGCGCCACTATGAATGGCACAGAACTCCCAACATGTCCCAGGGGCCAGGTTGGGCTGGCGGTTCTCTGAGGGACTTGCCCATTTCCTAGGATGTGGGTCAAATGAATGGAAAACAGTGCCTACACCCCCCCACCCCACCCCAACACCCCCTAGTAAATCAGTCAGTTTCTTCAACAGAGCTAGCTCATCGGCATGAATTGAGAAGTACTGTACTTTTCCCTTTGAGAACCACACATTTGCTAATCAGGGAAAGATGTCACTCAGTCACACAAACTCCATGGGGTGGTGCCAGGTCCAAAAAATTAAATCAAATCAAATCAATCTTAGAAGCAATAAAATTGCAAAAATCCCAGACAGGCAGCTTTAGCTTTATCCAGCTGTGACCCATAATCAGAGGTACTAGATTAGAAATCCTGGTCTGTCATGTGCTTGGAGCAGAATGTAGTGATGCAACTCGTGTGCAACTAGCCCATTGCAGCTAGTGGCCTAGGATGGGCTTGAGCACATTTCCAGAGAGATTGTCTGTTGGGCTGCAGTTCTAGAATTTCCAGCCAGCGTAAGGATTCTGGGAGTTGTAGTCCAAAAGGCCACCCATGCCCTGGTGAACGTCCTATGACTCTTCTGCCCTGGGTGGGCCAGTAGAAGATTGTTGTCTTTGTGTGTGTGTTTCTCCTTTCGGGGCAGAACTTGCACAGTTGGCTTCTTCCTTTCCAGTTGTCCCGGAGAGAAGCTTCATTTCTCTAATGGTTCACCCCTTCCCCTTTTCTCATTTCCCGATAATGTGTTATTTTAGCAAAGGTGGGATCCTTCCACTTGGGGTCATGACGCTCTACTGCTGAAGTGCTTTTTTTCCGCCTGGATACAAAACCCAACAAAGGGAAGCACAATCGCTCTCCTCCTTCCTATTCATGCCGCCCGTCCCTGCTCAGAGTTGCCCTCTCATTATTATTCCATCACCATCTCTCGGGCGCCCACGAGTGAGCGCTTTTATTCACCTGCCATAATGGGGTGTCTCGTCTGGACTACCTCGCGAACAGTTTGCGCTTTTATTCAAGCTGAATTGCAGCTTTGACCCTTTGCAAGGAGGAAAATGAGGGGCATTAGCACAGCCGCGAAATAACCACTTCTCCTCCATGCTGAAGTGATCTTGAGGCAAGCTGCAATTTGCCACCTCGCCAGCTGCTTGCCCTTTTGATACTGTGGCATAATACGTGATGGTGTGGCCCTCTTAGCGTTGTGAGGGCCATGCTGGTTTCAAGAGCTCACTGTTTCCTGGATAGGTTATCCTCTCTCAGACGTAGTGAAAGGCAAATACTTCTATGCTTGACATTTTGTGGATAAGTTGTCGGACAGGCAACCTGATAAAGAACACCCTTGTATGGCCAACAAGTTTGCCCGGTAAAAAACCCAAGCCACTCCATCTGTTCTGTTAATGTGCATGCAATTAATGGCAAAATTAATTAGTTCTTTCCCCAGCCATCTTGAAATCTGATCCTCGCTACTGCAGTTCTTCCAACATCACACATTTTGGGGTTGTTTAAGTACATGCTCAAAAATGTACACTGTGAATAGCACAGAGACAAACACAGCTTGTAAAGATGTGTACAGCAGGGTCGTAGTATCTGCGGGGTGGTGGTGGTGGTTCCCAGTCCCCTCTGCAAGATGCTGAAAAACATGGAAGTATCGAACACGATGCATTACATGGTCCGTGACTCCCTCTAGTAGCAAGTTCTGGAAAAATACCATATTTTTCCATGTATAAGACTATACTTTTGTATAAAATCTTTAGGCTAAAATTGAGGGTCGTCTTATACATGGAAGTAGGCTGAGGAGAGAACAAAAACAAGTGGAGGGGAAAAGCAGGGCTCAAAGCGATCTTGCAGTGCTTTGATCCCTTTCCCCTTACACTTGCTAAGTCCCACTTAGATTTCTTACGTTTGGACTAGAAAAGTGGGGGTGTCTTATACATGGGGGCATCTTATACACAGAAACATACAGTATATTCTGGAAATACTGTACATATAAATAGGTATTTCTTGTTTGTTTGTTTTCATTTCATGTTTCCAGTCAGGGGATAAGTGAATCAGCGGATAAGGCGGTCCTATTGTATTGTACACCTCATACATTTTCCGTGTGTGTGTGTGTGTGTGTGTGTGTGTGTGTGTGTGTGTGTGTGTGTGTGTGTGTGTGTGTGTGTGTGTGTGTGTGTGTGTGTGTGTGTGTGTGTGTGTGTGTGTGTGTGTGTGTGTGTGTGTGTGTAGACAGGATTGTGAAGGGATCTGTGTGGAACAGACTGGACTTTGCCATTGATCTAAGCAGGCAGGTGGAATTCCACCTTGTTCAGTGAATGTCTCCTTCATCCTAAATGGCTTTCAGTGAAGTCTGCCTTATGACAGACAGATCATCCCGTGTTGAAATTTGGGTCCCTCTTCCATCTTTAACTACATTTCGGTACTACAAGTTATTGCACATCCTGTAGACTATATCTTTCAAAATCACCAGTCAGCATGGAAGAGAATCCACACAAGCATTTCTTAAGTTATTGATTTGGTCACGTTCTGACCTACACATGTGAATGGACCTTGCAGGCGACATTTCCATAGATGAAACCTTTATACTGTATAATCTGTCTGGTTAAAATAAGACCCAGTTCGGTTATGCTGCAAAAGTTGAGCAATTATTTATGTGGTCAGCCCATCTGTACTCACCCGTATCCAAATGTCCATTAATGTACAATTTAGCTGCATTTTTTTAAAATCTAATTTCCCCCTATGTTTATATCTTGGCTTTGACATTTAATTTGCTGGACTTTTATTTATTTTTAAATCCCTAAATAAAAAAAGTTTTATCCATAAATTTCAAGGCACTTTTCCAAATTCAGAAAACAGAATGGATTTCTTCAAATCAGTCTTATCCACCATAGGAGAATGAGCAGAAATCTGAATTATTATTTTTTGCAAAGGAATTCAGGTTTATGAGAAGACATATCTCATTTCCGTTCCTGTTGTAATATCAGCTCAGAAGATTTATGAGTCATAGGATGCCCAACAGAAATAGTTACCATGACCACTCTGGATCCCACTGGCTTGCCCTCTGCTATTACCCACCTGCTCAAGGGTGAAGGATGGTGGGTGAGCCAGTATCATTCCAGCTGTTATAGAGTTCCCATAGTGTTCTCATCCTTCAGCTTATTACTCCTTTCTTTGGCTTCATGATGCTGTTGGCCATGAATCAAGTAGCTGATGGTCACGACCTCCAGGAGGAACTACCTGCTTTGTCTTATAGCTTCCTCTACACTAACTTTGATGTCTTCTATCCTTAGTGGACGGATCCCTGTGTTCCCTTCAGCACGGCTGCTCCCTTCTTCCTTCATTGTTACAAGTCTGGTAGATGGTAAGCTTTAGGTACCAGCAGCTGTTCTACTGGAGATTACTAGAAATTACCCATGCCATTTGGCTTGCTTAGGAATATACAGTGGTGCCTCGCTAGACGATGATAATCCGTTCCACTGAAATCGCTGTTTAGCATTTCCCCATTGGAATGCATTGAAACCTGTTTAATGTGTTCCAATGGGGAAGAATTGTCGTTGTCTAGCGAAGATTGGCCATAGGAAAGCCGCTTTGCGAACCGCCGACCAGCTGTTTAAATAGCTGTCTTGTGAAGCTTAGGTCCCGAAAACACCTGTTTTGCAAGCACGGAGGGAGCTGTCAAAATCATTGTCTAGCAAAAATTGGTTTGCGAAGCAGGGACCAAACATTGTCCAGCGAAATTCTCCCATAGGAATCACTGTTTTGTGAATCGCTATAGCGATTGCAAAAAGTCAATGTCTAGCGAAAAAAAATACGGGGTAACTGTCTAGCGAGGCACCACTGTAGATCCCACACATTAATTGCACAGTACTTAGGATTTGGTATGCTGAGGTCATTGGACTCTGAACTAGAACATGGAAAAGATAGCTTTTTGTGGACTGAGAATTTCTCAGCCACCAAGAGTAACACCGGACACATAGTTCTGTGAGTTGTACTCTGAAAAATAACTTGTCTAAGCTTTGCCCTGAATATGGATGTTCCATTTCTCTGCTCTGGCTACTAGCTCTTAATTAGTATCTCTGCCATTAACCCCTTGATAAGGCCAGCATTGAATAAAAAATGTCTTCCTTCTGAACAAGCCACTGGTGGATGCCATTGTGAAGATGCAAATTCTCTTCTTCTGAGCAAGAAGGGTTACCAAAGTGTCTGCACAAAATTTCACAGGAAATCTGACCTGCTGCTATATTTTGGGATTCACATTCTGTGCCTCTTCCAGACTCCATATTCAAATTTCAGCCTTGACAGAAGACTTCATAAAAACTCCGGATCTTTATCCTAGTTCCATTGTGCTTAGAGACAACCATATGAATGATGAACTTGCTCAATGCAACATTCTTCCCTTAAAACTCTAAAGGCAACCTCTCCTGTTACTAGGAATGCCGAAGCAAATTCGAATTCGGGGCAAATAAAGGCACAGGTATTGCTAGAAATTACTGCCATGCTCCAACTGAAACGAGTGCCGCCCTCCGGAGGCTATTTGGAGCATGCTCTGTTTGGCACAGCACTGCAACCCCTCAACGTTCCTCTTCATCCGTTGTACTGCTTTTCTGTGTTCTGGTTGTTCTGGGCTATCCCCGAGTGATTTTCATGCTCAAGTTTTCAAGGATTAATAAAACATTTGATGTGCTCAGCAACGTATTTGATTTCTCCTCTTGTTCCTCATCTCTGTGATAAATAAAAGGAATATGTCAATGAAGATGCATGAGCGGTTGTTTGTCTGATAAAAGTGAGCAAAGTTCTCCTCTGTGGAGTTGGGGGAACAGGTAATATCCAAGATGGCTCCAGAATTTGAGCCTTCCACATATGAAGTGCTCTGGGTGGGCTCTTCAGAGATCTCTTGAAAAAGAAACACACACACACACACACACACACACACACACACACACACACACACACACACACACACACACACACACGTGTGCATTGAATTATAGGCACACCAGGAGAAAAAGATAAATATATTTGGAAAAGTTATAGCAGACTTAAGTTCCAGAATCTCCAGCCCTCATTCTGTTTGCTCCTAGGATGCTGGGAGTTATAATCTCAAAAACATTGACTCCACTATTTAGCAACACTAAGTTTTTCAAAACTAGAGGTGGACTTTATCTCCTTTTGGTTATTCTGTGGACATCTAAAGAATTGCTGGTCCTCTGTTTGGTCTCTGCACAGCCTTGGAGGCAGAAAATCCATCCACAGACCCTGAACTCGAAATGTTACTTTTTAAAAGGAACTCAATGCATTACTTATTACAGTATTTATATGAACCATGTAATTCATTGCCCTATACAGTATATTGTTAATGCATTGTTTTGAGCTTACCGGCAGACCAGAAAATATAGGCTCAGATTCCTTCTAGTGGACAATTTTGATATTGCATGATGCAAATACGTATTTACACAAATAAATGAGTGATTCTAAGCTCTGTCCAGATCCACCAGAGTTGTCCATCTCTTTTTAAAGGTGTCTGCCAACATCACTCTAATGGGAATTAAAGCTCCTGCCCAAAAGCTCTCAGACTGCCCTAGAAAGATCAATATTAAGACATCGTTTTCCCTGAAGTTTGCAAATGGAAACACATGAAACAAAAAGAAAACAAATTGGAACGGGAGAGAAAAATCCAACTCAAGCACTCATGCTTAGTTACAAAGTTCTCGGCCCAACCACTTAGAACCCAGGTCATTAGAACCCAGGCCACTTAGAACCCAAGCCACTTAGAACCCAGGCCACTTAGAACCCAGGCCAATTAGAACCCAACCACTTAGAACCCAACCACTTAGAACCCAGGTCATTTATAACCCAACCACTTAGAACCCAGGCCACTTAGAACCCAACCACTTAGAACCCAGGTCACTTACAACCCAACCACTTAGAACCCAAGCCACTTAGAACCCAGGCCACTTAGAACCCAGGTCACTTAGAACCCAACCACTTACAACCCAACCACTTACAACCCAGGTCACTTAGAACCCAACCACTTACAACCCAACCACTTAGAACCCAAGTCACTTAGAACCCAGGCCACTTAGAACCCAGGCCACATAGAACCCAGGCCACTTAGAACCCAACCACTTACAACCCAACCACTTAGAACCCAAGTCACTTAGAACCCAGGCCACTTAGAACCTAACCACTTAGAACCCAGGCCACTTAGAACCCAACCATTTAGAACCCAGGCCACTTAGAACCCAGCCACTTAGAACCCAGGTCAAAGAGAGGATGTGCCAACCAGTGCTGGTCTCCCAGCTGAATTAATAAAGCTGCCTCGCTTCCAATCTCTCCCTCGATTGTAGACTGGTAGAAGATGTGCTGGTTAATGGAAGGAGCAGACGCAAAGCCTGCTGGAAGCAACTGTTCAGCAAATTTGAGCTCAGATGATGGCATTGATGGCACTGTAGGGATGTGTCATATGGTTGTTTGTGGACTCCAAATCCCAGAATCCTCAATTCTAAGAGTTATGTCTGTGTTCCCCTGGAGAAAAGGCGCAACTGGACGGTTTGGTGGCTCCGAATAGGCCAAACTCTAGCTTGGCTTCCTGTTTGAAAAGGAAGTAGCCCCACTGCTTGCCAGCCGTGCCATTTAGGGCGCACATCTGGAACCAATCTCACCCTCCAATAGAACGAGGCAGGCCTCTAAATGCAGAAGACAGAAGCACTAGAAGTAAATGAAGCAACACATATTTCTACGCAAATCAAGCCTAGCTCTTTTCTGAAAGAAAACTCCCAGCTTGCACTGGGACAGGAACAGGAAGACTGGGTGAAGCTAGGCCTAGCTGAGACTCATAGCTTTTCTCCTAGGTGAGCCTCATTCAGGGGCCTGTAAAATGTCTGTCAGGAAGTATTCCAAGAATGAAGAATAATAAGAAGATTATTAAAAAAAAACCACACCAAATTCCCATCCCTAATGGGTGGGTCTATTTTTGCACTTTTTGTTTTAAAGGAACCTCGCAAAAAATTTCATGCTAAATTAGAAGATCCAATGCAAAACAGCTCGTTGGGTGGGCCAAGAGAAGACTCTCCCAAAATCCTTGTCTTTGAAAAACAATTTTTTTATAAATGACCCATCTGTTCTTAGAAGACGAAAGGGAGAAAGAAACCTGAAGCAATTCTCGTAACACAGAGAGAAACCTGTTTTGTCTTCTTTTTCTCTTCCCAGCTGTGCCACTGATTCATTATACATAAAACTCCGGCTTGGCCACCTCTTTGCTCCCCTCAAGCCATTTCCATGGGAATGAATTTCATCTCACAAGAACCTGAGCCGGCCATTTTAACCTCCCTGCTGCTCCGTGCGTCCTGAGTCCCCGACGGCAAGAAACAGGACTAAAGAACCAGGACCTAACACAGTTTGCTAAGTGCCCTGATCTCTGGGGAAAAGACAAATGCAGCAGCTACAGAAGCGTGAAGAACAGATTTAAAGAAGGGAGTTTGCTTTGTAGATGGACGAGGCTCAAATGCAATTCTCGGAAGCCCTCGGCTGGCTCAGCAATAATGAGGTTTTGGTATTAGCAAGGCGTGCCAGAGCCCGGGCTGCAAAAAAATGAATCAATTAACCAGTTAGATGAAATGTTGACGAATTTCTCGATGAATGTGAATGATGTTCCTGATTAATTGGACAGCGGCGGATTAAAATAATACTCCTAATAATAGAAAAATAAATTGCATACAATACACATTCTTATACAATATAAGGGTAGCAGGATTTATCTTAGAAAAGACATTTCCACTTCTAGGTCATGGAGGGAGGAATACGTTTAACAAGGAATACATGAACGCACAATGCAATTCTAGAGGCAGCAATGGAGTTAAATTACAGGGAAGTTGTTCCTTCAGAACTACATGAAGTTAGCCGAGATCCTTTTTTGCTGGTGATGCTGGGGGCTGAATCTGAATCACAGACCTCATCTCTTCCCTTTCTGAGCTGTCACTTGTCTTGCAAAAGGAACATTGCAACTGAAAAGTTAAAGAAAATATGACTCTCCCATGTTTAGGTTATTATTTTCATTCTTAATTCAGCATTAACTGATTAGCGAATCATCAACTCACAGTGATCAGTTCTAGCCATGTCTGCTAAAATTAAGTTGCCTCTGAATTAGGGCGAGCCTATGAATGAGTGACTTCTAAAAAAATTCTATCGTCTGGAGGGTTGCATTAGACAACCCCTGATTTTAGCCCATTATTATGCATATAAACTGGTGTTTCGGGGCCTGAGGCAGAACCTGGGGGTTAAAAATTACTTTTTCAGATCACAATTTTCAAGACGCTGGCTCCAGCCAGTGTGATATTTGACCACTGACAGCCCAGAAACACAACCCCTGCAAGCTTTAGTTTCAAGGATAATCTAAACCAGTGGTTCTTAACCTTTGTTACTCAAATGTTTTTGAACTGTAACTCCCAGAAACCCCAGCCAGCACAGTTGGTGGTGAAGGCTTCTGGGAGTTGCAGTCCAAAACTCCTGAGTAACCCAAGGTTAAGAACCAGTGATCTAAACATCCATGATTTCATTGCATCAGCGGAAGCAAAAGGAAGATGTGAGTACGAGGCAGATAGACTCTATATCTGAGTTTGCAAGACGTGGAGCAGGGCTATTAATGATACAACAATGTTGAAGTCATTAACTCAGAGTCTCACCATAGGCTGGAAGTGACTTGACAGCACCTAACAAACACAAAATCTTTGGAAGGCATTCCTGATGGTAAGAACTGGGCAGGTTCTGTTTGGAAACACAGAATCATAGACTAATTGAGTTGGAAGGGGGGGGGAGGCTATAAGGCCATCGGGGCCAACCTCCTACTCAATGCAAGAATCCAAATCAAAGCAGATCTGACAGATGGTGGTCTTGAACGCCACCAGCATTGGAGTGCTTACCTCCTTCTGAGGTCATTGCTCTATTCTCGTACTGCTCTAACAGTTAAGAAGTCTTTCCTGATATTCAGCCTAAATCCAATTTCCTATAGCTTGAGCCCATTATGATGTGTTCTGCACTCTGGGATGATCGAGAACAGATCCAGCCCTTCCTCCGTATGACAGTATTCCAAATATTTGAAAAGCTGTGGGCTGTCTTTTGTTGCAAGTTGTGAAATAGTGTTTACTTTTTACTTACTTTATTTAGATTTATACTCCGCCCCTCTAGACAAAGTCTACTCGGAACGGCTTACAAAAAATGATAAAATACAATAGAGTAATATAGTTATTAAAACTTAATAATGCAAGCAACTAACGAGTGGATATATACATTATCAAGATGGGAAATGAAAGAAACAAAACAGTTAATTGACTGGAGGGAAGGCCTGCCTAAAGAGCCAAGTTTTAAAATGGCTTTTGAAAGTGTTTGGGCGGCCACCAATGAGGGACATTTGAGCAATGGATTTCCTGTTCCAGCAGTGGGTCAGACAGGACAACTCTTGGCCCATCTTCCAAGTCTACTTCTATTATTTTTTTTATGCAAAGGAGCGTGGACTCTTCTTCATGCAAGCACTTGTCTTACCACTGTGTGTTTTGAAGTGGGTTTTATGATAATGGTTTTAATAGGACATAGATAGATATCTAATGGCCACTTCTGGGCAGGAATCAGATTGTATCCCTTTGTCTCGAGTGTAACTCTGGCGGTCAAGCCGGTGAAAGAAGAAAACCCAACATCTCTGGAGCATCTGAAGCCTTCCCAGGGAGATGGCCTCCTACCCACTGGAGAACCAGGGTCCTGATGCACCTGCTTGAGTCTGGTTGCTATGGTTACTATTTTGAGAAACTGCTCAGTGGGAGTTATTTTCATCCAGGTATGTGACAGCTCCCAGAAGCTTCTGCCTCAAGGTCATCTTCTTAATAGGGAAAGAGTCATCCTTTCCTTCTGATAACCTTCTGACTTAGAAACCAACAGCATGCAAACAACAATCACCATGACAACAGTGCAGCATGAATTCCCAGCAGGTGCAAAACTGAAAAGGTGGAAAGAGTTGAATGCCAGACTTTGGTGAATCTGGAGCCTCGAGCTTCCATAGGACCTTTAGTTCTATTTCACACAGATATGTATCAGAACATTTTGGACAGGATTTTCTATGCCAGCTGATGCACTCATGGGACAGATTAATGTTAGTTCAGTATTGTTTGTAGGTCAAGCCATTAGTTCAGTCTGAATAGATCAGTTGCCTTTACAACAGAGAGCAGGAAGAGGTGAAGATGTCAGCAGTTATCAAATGTTCAGGGAATATGAACAGGCAGTGTGAAAAAGTAGGCGAGAGTTGAACTTCTATATTGTTTCCCACAAAATCTCTACTGCCAGCACACACAGAATTTATAGCTCCCAGCCAGCCTCTCACTGGTGTCCAGCTGTTTTCAATTAGCGCTTTTGTTGTTTCTTATTACTAGATGTTTTAGGTTTGTATCATTTTGTTGGTAGTTTTTTAAAAGATAAATTGAAAAAACGCAATCAGTTATCACCCAGGGAATGCTGGCTGTCCTTTTGCTCTAAGCTTTTCAACCTGCCCCTCTCCCAGGGACAAATAGCTTCACATCTACTGAACTTCAGTTCATCCCCTGATACTTTTCTCTCATCCATGATGGTTTCAGAAGCTTCTGAAACCAAACTGACAGCTGAGGCACCAAATTCCTCTCTCATGCTGATCTTCTCTGGCTGCCTGAGATGACCTTCTCTTTGGAAGCTGATTCAACAAGCTAGGGCATGGTAGCCACTGGGACTTTGATGGATGTGTTAGCAGAGGTGTATTTAGCAATTTTGGTACCCCAGGCAAAGATTGTTTGTTGTTTAGTCATTAAGTCGTGTCCGACTCTTCGTGACCCCATGGATAACAGCACGTCAGGCCCTCTTGTCTTCCACTGCCTCCCGGAGTTGGGTCAAATTCATGTTGGTAGGCAAGATCCCTCTTAGGCATCCTTCAGTCTCGAAAGACTATGGTAACGTGCTCTGTATGGAGGACTTGGAACAGCGTCTAGTGTGGCTGAGGAGGCCAATTCGAGAGTGACAATCTCTTCCACACTGAAGACAAATCCAATCTGACCCCTGTCCAGCTCCCTGCTTTTGCTGCTTTTGTGACTTCCTCTTCACCTCAGCCTGCTGGATAAGGGTCTCTTCAAATTGGGAGAGGCCGTGATGCAATGCCTGCCTCAAGTGTAGTAGGCAAGATACCATATATATTAATAAGCTAACTCTGTGCTGCCCGAGTGAGGCCTGATATACCACTACCTTTCCGCTGCTCCTCCCCAATGTCCAGTCTACTACTGAGCAGAAATTTCACAAGTCTACCTTGAAAATTCTCCTTCTTTGGAGGCATATCATAACACGGTGAGGGGGTTCGATTGTGTCAGAGAAGCCAAGAGCAATGCTGTCAGGAGGTTAGACTTCATTGTGAGTATGGACTCCTATTAGGATCACCCAAAGTAGAATGGTCACAGCTCAGATTCTCTAGACTAAGATGCATCCGCCCTCTTCAAAAGTAACAGCCACATCAGCGGAAGAGAATGGATAGTGGTTGTTGACATTTTTATGCTCCTTTAAACAAAACAATAACAGGATGATCTCATTTTCCTGATTTTTACAGGGATGCCCCAATTGCAAGAAAGAGCAAGGAGGTTTGCCTTTTTTGTCCCCTTGATGTGTGATGATGTAGCTGACTACCCTTCACCCGTGTAGCTGGAAAGAACTAGCCCAGAGATGTAGATGAAAGGAAATGAACTGGAAAGGTCTGCTGGAGCCATCCATGGAAGAACATTCCATCTGCACATCATTAGGAGCAAAGACGTCAGGGAACTGCATCCACTGATGATCTGATTACACGATTCGTTACTCGACGATGATAACGCTTTCACTCAATTTGCTTTTGCAGGCAGGCGGATTCATCCCATGCTGCAAGAGGGTGGGCAAAACTCTGTCCCTCCAGAGGTTGCTACAACACCTGCCAGCCATAACCCACTGGTGAGGAGTAATGGGTGCTGCAGCCTAGGAACATCTGGAGGGTCACCCAGATGTTTCCTGTCCCAGGGGTTAAAGGAAGGTGCAAGCAGGGGAAATTACCCCTGATGGCAGAGTTTGGTGGCAGGCCTTGTGCAGGGCAATGCAAAAGGCCCTGGGTTCAATCCCCAGCATTCCACGGTACGGTTAAGGAAGACTCTGATCTGATTCAGTAGAAAGCATCTTCTTAGGTTCATAGACTTGAAACGCAAATTGTGTGAACAGGAGTATCTCCTGAGCAATAGGTCGGTTGACAGCCAATGTGGTGGAGTGGAAAGAGTGTTGGATTAGGACAGGCGTCCTGGGATCTAATTCTGACCCAGCCATAGCGAATTACAAGGGAGGTAGGACAATGGTCGGCTAGTCCTTGAGAACCTCTGAGGGTTGCTATGAATGACTTGACTGCACCTAACCACGTGGAAAATAGATATACTTTAGAATGAGCCAAAAATGGGGAAAGGCACTTGGAATCACATAATGACAGCATTGGAAGAGACCACAGGGGCCGTCGAGTCCAACCCCCCTGCTGTACAGGAACTCCATCAAAGCACTCCCGACAGATGGCCCTCCAGCCTCTGCATAAAAACCTCCAAAGAAGGAGACTCCACCACTTCTTTTTAAAAGGTATGGATCCCACAACTCCTAGCCAGCCAGTCCTCCAGAAGAGTAAAGTTGGCTGGGATTCACTGTGATACAGGACTTAAGTAAAGGTAAAGGTTTCCCTTGACATTTAGCCCAGTCGTGTCTGACTCTAGGGCGCAGTGCTCATCCCTATTTCGAAACCATAGAGCCGGCCTTTGTCCAAAGACAGTTTCCGTGGCCAGCGCAACTAGACACGGAACGCCGTGACCTTCCCACCGAGGTGGTACCCATTTACCAACTCACATTTTTACATGCTTTCGAACGGCTAGGTTGGCAGGAGCTGGGACAAGCGACGGGAGCTCCCTCCGTCACGTGGATTCGATCTTATGACGGCTGGTCTTCCGACCTTGCAGCACAGAGGCTTCTGCGGCTTACCCCGCAGCACCACCACATCCCTGATACAGGACTTACCTGCACACAAATCCAGATAAGTCCATGAGTGGTAGGGCCTTCTTCACACAAAAAAGCAAAGCAAACCAAAGCGTGCTGCTTATATACTGCCCCATAGCGCTTCAAACACTCTCTGGGCAGGCTACACAGGATAGAAGGCTGAGTCAACCTTGAGCCAGCTACCTGGGATTTCAACCCCAGGTCGTGAGCACAGTTTTAGCTGCAGTACAGCGGTTTAACCACTGCGCCACAATGGCCTTGACTTTGGGCAACCAGCTCCCGGATGGAGCTACACCTGCCCCCCTTCACTGAAGATGCTGCTTTTCAGGGAGGCCTTCCCCGCGGGCCCTTGCCTGATTTTAGGCCGTCCATCCTGCTGTCTCATCGTGAACCTGCCATGGGTGCCCACATGCTTTAGGTGTGTTTTTGTTTTTTAATTTACTTGCGGAGTGTTTGTAGCTTAACAATTGCTGTAAATAGCTCGGAATAGTGCATTGCACTAATGAGGCGGCATATAAAATAAGACAGACAGACAGACAGACAGACAGACAGACAGACAGACAGACAGACAGACAGACAGACAGACAGATAGATAGATAGATAGATAGATAGATAGATAGATAGATAGATAGATAGATAGATAGATAGATAGATAGATAGATAGATAGATAGATAGATAGATAGATAGAGGGAGGGAGGGAGGGAGGGAGGGAGGGAGGGAGGGAGGGAGGGCAGGCTTTGGGAGTATGTTGCTATTTCTGCACCACACGAGTCCCGTTGTAAAGGAGTAAATGGCTGTTGAGCATCCAAACTAGTTTTTCAGATACAGTGTGGTGGAACCGCTGGTTGAATATCCTCTTGGCCATTTTCCTTGGACCTGTGAATCGGGCTCAAAAAAGTTGTTCTTTTTTAAAAAAATAACCATCCTGCCATTTTCAAGACAAACAAACAATCAAAATTTTAGAGGGTGTCTCGCCGTTTTTCTTTTTAGGACTGTTTCCGTCTCCCACCCACCCCACGTGAAAGCTAAAACAGGGATAGATCTGAATGAAGAAATTGGCTGCAGAAGGTCCAAGGATCAAAACTGGAAGTAACCCATAGCACGACCAGAAGGGTTGATGGACCAACATCCATGACACTCTTGGAGCTTAGAAACATTAGTTTGTGGACTACAACTCCCATAATCCCCTAGCCAGCACGAAGATTATGGGAACTGTAGTTCAAAAAGCAATATTTCCAAGCTGTGTTCTCTCTCTCTCTCTCTCTTATTGCTGGCACATGAGCTCCGCCTGGTGGTGGCAATGCCAAATCAAGGGAATCAAATTCAGAATTTCCACAAGGTCTATTCAAGCAAAGAGTCACAGGGTAACTTAGAGACTAGCAAATTTATCACAGTACAGCTTTTCATTGAAAGCTCGTGCTGTAATAAATGCGTTAGTCTTAAAATTTACCAATTGGCTCCAAATGGAATAAAAACCTGCATATTTATCTTTGTTGTTGTTTAGTCGTTAAGTCATGTCCGACTCTTTGTGACCCCATGGACCAGAGCACACCAGGCCCTCCTGTCTTCCGCTGACTCCCAGAGTTGGGTCAAATTCATGCTGGTCACTTCGATGACACTGTCCAGCCATCTCGTCCTCTGTGGTCCCCTTCTCCTCTTGCTTTCACACTTTCCCAACATCAGGGTCTTTTCCAGGGAGTCTTCTCTTCTGATGAGATGGCCAAAGTAGTGGAGCCTCAGCTTCAGGATCTGTCCTTCCAGGGAGCACTCCGGTGAACACTCAGATATTTATCTTAGAGGTGAACAAATCAAAGCTCTCCAGATCTGGTTTGGATAGCAGTTACCAGCATTCTTCACTGTTGGCAATGTCAGCTGGCATTTATACTCCAACAATGCCTGGAGGACTGCTCTCTCCCCACTGCAGATCTAAAAGATATCCAGATATCAGCTTGACTTTGTCTAAACTACTTGGGACACCAATATGAACAGCAGCACCAGCAGCAAACCGATAAGGAAAGGAAGGAATCTATAACGCATGTAAGAACCTGTGAACTTTCTTACTCTGGAAGAAAGTCTCCCAAACATTCAGATTTATGGAAAGAGTAATAGGCAGTGCCAGCGTCAATAACGACACCACCAGTGGCTGGCTGAGCAATCCTTTCCCTCTGCCTCAATATCTCTTTGCTTTCCTAAAATTCTAGTCTGAACTGAAACACTGACTTATTTTTCAGAGTTCAAGAGGGCCAAAGCAGTTAATATATCACCAGCCAAAGGGTAAATGGACCAGATGATAACATAGACTTTAAACACAAGTTGAAATGAGACGCTGGAGGTGGCATTTACTGTCGGTTTTTACAATAAACTGGGCATGGCCATTGTTAATGTGGCTTCAAAGAGGCTGCTGGTGTAAATTTGCAGATGAAACTGGACATGTGGTACAGTATATGTTTGCAGATGATGCAGAGTGCCACCGTTGAAGAAGGACATTCTCACGTTAGGAATGGATCTCGGGAGACCTAGCTCAGCGGTTCTTAAACTGGGGTCCCCAGATGTTCTTGAACTGCAATTCCCAGAAGCCTTCACTACAAACCGTGCTGGCCAAGATTTCTGGGAACTGTAGTCCAAGAACATCTGGGAACCCCAGTTTGAGAACCACGGAGCTAGATGGCAAAGGGTCTGGAAACCAAGCCCTCTTAGAAATGGTTGAGGGAACTGGCTGTGTTCAGCCTGGAGGAGTATAGAAGTATATCCTCACATATTTGAAGGGCTCTGAAATAGAAGATGGAGACTACACTGCCTACATCTGAGGACTGGGGGCGGGCGGGGTGTGAGGGATTGTTGGTAAATACCACGTGCCTGTGCACTTCAAACCCAGAAACACACTAAGGCAGAGAATCATCCACCCAAAAGACCAGACACCAAAAAGACAACAGGAGCGATATAGCATATGCGGTCCAATGCAAAGAGGAGTGTTCAGAGCTCTACACGGGAGAAACCAAACAGCCACTAAATAGAATGACCCAGCACAGGAGGAGGAACGGCTCAGGGACCACAATCCGCAGTGTTCCTTCATTTGAAGGACAAAGGACACTCATTTGGTGACCAAGATGGTTTGAGAGAGGGGTCAGGGAGGCCATACATGTGCCTATAGAAAATCCATCACTCAGCAGGGTTGGAGGCCTTAGATACAATCTGTCTCCTATTTATCCTGCTGCTCTTTCATCCGCTCCCAGAAAGATTGGGACCACACCCACCAGAATGTTAACAACCCTTAACAACCCATGACAATGGGTGGAGAAGGACTGCAGAAGTGAGATTATCCCTCACCCCCTGCCCTTTGCCCATCTAAGGAGCCTATTCAGACCAGGGGGAAGTGAAACCAAACGTGGAGGATATATCAGGAATCTTCTACCAAATCTCCTCAGACTGAAGGAGTTACTTGGATGAGGAGCGAAAATATTTCAACCTAACAAGAAAGAAGTCCAGTTGCCATGACTCAACTTCCAGATAACCAGACCTGGATGACTGAGAATCTTCTTCACAGATATCTTACCCATTAGGTTCTACCTTCTCTTATTAAAAGAAGGTACTTGTTCTTGTATTGTATTGTAATTATTCCATCTTTACCCTTTTCACAACAGGAAAAAGAGCCCCCCTGTTCTAGAATGATTTCCTTCATCTCAGCAACCTTGGTAAAAGATGCTGTGGAGAACAGTTGAATGACCTTTGTCTATGGAGAGGTGAGGACATCTCCTCTTGATCTGGACTTGAGGTTTGAGAAGATCCCTAGATGGTCTTTTTCCAAATTGTTATTGGCCACTGTTGATGAGCACCATCTAATCTGAAAGAATTTTTGCATCACTTGAACTGTGAACAGGACAACGGGGTCCTATTTTGTTCTTTGGTTGTTGTTGTTGTTGTTGTTGTTGTTGTTTTACTTGTAAGAGAAAAGCCCTGATAATTTAAGAAAACCAAACCGGCTTCATATACCTTGCCCATGCCCACAAAAATGAATGAATGTAGGATGTCCCCCCCCCTCGCCTGCCCCTTCTTCTCCAGATGAATCTGTGAGTCCCAAATGAATCTCAATTCTGGAAGATGGCATGCAAATAAAATACATAAATGAATGAAATCTCACAGTGCTTGTGTTTCAGAGGTTTTAAGTGATTTATAACATTCCATGTTGTCGAATGCATTCTCTAGATTTAGAAGGGGTATTTTTTTTTTTAAAAAAAGAACAACTGCATTTTGCTTTGCTTTTTTTTGAAACATCCTTCTCCATGTCTGGCACAACAAATGGGAGAAGTGAGGGAATGAAATAAACGAGACTACCATGGAATTGTTTGCATTGTGTTGTACCCCATTCAGTGACGGACTAAGACTTGGGAGATCTGGGTTTGAATCTCTGCTCAACCACAGAAACTCACAGAGAGGAGGGGTGGGATGTCTTGTGTTGAAAACCTCTCCTTAAACATCTCACTTACCTTGAAAGCCCTATTAGGGTGGCTATAAGTCCGTTCCAACTCAACACCACATAAAATGCCACATGCGATAGCACTTTTCGAGCATGTGGAGACTCTGTGGAACAGTTTCCATACTGAATGAGGTTCGGCAGGTGGCCTTTTAAAATATCCCTTCCATCTGATGCTGGAGCCATCAAGGTTAATGGAATTCAAGGTCTTAAGAAATGGCAGTTTATTGTTAGAAAACAGAAGCGGTTCCTGAAAGCCCTCTTATAGCATTGCTGTTTTCTTCTTGGCACATAGCCCGGAAGAAACGTAACACGAGCATCCGGAGGTAACCCACACAAGCCATTGATTACAACACTCACCCTTCCTCCTCGCCTTTCATTTCCTTGAAACCTCTTTCTCAAGGCTTGGCGAAAGACAGAAGTCCACAGTGGTTGGCCTCACCAGAACCGAGACCATGAAGGGCGACCGGTTGAGATCAGACTTCCAGGCCAGGATCGGCAGCAGCTCTAAAGACAAGGGCCGATAATGGGGTAAACTAGCAAACAAAATCTGGTTTTATAGGCAACAGGGCACATCAGCAGACCTGCTCTAGCCTCTTGGGTTTCAGGAAGCATCCACAATGGGTGTGGCAGTGCAATCGCCTTGCAGTCCCTTCTTTGGCCTGCGCTGTGTGAGAGGGGTGTTGCTGCTTTGGACAAGAAAACTCGCAGTGGTTCCCAAAGTCGGGTCCCCAGATGTAACTCCCAGAAGCCTTCACTGCTAAGGGTGCTGGTCAGGATTTCTGGGACTTGTAGTCCAAGGACATCTGGGTTATCCAAGGTTGGGAAACACTGGACTAGAGGGATTTCACTCTTTCTGGTCATGAGTCAAGAGCCGATGCCAGGATTGAGCCTGCCCTTAGGTGGAAAGGGGGAAGCTGCTTTGCATGGTTTGCTGTGCTCTGACGTGGCCTTTACCACTCAGTAGAGGTTCCTGGGTTCTGGAAGCTCCCTAAATTTTGTGGCAGATACAATGAACCTGGTAATTCATAGATTAGGAAATTGTAAGATATGTTTTCTGCTTTTTTTTGTATGCGTCATTGCTCTGAAAATAATTCTTCCATGCTCAGGTGATGGGGAAAAAGGTATGACCTGGGCAACTGCTACCTCCTCAGGGATCATTTGAGCTGGCAGGGAAGGATTTGCTTCCTGTCTCAGGTGTTAAGAGTTCTGGAGCCATTCCTGACCGAATGCAGTCCAGTAAGCAGAAGAGTTCTTTAAGGTGAGGTCAAAAGATTCTGCTTGACAGCCGCCTGGGAGCAACACTCACGCTTATCCAATAGCACTTTTCAAACACTTGAAAGGTAAGCAATACAGAGGAGGAGCAGGATTTGTTCTCAATCATCCCAGAGTGCCAGACACAGAATAATAGGTTTAAGCTACAAGAAGCCAAATTTCGGCCAAATATCAGGACAAACTTCTTAACTGTTAGAGTAGTACGACAATGGAACCCATAACCTTGGGAGGTGGTGAGGGCTCCCAACGTTGGAAGCAACTCAAGAGAAAGTTAGACAACCACCTGGCAGATATCCTTTGGTTTGTATTCCTGCATTGAGCAGGGTGTTGGACCCAGTGGCCTTATAGTAAGCCCCTTCCAACTTCACTTTTCTGTGATTCTATGATCTACTGTGTGGTCTCTTGCTTTTTGCTGCTACCCAATGATCCTTCTTCTTCCTGGAAGCCCCATGCAGGCCATCTTGATGTGGTCCCTGATTTTCCTCCCACCATTTCCACGAAACTCTCTATTCACCTTATCTTCACCCACAACAAAACTCTTAAGCCTGCACAACTGTATCTGCTGATGGGTACCCCCTTGTTGCCGTTAACCCTCGATTTACATGCATGGCTTTGGCGCGCTTGTCAAAGTCTGGGCTGTCATCTCCTTGAGGCAAGGACCTGCTTTTGTGTTGCTAATGCCATGAAGTCGTTGCCTACGTGGTCGGCCCTGTATGCATAATAAAATATGGAAATGCCCTGTATTGCAAAATCAATTCATAAGGCGGCAATTATGCCGACAGATGCAAGCCACAATTACTTTTGTATATGTGAATGTCAGGAAGATTTGATTGAAAACCATATTTTGGGGGGCTGGGAAATGAAACAGCTTGAGTCCGACTTACTGTGTGTCCCGTGGCAGTTATGGCTGACAGTCAAATCATTACACTGTGCTCTAAACAGCTGTACTTGGAAGTCCGTACAATAATAATTAGAATTATTGTTCTTCTTCAGAAATAGGAACAAGCTGGGATTGGACTTCCCATTCAGAACAGTTCTGTGTAATTGCAGGCTGCCTCTTTTGATAATTATTGGCTCGTGCACACTGAAGAGTTTTTGCAGCACAAGCTATTTTCTTATTTAAATCTTCTGCCTCCAAATATTTGGGTGGACTGTCAGCTCCGGCGCTCCCTTGAGATCTTGCTTTCCGCTTCTTCTTGGAAGGGAAAAGTTGACGTTGGAGACATTGCCCAGCAGGCTAACTCACCCAAGGTCAGTTCTGTTAACTCACTCAAGACACATGGGAGGATGTTTTGAACTTTGAACATGGGTTTTATTTTATTACAAAAATATCTTGCAAGCGAAAAACAAAAAACAAAACAGAACCCAAAACGTAAGGTGCGATTTGTACAAACAGTCAACTAATTTTTTTTTCACAACAAATTTCTCCCACCTTCTTCATTTTTATCCCTCTCTCTTTCATCCCACTTCGCTCCCTGCAAAACCAGGGCCAACCGATGGGGTTCCATAAGGTGGGCTCAACCCCTCACCGTCCCCCCCCCCCCAGGCTGGTACGGTCTCTTCCACCCCATGGTACCATTAAGCTTTCATGTATTCCGATCGAATACCACCAAGGGAAGGAAACAAGGTAACAGTTTGGGGGTTTGGGAAATAAGAGGATTGATTGGCAGGCATGAAATCCCTGTCTTATCTGCTGGGCCAAATTTACTATTGAGATCAACGTACCAAGTAAAAGAAGCAGCATGATACTGGACCAAAATGGCAGCCACGGCTAAGCCTGCTATCTCTTGGCCAGCATTTTCTTAATGACCAACCAAAGGAGTGTGGCAGAAAGGAACGCCACAGCATCCGTGGCTTAGCTGGACGTGCCTTTCCAGAAGGGAAAGAAGGGACATCTGATAGCCATTTTGGGGAGAGGTTGATTGCCTGCTGTAACACCTTTTGCTTCGTCCCTATGGTTCAGCAGATTAGATAACTCCAGTGAAGTTATGACTAAAACCTGGAGCAGATTCCCTGCCCCCATGAACCTGGAGTCATCAGCCACCCCTTCACTCCACAATACTGCATTTTCTTATGCCTAGTGTAGGGAAGGACCTAGAAGCAGATGGCTGGTGGGATTTGCTTTTCTAACATCAGGACAAGATGATGGAGGAACTCGTATCTGGGACTGTATTCACACATCCCATAGCCTTGTCTCCCCTTTCTCTTATTTTTTTCATCCTGGGACATCTTTTCTATCCATATTCTAAACCATCCAAGCAGGGAGGTGGTGGCTGAAAGTCTCCAGCAGTTCCAAACTGTTTCCTTCACACCAGTGGTTCCCAAACTAGGTGTTCTTGGACTGCAATTCCCAGAAGCCTTCGCCAAAATCTGTGTTGGCTGGGGTTTCTGGGAATAAATAATAATAATCCTAGAACCGCAGAGCAGGAAGGGACTCTATGGATCATCAAATCCAGCCCTTCTCAAGGAGGCACTATGGGGAATCGAACTCCCAACCTTTGGCTCGGCAGCTGAAGACCTAACCCACTGAGCCATCCAGCAGCTGCAGTGCCTCGGTTACCCAAGACTGGGAACCACTGCTTTACATTCAGCTCCCAAAGAGGAGCTGCGCTTCGGTCTCAAAATGCCATCACAGATGGGTCTTTCTGGCCAGCAGCAGGATGTTAAGAGATCCATGACCGCTCCAGGGTGGACCAGCTGTTCAGTGGATCAATAGCCACTCAGCTGTACGTACATGTTAGAAGACACGAGAAGGGCCAGCGAGAACTGGCCCCTTTTGCCAACAATGCAATGCAAAATATCCCCCATGCCTCCATTTCCTCCGAGTTTTGATCACCTTTACTTTGGATCTTGAAACCAACTGGAGGCCGAGATGGAATTCGAACCACGGGCAGAAGATCCGTGGGAAAGCATTTGGAAGACACCGTTTCTGTAGCACTGCCGGTTCCTGTTTACGTCCTTCCTCTTAGGCCTACAAACAGTTAGTTCCTAAACGGCATTATAAGGAAGCAAAACAGAGCCACGAAACTCAACAAATCAAGAAAAAGGACAAAAAAAAGATGAGAACTTTTGGTTACTGGCAGCAGGAGTCACAGAGGGTTCGTTAAGACGTCTTGGTCATGGAGATCGGACTGTTTAAGAGGTTTATTTCTTCTCCAGCACTCTATCATTCCTTGATTTGCTTTTTTTGTGCTTTTCACACTAGTGCTAAAGTACACAGTACTACACCCACTTACAAACAACATACACAAATACTGGTTTCCCCCCCTTTTTTTTAGTTCCAAAAGGAGTAAACAGTTATAAAGCTGAACAGTCAACACAGGTGTTATGACAGTGTCTCTCGCAGGAGCCCCGGGCCCCTCTCCAACCATGATCAGAGGGGTCCTTTTTCCTTACCCCTAAGATCTTCCCCACTGCACTTCTGGAAGGAGAAACGGGGAAGAGCAAAGGAGGAGCAGAGTTGGCCAATACTGAAGTACTGAAAGGCAGAGGTGACTCCCCCTTGATATGCCAGGGTGAAGAGTGGTTACAACTGTGGGGTGGGGGGCGGCGGTCCCAGAATAGTTGCCAGCCCTTCTGGTCTCCCCTGGAGAACCACCCCTTGGATCAGCAAAGCCGTTTCCCTTTGCAGGTGACGAGTGACCTTACTAAGAAGACCCGCAGGGCCATCCTGTCTCCAACCACAGCACACACCCCCGGCCTCTTCCCCTGGGAGTCTTTGACTGAGCACGGGCCCGTTGCTGCTTCCAGTGGATGCAAAATGGAGCACGAGACGCCCCAGTGGTGCATTGCAAGCAAGCTTTGCACATTTGTGAGCAAGTGAGAGAGAAAGAGAAAGAGAGAGAGAGAGGAAGGATAAGCTGCCGTAAGTTAAAACAAAGATCACAACAGATCACAATGGCGTCTAGGTAGAGTAAGGGGCCAGGGAGAGCAGGAGGGAGATTCCCAGTTTGGAGTTTTCCCAGGAGAGTCATAGAGATGACAGAGAAAGTTGGATGCACCAAGCTGGAGAACCATCGGCCTTGTGGGGGGGGGGCATGGTCTTCTCTGGTCATGCAAGCTGCCTTGTGTCGGACATCTACACCCATTTGTGTGCATGCCCACATGTATGCACACACATACACATGCAGGCACACAAACACACTCACGCACCCACACGCACATACATAGAGAAGAACCGAATGCAGTTCTGTGGCTCAAGTTACTCTCCCACTGACATGCACTCTGGGCGTGGAAAAGAAGGGGAAAGAGAAAGAAGCGTGGCTTCCTTCAACGTGGTCCCCCTCTCTCCTCCTAAGGCCCATCACAGAGACGGCCATATGCCATCCAAAGCCACCCTCCCCAGCACTAGAAACATTTGGGGATGAAATTAAAAAGTGGGGTGGGTGGGTAAAAGGAACACAAAGGGAGGGAAGCAGGCAGAGATCAGCACACCAGAAGGCTCCTGTAAAGATTTGACTTTGCCAGAGAGCGGCCCCCGGGGGCCAGCGAAGCGGGGAAAGGAGGGCGATCCGGGCTTATAGGAAGTTGCTATACGCAGAGAGGCACTGTCCCAAGACGTATCGCCTGGGGGAGGAAAAGGAAATATCGGTGGATGACAGCCATCGAACGCAAAGCAGACCCCTGTCTGGGTTGAGCAAAGAGGCTCCGTTCCCTCCAGGAGAACCCGGGAAAGGGGCCGTTGCTTTCCCCCCCCAGGGGTTGCCAACCGTTAATTTAATTTAGAGTCTTGATGGGGATGGTGTCCCATAGCTTATTTCTACTGCAGGGCGAGTAGAAAGTACTTCATGTGGGCTGCCTCCATGGCGGTGGTTCAAGATGGCATCAAAGCGCCAGGCCTTCGACAGGCAGAGCCGGGCATTATTATGTTCTGCCTGCGGGCCTGGGGCAGCGTCGTCCGGCTCCGTGAGGTGGGCAGATGAATGGAAAGAAGAGAGTGACCGTTCCAATGAGGAAGAAAAAAAAATGTGTTAGATCCTCCGTTGGCCTAGGGCCTCTTCCTCCTCACTTGGCAAGCAGGAAAGGAAGAGGCGCCACGAACTAGCCCAAAATCGCAGGATGCAGTTGTGTGTAGCACCTATAAGTTTCTTCCCTTGACCTTGGCTACGTACGTTATGTTCCACTCAAAAGAAGCTGCAGGAGCCACCCCGTGGCAGGCGAATCCCGTGGCACCTCCATCGAGGCCCGGCCCGAGGACAAAGCCAAGAATCCGAGCCCAGCAAGAAGGCGTCCGGCGACCCCCTCAAAGGGGGGCCAGGAAGCCGCAGAGAGCCGACGACCCACCGCCAACGGTCACTTGCCCTGCACCTGCACGCTGGCGTATTCCGAGCTGGCTTCCTCTGGTTTCGGGGCGGGTCTTTTGGGGGCTTTGCTCAGGTGCACCATGTCCAGATCGGCATACGTGACGTCGTCATTGGGAGCCGGCTTGGCGGGCTGGATGCTGGCGTATTCCGTCTGCTGGCTGATCTCCACCACCTGGCTGGGGCTTTTCTTAGGAAGATTATTAGTGTTTAAGTCCGCGTAGGTGACATTGTTGGGATCGGGCTCCTGAAGGAGGACAAGAAAGGAAAAGAGGAGGTGAACCAGAAGACAAGCGCAAGGCTGGTGGGTTCCTGCGCACCAAAAAACGCAGTGGAGATTTGTCTATTGCCGGCAAGAAGCCTCTGTAAGAGAGATCATTTCTACAGACATTAACAATTGCAATAGGATTTTAAGCAGGATACGTGAAGTCTCAATTTTCCAGTCTCCTGAGAGATCAAGAGAGCTTTGATGGGCTCCCGCCGGCCCGCCCAGGAACAGTAAGAACTAGAAGGTAGCTTTTGTTTGTGGCTACATCTCATGAGAAGAGAAGACTCCCTGAAAAAGACCCTGATGTTGGGAAAGTGTGAAGGCAAGAGGAGAAGGGACGACGGAGGACGAGATGGATGGACAGGGTCACCAAAGCGACCAACGTGAATTTGACCCAACTCCAGGAGGCAGTGGAAGACAGGAGGGCCTGGCGTACTCTGGTCCATGGGGTCACAAAGAGTCGGACACGACTAAACAACTAAACATCAACTCATCTCACCCATCCCGCACTCCGGCTTGTGAGCGTAACGAATGCAGAAAGAAGAATGGAAGTAGTTTTGCCTTTTAAGGCGAGTTTGCCGGCTGTCGCGTTCTGCTGTTCTTCCTTTCTTCTCCTTCCCCAAAATGTAACTTGTTTATGAAAGGGCCCAGCTGCGCTGCAGCCTGGCACGCTTTATTTTTAGAGGTTTTCTTTTCAATTGTGTGATTTTGCTGAGCACACACCGACTCCCCGCCCCAAATCTCCCCCCACCTCCCCCACCCCGTTGCCCTGTCTGTGGCTGTTTTCTTACAACCCTCGTCGCTGCTCACGTATGTACACAGCTGTCCCAGAAGTGGGAAGATGTCACTGCTCTGGGGACAATAGGCGTGTGACGCGTGACTCCGTCTCTTGCTGCCAAGAAGCCATCCAGAAGGATGATCCCACCCTCGTACATAGGGAATTAGTCTGAATTCATACCAGCTGCCCTCCACCCGCTCATATTCCCAATAAGCTTTCTTTTCATTTTCTTACAGCTTACTGTTTCAGAAACAACAGACCACGTGCTCACATTGTCCCTAGCCTGCAACATTTCAGTCTGTTTGGAGAGAAAACATGTTTTGGATGTTTTCGCCCTAAACAACTTGGGCCCTAAATGACTCGTCTTGAAGCCATCTCAAAGACTTTATGAGCCTGCCCTGGCATTACAGTGGTGCCCTACTATACGCTTACCCTGCATGACGTTGAAACCGCGTCAAAATTGTGATCGCAAAATGATGGTTCTAATGGCGTTTTTTCGCTTCACGTTGATCAGGAGCCTGCTTCGTGAACCGTTTGTTCGCTTAACGACGATTTTTCCTGCTCCGCAAAATGGCTTCCCTCTGCAAAATGGCTTCCCTCCCTTCTCAAAATGGCTGCTTTCTGGAGGGAAGCTTTGCATTACAGCGATTCTGAACAGCTGATTGGCGGTTCTCTGTGGGCAATCTTCGCTGGACGATGAGGTATTTCCCTATTGGAACACACTGACCGGTTTTCAATGCATTCCAATAGGTTTTTTTTTCCGCTTGACGACGACGAACAGCGATTTTCCTGGAATGGATTATCGTCATCAAGCGGGGCACTACTGTAAGATCATCGGGAGAGACCTTTCTCTTGGTCCTGCCACCTTCACAGGCACGCTCGGCTTGTCTTTTTAATGACGCAGGCCGCCGTCGGCCCCTTAATGAGAGAGGCAGGGATAAAACATTTTTAAATAAATAATAAAAGATTCAATAAATATTTTGGATGGACAAGAGGATGGCAAAGGCTGGAAAACGCTGCTCAAAATGGCTCAAAAGTAAAGTGCCTAGAAAATATTACACTAGGACACCCCCCCGCCACTGGGTCAGTATCCACTGATTCACTTATCCACTGCCTGAAAACACTAAATAAAACACCCCAGAAATACATATTCCTATATATTTCCAGGGTGTATTTATCAGAACTGGTCACTTGAGGGAGCCAGAGACCATGTATTGCACAGTGTTCGATACTTCTACATTTTCTGGCACAGGTGTACGGAAACCGATCCCCCGTGGACACCAAGGTCCTACACTACTCATTACAGTCCCTTGAAACAAAGCCTCCACCGCTCCTTATATTACCTATGAACTGTTTTTGTACAGCTAAAGTAGAGAGCAGAGGAAACCTGCACGGTGCCCTCAGATCTCTGCTCGAAAAATGGGCTATCAATGTAACCAGTTAATTATAAAGAAATTCATTAAGCCCACAATTGCCGAGCTCTTTCAGGAATAAGACCTTTGGGAATGGTTAAGGCTTCCAGGATGTATTAAGCTTGCAGAAATGATTGTAGAGCGTAATGACAGGAATGTTCAAATATCTGAAAGATGTATAGTTGTCAAGGTTTAGAGAGGATTAGGGCACCCCTCGCTGGAACAGTCTCAGCCCATGAGACCAGAGGGGAGTTATTCCTCATGTGATAGATTTGTTGTTTAGTCATTAAGTTGTGTCCGACTCTTTGTGATCCCCTGGACCAGAGCACGCCAGGCCCCCCTGCCTTCCACTGCCTCCCAGAGTTGGGTCAAATTCATGTTGGCAGCTTTGATGACACTGTCCATCCATCTCGTCCTCTGTTGTCCCTCTCTCCTCCTGCCTTCACCCTTTCCCAACATCAGGGGCTTTTCCAGGGAGTCTTCTCTTCTCGTGAGATGGCCAAAGTATTGGAGCCTCAGCTTCAGGATCTGTCCTTCCAGTCAGCACTCAGGGTAGATTTCCTTCAGAACGGATAGGTTTGTTTTCCTTGCAGTCCAGGGGACTCTCAGGAGCCTCCTCCAGCACCACAATTCAAAAACATCAATTCTTTGGCGGTCAGCCTTCTTTATGGTCCAGCATGTGATAGATAAACTCTTACACAATTATTATCTCAGCAACTCAAGAAATTTAGCAGGACATACCTGATTCGTCATCCCCGAAGCCTTCTCAGATTCATTCAGCCTAAAAAAGGAGGAAGAACCTCAAGTCATAAGAGAGTAAAATCAAATCGAGCAACGCATCGTCTTTAAAGAATAGATATCTATGTATTCTGGGACTTTCTGCTTACTGGTCTATGCCAAGACTTCTTGGCTGTACAATGTGGAATGTGACATAGGAGAACTGTGTTTCCCTTCTGAAATGGGTTTCCTGAAACTCTTGATCCGAAGAAGTCAGCTGGCTGTCAGCCTTCCGCCCCCCCCCCCCCGATGTGCACAAATAGCAGAGATGCAGAGGTGAACCGCTGGCTTTCAAAGCAGCTGCATCCAGAGATAACGTGGTTGGGAAAGGGGATAACTCGGCGTGTCTTCCCAGGATACAATGGTTATTCCTGGAAAGTCTCATCTGCATTAACCCTTGGGAGACAGTCAGGGAAGACAGACCGAAGGGCACCCCCCTTCCCCGAGTATCAGCTGCCTCTTCTGGTGCTCCCATCTTTTCTAGTCTTGATAGAAAACTTTTCCCCTCTCCAGTCTCAAGGGGGAAATGTTTAGTTTTCAAGTGCTCCCACTATTTCTGGGATTCTGGGGGCTGTCGTCCACCCCACCAAAGTTCTCCCATCTCTTGTCCACTTGAAATGTTTCTTTACCAAAGTAAACCAATTGACAATTGTGACTTAATGCATTTCTCAAGAGGAAACATTTCCCCTAGGTTTTGGAAGTCTCTCCTTCCATTGTTAGCTGACAAGTGAGTGTTGATTTTTTACCCACAATAAGGAGGCATACTTTTCTGGAGCGCCTAGGTTTGGCATCCTACTAACAAAGCAAAAGGATTCCCTGTAGATCCAGATGACGAAGGTGAGAAGGTACCTTTGCTTAAAAGCTTTTTTGTTGGCTGGGGGCTTAGATTCTCTACTGTGGCACCTTCTTATGTGTTTCCTACAATCTCGCTTCAACTCCTGGCAATAAGCTGCTCATTTAATGCAGGGGGTGGTGGCCAGAAGACCTCAAAGACGAGACATACTATGTCTAGTTTTTTCATGGCCCCCTCTTTTTCCTTAGCTGAGGAGGTCTCCAGCAACACTGCGTCTACCTTTCTTTGTTAAAAAAATAGGTCACCCTCGCATTGCATCAGCGAGCACTTAAACCACCCATTTTTGAAAGTGGGAAGTAGATTTCTAGCCCGTTGTGGTTTTATGCTTCATATTTTGGTGTGGTCGCAATTCATGCGATCAGCTTCAAGGACAGGTAGCAACAATCGCAATGTTTGTTAGAAGGGTGGGCAGGTGTAACCCACCACACCTGCCGGCCACCAGAGGAGGGGTGCAGGCGGCTCTCGCTGTGGTGCTATATCTCACCTCACCTGCCTGCTGTTACCCAGATCGAAAGAGTCATTCCGACTTACCTTACCGATGTAGGGTCTTTACCTGCATAAGAAAAAAAGGATGTCACACCATGAGTTGTAATACAGTTCGTCCCCTGCCCGAGCTTCCAGCATTCGCCTCTCCATTCAGTCTTTAGAGATGGTGTTGGGAGGGTTTGAAAGAACAGCCTTTGGGTCTATCTATGGGAAGATCCTTCAAAGGAGACAGCTCCCCCCAAATAAAAGCTCCCTGTATGGCTACAACTGGCCTCCTCCAAGGCTAATGGGATGATAGAGAAAGGGCCTTGGACCACTAGGGGCTTACAGTGCCTGGTACCATTGAATGCTAAGAAAAGTGACTTTTTTTGGGCTACAGCACCTAGTATCCCCCAGCCAACATGGCTAGTGATGCAGCTTCATGAGGAATGCTGGGAGCTGTTGTTAAACACACACACAAACACATGCACATAATACTTCAGGTGCAATCAGATGGAGATAGCTCAGGGTTTAGACCACATGGCGGCACAGTCTGGTGCAAGCTATTTCCCAACGATCAGGTGATGTACACGAGATGGTATACCAGTCTGATCACGCTCCGTGCTCCAAAGCCAGACCTTTTCTGATCCGGAAGCAGTGCTACTCTTATTTGGAACTGGGATGGAGCGACTCCTGTAGGGAAGGAAGGCTCTCTTTTAAGGGAGATCTCTCCCAGGGAACGCGACCCTTTCAGGTACAATCAGATGCGATCTTGTATCAACCTCTGATAGGACAATAATGCCACATGAGGAGAACGGTGCATGGCTTGGGTAATTAGACCCAAGGTAATTAAGTCAGCCCGAGGATGGAGAAAGTATATATCCAGATACTAATTAGGGGTGAAAGCAAAGGGACAGACCTCATGCCCTGTCTGTGGCTCCCTCGGGGACCTCGGGTTGGCAAATGGGTAAGGAAATGGATAGTGATCAGGTCCTGTTGGCCATGCCAGCTAGGGAATGCTGAGAGCTGTTGTTCCAAAATGTAACTTAGAATCCTAGACTCATGGAGTTGGAAGGGGCCTCTTAAGGCCATCGAGTCCAACCCCCTGCTCAAGGCAGGAATCCAAATCAAAACAGGTCTGGTAAAGGATGGTCTAAATTTCTCTTGAATGCCTCCACTCACCGCCTCTCGAAATCATTGGTTCCAACTTCTCCAAGTTGTGCAGGAGACCTTGCAACGGGACCCTGTTGGCTTTCCACCAGCGCATCGAGCCTCATGGCGATTCCCAACCTTTGGGTCCCCCGATGTTCTTGAACTAGAACTCCCAGAAGCCTCCACCTCTAGCTGTGCTGGCCAGGATTTCTGGGAGTTGTAGTCCAAGAACATCTGGGGGACCTAAGGTTGGGAACCAGTGCTCTAGTACCATCTCTTCCAGTAAGAGTCCCAAAAAGAGTATGGTCTATAACTGCGAAATCCCAGTGTTTCCAATACATATGACAACAGTTGCCAGCATATTTAAAGAAAACGAAGGACTGATGAAAGAGGGATGTGATGTGGTCCAGGAAGAAAGACCTTGCACGGAGGCAGGTCCTTGCCCCAGTTTAGTTCTAGTTGGAGGTGTCAAGTACAGTAGGAGCCTCTTATCCACAGGATCCGTATCCACAGATTCACTTATCCAGTCTGAAAATATTAAAAATCCTAGAAATCTGTATTTCTAAAGATGAAGTTACCAGAGCTGGCCACTAGAAGGGGCCAGAGACCAGGCTATGTTTAGCATTCAGTATTAAATACATGTTTGCTCTAATCTGTGTTTTTCAGCATCTGTGGAAGGGGGGAATTGGAGCCGATCCCCATGGATATGGGGATCCTTCTGTATTCATTGGTAAGTCAGATGAGAGTGGATCTGTTCTTCAGGGCTGTATGGTGGTAGTAAAGTACAGGGCCGAGCAGTCAAATTAAGATCAACTCAGAGGCCCAGTTTAAGACCTTGGAACATACATGGTTTGACTACCTAAGGGAGCACAGCCTCTGGCTTGCCTCTTGTTTTGGACTTCAGTTCCCAGAAGCCCCAGCCAAAGTGGCCAAGGATATGGAATGATGGGAGCTGTAGTTGAAAATGTACGGAGTACCCTCTACTGTTGGTTCAAATTACACGAGTTTGCAAGGTGCCCAATTTTGGCATGCCTTCCTAAAGGAGATACACCGGATCCAGTACCTTTGTTCTGTTTTGGTGCCAAATGAAAATATTCCTCTTTTTTTTTTTTTTTTTTTTGGATGGGCCTTTTGCTTTCCAGCTTGGAGAGTTTTAATCGTTTCTTCTAATTTAAGCGATTGTTGTGTTTGTGCATGGAAGGTGCTGATTTGATGGTTGCAGAAGATGTTCTTTTGGCTCCCTATTTTTGTCAATATATATATATTGACAAATTCTATATATACGAGAATTCTATATATACTAGAATTGTTCTTTTCAAACCGTCACGTATGCTACGGTGCCCTTGCCGACAAAGGACAGACTATAAATAATTTTTTTAACTCCATTGGGCTTCTATGCTCTTCCACTTCAATGTGTAGGCTTGGATCAAGTCCTTTTAGAAGAGAGTAGGCTGACTCTGACTCCCAAGACTGTTTCTGAGACCTCTCCCCACCATACCCACTGAACTTCCATGGCCCACTCAGCCACACTTAAAAAAAAAATAAAAAATGTAAAAAAAAATTGAGGGGGAAAGCAAATAAGTGTTGTTGTTTTTCCATTCCTGGAATCTTGAAGAAGCAGTGATATATATATATTTTTTGCAGTGGGTGGGAGCTGAAGGAGCAAGCCTACAGAAGTGGAAGTTTGATCCCTTCCTGCCTTACTTATTTGGCTGATTTTGGCCCCTTCTGGGCTTGCTGCAGCCTAGGGAGAGGGCTAGGCTCTGAACATTTGATTCTCAGCCCCCCCAATAGTTGCCCACTTCCATTTCAGAACCCCCCCTGTGACTGTGGAAATCCTGTCAGCTGGTGGAGAACCTCTCACTGCCTACACACCCCTGAGGATGAGGATGTAGGATGACTGAACCCACAGGGAGAGGACTGTATCTGGACCACTTGTAGAACCCTTAGGTGCAACCTCTTTTCCGGGGACTGCCTGCACCTTTCCTGCCTTCTGATTGCATCCTCAAGGATTTCTCAAAGGGGCCCGAAAGGACGCACAGAGAGAGAGAGAGAGAGAGAGAGAGAGAGAGAGAGAGAGAGAGAGAGAGAGAGAGAAATAAAAATCCTTTTTTACCCTTGTTATGCCTTGCTTGGACGAGGTAGATGATGGCCACCACCAGCACAACCAGGAGGGCGCACACCACCGCAACGATGATAAAGACACTTTTTTCACCTGCAAAGAGATGTCACCCGTTAACGTCCGAGCTGGCCTCCTGCCTTTTTTCTTCATCTCGACACCAAACCAAAAGCAGTAGGATCCTGATTTTAAAAATGCATGCCCGCCGAAGCGACACAACAAGGAGCGAACGAGAATTACAGTATAATGCTCCAAATGATACCAAGGCGGTTTATCTGACAGGATCAAGACCTTCTGCAACAAACCAACCGCTTCTAAAGGGAATGGAATATAAATGGGGAAGAGATAGGCTGCCCATCTTGGGGGCTGCAGCCAAGAAGGCCCTGTCCCTTGTTCCCACCAGTTGTATTTCTGACAGCGGTGGAACACACAGAAGGACCAGTTCTGACCAGCAGGGGTCAGTGGGTTCTCACTGGGAGATGGGAAGGGAAGGAAGTGAATAAAGGAATATGTGACATTGCAAGATGTCAAGTCAGATCACAGGTCTGCTGAGGTCAATTGGTGTTCCTCTAGCAACCTTCTGCACGCCTTCACCCTCCAGAAGTTGACATAACCCTCAGCTACCAACTAGGGATGGACATGAACATCAGTTCAGAGGTTCGTGCCTGGCCCGTGACCCGCTCACCAGCCCGTCTGCATGCCTCTCCGCCTCCTCTTCTGCTGTTCAGCCAGTCCCGACAGGAGCATAGTCTTGCTTGTCCCACCTCTTTGTCTGAGTGGGCAGTCGGGTGAGGAGGTGGAGAAGGGAAGCCCCTGCTTCTGCCAGGGATTAGCTGAACAAGACAAAGAGGAGGAGGAGGAGGAGGAGGAGGAGGAGAGGAGCACATGCCAGCTGGTGAGTAAGCAAATCCAGCAGGGGAGGTGGGGGAAGGAAACCCATGGTATCTGTAGCACTGTGCTTACGAACTGGCACAAACCAACAAACCAAGATTCATGCCCATCTCTACCACCAACATACTTGGGTCTTCCCTTAACATGTAACAACTCTTCCCGGGTTACAGATTAGAATCCTTCCCAGCCATTTCTGGCATTATTTCAGACAGAAGGCGAGACTCTTTCCGTGAAGACCATGTCTCCCCCACCCCACCCCCTGTCAGAGCCTCTCCGGTCAAGAGGGAGGAAGGCAAAGGTTGCCTGCGATCCGTAGACTCCCTTAGGATCTGCTCCCAAGAACAACCTCACCTGCGCATCTCCAGTGCTGAAAAAGAACCCAGGCAACCTTCATTGAGGGCAGAGTGGGGACATGCTGTTCCCCCCCCCCCGAATAATGGTGGTGGGACTCCACATTCACCTGTTTCAGACTCAGGAGCGCTCTCGTCGCCTTCAGCCTGCGGCCGGATTATCAAGGTCACGGTTTCATTGATGGGCGGCTGAGAATCATGGGCGACCAGGCAGGTAAACACCGACAGGTTCCTCTCCTCGGTCGCTTTCACCTCCAAGGTGCTCCTGAGGGAGGAGGTCCCATCCCAGTTCTGGGTCACGGTATCCACCGTCGCCATCTCGCTCTTGGTGTTGTTCTCCAGCCAGATCAAGGTGGCGTCACTTGGATAGAAAGTTTCCACGCTGCAGGTGAAAGACACGGTGCCGTTGAGCGGCACGGGAGAAGAGGGACTGGTCTCCACTCGGACGCTGGGGGGAACTGTACAAAGCAAACAGAAGAAATCGGCATCTATCAGACATTAATATTTGGTTAAGGGAAATCTCTCTTGCGTTCTCAGAGGGCCAGAACTGAATTCTGCTGCCTCGGTTTTAGTTTGTGGCGTAAGTGAAATGGCCAAGTTTTGATCATAGCAAAATCGTGTGCTTATCAACTCAAATATGGTGGCTACGAGCCATTTACTGAACCTCCTTTGCTGCCTTAACTTATTTATTGCATACTATATAATGGGCCTTTTCCCCCGCCCCCAGAACGGAAACCCAAAGCCAGGTTATTGAGTTTCACCAGGACTGGACTGTTTTCTGTCTTTTAAAAAAAAGCCAGTGTGGTGTAGCGGTTGAGAGTGTTGGACCACATCACCTCCTCCTTTCCTTCCCATCCTTTCCCATGCTTCATCCAGAACCTTTCCCACCCCGCAACACACACGCCATGCCTTGTACCTCTTAGGACCTCGCCAAGGCTAAAACTCTGCTCCAGGGGGCTTGGTAAGGTGTTGTGTGTGATCCGGCAGACGAGCTGCGACTTCACGTCGTCTTTGGTGAGCCGCACGTCCACGGTGCTCCAGACCTGGTAGGAGATGCTCTCTCCTTCCGGCAGGACCTTGGTCTGCGAGGGTTGGATTGCCCTTCCATCCTTCATCCAAGTGAGTGTGATGTCTCGGGGGGAGAATCCGTCCGAGGTGCAGTTGAAGGTCACCACGGCCCCTGACTCCACTCTGCCTGTGGGGCCGCTGATGGAAGGCGAGGATGGTGTGGCTGCAGGAGAAAAGGAGTCACAGGTAAGCCAAGATTCTTTTCTGGAGAGTCGAGGACACACAGGTTAGTTTCAAATACAATTCCTGGCATCCCCAACTAATTTTTTAAAAGTAAATTTCCAAGCTCTGCAAGGAACAGGTGGTCTTCCAAAGTAGCTGGTTGCAACCCCTGTCATGCGTCACCATTAGAGCTCTTCTAGCTGTGGCCGATGGGGGCTGTAATCCAACATCTGGCCAAGCCTGCGTTTTTTAGAGGCACATCAAAGGAAGTGCCTCTTTCCGCTATTTAGACCTTTAGCGCAACTCTCTCACACCCTATCATTCTAAATGAACAGGTGGGCCCAGAAGCCTATCAGATGTCACTGGAACCAACTATTCGACAAGCCCTCCTCAGTAGCTAAGTTTACAGGGGATGATGGGAGCGACAGTCCAATGCACGTGGAGGGCTGCACACAGAGACCAGGAGAGCCAGATCCCCATCCCAATTTTACTTACAATGCAGAGCTCTGAGAACACAATGTTGGGTTCAAAATTTGAAGTTTTTGAACCCCATACTGTAAGCATATAGATGGGTCTTCCTTCTCTGAGAGATGCAACTCCCATTATCCACAAGTGAATAGATCCTGAAGATGCCAGCTTGGGGATCTCTTGATCCTTCTGAAATCACTACAATGTTTGCTTATCCTCAGGATTCAGGAAGGAGGGGGTGGGAGAAATGAACATCTGAACAGTTTTATGCTTACGTTTGACATATTCCCCTTTGGTATGAAACAGATCAGAGCTCAGAAAAGTCACTCTAGTTTGAACAACTACCACAATCCACCATCTAACACAGGCACTAGCCGTGCTGGCTGTACAATTCTGGAAAGCTGTAATTAAAAGTAAATGAGTAAATAAATCCAGAAAAAGGGTACGTGCGTGCATGTCAATCTGTAAGAAGAACATGTAATTATGCTGGCATTTCTCAGACGTACAAAGAAGCCATAGACCAAAAAGACCATAAATAGATCATGCAAAATGCCATTCTCTCTCGGATGCCCAGAATGGTGGTTTCCTTCTACGTTTGTTCAGGGCCAGTTCTGAAACCTCAGCTGGATGCAAATACCTGGCCTGCTGTTTGCCAGGTGAGGAAGATGGAGTTTCTGCTCTCCTCCATCTTCTGGAGAAGGAATCCTGTCCTCTTTTCTTCTTCCGGATGAGCTTTGCAAGGGCCTTTCTAACTCTGACTCCTCAAGGCCCTCTTCTCCAACTTGGAACTGAAGTTATTTTCCATGGTATAAAACACAGAGTTGGTTGTGGGTTTTTTCTCCATGGCCTCCCCACTCCACCCCAATCCCTGAACACACCATCTTTGTAGCATTCAGCTCTGATAAGCTCTGGAGAGTTCAAAAGCATTTCTGTTTTGTGACTGTATCGCTGTGCCTAATAAAAATATCCCCTGCCTGTGGGTTTTGTAGCATAAAAGTAGCTCTTGCAAACTCTGGAATGGATACTGGCTTGGTGACTCTTTGAACCCACCATCCTGGTGATTGAAAAGAAGCTACAGGAGAACTCAGAAATGCAGAGTTTGTTTTGAGACTCAAGGATGCAACTCTGCCAGAGGATCTGGACCATATTCTGAAGAGCCAGCAAACCTTCTCCTAAATTAGGGTGAGAAGTCTCCAGAGGTCTGATGTACATTAGACTTGCTCCCAGGAACTCCACTGCTTTCTTTCTCTTTTTTTGTACAACCCCCCCCCCCCGAAAGAGCTGGGCATGTTTAGCTTTGAGAAAAGAAGTCGGAAGGGAGACAGCAAAGCACTTTTCAAAGACTTGAAAGGCCGTCCTACAGAGGAGGGGCAGGATCTGTTTTCCATCATCTCAAATTGCAGGACACAAAACAATGGGCTCAAGGTACGGGAAGCCAGATTTCAGCTGAATATCAGGAAAAACTTCTTAACTGTTAGAGCGGTACAACAATGGAACTCATGGCCTCAGGAGAAGATGGTGATCACTTCAATGCTGAAGGCATTCAAGAAGAAATTGGACAGCCACTTGTCAGATCTGCTTTGACCTGAATTCCTGTCTTGAGGAAGAGGCTGGACTTGATTGCCTTATAGGTCTGTTCTCACTCCATTATTCTATGAACATGCTTAATTAATCCATGGGGTTGTGCTCCCCCCACAGGTTTCTGAGGTCCACCAAAAGATGGAACAATCGCCTCTTAGAAAATTGTTCAGACTTTTCCCGGGGTGTGGAGGGTTGCTGGAAGCCGCGTTTCCAGGGGATGCTGGATGTTGCCGACTCCTAAATTAAATGAACGGATTTTTCGCCAGATTAATTAAGAAATCACATCAGGTTGGGGGACGTGGCAAGTCTCCTAGAAGCAGTTTCTTATAAAGGATAATTGTAAAAGGTCTTCCTGGGGAACAAATGGCACGGTCATTAAGACCTGAAACAGGGCCAAAAGAAGAGGGGGGGGGAAAGAGGAGGGGAATTAAGTGTTTAAAAGTGGGGACAGAAGGAAAGCCAAAGGTACATCATGGAAAGGAAGGGAGAGAGAAGAGAAAGGGGCGTCTCTGCCTGTGTCAGGTGGTAAAAAAAGCTGGCTGGATAACTCAATGGTTAAGTAGAGGTTGGGAGTTCGATTCCCCAGTGGTGTCTCCCAGGAGAAAAGCCAGCCTGGGTGGCCTTGGGCAAGCTGGACAGTCCCAGGGTGCCCCTAGAGGAAGGGAGTGGTAATGCACCTCTGAGTAGTCTCTACTTGGAAAACCCTTGCTCTAAGTCACAAATAAAGGGACGTGGTGGCGCTGTGGGCTAAACCGCAGAAGCCTGTGCTGCAGGGTCAGAAGACCAAGCAGTCGTAAGATCGAATCCACGTGACGGAGTGAGGGCCCGTTGCTTGTCCCAGCTCCCGCCAACCTAGCAGTTCGAAAGCATGCAAATGCGAGTAGATAAATAGGTACCATCTCGGTGGGAAGGTAAACAGCGTTCCGTGTCTAAATCACACTGGCCATGTGACCACGGAAAGATTGTCTTCGGACAAACGCTGGCTCTATGGCTTGAAGAGCGGGATGAGCACCACCCCCTAGAGTCGGACACGACTGGACAAAAATTGTCAAGGGGAACCTTTACCTTTAAGTCACAAATGACTTAGAGAGAAGACTCCCCGGAAAAGACCCGGATGTTGGGAAAGTGTGAGGGCAAGAGGAGAAAGGGACGACAGAGGAGGAGATGGCTGGACAGGGTCATCGAAGCGAGAAACAGGAATCTGACCCAACTCCGGGAGGCAGTGGAGGACAGGAGGGCCTGGCGTGCTCTGGTCCATGGGGTCACAAAGAGTCGGACATGACTTCACGACTAAACAACAACAAAAGTCACAATTGACTTGATGGCATAGGATGATGATTAATATGACAAAGAGGGAATGGCTGTTGCGTAATGGCTATGATGACTCTGAAATGCCATTCATTTTGCCTTTGCCATGAATACAGGCCAACTCCAAATTCAGAGGCATGAACCAGCATCCTCCTGGGAGCGGAGAAGTACCACATTAGGCTGGGTTAATTTCAAATCCCTCAAAGCACATCCGTGAGAATGGGAGAAGTTGTGTGCCAAAAGCTGGCACGGGAGCGAAAAGAGAAAGTGTCGGAAAAGGACTTTTCTGCATCGTCGTTAAGGGACGGCACCTGCCGAACAATCAGGAGCTACGCTGAAATGTCAAAAATGAAGTGGAGCCGTTTCAATCGTCCTCCCGCGCCTCCATCCATCAGGAGAGAATTATGGATATTTTATGCAGTCTCCTCTGGAGCGAATGTTCGCGCAGGTAATGTTTCGTGCGCTGGAGGCAGGGAATGAGCGTGGAGAAAGAATGAGACTTTTGGATTGAAGCCAGCTCCTAACTGTTGAATTGTTGAGCGGGGGGCGGGGGGGAGGCAAGAGAGAAAAGCCTCCAGGAGTGGCATTCTCCTGAAGAAACAAATTGCAGGCTTCATTGTCCCTTGATTTAGCCCACTTTTGCAAACGTTAAGTTGTGCGGAAGGGGAAGTCGATCGCAGGAGAGCTCCAGGCTTGGAGGTGCGGGTGGGCGGCCTGTGTGTGGGGTGAATATGTTTGGTGGTGAAAATTGGCCCGGGAGCTTCCTTCCTCTTGATCACTTGGATAAAAATGGTGTGCCACAGAATCTGATTGCTAAGAAGACAGGTGGGGGCCTATTTTGAATGCCATGAACCTAAGCAGCTGCCTTATAGTGGATCAGAGGCAGGTCTATCTTGCCCCGTCTTCTCATAAGCTCAGAGTGTGGGAGCGCATGGCTGCAGAGAGAGGGGTTTGGTACTTTGAAAAGGAGGAGCCCGCTGAAAAACCCCGTGGAGGATGGGCTTCTGTGCCCTGCCACCTATGTGGCCTTGTGTGAGGTGCACGTCCTCAAAACGCCCCCCAGAAGAAGGGACTTGATATCTGGAAAATCCTGGGTGAGTCGCAGGGAATCACAGAACTATGGAGTTCTATCGGGCCCAACCTCTTGCTCATGACAAGAATCTGAATCCAAAGATAAGTTGGATCTGAGTTGACTACACAATATTATAATTATTATTGTGAACTCTGACTGGCAGCCATAGCTCTCCCGTAGGGCGCCCCTCTGCCCCTATGGAATAGCGCTACTCAGAGACTCTGCCCTAGAGATGGGGGTATTCGTATAGGCAGGAGGCAAGAGGACAAGCCTGGCGGCAAGGTCAAAGAGTGGCGAGCGGATCGTGCGCTGCAGAGCCATTGGTAGCATCGTGCCGTCTGCGTCCGCGGCAGATGGGTGAGTGGACCGTTTGGCCCCATGGGGCTGGACCCTCATCAACTCCATCTCTATTCTGCACTGTTGAGCTGTAGCCCCACCCTTCCCGTGCATCTTTCAAGAAAGTACTCTAAGTATGAAGGAACTCTCTTGAGTCCATTTGGTAAGAGGATGTGTGAAAAGAAGGACCTGCACCCCTCTGTGGTTGTTCTGTGCCATCAAGTTGGAACGGACTGAGAGCAACCTTTATCAGGCCTTCAAGGTAAGTGAGATGTTTAAGGAGGGCTTTCACAATTCTGCACCCCCAATGAACTTCCGTGGCTGAGTGGTGATTCGAACCCAGTACTCCCAGAGTCCTAGTCTGTCACTCTATCCAATATACCATGCTGGACCTCCTCCCTGTGCACCAATACGTCTTCCAAGGCACCCACGTGAGCACTCTTTCACAGATTCCACTCACTGAGCATACTGGAAAGTGAGCCCAATATTTTCTGTAAGCATGTGTATTCTTACTTTCTACATCTGTAGGCTTCCTGAATACACTGATTTTTTTTAAAAAATTATACACTTGGAAATTAAGATTTAACTGTTTCTGAACCATTCACATTGTGGGACTGGCAAGAGTCCCCCCACCTCCACCCCAGCCGCTAGAGTGGGCTTTCCGCTCTCCGAAAGGGCTGGCTGGATTCCCTACCTCCAGCTCACCCGTGGACTGGGGCATTGGTGAGGGGGAAGCACACCACGTCCTTGAGGTTGCAGGTGTGGCCCCGGCAGGGTTGCCTGAAGGAGGAGCCGAAGACGAGTGAGGAGGACTGAGGGAAGGACGCCGTGAGTTAGGAAGCATACGAGGCCCAGGAGATACTGTCACTGCCAGAGAAGTCAACAGCTGGATGGGAGATGGTGCACAGACGGGATCCTCAGGTTGGCTACTGGGTCGAGCGGCTCGTCCCACCAGAGGAAGCTGCCCAGGCCCGTTGGGATCAGGCAGGGTGCCGAGAGATTCAGAGGCTCGAGAACCAGTGACGGGCTTGCCGTTGGGAGAAGAAGCTCCACAGTCAACCTCCCTCCAGCAACTGTTGGTGGGGCTTTGGGGGAGCAGTTGAGGATGGAGCCTTTGCCTGGTGTCTTCAGGGACATTTGACGGTGTGTATCTAACACACTTGTTGAGGACCCCATGTCTGGTCCACCTCCGAGGGGTCCTGGATGTGGTAGAGAAGGCAGGACTCTGCTCCTCCCAACAGAAGACTATACGGGGGAAATGCCCCAAAGACTGAGGGAGTGAAGTCAGCTCCCTGACACCCTGAGTTATCTGTTTTATGTTAATGACCCTGTTGGCCTTGAAGAGTTCTGTTGCTCAATAAAAGTGTCTGTTGCAGCAACTCCTCTCAATGTCATCATGAAAAGGGGCCACAGGGGCCTGTCACAGATGCAGACACCTTGTTAATGTGTAGTTTATGGAACTATGTTTGTTTTGAGTGTGCAGAGCTAAAGTTAGATGGTGGGCCTCGACAAGGCAAGGATTGCCCCATTTTGCCCTGATGTGTTATCTCATCACTTGAAAACTAACCCAGGAGGGCTTCAACACTACACAGTTAGAGCAGCATGTTGTTAATCTAACTGCCATGGCTCCCTCCTACACAATCCCTGGATTTATATTTGGTCAAATCCTTGTTGAGTGATCTGCTAAAGAGCTCTGCTTCTTTAAATTACATCAAAGAAATCTGAGTATCTCACCACACTGTAAAATCCAGAATTTCAGAGGATTGATCCTGGATAAAGTGGTGTCCAACTCAGATAACAGTCTAGAGTAAAGCTGCTGTTGGTGGGAAGGAGGACCTTGAAAGAAGATGTAATTTGAGGCAGGAAAGGAGGGCTTTAATATTTTAATTTTTTTTTCTACTCCTGCTGTTTCTTCCCTGTTCTCTTCCATTAGATTTGGTGTAGGGAACCCTGTGGCTATGCAGACATGCAGGATTAGCCCCTGGGCAGGGCTTCATCCCACTGAACATGCTCTGTGGAGTACATAGGAGTTGCTGGGCCAAAATCTTATTGGGGGAAAAAAAATTCAGATGATGAAGCATGGGTCCCCCCTCCTTTTGGCACCTTTTACGTAACCACGTGCATGACCCATTTCATGCCCAATGTAAGATTGTGGGCATGAAGGGGAATCTGCTGGAGAGAGGGGATGGCTAATTGTAGTGCTTTAGGTGTGATCAGGTAGATAAACAGGAGGATTCTGGCCCGGGAAGGGAACAGGTTTCCTCACCCCTGCCTTAGGTAGATTCACCCCCTCCTCCATCCCCCTTTTTAAACTTTGAGTTGCTCGCTCTCTCTGCTACCCCGTATCATCGCCCATGTTGCTAGAATGCCCTGTCTTAATCATGCACTTCTGACAGCATGGAGTTGTTCTGAGTCCCTGCTTCCCAGTTCCTACTGAGGACATCCATGAAACTGGCGATCACACAACACGGATTATTCCACATGTTTCTAAATGGAGTTGGAGGACCATAAGGCTGATGGAGTTCAGGTCTCCCTAAAGCGCATGCTCAGATGATTGGAATCCTAGTGGGAATTATCTTCCGAAAGGCCTCCCTCCCTCACTCTCTCTGATCATGGCCACTGGCTCTCCACCAGGCCGTATTCCTAAGGGCACGAATGGCACACATTCTATGGAACCACCTGCTGGGGGGGGGGGGACAGGATTTCACTCTAAAGACTGGGTAGCTAAGAGATGCTGGAAAGAAAAACGGCCAGCCAGATGAGGAGTTCCGCACCCTCCCTTCTTCTGCCACGCCTTCCTTCCAGCCTGCAGCCCCTAGGGTTGGCTTTCATTTTAAAAGCCTGAGCCCTGGGGTGCCATTTCACTCCCGTGTTCTTGAGATCATTGGGGAACGTTTCCTGTCTTGGACACACAATAGAATTTGGATGTGTGCGTGTGCGCACTTACCAATCACAGACACCTCCGTGCCCTGACCAGATTTCTCTTCTCTCTCTGGGCTTCCTGCCCTGTACTTCACACAGTAATAGGTGCCAGCATCCTCCGGTCGGATGTTGGGGATGCTGATGCTGAAGTCTGTGAGGGATTCAGGAAAAATCATGGTACCCCGCTGGGAAGAGTCTCCCCTTTGACTATAAACGGGTCGTTGGCTTCTGTCCAGCCCCTTGTGCCATTTCACGCCACCTGGCCCACCAAGTCCAGTCAATGTGCAGTTCAAGGTGAGGGTCTCCCCTGCTCGCACGGACAAGGGTCCCGGTGTCTGCAGGATCTCCAGTGTCTGGGCTCCAGCTCCTGCAAACAAAAACAGGGCATCGTAAATGTATGTTCCCTTTGGAAATTAACCACCATTCTTCTTTGTGGCAAGGGAATATGGAGCCCTGCCCTACTCTCTTCTCATACTGTATTTACTGTACGCATATGTATATACAGATATATTTATTGCATTTCTGTTCCATCATTCTTCTCTGTCGTGCGAATGGCTGATGGTCGGATTCTGAAAGATCTCCTAGATTTAGAATTAGTGCAGGGAAAGCACCCCAGAGGGAGACCACATCTGCGATACAAGGAGATCTGCAAGCGGGATCTGAAGGCCTTAGGAATGGACCTCAAGGAGGGGAAACCTTGACCTCTGAGCGTTCAGCCTGGAGGCATGCAGTGCATCACGGCCTCTCCCAATTTGAAGGGACCCTTGTCCAGCAGCCCGAGGCAAAGAGGCAGTCACGAAAGCAGCAAAACCAGGGAGCTGGACAGGGGACAGATTGGATTTGTCTTCAGGGTGGAAGGGATGGTCACTCTTGAATCGGCCTTGAATCTCAGCCACACCAGACGCTGTTCCAAGCCCTCTATTCAGAGCACATTACCATAGTCTCTCGAGACTGAAGGATGCCTAATCTAATTCTCCCAGGCCATAGACACTTCTTAATTGGCCTGATTCTCATTGAATATGTACTCTACTCTAAGCCAGTGGTTCTCAAACTAGGGTCCCCAGATGTTCTTGGACTGCAACTCCCAGAAATCCTGGCCAACACAGCAAGTGGTGGAAGATTCTGGGAATGACAGTCCAAGAACATCTGGGGGCCCCAGTCGGAGAACCCCTGCTCTAAGCCCCATGTGAACAAAGCTCAAACTGGTCTCCTCCTCCACCAGCAGTGAAGACAAGGCAGAATGACACATGATCCTGAACACATGATCCCTCAAAGCTGCCTTCTACTGGCTCACACTCTTGCTCCATTCGGCCGAATACTGTCAAGACGGAATGGCAACAACTGTGTTTCGCAAGCAGGGCTGGGAATCAGACCTTGAAGCAGAAGCTCTACCACTGAGCTACAGAAACCCACAAAGCTTCCTTGGATTGAGTTGGGCACACATTCTGGATGACCCATGGCTGTCCAGGCCATCATCTGCCATGTGAGATGCTGAAGTGAAGATCTCGGAGATGGAGGCCCTTCAAAATGCAAAACTCATTCTGTGTCAACAAACTCTTCTTCCCCTAGTGCAGCACTTCACAACATTGGGGGACCCAGGTGTTCTTGGGCTGCAACTCCCAGAAACCTAGGACAGCACAGCTGGTGGGGAAGGCTTCTGGGAATTGCAGTCCAGGAACACTTGGGTTATGCAAGGCCGAGCAGCACTGCCTTAGAGGCAGGGACCTCTCCAGAAACTGGACTCAGGAACCTCCTGAATCCAAAACAGGAACCACATTCTGTATCACATGTAGGGACCCTCCAGAGGTTTTGGACTTCAACTCCCCCTTTGCAATCCTCACAACTGGCCAGACCGGATGGGGCTGATGAAGACGCTAGGGCTGCAATGCTTATGGATCACCACTCCTGCTTTACACCAATAACGGCAGGAAGGGACTCTCTCCCCTCCCTGATCCTTCATTTACAGCTGCAAAGTCCATATAGAAAATATCCCTCCCCATCAAGACATATGGTGGGTTCAAGCAAGCCTGTGCACGGTTGCCTGAAAAACCTCACCCATCCACAGTTATAATTCTGTGCAAACATGCCATTTACAGCAATAGCCATATGCCAAGGATAATTTTAATACACCCCAAACTCTTTAATTCCTGGTCGCATGCAAGCAGCTGAAGTGGAAAACTTTTATCCTGCAATACTGGCCAATTGGTGGGAAAAGAGAACCAGGATTGTGAATCTGTTTTGGGAAATAGCTCACATTTTGGACTGCTTGGGGAGCAGTCTGGCACAATCTACTTTCCTTGGTGATCACACGACACGCAGGGAAATGTGCTCCAGCCTGGCCCTGATCCATGGCCTTTTTGGTCCAGGTGTAGAGCTGCTGCTCCCAGGAGCCAAACTGGAGCAATCTGGACCCTTTCTGGTGGGATCAAGCGCATGTCTTACTGCTACCTAAATTTGTTCCCTATCTCAGCAGTATTCATGCTCCACCTTTTAAACAAATCTTATAGGTAGCTCATGGCCAGGGAAAACAATATACCATGTTAAAAATACTGGAAAACAAACAAGACCCTCCCATCAAAAACCCCAATAAAATAAAAATTAACAGAGCCAACTGGAAGTTTAATGGCAAAGAGCAATAGCAGCAAAAATAAACAGTTTAAGGATGCCAGTCCATAAATGCTAGCCAGAACAAAGAAGTCGTCACCAGCTTTCTAATAGTGTCTAATTTACGGGCCAAGCTAATTGCCCTGAGGAAGGTCAACCAGATTTGGTGGGCGATGGTCAAAAAGACCTCATCTCGGGTACCGATCTGTCCCACCTCTGATGGTGGGGACACCCAGGGGGGATAAGTGTCCCCTATGGCCGAAGGTGAGCAAAACTGACAGGGCAGCTTGAGTGGACAAAGGCAGTTCTCAATATATTCCAATTTCAAGTCATTTTGAGGCTGAGTCTTAAAAAGTCCAAACTAGCATCTTCACTTAAGACCAGAAATAAGCCTGTAACATGGTCAGGCATCACAAGGTTGGTACAAGAACCTCTGATCCAATGGCTTCAGTCAGAAGCATCCGTGGACATGATCTAAACCAACCAAAGCTTCCACTAGATGGTCTTCAAAGGCAAAGCCACATAGTACCCACGACAGATTATTTACTCTGGAAGCGAGTAAATGCTCTGAACAGGGCTCATTGTCTCTGGTGAGTTCCGAAATGATCATGCCTTCATCCCCACTTTCTGCTAACTGAGTTTCGTTAAAGCGGATGCAACCACATCTAGGACTTTGGATCTGTTGCTACTCTCTTCCGATATTCCGTCAAGCTGGCAATGTCAAATGCTTTGCAAAAGCGGAATCGTGACACGGATTTCTATACCACTTCTTCTTCTTTTTAAACTGACAGGTTGTATTTTTTTTCTGAGGCATGAGATACAGCAGTCTCTCTACAAATAACTGTGATCACAGATGTAGTTGTAAAGACCAAAGGAGGATGGCTGGCCCTTTCCGTGACAGTTTCTGGCATAATATGAATTAATACTTCACCTGTCAAAACTGCAGCTTCGTTTCTATTTTCTGCCGAGCTTCGTTGCAACCTGGATAATATTTTTTTTAAAGCTGTCAGCGGTTGTTATGCCTTTGGGTCTCCATCGATAGTCTTTGCTTAATTTTTATCAGACTAATAGAAACACACATTCACATATAACCTTTCAACGCTGGGTTTCTGGGTACAGAAGGCCCATACAGACTTCTCCTTTATCTGCTCAGAGTTTCTCCTACCCCCTAGGGTTTTAATGCACACACAAATGAGGAAGAAGCCAAGTGTTTTGAATGCACCACTGATCCAAATTATTCTGTGCACAGTATTTCGTAAACATACACACACCTACTCAACCCACCTCCCCTTAAGTGCAGGTAAGTGTATGATTTTACTGTCTAACATTCTGAAGCATTCTATTTTCTTACTGTGTAATGGATGTTCATGTTGCATAATTAGGCTTTTAGGGGGGGGGGGAAGCCTACATCTTTTCTTTTTTTAAAGAGTCCTATGGGTTTGGCTAATGTGCCTCATTTCATTAGCTTCCTGAGATAAAGGCACGGCTGGATGAGAAAACAAAACAAAAGCAAACCCCGAGGTGCGGCGACAACTGAAGCTTTTTAGAAAGGTAACATTTAATCTGCTTTATGTCAGGATTCACACATCCACTCGCAAGGCTGGCACCTTCGAGAAAGATGAAGCTGGCAGCTGAAAAACCTAGTTCCTGTTTTATGTACATCTGTAGAACACCCATGACAGCATCAACTGGGTCACCCTAGGTAGGCGAGATTTTAATGGGGAGTTTTGTACACACCGAAAACGTAATTACTCCAACGGTCCTTCTTATTTATTTATTCATTCGCCTGTACGCTAGCCAAAAATCTATAAAAAGAGTTTGCAGCTGTCTCACTAATATCGCTGTAGACTTAGAAAATAGGCCAATTTTGCAGAAAAGCAATAGCATTGAACAAAAATCTTTTTCCAGCACCTTTCGATTAGTGGGTGGAGGGGAAACCCTGCCCGGGCCAACTGTGCTAATAATAAAATACGTAAAAGAGGAAGAAAATAAACGGCCGCCTGTCCCTGACACTTCTATACTGCTATACAAGGTCTAAAGAAGCTTAACAATTGAATAAGATTTTTGCCTTTCAAGCAACGTGCGTTTGAGGCCAAAACTGATGAAAGTTCTGTCTTGTTGAAATCACAGTTTAGAAGAAATAATAAGAAGATGGTTAACTTCTGACCAACCTTTGCTTCTAGCAATGGATCACATGGGGATCTTTTTTCTACTACTGTATTTTATAACTCCAGATTGACACAATGGCTAGAATATTGTGTTCAATCACACAGATGATGCAATTTTTAGAAGTGAATTGACATAGGTTAAGAAATCCATCCATCCATCCATCCATCCATCCATCATTAGCTCCATCCATCCATCCATCCATCCATCCATCCATCCATCCATCCATCCATCCATCCATCCATCCATCCATCCATCCATCCATCCATCCATCCATCCACCCAACATTAGCTCCATCCATCCATCCATCCATCCATCCATCCATCCATCCATCCATCCATCCATCCATCCATCCATCCATCCATCCATCCATCCATCCATCCATTTATCCCACTTTTCTCCTTAAAAGGACCTATGGTGGCTTTAGATCTTATCTCTTGCATATTGGGTTGAATTGGGCTTTTTTTTCCAATGACAGACTCAACTCTCAACTTCGCACCCATCCACCCCTCCCTTTGTGGTGCTGGAGGAGACTCTTGAGAGTCCCCTGGACTGCAAGGAGAACAAACCTATCCATTCTGAAGGAAATCAACCCTGAGTGTTCACTGGAAGGACAGATCCTGAAGCAGAGGCTCCAATATTTCGGCCATCTCATGAGAAGAGAAGACTCCTCGGAAAAGACCCTGATGTTGGGAAAGAGTGAGGGCAAGAGGAGAAGGGGACGACTGAGGATGAGATGGTTGGACAATGTCATCGAAGCGACCAACATGAATGTGACTCAACTCCGGGAGGCAGTGGAAGACAGGAGGGCCTGGCGTGCTCTGGTCCATGGGGTCACAAAGAGTCGGACACGACTTAACGACTAAACAACAACAACAGCAAACCAAAGATTCAGACTCAGACTTAGAGCTTGGACCTTAAGACTAGCCAGCATTCCTGGTCGTGTGACTCCATGTGTTATAAATAAGGTCTAGAGAGATTCTCAACTTCCAGCAATTCAACATTACGCTATTTGTGTAACAGCATAACAAGATTCCAGCTTATCTCACGGTCTTGGATTCTAAAAAAATTGGCAAAACCTACAACTCTTTTGTCCTAAATGGGGTAGAGGGTGTCTTTTTTTTATCTCTCCATGATCAGGGGTCTACCTGTGGTAGAATACAGACTACATGTTGGACTACCATCCCCAGAATCTGGTATCCAGCATGATGGGAGCGGTGATCCAAACAGCAATGATTTCCAGGTTTTTGAGATAGCTGTGATGCTTCTAATCTAAATTCTAGGCTTCTCTGCCAGCTGAGTGCTTGCTTATAGTCTTTTATTGCTGTGGGCTTTAACAGCATCACTAACCCATTTGTTTTAATGCTTGGTTTTAATTTTAATTTTTAATGCGCATTTTTATTATTCACCTTTTCTAACTGCCTTTGTGATGGAAAGGAAGGGTATAAATTAAAGAAATGAATAAAGGTTTTTTTTATGTCAGCAATATATATCTAATCACATAGGTGAAATAAACCCAGTCAGGAATACATTGCTTGTAAAAGAGACACCAGGGTGTGGACTGCAGCCACAAAATTCAGGACTGGCTAGGATCATCATCACACACGTGAATGTTTTTTTTTATGGCACTCATGGTTGGCTGGGGATGATTATACTTTGCTACATTTGGAGAGCATTGGATCAGCAGAGACTGGTAGAGGGTTACTGGAGGGAAGCCAACCTACTATTCGCGGGAATTATTTCCTCTAAAAGGTGGTTTGAAAATCTTTGTGGTTACAGAAACAAAATGGGCCACTGATTAATGCATTTAAGGCCAAACGTAAGTCTCCTTTAAGTCTCAGTCTAGGGGTAAAAGAAAGGGTTAAGAACAGGCTTATATCTTCCCCACTGAGTTCAATATGACTTTGAAGAACTTCATTTTAGACCTGATCTCCCAAGAGACACCATTGATGATATCCCAGCTGGAAGTCTGGATTCTTGTAAGGGTAATAAATGAAAGAGTGTCTATGTGTAGATGAAAGCTGCAGCCAATATTTCTGGTGCACAAGGAAAAAAAATGATATAAGGTATCTTCTGAGAACCATAGGAAAGAGATTTGTCTATGAAAATGATCGGGCATTCACTTGTTAGGAAGTAGCATTGCTCCTTCCCTGTGTGAATCCATACAGGGGAGCCGCCCACGGTCTGAAACTGATCAGAATATTATTTATTAAAAATACTTAATTACCATTTTTAACCAACGAGGGTTCCCCAAAGCAACGCAGAGCCACAAAAAGAAAAACACACCATTCAAAACAAATTGTAAAAACCAGCTAGAATCCTATTGCCTACTGGCATAAATTCAATGGCACGAATCTCAGCAACAAATCGCGGTTAGCTAGGAAATCAACTTCCATATCCCCGTACACGCATCAGTTGTGTGTAATAAAGAACACAACGGTTGTCTCCTGAATAGTGCTCATTTGCTGCTGCACTTATCTAGGCATATACAGTGGGCCTCCTTTATCTGCGAGACCGGTATCCGCTGATTCACTTATCCGCGGTCCAAATATACTAACAATATTACAAGGAAAATCCAGGGATGGGGACGTGAGTTGTGGGACTCTCTGTCAAATCGAACTGGTGATTCAACTTGGATTTGACCAAGTTTTTTTCCCCCAATGACTCAGACTCAACATGAGACTCATCCTCTCCTCTCTTTTTTTGGGGAAAAGAGCTTGTTTTTAATAGGGACTTGGGGCTTGAGACTCAGGACTTGGTACCAAAGACTTGGACTAGAGACTCGGACCCACTTGCCAGATCCCTGGAAAAATACCCAATACTGTATACGTATTTTTAATGACGACATTACCAGAACTGGACACTAGAGGGAGCCAGAGACCATTGACTAGAAAAATGTATTTCCACAGTGTCATTACCAAACTGGCCATAAGAGGGAGCCAAAGGCCATGCACTGTATAGTATTTCCTATTAAAATAATGTTTGCTATAATCCAAGTTTTTTGGCATCCGGGGGGCGGGGCTTAGAACCAACCCCTTGCAGACACAGGTATCCTACTGTTTAGGCAATAGGATTCTTATTGATTGATTGATTGGATTTTTACCCCGCCCCTTTAGACCATGTGTACTCTATTCTTTCAACAAGGGAGATGATAGCCCAGGTTGGGTGCAACTTTTTTGAAAGCTGTTGTTGTTTAGTCGTTAAGTCGTGTCCGACTCTTCGTGATCCCATGGACCAGAGCACGCCAGGCCCTCCTGTCTTCCACTTTTGAGTTAGTTTATCATCAGAACAGGAAACCAGTCATCCAGTTGCGTTTCTTTGCTTAGTACTGTAACTTCACTGCAGCCTGTGTGGCTTCTGGGCTGGCCCATACCACTTGGCAGAGTGAAGCAGCCACCTCAAGCTCTGGAGGCAGTGGCAGGGATAGAGCTGTTTCTCTTTAGCTTTTTTTCTGTCTTGAAGGATGGTACTCTGTGTGTGCTGCAGTTCCTGTGGCCCGGCCAGTTTGGAAGGAAGGCCCAGTTGTTGTCCACGAAATGGAGGGGATGTCTTCTAGTCTCTCCCTCAGACAGCAAACTCTCTTGGGACAGCCTTACATGATTCTATCCCATCCGACAGACCTCATTAATGAAGTAAAAGAGGAAACATACAGCATCATGGTGAGGACAGAGATGTGTCCTCTTTTAGGAAGGGCAGTCCTCTATTTGAAGGGCTGCTGGACAGCCATTTTAGTGCCCAGGGCTTTGCTGTCTTATTGGTTAATGCAGATGGGTTGTGGTTTTTAAAAAATTAACTACAAATCCCATAATTCTCCATTCCGGGAGTTCTACCTAACAGACAAACACTGTGCAAAAACTAAATATGGCTCATCTGGGAGAAAAGCCTAAACTGGAAGGGTCTGAGGCCTAGCTCTGCTCAAACTTCCTGTTTCTGCCCCAATGCTAGCTGGGAGCTTCCTTTCTGAACAGGAAGCTGGGTGGAGCTAGGCCTAGCTGAGGCTCAAGGCCTTTTCAGTTTAGGCCTGTCTCCCAGGTGAGCCACATTTAGGTATCTGTGAGGTGTCTGTCTGTCACAAGATCCACATTTAGGTGGCCGTAAGGTGTGTTTGTCAGGAACAACACCCATAATAGGGAATTATGAGATCTGTAGTCCAAAATACCTGAAAATCCTTTCCCAATTGGTTCACCTTGTGAGACAGAGAAGTTGGAGGAATGGGGAAGAATGCCTGGGTCCGAGCACGTAATAGGTACAGTACATTGGTTTTGTACTAAGACTGCCTGTTTTGTGTTTCCTTCTGCCCCAGGAGGAACAGCTGGAGGCAAGAATCATGCCCAGATTGTGTAGGCTCACATCTTTCCAGCACCATAGACTAACCACTGGACTCAAAAGGTAAAGGTTCCCCTCGATATTTAGTCCAGTCATGTCCGACTCTAGGGCGTGGTGCTCATCCCTGTCTCCAAGCCATAGAGCCAGCATTTGTCTGAAGACCGTTTCTGTGGTCACGTGGCCAGTGCGACTAGACACGGAACGATGTGACCTTCCCACCGAGGTGGTACCTATTTATAGACTTGCATTTTTACATGCTTTTGAACAGCTAGGTTGGAAGGAGCTGGGAGAAGCGACGGGAGCTCCCTCCGTCGCATGGATTCGATCTTAAGACGGCTGGTCTTCTGACCTTGCAGCACAGAGGCTTCTGTGGTTTAACCTGCAGCACCATCACGTCCCACTGAACTCAACAACTTACCAAAAGCAAAAATTTTTTGTGCACGCTAAATTTCAGCGCCCCTGGGCCAAAGCCCCAGTCACCCCACTCTAGTTACGGTTCGACGGTGAAAGGATGATCCCCCCTTTTGAAAACATCCTCCCTTTGAAGGATGTCCAGTTCAAGCGTGATTTAAACAGGATGCCCCAGAAGGAGGCAGAGTTAGGAGACCTGAAGTTGCCCCTTCATTTTGAGCAGCACCTCGGCTGAACCGCAGGCATGCAGGCCATCTAGCCACCAGCTTCCTGAGTGGAGAGAGAGAGAGAGAAGGCACGGTGGGGGAATCCAATGCCAACCTCTGGCTCTGTAGCCAGATGTCTAAATCACAGAGTTATCCTACTGTTGATCTCTGGTGGCTTCCCATTCAACGCCTAACGAGGCTAAGTGCCCCAAACCAGATGAGATCGGCACCTTTTCAAAATGCTAATTTTGGGCTACTGCCCTTTCTACCCTCCCTCGTTGTGGTCCATTTACTGACTGGGCGCTGCCGGTCAGCACGAGGGCATCGATGTGGGTTGATGGGCAGAAGAAGGGAGGGGGAAACCACACCAAACCTCATGGGGTTTTGCTACTTTCCAACTCAAATGAATCTTTCATAAGAGGCGGTCCAGAGCCCTTTAGACCTGCAATTAACATGAATGCATTTCCTGCTTCATTTGGTACACCTGCTCAGGAACCAAGAATCATCAAGAGAGCACAGTCAGAAAGAAACCAGAGCTATTTTTAAAGTGACAGAATCAGTGTATTTAGGACTGAATTTTAATGAACCCCCAAAACTGCAAGTTGCATTCTAATCTCGTTTCCCTCTGGCCCAGAAGAGCAACGCTCAAGTACAAAAGCCTTCTTGCTGCGTTCATATTCAACAAGGATCACTCGGCCCAGGGAGATTACGGTGGCTTTAGAAAGAGCAGACCCAAGAAACTGTGCCGTCTGAGGAGAAAAGAGGATCTGTTTCCCCCATTGTGCACACAGAATCTGATGTGGCCAGCAGTTGAATCTTACTTTGGTAGGGGCTATGGAACAAGGCAAGAGGAGAAGGGGACGACAGAGGACGAGATGGTTGGACAGTGTCATCAAAGCGACCAACATTAATTTGACCCTACTCCACAAGGCAGTGGAAGACAGGAGGGCCTGGCGTGCTCTGGTCCATGGGGTCACAAAGAGTCGGACATGACTTAACGACTAAACAACAACAACAAATGGAACAACAGGCTCCACCATCCCAAAAGCAGAGCTTGGAGAAGTTACTTTTTAAAGTATAAACAGCTCTGAGGGTCTTCCAGGAAGAAAGGCAACTGGGCATCACGGGCGGGGGGTGAGTTAGTGTGGCTCTGGGAACTATTGTGCAAAGGAATCGTTTTTCTAAGCTTTGCCCAGATATCAACAGCCTGTCTTAGGGGGGCACAGGGAAGGCTGGAATAATAGAATGACAGAGTTGGACGGGGCCTCTAAGGCCATTGAGTCTAATCCCCTACTCAAGGCAAGAATCCAAACCAAAGGACATCTGCCAGGCGGTGGTCTAGGTTTTTCTTGAATGTCTCCAGTGTTGGAGAGCTCACCACCTCCCAAGGGAATTGGTTCCATCGTCCTACTCCTCCAACAGTTAAGAAGTTCAGCTTGGAGGGCTCTGGAGGAAAGACGGGAGAAGCGTTGCTATCGATCTTGGCTCTTTGTTTCCAGAGGCAGCAGCAGCTTTCCGGAAAGTAAACATCTCACCCGATTTCAAGGTGTCAATAATGACCGCCAAAGCCCTACACAGCTTGGGATCCAGATAGCTAGGGTGACTCTCTCCCTCTATTAAACCTGTCCAATCATTATGGTCTGTTGAGAGATAATGCTCTGGTTCCCGATCCTTCAGCTTGCCGATTTGTTTTGCTTCAGTTGTTAAACAGCCGGTGGACCCAGTGCCGAATTTTATTTCAACCCTGCTGATAGGATAGCATCCTTAACAGGCCCCAAAACACAGAAAACTGAGGTTGGCCTTCGTGGCACACGATTCCAGCAGCTGGAGGCAGCTGTGTCCCTATGCCTCATGGCAGGCCGGCTCTGCTCACAAGCTGAAATTTTGCACATGCCAAATTTACCTCACGCCTTTGCTTCCTTCAGCTTTTGTTTACTCAGGTCTCAATGGATTGAGTTCCTTGCGCATGAGAGTCCATGCTCTCCTTCCCCCGGGATCTCTCGCTCTTTCTCTTTAATCTCTCTCTCCCACCTCTGCCCACTAAGCCTTCTTGCCTCCATGAGGAGAGCTGGATTTTCCTATTTTTTTTGCGGTAGGGCTCCTTCAACGCATTTTGCAAATCCATGTTTCATCTCTTTCGCTTCAGCACCCACAAACTTGATTTGCACAGCTAAAAATACCTGTTTATACATTTCCTGCTCTTCATCGATATTTTTGCATTCTGGCTTCTCTACGTGGCTCACAGAAGCTTTTAGGGTTAGCAAAAAGCTGCTTGCGATAGGAATTCTGTCGGTGTTCATGCAAAGTTTACGTCATTTGCCGTGGCCAATTGCCAAAGTACTGGGGCCCATCTTGGTCACACACCTGATCACTTTGGTGTAGCCAAAGCACAGCCTGGTACTTTGCTTGATTAGTCATAATTAGGCGCAACAAGTTATCCAGACCTCATGCTAACCATCAATAGGATTCTGGGCGTCAATTTGAAAACTATTCAAATTACCTGTATAAGAAAGGAGGTTTTGACTAAACATTAGGAGGAACTTTCTGAGAAAAAGAGTTGTTTGACAGTGAAACAGATGCCCCCCCCCAAAAGCTGGTGGACTCCTCTTTGTTTCAGGTTTTAACACAGAAATTGGATCGGGATTGGATTGATCATCCTTGGGTCCCTTCCAGCACTATGATCCAATGATTTCTACCCTGCACACACTAAATGAGCTGTTCTGTTTGATTTCCTTTTAATAGATTATTTCCTGGCAAGCAAAAGGAGAGAAGAAAGAAAGAACCTACAGAAGAGTTACAAACGAAAAATGTTTCTTGTGTGGACCTCCCACAAAATTCAGAGAAGGAAGCAGTGCCAGTAAAAGCTTCATCTGATAATAGTCCTGTAATGACAGCAGGAATCAAATACTTTCCATGAATTGGTGGGTGGAGGAAAGCAGAGCAGCCGTGAATCAATTGTGAGGGTATTAGCAGTTATTTCGAGAGCCATAGAAAGAGCTGCAAATATTAATATTTTTTAAAAAAATTCCACCTGCCAGTTCCTTCTTCAATCATTTGATAAAGGCCATATCAGTAAGTGTATTCTGCGAGGATCAATGAAATCACTCATAAAATGCTTCAAGTTCCGACAATCATTTCAACAAACCCTTCAGCAATTCCGGCGCTCGTGAACATTCCGTAACTGGCAAATTTCAAGCTGGTGAGCAGAGGCATAGGTTGGCTGTACCACTGAACAGCTACAGTTCAGGATTTGTGTAATTGGGGTGTGTGTGGCTCCCCCAATTCAGTCTGGAGGCTAGTTTGGCATTTTGGGATGGATCTTGTAGTGAGCTGGGACTCGCCTAATTTGACACGTGCTCTGGAGCTGAAGCCTTTCATAAATTCAGATTCCCAATTCCTTGCACCAATTAGTGTCAAGATTACAAAAATGGCCCTAATTTTTCAATGCAATCTGGAGACATCTCTAATAAGGAAGTAAACATGCTGACCTTCAGACAGTTAGGTGAAGAATTTTGTTGAGAGTTTTACAATTTGCTCGTTTCAAGAACTGTGACAAAAAGTGAAATTTTGGCTTAAGACGGCTTCTACCGGCCGTCACTCAGCCAACCCCCAGCTTCTCTTGTTCACGTCCTCCCTCCTGCCGTCTGCTTCCCCCCCCCCCGCCACCTGCATCTCTGGCATTTGAGCCCTAAAATCAGTCCAAAGAGGCTTCACTCTGAATATAAACAGGCCCAGTTTGCTTCCATTTGACCTCATGCAAATTGGTTTCGTATTCTGGATTTGGCCAGAGTTGGAGAACCAGCTTAGTCTTCACTCAAGAAAATGATACAAATGCAAAAGTAGGCATTTTAATATAGACGCTTAAAGAAAAAAAAACCCCACAACATCATACAACCTCTGAGATTTTGTGATCAGGACCACTTTGTCAGACATGTCCCAGTGGGTAGAACCTTAAAAGTCCAAAAGTTCATGGCAAGATGGATGAGCGCACACACACACCTTCCAAGAACTTTTGGACTTTACATCTAAGGGTAACTTTCCTGGCAAAGTCCATCTTGCCTTGAACCGTTGGACTTTTAAGTTCTTCCCACTGGTACTTTGTAGTGCAGGGGTTAAACTGCAATACTGCAGCCCAAACTCTGCTCAGGGCCTGGGTTCAATCCCAGGTGGCTGACTCGAGGTTCACTCAGCCTTCCAGCCTTCTGAGGTCAGCAAATTGAGTACCCAGCTTGCTTGAGGGCCATAGGTAAACTGTAAATAGCCCAGACCATGCTTTGAACACTACGGGGTGGTATATAATAAGCTTTGCTTTTGCTTTTTTCTTTACATGCCTGATGAAGTGTTCTGATCCACAAAAGCTTGCAGAATGGATGCTGATTTTTTTTTAAGCTGCCTATAAAGGTATCTCCTACTTTGGGCTTTCTATTTTGTGCTGACCACATGGTTCCCTTTTATTTCAAGAAAAATGATGTTTATCTGTCTTAAATGAATAAGTGTGCCAGCCCTTCCAGCCTGATAGGCAGGCAACTCCTGTTTTGAATTGATCTCCTTCCCTCTGTTTGTTTTGTTTTCATCTCAAGTACCACCAATTTTTTTTCCCTTGTCCGCTTTGAGTTTTCCTTGAACAAGACTAATTGGCAATTAAACATTGCAAGCCATGAGCTGCTAGATCAAACCAAAGGCCTTGCAAGAGCTCAGTGTATTTAATTAAGATAAACAAGATAAGCTTTGCCGGAAGATTAGCACTTAAGGGAGAACAAAAAGAATTTGGTAAACATAGCTGCCCTTTAAGGAAAAAAAAGGGAAAGCAATATGAAGCAGCTTAACATCTTTAGCTTTAATACACATCTGAGGAAGTCAGCTGGAATCACTGTGATCCTTAAACTACTTCTTCTGATATATGAATCGGGGTGGGCCAATTTCAGGATTGTGATGTCCACTTTGCTTTAATTTTTTTTTAAATTTTATTGCTCTCCTATGCTTCCACTCAGAAGATTTTTTAAGATCTCCGAATCTGGAACAGAACTGGGGAAAATGGCTTTTTCGGACTACAGTGCCTAGAATCCCCTGGTCAACGCATTCACCTTGGTTAGGGGATTTTATTTATTTATTTATTTATTTATTTATTTATTTATTTATTTATTTATTCATTCATTCATTCATTCATTCATTCATTCAATTTTTACCCCGCCCCTCTAGACAACGTCTACTCGGGGCGGCTTACAGATTGTCTTTTAGAAAAGACAATCCAAACAATCACACCTATCCACCCATCCCTCAAAGCACAGCAAAGTGTGATGCTTATATACTGCCCCATAGCACTTAAAATCACTCTCTGGGCAGTTTACAATTTAATTAGGGGGCCCTCCCCACCTCAGCAAGCTGGATACTCCATTTACCATGCTCAGAAGGGTGGGCAGCTGAGTGTTCCTCAAGCCAGCTACCTGGGATCGAACCCAGGTCTTGAACAGAGTTTTGACTGCAGTACTGCAGTAGAACCTCCGCGCCACAAGGTGTTCTAAGCTTTGAGATGAACGGCATACCAACGTATCTTAACAGCCAAGGCACGAAGAGGGAAAGTCAAGTTACTTGCCTGTCTTCTATTGCTTTTTTTTTTTGTTTTTTTTGTTTTTGATTCACCGTTTCCAGAATTGCCACCCGAGGAGAGACAGAGAATCCTTCCCTGCTGGCTCAACTGGCTAGAACAGCTTTTTAGCTTTACTCCATCCCTGGAAATTCTCAGCCCTTGTGGCACCGGAGTTTAAATTTTGCTTTCTTCCATGCCTATTCAATGATAAGGCATTATTTTATCACTTCTGAGCCCTTTGGCAGAAAACTGGTGGTACCAGCATAGCAAGGAAACAGTGGCGTGAGCGGTGGTTTATGCTCTTATCGAAAAACAGTCCCCGAAATACCGCAGTGGTACCGAGACCCACCCCATCCTTTCTAAGAAGGGCCTCCAGCCAGCAAACGATGCCTATCAGATTGGCTAATACTCTGCTCCCATGTCAACTCCCAGAGTAAAGCATGCAATCATTATTTCACCACCTCCCAGAGCACATCTGTACATCATTGCATCATTTCCCCACAAGGTAGTGGAGTCAGGGCTCACACGGTCAAAGGCTCGTGGTTTGCTAAGCGGCGGGGACTTGTGATATCATTTGCCACCTCCCTCGGCTTCCCAGCTCGGTCTGAGTTTATCTGAAATCCTCACAGTAGCTGGGGAAGAAGGGGGGGGGGGTTTCCTATACTGTTGCAAACGATTCTGGCTGTAATGAAAAGCATTTGGGGACACGTGGGGTCTTTGGTGAGCAATTAAGAGCCGTTAAAAGGGTAAAGGTTCCCCTTGACAAATTTTTGTCCAGTCGTGTCCGACTCTAGGGGGCGGCGCTCATCCCGCTCTTCAAGCCATAGAGCCAGCGTTTGTCCGAAGACAATCTTTCCGTGGTCACATGGCCAGTGTGATTTAGACACGGAATGCTGTTTACCTTCCCACTGAGATGGTACCTATTTATCTACTCGCATTTATATGCTTTTGAACCGCTAGGTTAGCGGGAGCTGGGACAGGCGACGGGTGCTCATTCCGTCGCGTGGATTCGATCTTACAACTGCTTGGTCTTCTGACCCTGCAGCACAGGCTTCTGCGGTTTAGCCCACAGCACCACCATGTCCCAAGACCTCTTCAGCCAGCCGGCCGACCGGGCAAGTCATCACTGGCTACGGTTCCCGGAACGAGTCTTCCCCCGCCTCCACCTTCGTGGGATACAGCTGCGTGGCGGTCTCCTGCCAACCAAGTGTCGCACGGCACGTGGGCGTGGACTCTCCGACCCCGACAAAGCCTGCCGAGGGCCTTGCCAACAACCTGAAACCATCAATCACATCCTGCAGGTTTGCAAAATCACCCATAACCGGATTGTTCACAAGACTGACCAGTTCCTGAGACGCGGAGGGTTCCAGACGTGGGTCGAGCCCATTGTCCCATCTGGCTCATCTTTCATCAAGCCTGACATAGTTGTGCTCACTGACAACCAGCTGGTCGTCTTGGACGTATCTGTCGTCGGGGGCCATCACCTACAAGAGACCTGAGACCTAAAGACGTCCAAGTATGGCTCCCCAGCATGCACCGCCGCCTTGGAGAAGTGGCATGGAGCTTCTATCCCAATCCGTCACTCCCCAATTGTCATCTCCAACAGGGGACTGTTCCTAGCCAATTCCGGCCGTTACCTTCGATCCCTGGGCCTATCCTCCCGTGACCTCTCTGACCTGTGCCTTCTGGCCATCGTTGGCTCACTTCGGTGCTTCGACCTATACACCAGAAGTACTACGGAAAAACATCGACAGAGTCGGGAAGCCTGTTGCGAATGACCTGCCCTTGGGCGCGACTTTCCTAGACAGAGATGCCAATAGCGTTCTGTAAAGCCGTTAGCTTTACAGAAAACCCGCTCCTTTGTTGATCGGTCGGATCCCGCTGCCTGTATGTCTTTGGACTCTCCTGGTGGCTATGGGGCGACTATGATGAACACCAAAACTTCCGAATTTAGCACTATAGCATCGCAGAGTCTCCTGTTTAATTGCCCTGGCTCCACCCTATCGAATATTGGAATTTGAGGAGGTACATAGAATTCTCAGGGGTACTTCATGTGTGTGTGTGTGTGTGTGTGTGTGTGTGTGTGTGTGTGTGTGTGTGTGTGTGTGTTGTATCTCAGCCGAGGAGTCTGGAAGAGAGGTCTGATTCTGTGCAGAATATAGCCGTGGCCGTTAAAACAGTATCCGTCAGCTGCAACTTGGTAGTGCAGATTGCCTCGAAATGAAAACATTAAAACTGCTAAGATGCTTCTCTTCTCCCTCCATCATCCCCTTCTACTTGGGCTCAAGTGACAGGGAGATGGGGGTGGACACGCGAGGGTGAGCAGAGCTAGTCAAGAAACAGCGACAACTCAACCAGTGAGAGGAGTCGGGAAAAATCTACTGTATTTTTAGATTCCTGCAGGCAACGTGATAAAACTTGGGAGGGAGCGAATGAAGTGGTTTTCTGAATCCGAAGGCTATCATAAAAGATGGAGCCCGGTCAGGCTGCTCCACGTGTGGATGGAAATGGCCAGGAAGCCGATTTCAGCTGAACCTCAGGTGAAGTTCTTAATGGGAACAGCAGGACACCAAAACTAGGACCCAGAGATGCTTGTAAAAACAAACAAAAGGATCGCAATTCAAAACGGGAACGGAATCAGAGAAAAGGATGGTTGAAGTATCAGCTCTCTCCTAGCTGACAAGGATGTGAACAATAACACACTAGAAATGGGAACACATAGGAGTGTTCAAGGAACCAAATCTGGTTCCACAAAAAAAAATCCTCCTCAATTCTGTAGCGGAAAATAATAACCAGGCCTGTCGGTCCAAAGAGCAGAAATCTAAAAAGTAGAACACTTAAGGGTGTCTCAAGGAGTTGCTGTCTATCTCTCCCAGTTTCTGCGTGTCCCAATTTTGGTATATTCGTCTGGGCCCGGGAGCTATTTGGCCATAAGGATTCCAGACTTTGAATAGCTCCTGTAAAGTCTGGACTAAAAACTGGAGCGGATACACTACCCCTACTCCCACCCCACCCCACCCCACCTCCTGCATTTGGGAGTCACTGGCCTCTGCTTCCCCTTCAAGGGTTTCTCACATGCCTTTAATTAAAAAAGCCAATTTGGAATTCTTCCTCTGTGGCTCTACAGCTTTTTAATCAATCAAACAAACGCAATGTGATCTTTATTCTTGTGCTTACTTTGGGACAAAAGGGAGACCCAGGTGTATTGCAATTAACTGCTGTGCACGAGACTGGAAATACAGTATTGTTTTTACATGCTGTTGAATGATTTCTAATGTATGGCGGCACTTTGAATTAAAATGGATAGGCAGTGTGGTATAGTGGATGGAGTGACAGAATAGGACTCAGGAGACCCGGGTTCAAATTCCTGTTCAGCCATGGAAACGTGTTGGAATGTGGAATTGGTAAAACCACTCAAATGTCTCATCCCGAAAGGCATGTCAGGGTCACTATAAGCCAGTTCTGACTTGATGGCTCAAACAGCAACAAATTAATTAATGACATTTAAAAGGTCCTGTTATTATTAGTCCTGTTTAGCCCTTGCAAATGTAAAAAGGCTGTGGCTTCTTTTATCAAATCCGTCCCTTGTAAGACTTCCTCTTTTCCTGCTGCCTTTAGTTTTTCCCAGCATTATTGTCTTGCTTCCCTACAATCTGTCTAAAATACGGTAGCCTCTATTTAATCCTTTCCACTTCCAGTAAGGCTTCAGGCTTGATTAGATCTTGTGTTCAAAGCCGGACTGTGTCACAACAACGAACCAAGTTATTGTCAGATAAATGAGATAAACACCCTTTCAGGTTGTTTCTCTGGCCGTGTGGGGGCCTGAATGCTGCATGAAGGAAACGTTTATGCCTGCTAACTAGGAAAGAAAACACTAATTATTTTTATTTAGTGAAAAAAGTAAAACCCACCACTGCTCTCTGACATGAACTGATCATGAGATGCAGTCAGAAGACTGCAATTCTATAAACGGAAGCCAATAAAACAAGGCATTTATGTCAAGCATCACAGCAGAGAACTGTATCTGCTTTTTTAATCTTTCATATAATAAGAAAAGGAACCTAAGAAGAGGAAGAAGGGAGATCTAATAACGCAAAGCACCACAGTGAGAGATGAGAACAGACGTGAAGCACTTGGTACTTCCAGTTATTGTTTAGAAACAACTCTTCAAAGCTGTGGACTATTATGAAAGGAACCGAGCAGCAAAATTGTTTGAAGCAGCAAAATAAGATTAACGGGAAGGACTTAACAGAGACTTCTGCTTTTATAAATTTTATTTGCCTCTGAGTACCTCTTCACACCCTATATATTTTAAAGGAGGTTGTAAAGCAACAAGACAATAATGTAAAGCCTCCCCAAGATAAACTGTGTTTTAAAAAACACAAGTAACCCAACGGATTTGCCCAAAAAGGTTCTGTTGACTGGGAATGGTTGGCTGGGAGTTATTCTGGGACAACCCCATGATGGTTTCCACGTTCTGTGCGAAATAGGCCTTTAAATAATAGATGTGGCCTCTCCTTTGACTTTTTCCTTGTCGAGTTAGAAGGAAATTCGGTCCTTGTTCAAGAATGTTCCAAAAGGACTTGCTAAAATGCAGCTTCTTGCAGGATTTTAGATTAGGTGGCAACATTGATTCATTATTAATAAATCAATTAAGGCTGGCTGAAAGTCATCATTATTAATGACCTCGAGAACTTTCTTCAACTCCAACGCTCTGGACCACTTTCCCTCACAAAGCTTTGAATGAAAGAAAGGTTAATCGTATGCCGGGATACAATTGAAATTCTGTTCTTAACCTTTTTTTTCCGCCCTGCAACAAGGCTTTGTCAATATTCAGACCACACAGTTGCATGAAAAGACTTGACAGTGCATTTCAGCAGATAACAGGTGAGATGTTGACTTTGCCACATCACAGAAAGGTGGGGCTTTTTTGGGGTGGGGTGGAGATGTCTGTTTTCTAAGAAAATGAATAAAGAGGCAGACAAGACTGGGGGTAAAAATGCAACAGAACCCACACATTATGGATTTAATTAATTCTCACAAATTCTCATTGGGAAGGGGGTGTCGTGGCACATCCAGATAACCCAGTCAAAAAGATCTGTCGAAGGCTGCAAACATCATTTTTGTTCCTACAGGAGAGGGAAAAGATGAACACTCTTCTCATCCTCAACAAGGTTAGCAAAAAAAAAAAAAGTATTCTGGATGAAACATGTCGGATTTTGCACCAAGATCCTTTTATTTTAAGTAAGCTTATATGTTTGTACGTTTGTTTGCAGTTTTTGGCACAACATGCAAGGGGTTTTGCGCAAAACACATTTTTTGTGCCCCCAAAAAATTAAATAAAAAAGGAGTCTCAAAATGCAAAACGAAATGTTCAAAAACTCACGGCGTCTCACCCAGCAGGCAGAAACCTTTTGGGGATGTTTTGTTCACACCCGCAAGAATAAAATCAGCAAAGATTGACACCCCTAAGCAACAGGAGTGTTTTTATGGAGGAAAATGCGGAAACCTAGGCATAGCTCACTTGATGAATTAATTTTGGCATGACATGTCAACCTTGACCCAACTAGAGGATGACTGGATCTGAATGCAAAAAGACTCATATGGATGTTACAGCTCACGGTCATGTGCTTCAGTCATCATGCTGGCTGGTGGATGATTAATGTATACTCTCTGTTTCTCTCGGCTGTCAACAGCTGTTTTTTTTTTTCCTTTTCTTTTTCCGGCCTCTTTTTTGATGGCACTCTGTCTACTAGATGAAATGACTCTAGAAGATTACAATATTACAAAGGGAGTAGGTCTAACGTGCAGGGTCTCTCTTTGCGTACCGAAGAACAGCAGAGCACCCCTTTCGTTAGGTAGCTCAGTGGTTTAGCTGCCAGCCCAGCTGCTCGTTGGGCCTCCCAGGAGTAGAGCCAGCCTGGGTGGCCTTGGGCAAACTGCACAAGCTCCCAAGGCACCCCCGGAAGAAGAAGAGAAGGGGAAATCACTTCTGTGTATCCTCTACCTTGAAAACTAGCCTCTGTGCTGCAAGGTCAGAAGCCCTGCAGTCCTAAGATCGAATCCACACGATGGAGTGAGCTCCCGTTGCTTGTCCCAGCTCCCGCCAAGCTAGCGGTTTGAAAGCATGCAAAATGCAAAAATGCAAATAGATAAATAGGTACCAGCTCGGTGCGAAAGTCACAGCATTCCATGTCTAGTTGTGCTGGCCACATGACCACAGAGGATTGTCTACAGAGAAACGCTAGCTCTATGGGTTGGAAATGGCTCTACCCTAGAGTCGGCCACGACTGGACAAATTGTCAAGGGTTACTTTTTTAAAAGTCAGAACTGACTTGGTGGCACATCATTATGTGCACTCCAAGGCTGTAGGCATTCAAGAGAAAATCGGACAACCCCCTATCAAATACGCTTCGATTTGGATTCCTGCCTTGAGCAGGCGTCTGGACTTGATGCTTTTATAAGCCCCTTCCAACTCTATTATTTTAGAATTCTATGATATACAATAATTATTTGTATTTATCCATCTCTCTCTCGCATGCAAATGTGCACATGCACACACATGATTACTTATCTGCAAAAGAAAAAAGGCTTACAAGAAACTTTAAGAAGCTCAGGCCTCTCTCAAGCTTTAATATATGACCAGATAGGCGGGGTATAAATGGAATGAATGAATGAATGAATGAATGAATGAATGAATGAATGAATAAATAAATAAATAGCCTTCTGACTTAGATCATTACAAATCCTGCACAGATGGGCACCCTTTGCTCCTTTTCGTTTTTGTACTCTGCATATACTTGGGAGCAATTTTACATATTCTGGAACCGAGCCGCAGAACGGCATTTTCAGCTAAAAGGCATCTCAGCACCCTGAAACTAATTCTGAGAGGAAGTTCTCAATTACCCTCTTTCCCCATAAATCCAGTGGTTTGATGATTTCACACTTAACGTAAGGCCTCATGTGTTTGCCATGCAGTTCAAGTCAGTCCCACTTAAAAATTAAATTAACCACGTCTTGATCTCATTTGTGGCATTTTTACCGATTAAGACTAAGGAGACTAAACTTAAAGGGCCACTGGCTGCATTCACGTCAATTAAGGTTTTGGAACATGCAATGCTTAAATGGCTACCTCTCTTATAGTGCTTTTCCCCTTTGCAAAGATCTTCACAGGATATTTTGCAGTAAAGCATTTCAAAATGGTCCTGAACAGCAACTCCTGTGTAGGACAGACCCCAAAATCCACCCGTCCCCTGAGAGTAGAGGAGAAAGATGTCTCAAAAGTACCTAGGGAAAAAAGGGCCAGCTCTAGGCAGAAAATCCATATTTTGCAAAACAGCCTGGAATGGTAACATCTGACTGGGACAACCTAAGGAAATTCAATGGCCCTATTTGAATGTTAACAACTAATATGTGGAGTGGCTTTTTTATTGAAGCTGCATCCTACTGATTAGGCATCCTTCAGTCTCAAGAGACTATGGTAACGTGCTCAGTATGGAGGACTTGGAGCAGCGTCTAGTGTGGCTGAGGAGGCCAATTCGAGAGTGACACAATCCCTTCCACACTGAAGACAAATGCAACCTGTCCCCTGTCCAGCTCCCTGATTTGGCTGCTTTCAGGACTGGCTCTTGGCCTCGGCCTGCTGGACAAGGGTCTCTTCAAATTGGGAGAGGCTGTGATGCACCGCCTGCCTTCAGGCTGAGCGCTCAGAGGTCAAGGTTTCCCATCGGTTGAGGTCCATTCCTAAGGCCTTCAGATCCCGCTGAAGGAATGACATTCAAAGTAACAAATTATTTGTCCCATATAATTAGCTGTTAAGACTGTTGTGGAGCAAAACATTCTCTACTGAAGCACTGTCGGCAATCCATCTATAATGGGTAAGTATTGGTAACGTGTGTGCATTTTGTGCCTTGTTATGTGGTGATCAAACTGCAGGACTGCAATCAAGACTCTGCTTGGAGTTCCATTCCAATGGGCTCAACTAGCCAGGTCAAGGTTAACTCATCATTCTGAAGTCAATAAATTGAGTGCCCATTTCATTGGAGGGTGGAAGCAATGTGTAGCCTGCAAAATCAAATTGTAAATTGCCCAGAGAGTGGTTTAAGCACTATGGGATGGTACACATTGCTCTTTTTTTTTTGAGTTTTCATCGGGGTGGGGGGGAAGAGATGTCTATTCAATCTCCCGCAAATCAGATCATCTATAATTACGACACCAGCTTCCATCATCTTTCTCCACTCATAAAAAGCGGTGGGTATTTTGTAAGCAATCTTCTTTTTAAAATTATCCTAGAGGCAAAATTTCAGGTTTTTTTTCTGGATTTAGAGTATTCTAGTCTTTTAAAATAGGAGCTTACAGCTGTATTTCTAGTTCGTTTCAAGTTGCTTAATGGCATTTCTCTCCCCCAGGGTTGGGTGGGAGATCAATACATATTTAACATGTTACTGGCCCTTTTGAAACTCCTAGTCTCACTTTGATTGCGTAGCTGAGCTGCATACAAACAACATAAATTCAGTTCCACTGAGTCCACCTTTTACCTCTTATTCTGAAGCGAACCAGATCTAACATTTACCTTCTCTCTTGTTCAAAGAAATATTATCAGAGAGTTTTGGCTACTTTGCACTTCCCTCTCTCCCTCCACCTCAATTTTTTTTTTTTGAAAGGCAGCATATGAATGACAGGAAAACATTTTTGGAAGGAGGCACACATATATATATATCTTGGTTTTTGAGTTCCTCTCACTTTGCCAAATCCTCATTTGCCGAAAAGCACTGGTTTAAACAGCTGCTCTCTGTTGTTGTGGTAACTGCAAATCACAGACTCAGAAGGGAGCTCTCGATGGAGTCCAACCTCATGATTAAAGCAAAACTTGATGGACGAATGCCCCAACCTCAACTTCTGAATCACTGTCAAGAAACCTTTGGCATTAGGGGTTTCTTTTACACACCCTATCTTGTGTCAGAATGAATAAGCAAGCCAGGGATCTGTGGAAATGATATGTGTTAAAATATCATTAACAGGATAGGCAAAAATGGGCATTCCCATCTTTTCTAGATCCGCATGTTAGATGGCCACTCTTAGGCGTTCCCCCTTCTTTCTATTTCCTTCCTCTGAGGTCACTTCCTGTGTCTTGCTAAATTAGAGAGAAGCGGGCCGTCAGGGCTGCCTGAGCAGTCTTGTGAGCCCTGAAACTCACTTTACAGCTATTAAAAAAACAACACACACACACAAACAAATTTAGAGCTAATTCCTCTTGCTCTCTCCATGAATAAATTTATTTTAAGCCATAAACAGTGTCCCAAACCCTGTTGCTTACTGTAGTAAGTTGCACTAGAGCAGGCCCACTGAATCAATGGGATTTCATGAGTCAATCCCATTGTAAATTCCATAGACTCAAATTGCACCTATACCTGAACCATGAAGTACGATGCTCAAGGAAATAACAACTAGCGTAAGCTCAATGGTTGACTCACCAAATTTCCATTGATTTAGAGGGTCTGCTCTACTGCAATTTATTACACCAAGCAACAAGATTTGGGCTATTGTGTTCCCTCTCTTTTCTTTCTACTGTTATCAGTTCCCATAATGAATATTCCTATTTAATACTCACAAGCTCAGCACTAAATTGCTGTGCTATGCTAATACAAATACTGTACCAAGTGACTGTAACAAAATCTATAGCTGTACACGTCTCCCTTAAAGGGCATGGGCCTGAACAGCACGTGTATATGGGTTTCCCCCCAATAAATAGATAAATATTCCAATGAATGAATGAATGTTCAGTAAATAAATTTTCAATAAATACCGTGCCCCTAGCCACCCAGGCCCCCATAGGTTCAACATAAAAGCATCAAAGTGGTTTCCTTGGCCCCAAACACATCATCTCTAATTCAGATTCTAGATCAGGGGGTCATAAGGACCTTTAAGGCTCATTACACAAGGTGCTGTATGGAAAGGATTGTCAACGGTATGGAAGAGAAAACCCTGAAAGAGAGAACTGTTATCTCTCTTTGTGTCAATTAACTGTTTGTGCTTTTCAGTTACATTTGGGGGATTGTGTGCAAGAGTTACACACAGATTTTGAACTACACGGAAGTATGGCACCCCCTAATCCCAACGTCATTGAAGGGAGACGTATACTTACTTCTCTCTCTCTCTCTCTCTCTCTCTCTCTCTCTCTCACTCACTCACTCACTCACACACACACACACACACACACACACACACACACACACACACACACACACACACACACACACACACACACACAGAGTTTATTGGCTTGTATTGCTTTGCTTTGCTTTTCCAATATATTTGTAAAACAACTTTCCCAGTTTTCAAGGGCCCAGATAGTGTTTATTCTAATCCACTGTGTTTTGCTTTCACGCGGAGACTCAGATAATCACCATTATTAGTTTTCATAAATTTAAATAAAGACATAAGTGCTTAAATGGATCTGTCATCAAATCATCTGCATGCGGTGACAATCTCGCGCTGATTCCTGTGAGATATACATTGAACACTGCCAGTACTTTGCATTGTAATTGTGGGCACATTAATACAGAGGACAAGAGAGAGAAAAAATGATATTCAAGACAGATAAACCTCTTCAGCATCAATTTCTTAGGCCAAAAATAAGATGTCAGAGATGGCCTGTAATTAGAGCTGAAAGCAAGTTTACCTTGCTAAAAAGTGACTTAGGCAGATTCTTCAGGGATGTTAAATTATGCTACAAAGGAACTCTATGCTTAACCCTGCAGTTCTGGATGCTGCATGCGAAGAAAGATTCCAATAAACTGGAGCAAGTTCAGAGGAGGGCGACAAGGAGGATCAGGGGGCTGGAAACCAAACCCTGTCAAGAAAGATGGAAAGAACTGGGCATGTTGAGCCTCGAGGAAAAAAAAGACTGAGTGGAGATAGGACAGCACTTTTCAAAGACTTGAAAGGTAGTCCTACAGAGGAGAGACAGGATCTGTTCTCCATCACTCCAGAGTGTAGGACACATCATAATGGCCTCAAGCTACAGGAAGCCAGATTTAGGTTGAATATCAGGAAAAATGTCTTAACTGTTAGAGCGGTACAACAATGGAATGAATAGCTGACCCAACACAGATGCCAGCAAAGCAGAAACAAGTATTTCAAAAACTAATGAGATATCAATGCTCAAAGCCCACAATTAAACCAATGGTTATCATCCTCTTAGAAATGCAGAGCTGAAAGGGAACCAATGGACCATCAAGTCCATTCCCTGTTTAGGAGGCCCAGTGAGGAATCGAACTCCCAGATACAGGTACTTAAACCTCAGAGCTACCCAGCAGTTATTCAAGGATAAGGCTGGAGAAGGCCTCTGTAAACACGCTTTCTGAAGCCCAGGAGGGAAGGGATCGGTTTCATCTCTATCATGAGAGAGTTTCATAACCATGTCGCCACCACAGAGGAGATCCAGTTCTGGGTTGTAGATTTCTGGGCCTCCCACCTGTTACATTCTGGATTGCGAGGTGCGGGTCGGAAGGGACGTCGTTCTGAAGGAGGAGTGCTCTGACCAGGAGCCAGGTCCTAAAATGTTTAGGGGTTTGAGTGTCAGTGTACATCAAAAATTTTATGCTCAAACCATAGTTCTGCAAGATTTTAAGCAGCACCCCCTGCTCTGCCCTTTCCAATGCCTTCTCTGTGTCAAAGAAGGCAACACCTCTAAAATGGAGTTCAGCCAAGTTGTTCTTCATGTAAAGTTATGCCAGGGTCATGATATTGTTGATACACTGAGCTTTGTTCATGGTTCCCTTGTTGTACTGCTCGAAAGAAAGAAAGAAAGAAAGAAAGAAAGAAAGAAAGAAAGAAAGAAAGAAAGAAGGAAGGAAGGAAGGAAGGAAGGAAGGAAGGAAGGAAGGAAGGAAGGAAGGAAGGAAGGAAGGAAGGAAGGAAGGAAGGAAGGAAAGAAAGAAAGAAAGAAAGAAAGACAGACAGACAGACAGACAGACAGACAGACAGACAGACAGACAGACTGAGAACAGATCCTTTCCTTCCTTTGTAGGACTACCTTTCACAACTTTGAAAAGTGCTATCCTATTTCCCCAGTAGTGATGTATGGAGGTGAGAGCTGGACCATAAAGGAGGCTGACCACCGAAGAATGGATGCTTTTGAATTGTGGTGCTGGAGGAGGCTCTTGAGAGTCCCCTGAACTGCAAAGAGAACAAACCTATCCATTCTGAAGGAAATCAACCCTGAGTGCTGACTGGAAGGACAGACCCTGAAGCTGAGGCTCCAAGACTTTGGCCATCTCATGAGAAGAGAAGACTCCTTGGAAAAAACCTTGATGTTAGGAAAGTGTGAAGGCAAGAGGAGAAGGGGACGACAGAGGACGGAATGGTTGGACAGTGTCATCAAAGCTACCAGCATGACTTTGACCCAACTCCGGGAGGCAGTGGAAGACAGGAGGGCCTGGCGTGCTCTGGTCCATGGGGCCACGAAGAGTCGGACACGACTAAACGACTAAACAACAACAATCTCCCCATAATCTTCTTTTCTCCAGCTGAACATGTCCAGTTCTTTCACTCTTTGCCCACAGGGCTTGGTTTCCAGTCCCCAGATCATCCCTACTGCTTTTCTCTGAACTTGCTGCAGTTTGCATTGGGCTGATAAACTGGGGGGGTGGGGTGGGTGGGTTACAACTTCAAAAGACTATTTACTAGGAACAGTCTTCTCAGTGCTTTAAGAACTGACTACTTCTTAAAAAATAAATAAATAACAGGTTGGACCCAGGACAGGCTAACTGCGCCTAGGTATCCTTCGAATCAAAGTGAATTGATTTTGTGTCAACCAAGTTGCTCAGCCAACAACCCAAAGGCAAAACAGGATAAAATAGTAATCGGTCTTTTAAAAAATAAACGAAGGCCAGCCCGCCAGACATAAGGGACATGCATCAAAGGAGACTTTGTCAGTATTTTATTTTCTGAAAAATACCACTGTCAAAGGTAATGTTAAGACAGTGGCACAGAGTCCTGTTTTAAGTGATATCTCTATTTGCTTTTAATCACCTTTTATTATCCTTTCTACATCTCTCCTTTTTTTAATCCAGTTTCTTCCCCATTAAATAAACGGAACCATCAATTTTCTTTGCTAAGATTGAAGTCTGCATTTTAAAATCGTGATTGAGCAAAGGTAGTGTGCATTACATTTAAATCAATGTTAGGTCTTGGCCTTCTCTAGCTGTCAAATATATCTCAGCCCCGCCACAACCCAAATTTGTGATATTTGATTTTCTTCCAGACCCATTCATAATGAAAGATAGTGGTTTCACAAAGCCAATAAGGTTTCTTTCTTTCTTTTTTTTTAAAAAAGCCAAAACCAAAATAAAGATCTCATGAGAAACAGTCCACCTCTGGGTTCTTAAAAACTGCAAGATTAAAAATGAAAGGCAACCATCATCATCATCATCATCATCATCATCATCATCATCATCATCATCATCATCATCATCATCATCATCACAGAATGGTGGGAAGGGACCCTATGGATCATCAAGTCCCACCCCTGTCAATGAGGCGCAAGTGGGGAATTGAACTCCCAACCTCTGGTTCTATAGCCAGAGATATGGATGAAATAACCAGTCTTCTCACTGGTTAGTCCCAAAGCCTGTGTCAGCTCTAGAAGTCCTCCAGTCTTCGGACATTATATTTAGGCTGTTGGGAGTGGAGGATCTCTTTTAACTACAGTTTCATTTTAATGCAAATGGAATTTAAATCCTATCCCATTTTATGTTGCTACCTCTCTTAAGACTTCTGAACCAAGTGGGCGATTCTAAACAGACTGGATGGCGGCAACACGCACACCCCTATATATACCGGGTATGTTGGAGGGATGGAAGATGGGATCCTCTGATCTTCCACATGTTGGCAGACTAGAGATCCCAGTCAACATGCCCACTGACCACACCAACTCTGGTTGACAGGAACTGGGGTCCAAGATAGAGATGGGCCTGAACCTTGGTTCGGAGGTTCGTGCTGGTTCGTATGGACACACATTCCCTCCCCCCGCCTCCCCGGCTGGATCCCCCCCCCACTCACCAATGGGTGCATATTCCTCTCCTCCTCCTTTTGGGCTGTTCAACCCGTCTCCAGCAGGAGCACAAGCTCTCCTGCCCCATTTCCTTGGCCGATCGCCCACTCAAATGAGGAGGTGGGACAAGCAACCCTGTGCTCCTGCCAGGGACTGGTTGAATAGCTAAAGAAGAAGAGAAGAAAAGCACGCTCCAGTTGGTGAGTGGGCCATTGGCTGGGGTGGCAGAAGAAGGGAACACGTAATACCTGTGTTATTCTGCATACAAACCAGCATAAACCTCCAAACCAAGGTTTGTGTCCCATCTCTGGTCTAAGAACATCTAAAAAGCCACAAGATCCCAAACCATGTTTCTTGGGATGATCATTGAAGGAGACTGTGAAGTGCAATGGTCCAGGTTGTTCATGTGACGCTTGTCCAAGATATTCCAGAAGTCTCTTCATGAATGGGTTCCAGAGCAAAGGCGCAGAGATTCCCTTTCATAGACTGGACACATAAATCCTTGCTTGAATGTTGGGATGTACACCCACCTGCTGGTTTAATGCATGCTCAAAATGCAAGCAGGGAATCCCAAAGCCACTGCAAGTCATGTGCCTTCCGCAGGCAGAACTATGCAACAGGATTTTGGTCAATATATTGTAAACACATAATAGGTGTCAGAAAAGAATCATCAGTTATCGGACAGGTAGAACGCCTTCCCTACAAAAGTAAGAGACCATCATATTTTGTAACATTCTAGGGGAGATGGGAAAAATGGAAGGAAGTGGGGGGGGGGAAAGGAATACTGATCATGAGATGGATTGCCTCAATACAGGAAGCCACGACCTTGACCCTGCAAGACGTGAGCAGGGTTGTTAACAACGTAGTATATTGTTTACTGCAGCCAAAATTCTGCTCATGACCTGGGGTTCAATCCCAGGGAGCCGGGTTGAGGTTCACTCAGCCTTCCATCCTTCTGAGGTCATAAATTCAGTACCCAGCTTGCGGGGTGGGGGTGGGGGATGTGTCGCCTGCTTAATTAAGTTGTAAACTTCCCAGAGAGTTCTTTAAGCACCAAGGGCAGGTAAGCAGCACTCATTGCTTTTTGTTAACAATAGGAACTTTGGGGGGAATCACTTCTGCATAAGGTCACCATAAATTGGAAGCAACACGATGTCATGAATAACAAGAATGGGGGGGGAGGTATTACACAGTTTTGCAAAGTTATGCCTGACATGGAAAGCAAAGAAATTAACCCCTCTCCCTCCACTGATCGCAAACAGTAAAATTCAGCGGCACAGAGATAGAATGGAGTTCTTGTTTTGAGAAAGCGGCATGGTGACTTGGATTTTGAGGAGGTTTTTAGCCTGTCTTTTCAACTGAACTTTTGAGGAACTATTGAAGGCGCTCAACACCACCCCTCAAAGCAGTTTGGCACCTTGGAGAGTTGTAGCCAGTGTAGAGCGTTGCCAATCCCATAAATCAAGCTTCAGAAATGGTTTTTAAAAAAATCCAGTTATCACCAGTCTCTTGTGGTCACTTGTGCTCCTAAGTTGCTTGATGGCATGGAGCATGGCAATCTAATGCAGTTTTTGAGATACGTGTGATGTTCACAGAGAGGGTTTAGGAAATAGGTGAATACCCAACGGGCCGATCTCAAACACGTAGAGAGGTGTTTTTTTCTACCTAAAAGGTTGAAGGGAGCCAGAGGATGGCTGCAGAAGCAGTTGCAGAGAGGGAAAACGGTAGGGTTTTGCACACGTCTACCGCATGTCTAGGAGCCCTGCGAAGGGGCGCACAGTGATTACATAAAAACTACATATCCAATTTGGGTCTTGGCAGACAACACGCCACAGGCTGTAAAACCAAGTCAAATTTTCTAGCACAGCTGTTCCTCTCCAGGAACATTCAAGGATAACGGGAAAGAAGCTTCCCTTAGAGGAAAAAATAGCTTTTCTCCACCAGGTTTTGGCAGATCTAAAAATATATATATATCAGTAAATGGATGCAGGAAGGGTCTTTTCAGAATGTAAAGTCTTAGACCTCAAACGGGTTACGAACCAAAAATCCAGAGGCCTATCCGGTACGAACATAACCTGTTCCTCTGGTTGGTTGTCAGGAAAGTCTAAGAGTCCATCTTCCTCTGCTCCATGTATCATCATCATCATCATCATCATCATCATCATCATCATCATCATCATCACGTGCCATAAAGTCAATTCTGACTTATGGCAACCCTTTCCAGAGTTTTCTAGATAGAGAGTATTCAGAGGCGGTTAACTGTTCCTGTCTTCTTTGGGAGCATCTTGGAACGCTGCAGCTTGCCCAAGGCTACGCAGGCTGGCTTTTCTGAGATGAGCAGTGGGGGAATTGATCTCCCAAGCTAAACCACCGAGCTCTCCAGCCAGATTTCTCAAAGCTGTAGCCAGAGATGCAAGATTCTCCATATGCTCGATCAGCTTTGTTGGGGGTGGAGGTGGCATTTTTGCAAGCAGAGTGGGGAAGCCTCAAAATACGGACGAGGCAGTTTCACATGACTGTAAAGTCAGGATACTTATGGGATCAGTTAAGTGAGTCACTCATTAGCCCCAGCAATCCTGTTCCCATAGCATTTTTCAAGGGTGAAAAATGAGATTTTTTAAAAAAAGATGTCAAAATTTGGGATTGACAAAGCCAAAAGCTGAAGGCATCAGCCCTTAGAAAGCTTAATATTCTGGACGACATTTTTCAGAATCTGCCAGCCAGCATAACTTATACGGGCTAGAAATGTTGGGATTCCATAAAAGTTATTAAAAAAAATTCTAAGCACTGAAAATGATAAATTTTCAAAAATGTGTGGTAGCCCTTCTCTTAATGAAAATGTTTCTTGAGCACATGAAACTGCATTGAAAGCCAGGAAACCTATGGCTCTCTAGATCCGCCATTCTCAATGGGGGCTGCTGGGACATTTGAGGGGAGCCACAAACTGGAAACTATTCTTCATACCCCACCTTATAAGGATCTTAAGGTGGTTTCAATAATCCTGATTCGGCTTATGTTTCTTTCATATTGTGTTTATGGTTCTGGCTAAAAAAAGGTCAAGAATGGCTACTTAAAATGCGGGTGGACAATCCACGACTCTGTCGTTGGGGCTGGTGGGATTCAAACTCTCTACAGCACAGAAGACCACACGCTCCCCATCTCTGGGTTCAAATTCATTCCTTTGCCTTTTCTTTCCCTCTCATTCCAGAAATAGAGTACAGAAACCACAGATTTCCTAAATTCTCTCTGTTTCTGGAACCCGTAGGTTCTCCCTGCTATCATGGCTAATCCCTGTTCTTCTTGCCTGCTGTCAGAGGCCTCTAATACCGTGCTCCGCATAACGATTACCCTGCATCACGAGGAATCCGCTTCACGACAATGTTTTTGCGATTGCAATTGTGATCGCAAAACGATGTTTTAAATGGGGGAATTTCACTGCGTGTTGATCAGTTCCCTGTTTCGGGAACCGATCCTTCGCATTACGATTATCAAAACAGCTGATCCTTGGGTTTTCAAAATGGCCGCTGGGTGCTCAAAATGGCTCCCCGCTGTGCTTAGGGACGGATTCCTCGCTATACAGGCACCAAAAATGTATGGAGGATCTTCGCTGGACTTTGAGTTTTTAGCCCATTGGAACGCATTAACTGGGTTTTAATGCGTTTCACTGGGTTTTTTATTTTCGCTTTACGACGTTTTCGTTCTATATCGATTTCGCTAGAATGAATTAATGTCGTTAAGCGAGACACCACTGTACTGTACATGGAGATCCTAAGCAGAGTTTTCAATGGATATAAAGTTTTAGAAGAGGTACCTCCGTTAGTCTGTGCAAGTGTATCAATATATCTGAAATATTTAAGAAGTGGTTTTACCAGTGCAAGCCCCTTGCGAGTTTCCACTGCCGACTACACATTTGAACTCAGATCTCCTGAGTCCCAGCCTGATGGGCTTATCCATTACGCCATACTGACGCTCATCAAGACTAACAGCTATTGATAAGCACAGCTCGCTTACATATGTCTGCCTTTGCTCTTTAACATTTATAGATCTCATTTCTACCCCAAAGCCTTTTGCGCCGCTATCATAAATCAACAGCATCGTAAAAACAAACAGATCAAAATACCCAATTAAAAATGAAAGCAAAGCTAAAAACAGAACAGAAATAGAAGGGTTGAATAATTAAATGCTTTTGTAAACAGTTTTCTTTGTTGTTTATTTAAACAGGAACCTAAGCATGCATGCGAAAGAGAATAAAGTAGATAGATAGGTCTTCTCTGCCATCTCCTCCAATATCTAAAATTACCAGCAGAGCAGGCAATGGTTAGAAATCCTGTTGCTTGGTGGAGTAAGTCATACTAGAGTAGGCCCATTGAACCAATGGGAGGTTGGTGAATCAACTCCTCCTTAAGCTGATTCATTTGTTGTTGTTTAGGGATGGATTCCTTGTTATACAGGCACCGAAAATGGCCACCGTATGGAGGATCTTCGCTGGACGGCGAGTTTTTAGCAAATTGGAACGCATTAACTGGGTTTTAATGCGTTTCAATGGGTTTTTTATTTTCTCTTTATGACATTTTCGTTCTACAGCGATTTCGCTGGAACGTTTTAATGTTGTTAAGCACGGCACCACTGTACTGTACATGGAGATCCTAAGCAGAGTTTTCAATAAATATAAAGTTTTAGAAGAGGTACTTCCATTAGTCTGTGCAAGCGTATCAATATATATGAAATATTTAAGGAGTGGTTCATTTGTTGTTGTTTAGTAGTTATGCCGTGCCCACTTCTTCGGGACCCCATGGACCAGAGCACGCCAGGTCCTCCTATCTTCCACTGCCTCCCGGAGTTGGGTCAAAGTCATGTTGGTCACTTCGGTGACCCTGTCCAACCATCTCGTCCTCTGTCGTCCCCTTCTCCTCTTGTCCTCACACTTTCCCAACATCAGGGTCTTTTCCAGGGAGTCTTCTCTTCTCATGAGATGGCCAAAGTCTTGGAGCATCAGCTTCAGGATCTGTCCTTCCAATGAGCACTCAGGGTTGATTTCCTTCAGAACGAATATGCTTGCAGTCCAGGGGACTCTCAAGAGCCTCCTCCAGCACCACAATTCAAATGCAGCTGATTCATTGGGTCTACTGTATTGCATCTTACTGTACCAAGCAACAGGATTCCAATCAGGAGCCTAAGGAGAGAGGTTAGGGAGGGTAGCCACATCTAGATTCTTAAAGCTGTATGTAGTCAGAATTTTTTTGGGGGGGGATTTTTTTAGGGAGGCCATTAGGGATCTGCAAAGGATCGAACTAGATGAGATGCTTCACTTCTATTCAGAAGTAGTTCTCTTAAAGATATCCATCCCTCCAATACTTTTCCTCACCTCATCATCTTGCATCCCAAGGTGTACTGTTTTGTGACTGGTCAAACAGAAAGTAAACACAAGACTTAATTTGCATACCTACAACCAGGCCTATAGTTTTCCGGCAATCCGTGGAATAGATGTGCTAACAGCAGGAAACATGTAATCTCTTTAACATTTAATTTGACCCCATGTCAACCCCAAGTAGTGTGATCTGGTATGCTGCAAAGTAAACAAACTGAATGACACCTTTTGAAACAATGGCCAAATTCCTCTTGGGTAAAGTTTTACTGTCTAAACTGGAGGATTTCGTCATACCAGGATGGGAATATTTAATTTAAATTAATTACAAGCTTCCTGTCCCTCTCCTCCTTCAGGTGCTGAGGTTTCCTAGGACTTCCTTTTGTCTTGGGCAAAGCTCTGGGAACCTCGGAACTGGGGGAGGAAGTCTTTAGTAGCCACAAATCATCCCCAGATCACCAGCAATGGGCATAATCCCAGCTGGGTGCTCCAACCTACTACGCTACGCAGCTTTGAGAATGTGAGTGCCCAAAGTTGCCGTTGCACACATGCAGGCACACCCGTATGTATGTAGACACATTTCAAAGAGAGAGAGAGAGAGAGAGAAAACAAAGCCTCCAGATTTAATTCAGCTAACTCAGAATTTATGAATTTGAAATTCGCCACTTGTGCTTAAATTATTCCCATTATTTATGAAATTCGAAGCTGCCTTTCGTGTTAGGCTGCAGGGCACGCCACTTGATTAGCAAATGTCCAATTACTTCAGAATCCAGGTAATTCAGTTCCTGCGCATTCCAGTTTGTGATTCAGCCCATTAAAAAAAGAAAAAGAAAAGAAAAAATTATTCCAAGTTAATTTGAATTCGTATGCCAAGAACGCCTGTGGTGGTGAATATTCATCCAAGGATAAACAGGTGTTCCAATCTCATCTGCTGAGATTTGGAAAAAAGGGAAAAAAAGGAGAGAGAAAAACCACTGTTTGTTTTCCCTTCAAACCTTGCAGTACACGGAGATTTAACCGTCATAGATTTGCTGCCCACATGTTCGCGTTTCGTTGAGAGACGTTCACCCAGTCCAGCCTTCGCCATCTACTCGCAACAGCAGCAATTAACTCCCTGAAGTCTGCAAAAAAAAATCTGAAGCCCAAACCCAAGCTTTCGTAGGAGTCGAAAGGGAAGGAAAGGGGAAAGAATGGGTCTTCCCATCGCTCACAACAAAATGTGTCACGTATCTGGGGGATGTGCTCCCTAAGATTGCGTTGTACCTGTCCATCACTGCAGGCAGCTGAAGTGCGTAGGCTACGCTAAGCCTGCAGTGCCTAATGACTTTCAGAGCCTGCTGCCCTCCCCAGCTTCCTTCTCTCCATCTGTCAAGCGTTTCGGGAGGCAAAAGCTGCCCAGAGATAGGAGGAAAAAAGATGGAGCAAAGCGGGAAAAGGGGAATCGTCTCCATCTCAGTCTCGGTTGCCTTCCTCTGAAAGCCATCTGCACCATCTTGGAAGTGCCTCTTCGTTGATACTACAACAACCAGAATTCTGCCGCCATGTTGGCTGGGGGCATTCTGGGAGTTGCAGGCCCCAGAAGGAATGCACTTTCAGGAGCTTGCTAGAAAAGTGCGGGGTGGGGTGGGATGAGAGAAAGAGAAATGTAATGAATGAAAGGCATGGGCAACGATGGTAAATACAGTTTTAAGAGCATACTCAAATCAAGGCTGTTTATGGAAGCCTTCAAGAGCATCCTCACCTCGCCTCTTATAGTTTCACGGATTGACAATCGTATTGTCGCCTGTCCTCGAGGGTGGTGATGGTTATTTAACTTGCCAGGCTGCCTGGTTTAATCTATGTGTGTGTTAAGTACTTAGTATATTGCTTAAGATTTATTATTTTACGTTGTGTTTGTTTCATTTCAGATGTAAGCCACCCTTGACTAGCGTTTATCACTAACTGACGTGGTATACAAGCTAAATAAATAAACACACACACACACACACTTTCAGCCAATATTTCAATCTAGACCCACATATGGACATTAAGAGATGCTGAGGTCATCTCTGATCATTACGTATTTCAATTCGCCTTCAATCCATAGTAGAAACACCTTCTCTTCCTTCATCCTTACCTATTACACCTGTCACTCTGCTCTTGATCCAGCGCTATTAGGAATGTACACAGCCCCCTTAAAACACAAGGCCAGGACGCAACCGAAGCCCCTAAAGGTCTGTTGGTCTGTTAAACCCAGATCTTAATGCATCTGTTCATGGTCGCATCCATTCACAGCTGACTGAGACACCATGTCAAGCATTAAATGTGAATGCAAAAACAGTCTTCAGGAGATGCTCCGGATCAATACGAGCTGGTCTCTTGCGCACGATACGGCCCCATTAGTGTCACACCAAAGGGCTCTGAAAGAGCCAAGGAAGGTGAAGTGTCACTTGTGAAAATGCCCATTAAAAAGAAGAAGAAAGAAAGAAAGAAAGTTAAAAAATGGCACAGGAACAAGAGTTCCTTCTTCTGTCGATCTCTTTGCTGCAAGGACTGAACAGAGAATCCACAGATCTGCAGAACAGCACAGCAATAGGGTTGTGTTCCCAGAGGTTAGAAATTGAGGATGAAGGCTGCTTTGGATGTGTGACAAAAAAGTATATTAACCCTCATGCAACAGGACAAGATAGTAGAGTCCAGGAATGGGGAGTCAAGTTGTAGAACCTGCTGTCAAGTTGGACTTAAGTCACACCAGTGAGTCGATTCAGATTTGTCTTGTGATTTTTTCCACTGACACAGACTCAACTTGCGATTTGGTAGTCATGCGCGCGAGTACGCACACGCGTGCGCACACACACACAGAGGCAAAGGTGTCAGACAAGGGTGCATTTTATCTCCCTGTTTGTTTAATTTGCATGCAGCCGATACAGCATGTGGAAAACTGGATTGGATTTGAAGGAAAGAAGAGGAGCAAAAATTGGGGGAAGAAAAATAAATTAATTTGAGATATGCCCCTGATGTGTTTTAAAAAAAACCCCAGCAATAACTTGAAATGACTTCTGGAGAAGTTAAAAAAAAACAGTAGGAAATCAGGACGGCAAGGGAACACTAAGAAGGCAAAAGTCATGACTGCAGAAGAATTACATGACTTTGAATTGATAATAAGGAAATCAAAATGTGTAAGGGTCTTCTGTACTTTGGTTCAGTCATCGGTCAAAACAGAGACTACAGCCAAGAAATCAGAAGACAGGGGTAGCAAGGAAGGAACCGGAGAAGATTCTGAAGTGCGTGGACGTGCGACTGAGAACCAAGGACCAGTTCACCCATACTATATTTTTATATCTCTGATTAATAAGCAGAGAAGTGAAAGTTGGAGAATGAAGGAGGAGGGGGAA